>NC_135892.1:22787666-23398674 GCF_964194155.1 Cetorhinus maximus | reverse complement strand
AATCCCTTATAGCACTTTCCATTGCCAGTGCTATTTCTAATGCTTTCTTAAAATTAAGATTCAATTCAACCAACAACCTTCGCTGAATAGTATCTTCCTGCATGCTACATACTAAACGATCTCTGAGCATGTCATTCAGGGTTTCACCAAAATCACAATGTTCTGTTAGTTGTTTTAATTTCGCCACATAAGTAGCAATTGTCTCCCCCAGGGCTCTATTCCGTGATTTGAACTTGAACCTTTGCATTGTGACTGAGGGCTTGGGTTGAAAATATCCTTTAACAAGGTCTATTAATTCACTCGAAGTCTTTGAATCTGGGGCACTGGAGGCCGACAAGTTTCAAATTAAACTGTAGGTCGCTCCCCTCTTTTTCTCCCCGATGATTTAATTGGCTTGAAAGTAGGACACAAGGCTTTCTATATATTAAGACCAATCATCTGTGGGTGGCTCAAAGAGATCGATTCTGCTGAACTGTGGCATTTTGGATGAGTATATATTTTTACTTTTAACGAACTTAGATACTCACAATTGCTGGGTGAGGTGCAGCACCAAATCTGATTTATCCTCGTCGCCAGTTTGTTATAGAGTTGATCTTCAGACAACTTTTCGTAGTGGATACATTTAACTTTATTTACAAGATAGCAGCTACAACTACACGTATGCATCAAATTCCATGGACAGAATTTTTAGGTTGGTGTGCGGGTGCGATAGGCGGTCCAGGAGCGGCCAGAGAATGGACTGCTGCCTGCGATCGGCCCCCAACCATGATTTCACGCTGGCTGGCCAACTAATGCCCAGCCAGTGTGAAACTCGCGCTGAAATGCTCAGCGCTGCTGGGTGGGGGCGGGAGGAGGGTGGGCGCTGACGTAAGTGCGAGCACTGGGGAGCGTGGAATGAAAGCTCCTTGAAGGCAGAGGGCTGCCTCAGGGAGCTGAAGAATTTAAAAGCAACAAATAAAGATTTTAAAATCTGGAAAAAAATGTCCACGTATCAGAATCAGTCACCTGAACATATACATGATGAAAATTCTGTCCATACATTTTTATTTTATTTTATTTATTAATGGAAACCTCATCCTGCCCTTCGATGAGGTTTCATCAAAAATGCAAAGTCCGCTTGGCAGATTCGCCCATCCGCCAATGTAAGGTTGGACAGACCATGAAAAATCGGGGACAATTGGAACTTTTTAATGGGTTTAATTGCCCTCTTAATTGTTGGTGGGTGCAATTATGACTTATGTGCGCGCCCACCGACCGAAATATCGCACAAGCACGGGACGACATTGGGACGCTTGCCCAATGTCATCACACGCTATTTTACGCTCGAGCAGGTCGGGGGCGCGCCCGCAGGCCGAGCTGAAAATTCTGCCCCATAACTAAAGAAGACTTCTCCCTATAGAAGTTCCCCACTCTGCTAGCTCATTGGCTTACACAGATCATGTGATCTTACAACACAGGATTATTCTTAAAGCTACAGTCCAACATTTCCCAAAACTATAATTACCACAAAATCTAAGGCAAGATTTCAAAGGTGGGACTAAGTAGAATGATTTTTTAAATTTAGGCTTTGTTAACAGCATAAAATGTGTAAACAAAAGATAAAACAATTCATTTACAATCTCCATGACTTACACAGTCTGTGCTGAGCATGAATAGCAGCTATATTGGGCAAATCATCGTAGGAGGCAATTACAATGATGCTGCTCATAACATATTAAGGGTGCCAACTATCTTGGGCAATTCAGTAAGTACCTACTCATTTAAAAAGCTCTGCTGAAATCAGCCAAAGTCAGGCCTTCAAGCATGTTCAGGTCTTAAAGCAAGTTACATCAGCTGTTCATATCAGGTTAAAGGTTGATTACCTTAGTGTCGAGATTCTGAATATAACTGCTAACAATTTGGAGAGGCAGTTGCTAAGTGAGATTTCCTCTTTTCAAAAAATGTCATTTATTTAGTTTTTTGGTTTACCAAACACCATCTATAGCAAATTAATTGTGTTAAAACCACAGGCCTGCTATAGCGGTGGGGACTGGACTGGAAATATAATAATTAACACAGATTTATAAAGTGGCTGATCAAAATCTCCAATTTGAAATTACAATGTGACATGATGAAAAGGTGCCTAAATTTATAGGGCAATACTTCTACCTTGGAGGGCGGGCACGCGCCCAATCCGCTCGAGCGTAAAATGACGTGTGTTGTCATCAGGTGAGTGTCCCGACGTCAACGTGCAGTCGCATGATATTTTGGTCAGCGGGCGCGCGCTGGAGTTGGCTGCGCACCCGCCGACAATTAAAAAGCCTATTAAGGCCATTAACAAGATAATTAAAATAAATTTTTCGCTGCCCGTCCAATCTTACGGTTGGCGGGCAGGTGAAAAGGCCAAGCGGCCTATGCGCTTTTTATGAAACCTCATCCACGGGTAGGATGTGATTTCCTAAAGTAAATAAAAATAAAATTAAAAATTTTAAATTTAATTAATAACATGTCCCTGCTCATATGACAGTCACATGAGGGGACATGTTTTATAACATTTTTCATTTCTTTATTTTTTTTAAAAACCCTCCATCCCCACTGAGGCAGCTCTGTGCCCCAGGGAGATTACCAAGTGCGCATTTGTGTGCACGCGCAAAGTTTCCCCTCGCCCCGCTCGCCCTCCTCCCTCCACCCGCTGAGCATTGCCGTTCGCGTTTCATGCTGGGCGGGCCTTAATTAGCCCACCAGCGTGAAATCGCCTTCCGGCCTCAATCATGGGCAGCGGTCGGCTTCCCGCCTGCCCCCGCCAAGCCTGCCTGACCAGGGCAAAATTCTGCCCATAGAAAGATTTGGATAAAGCCTCACAGGATGTGCTACTTTGTAAGTTTAAGGCTGTGGATATCCTGGACAGAATGTTCAGTTGATAAGGAATGGAACTGAAAGCAACAGGTACGAGCTATGGGTTGTGATGTGGCACTGGGGAGATTTGCTGTATGAAATGCTGTTTCAAATTTACATAAACATCCTAGCAGTAGATTTTGACTTTCAGGTGATTGATTAGCAGAGGCCCCCATCATTATGAAACTCCAGTCTCAACCACATTTGGCAGAGTGCCAAACAGGCATCATGATGCAGCTTGCTAGATTCAACACTGAAAATCGGATGAGAGCTTCCGCCAAAAGGCAAGTTGCAGGGGTGGAGGAAGGAGAGTGGGTCATGATCGTGGAGGATGAGGTTCCTGAAGTGGCAGTGCTTCTCTGGGATCCACTAAGGTAATCGAATAATTACCTCTGGGGTAGAGCCTTTTTTTTTCATTGATCATGTGTACTTGTAGCGTACAGACTGTGACTAGTTCTGACCTAAAATGGTAATTGGGGGTCCTGTTTATGTAATAGGAACTTAATTTACACATTAAAACAGGACCTATTACTTGAAAGAGATGAGTGTTTTGGCTATCCCAGTTTTGGATTCCCCTTCTCAAAATGGAGCCTGCCACATCGCCATTGTTAATAGGCTAATTATGCTACCAATCGTATTATTTTTGAGATAGCTACTACACTTTTAAAGCCAGGTGAGGACAGTGAAAATCAACTCTTATAATCAGAAATACAATAACAATTAATTGATTTTGCAGATCGGGGTGGAGGGCAAAACCAAGCTGGATGAAGTGCAATATGGTTAAGTGCAAGGCAATACACAACCTCAGAAAGAATGGGAAGGAGACTGGGGAATGTTTTTACAAGACAGTTGATAAATTGGTGGGGTGAGACTTCCACCCAACACATCACACTAGTATCTGAACATGCCATGAGGAGTTGGGGGTGGGTGGCGGTGATGGGGTGTAAAATTGATCTTGTTGAATATGCAGGGTACAATATCAGTGCCAATATAGCAACTTAAAGGCTGCAGCAGCAGCAGCAGAAATGGGCACCAGCACAGCATTTCAGCCAGAAGAAGGACAGAGGGAGAGAAAGTTGGAGCTACACTTGAACACTAAATAGTGATGGCAGGAGGAGCACTTCGGTCTGCAATGATCAAGACACAAAGATTTTCCGAAGCTTCAACAGAAATGATGCTAGCAGTGATAAGGGTCAGAAGGCAAGGCCATTTGACATCCAGGAAGCTTTGCCCCAGGAAAGGATGCAGCATGGAGGGTGGTTGCACTGCACTGGTCGCAAAGAACAATGCAGTATCGAAAACATTTTAATGACTTCAGAAGGCCAGCCAAGCTATGTGAGGACATGAGTCCTATTAGAAATGTTCAGAAGAAGCTGGAAGAATGATCACCTTTACACCATACAGAACCACACAGGGCCTAGATGAATGAAAACCTTAGTAGCCACAGGAACGTCCCACCCCCTTATGGGGACACTTCCTCTGCTACTATCCCACTGGTCATATAACATTTCCTGCAATATTTCAAAGAGAATAGAAGTAACTTCTGCATTGCCTGCACCCAATGGTATCTTCAGGGGGATGTCTGCAGGTATCTGGGTGAAAACACATTATGCAGGTATCTGGGTGAAAACACATTATGAATCAGTCTGTAACTTGTCTCATACAACAAGGAGGCAAAGAACCTAAGTAGATGGAGCAATGGCTAGCATCGGGTTCCTCATTAGACACACAGAGGAAGCTCTACGAATATTGGGCAGGGACACTAAAAAAGTCTGTGGGAGATGGAAAACCTGGAGGACAGCTGTCAGAGTCAGATTGGTAATGCGCGAAGAGAGAACTTGTGCAGCTGTAAATTTTTATTACCTGTGAACAGTGTGGTGAAAAGCCAATTGTTATTGTTCAGTTAAGCTGTTCTGATTCACAAGTTAGTAGCAACTTCCGAAGATGAATGCCATCTTGTGTCCCTCTCGGAAGCTGAAATAAAAATCTGGTGAACAGTGTAGCACTTGGAGAGGGCTTCTTTCTTCATTTCATGGCACCTTAACTACTCAAGCACCAGCCCAGATTCATCCACTCCAATTCATTCACGGTTGAGGGCATTATTAATAGAGCAGAAATTGCCAAGTGGACCATGATGAACCAGGAGAAGTGAGGAGTGAATGAAAAGGAAACAAATGTGTCTCCCTAAGCTGGGATGGAGGTAAGTGGAAGCAAGCAGAAATGGATACTTAAGGATAGATATTGGCCAGGACACCAGTGAGACCTCCCCTGTTCTTCTTTAAATGGTGCCTTGGGATCTTTCAAGTTCACCTGAGAGGGCAGACAGGGCTTTGGGTTAAAGTCTCATTCAAAAGACAACATCTCTGACATTACAGCACTCAGTTATTACTACACAGGATGTCAAACCAAACTTTATGCTCAAATCTCTGGAATAGGGCTTATAACTATAAACTTCTGATTCTGAAGCGAGAGTGCCATCCACTGAGCTGTAGCCGACAGTTAATACAGATATTTTTAACTAGCATTTTTCAAAAATGAAATGATCTGTGCTATTATTGCTACATACGTAGAGAGTTAAATCCATCAGCTAAAATTTAATTACAGATTGTACTTAATGCAGACATTACTTTTAATTATAAATTACCAAAACTAAAAATGATGTGGCTTTTTTTTGGGTGGATAGGGATTCTTCCTGTTTATAGTTATGCATTTGTAATGGGAGGCAACCTTTCTGCAGTTATTTTCTAAATTGTGCTCACTGTTTCCAATTACCCAATTCCAAAATAATTTTACAATAGTCCTTATAAATTTATGTGACAATCTCAGATCATTGTGAGTTATCAATCTAACAATAAGACAAAACTCCCAGATCAAAGTTGAAGTATAAAAAAGACTGCTGTTAACAACCAGTCTCATGAGTTGCAGCTAAGGAATCATTACACCAATTCATCCAAAGCAATAACAAGAACTTGTGCTTAACAAAAAGAAAAATATTTTAACTGATGAAACCAGGGTTTTTAGTGCCACACATTCGAAATTATTTTGTCAAATATGTCCGTGCATCAAACATTGAAAAGAGAAGTTTGAAAAAATAAAGACTTACAGGCAATTTGGTTACTTTTTATCCTGCAGTATGTTGCAACGATGAACCTTCTTTCAATGCTCTGTTAACAAAAGACTCAGTGTTGAGTAACTGCTGGATGTTTACTGGACCTTGATCATGTCAGAAGTTGGTCATGAACTTAAATAGGGAAGTTAGTATCTTATGTATCATCATTCATGAGTCAGTACGTCGGCTCCAGAAACCAAAATGGCCACTGTAAACAGAGTGCCTTTTGTATCATAACTCTGATGCTGCTGGTCCGAAAGGCTTTAAAAGTCTTTAAAGCAACTAGCAGATCCCCTGTGGCATTGCACGTGTTAAACTAAATGATACAGTGTTTTATAGAGAAAGAAAGACTCGCATTTACATAGAATCTTTCACAACCTCAGGAAGTCAGAAGGCACTTTCCAGCTAATTAAGAACTTCGGAAGTATACTGTTAGTTACTATTAGAAGGTAAGATTCCACAAACAGCAATGTGGTAATGACCAGATAATCTGCTTTAGTGATGTTGGTTATGGGATAAGTAGTGCCAAGACATTGAGGAGAATTCATGTTCTATTCTTCGAAAGGCCTTAGTTAAACATCGAGGTCACAAAATCGAGCTCTGTAGCACCCATAGCTTCAGAGCTACAGGGGCATCTTTTTTTTTTACCAAAATGACATCTGTGCCATGCATGCACACATCTGGCATGACACAAATATCATCTTGGTGAGGGCATTAGCAGCTTGTAAGGAGTGGTAGAGCTTTCATGGGTTGGCTCACACATTAAGTGCTGCAAAAGGATGAATGAATGAACTTCATTCTGTTAGAGTAAGTCACTGTCCTCATCCTTCTCAATTCACACAATCACAAGCCCATCACACATCCACTGGGCCCTTACTCACGGTCAGTTCAAGGGACATCACCATTCACTCTCAAACACACACCTTCATTGTCCTCATCCTGTCCATGGGACCACTCACCACCCACACACGCCAGGCATATTTATCATATGGCCTGGCAGGCATCCTGCTTACACTCTCTCCATCTCTATTCATGCAGGACAAGTTGGCACACAACAACAGGGAGAGGTCGCAGACTGGTGGAAGAATGTCTGAGATCAAGGTCTTCACCGGCTTTGAAAACAGAGCCATTCAGCTGGCTGGCAAAGATCTGGACTAGTCTTGGGCTGACGGTGAGGTCGGTGGTGCTCTACCAAGTGAGGGTCCAGCAGTGCAACATACATTAGACAACCATGATGTGAGTAATGTGTCCTGTTTCACAGGTCACTGCCTTGCACTAATTATCTCCCCTTGCTTCTGCAGGCATATCTGGGAAACATCCAAGAGAATCCATGACCCAGGGCCTCCAGTCAAGCCCCAAAGACACCAAGGAAGAGGAATCTGAAGACACCCTCCTTGAAGTCCCATCACAGCGTTCACCCACACCCTCCACCAGCGCAGAGAGACACACCCCTCAGTAGGAGCTAGCTTTAGAATAGCCTAAGGATCACAACCTGGTGAGCATATCACACTGACTGATCCACAGCAGGTGGTGACAGGGACTCCTCAGGTGTCCAGTGCTCGGAGGACTGCTGGAGGCCAGAACGTTGCTGAGTCCGAGTCAGATGACAAGCCTCTGGACTTGGTCATGTCACAGTTGCTGGAGCTGCAAAGGCAAGCTCAGGAACGTCAGGAACGGATGTCTGCTGCACACCTCAGATGCAAGGCACAATGGAGGAGTCCGTCCACCTTCAGACTGAGGTGATAGCACTGGCATACCAATGCACCGAGATCAACATTGGTAAGATGGCAGCCTCCATGGAGACCTTGGTCCAGGACTTGCTCCTGTACTGCTGCGTGGGCTGAACTCCATTGCTGAGGCCATAGTTGGCCTCCAACAGTATGTATGCGAGAGGGGTGCAGGGCAGCCCGATCTCACTCCAGCTACCCCTTCTCCTCAAGGAGTCAGCCAGGAGCCCTTGGGCACCCGTAGGGATGAGCACATTCCAGGGTCATCCACCCAGGTGACTCCGAGAGTGTCTGGCCCATCCGAATCTCCTTTTCCTGTGATCTCAACAGTTCCACTCCAGAGGCCAAGGGGGATGCCGCTGCCACACAGCAGGACCCTGACCACAGGCTGGGCCCTCCAAGTCTCAGCCCTCCAGAGGACACCCGCCAAGGTGATCACAGATAGGGCATTGCAGTCAGCAGGCTGCCTCCACCTCAGCTGTGGATGTCCAGGGAGCACTAAGATGTTGTGGCAGGGTTAGGAAAGTTGAGGAGAATTAGTTGCACTGCCTGGGCACAGGTGTTAATCACTTGTACATACTGTTTACTATTGTCAATAAATTCCGAAGGATGTCTCCCTGCCTACGGCTCCTTGTCTGATGAGCAGTGTTCTTGTCACTCAGATATGAAGCCTTTCTGCACAAGATAAAGACAGGTGTCTCAGTCCAAGGCCTCTTCCCTGTGCTTTGTACAGCCTTCAGACCAAAGTGATGGTCCAGCCTCACACTCCCTGAAAACTTTACTGATGCCTGCACCTTGGCGGTGCTTGTCATTGCTGCCAGAATGTAGTGGGCAGGCGTCACAGAGTTCTCTCATTCACTCTATGTACTCTCAGCAGCTTTAAGGTGGGGCTGGCCCCCATTTCTTCAGCATCTGTGACCACTGATGGTGTGCTCCTGAAGGGCTCAGGTATTGAAGGCGGACAAAGGATCAGATGCTTCTAAAATCTCATGGCTGCGCCTCTATAATATAGATTGAAAGAAATAGAAATGAAAAAGTTCAATGGGAAAAAGAGGAGCAAGAGAAAGAAAAACAGAGTGCAAGAAGTAGAAATGCAAAAGCTTGAGCTTGAGTATTAGAGGAAGAAGGAGTTCAGACAACATAGCCTGCCTAGGGAAAAACTTAGAATGAAGGAAGAAAGGAGAGATAGTGATTCAAATGGTGACTTTGATTTCTTTGAGGAATTTGATTTAACTAAGCATCTTCAGTTGGTGCCTAAGGATGGAGTTGAAAGATATTTCATCTCATTCGAAAAGATAGCTATGAAATTGAATTGGTCAAGAGATGCTTGGACTATAATGTTACAAAGTGTTTTGTCAGGTACAGCAATGAATTTGTATGCTAGCTTATCAAAGGAATCTGCAGACTACAAGATAGTAAAAAAGGAAATACTAAATGTTACAAGCTTGTCCCTGAAGCTTATCAGTTGAAGTTTAGGACTGTAAGGAAGAGACTTAATCAGACATTTGTAGAGTTTGAAAGAGAAAAAGAAAACTCTCTGGGATCAATGGTTTAGGGCATTAAAGTTAGACAAGACTTTTGAAAATGCAAGGCGGATTATGATTATAGAAGAATTTAGAAATAGTATTCCCAGTAACTATTAAGACATATTTAAATGAAAGACAAAGTAAAAAGATCAGGGAAGCTGATGTTTTAGCTGATATTTGTGGGATTTCACACAGACAGCTGAGCATAGGAAAAGGGTCAGATGGGGCTCAGCAAGGAGGTGATTGTGTAATGGTATTGTCGCTAGACTAGTAATCCAGAGACCCAGGGTAATTCTCTGGGGACCTGGATTCGAATCCTGCCACAGTTGCTGGTGGAATTGGAATTCAATAAAAATCTGGAGTTAAAAGTCTGCTGATGACCATGAAACCATTGTTAACTTTTTAAAAAACCCATCTGGTTCACTAAAGGAAATCTGCTGTCCTTACCTGGTCTGGCCTACACGTGACTCCCACAGCAATGTGGTTAACTCTTAAATGCCCTCTGAAATGGCCTAGCAAGCCACTCAGTTGTGACAAACTGCTGCAAAATTACAAAAAAGGAATGAAACTGGACAGACCACCTGGCAGGCGCCAGAAATGACACCGGCAATCTCAGTCCTGTTGACCCTGCAAAGTCCTCCTTACTAACATCTGGGGGCTAGTGCCAATTTGAGAGCTGTCTAGTCAAGCAACATAGTCATCCTCATGGAATCACACCTTACAGATAATGTCCCAGACACCACCTTCACCGTTCAGCAGAGGTGGTGGCACAGTGGTATACGGGAGGGAGTTGCCATGTGAGTCCTCAACATCAACTCTGGACACATGAAGTCTCATGGCATCAGGACAAACATGGGCAAGGAAACTTCCTGAAGCTTACCACGTACTGCCCTCCCTCAGCTGATGAATCAGTGCTCCTCCATGTTGAACACCACTTGGAGGAAGCACTGAGGGTGGCAAAGGCACAGAATTTACTCTGGACTTCAACATCCATCACCAAGAGTGGCTAGGTAGCACCACTACTGACCAAGCTGGCTGGGTCCTAAAAGACACTGCTGTTCGACTGGGTCTGCGGCAGGTGGTGAGGGAACCAACATGAGGGAAAAACAAACTTGACCTCACCCTCACCAACCTGCCTGCCCCAGATGCATCTGTCCATGACAGTATCGGTAGGAGTGACCACCACATGAAGTCCAGCCTTCACATTGAGGATACCCTCCATCGTGTTGTTTGGCACTACCACCGTGCTAAATGGGTTAGATTTCAAACTGATCTAGCAATTCAAGACTGGGCATCCATGAGACACTGCGGACCATCAGCAGCAGCAGCATTGTACTCGAACACAATCTGTAACCTCATGGCCCGGCATATCCCCCATTACCATTAAGCCAGGGATCAACCCTGGTTCAATGAAGAGTGCAGGAGGGCATGCCAGGAGCAGCACCAGGCATACTTAAAAACAAGATGTCAACCTGGTGAAGCTATAACACAGGACTACTTGCATGCCAAACTGCATAAGCAGCAAGTGATAGACAGGGCTAAGCGATCCCACAATCAATGCATCAGATCTAAGCTCTGCAGTCCTGTCACATCCAGTCGTGAATGGTGTTGGACAATTAAACAACTCACTGGAGAAGGAGGTTCCACAAATATCCCCATCCTCAATGATGGAGGAGCCCAGCACATCAGTGCAAAAGACAAGGCTGAAGCATTTGCTACAATCTTCAGCCAGAAGTGCCGATTGGAATGATCCATCTTGGCCTCCTCCGGCGGTCCCCAGCATCACAGATCCAAGTCTACAGCCAATTCGATTCACTCCACATGATATCAAGAAACAGCTGAAGGCACTGGATGGTGCAAAGGCTAAAGGCCCTGACAATATTCTGGCAATCGTATGTGAACACTTGTGCTCCAGAACTTGCCGCACCCCTAGCCAAGCTGTTCCTGTACAGCTACAACACTGGCATCTATCCGGCTATGTGAAAAATTGCCCGGGTATGTCCTGTACACAAAAAGCAGGACAAATTCAACCCGGCCAATTACCATCCCATTAGTCTACACTCGATCATCAGTAAAATAATGGAAGGGGTCATCAACAGTGCAATCAAGCGGCACTTGCTTAGCAATAACCTGCTCACTGACGCCCAATTTGGGTTCCGTCACGGCCACTCAACTCCTGACCTCATTAAAGCCTTGGTTCAAACATGGACAAAAGACCTAATCTCTCAAGGTGAGGTGAGAGTGACTGCCCTTGACATCAAGACAGCATTTGACAGTGTGGCATCAAGGAGCCCTAGCAAAACTGGAGTCAATGGGATTCAGGGGAAAAACACTCCACTGGTTGGAGTCTTACCTAGCACAAAAGAAGATAGTTGTGGTTGTTGCAGGTCAGTCATCTCAGTTCCAGGACATCACTGTAGGAGTTCCTCAGGGTAGTGTCCTCGGCCTAATCATCTTCAGCTGCTTCATCAATGACCTTCCTTCCATCATAAGGTCAGAAGTGGAGATGTTCGCTAATGATTGCATGATGTTCAGCACCATTCACGACTCCTCAGATACAGAAGCAGTCCATGTCCAAATGCAGCAAGACCTGGACATATCCAGGCTTCGGCTGACAAGTGGCAAGTAACATTCGCGCCACACAAGTGCCAGGCAATAACCATCTCCAACAAAAGATAATCTATCCATCGCCCCTTGATGTTCAATGGCATTACCACCACTGAATCCCCCAATATCAACATCCTGAGAGTTACCATTGATCAGAAACTGAACTGGATGAGCCATATAAATATTGTGGCTACAAGAGCAGGTCAGAGACTGGGAATCATGCGACATTTAGCTCACCTCTTGACCCCCCAAAGCCTGTCCAACGTCTATAAGGCGCAAGCCAGGAGTGTGATAGAATACTCCCCATTTGCCTGGATGAGTGCAGCTCCCAAAACTCTAAAGAAGCTTGACACCGTCCAGGACAAAGCAACCCACTTGATTGGCACCACATCCACAAACATTCGCTCCCTCCACCACTGACGCACAGTAGCGGCAGTGTGTACCATCTACAAGTTGCACTGCAGGAATTCACCAAGGCTCCTTTGACAGCACCTTCCAAACCCACAACCACTACCATCTAGAAGGGCAAGGGCAACAGATGGGAACACCACCACCTGAAAGTTCCCCTCCAAGTCACTCACCGTCCTGACTTGGAAATATATTGCCGTTCCTTCACTGTCGCTGGAACAAAATCCTGGAACTCACTTTCTAACAGCACTGTGGGTGTACCTACACCACATGGACTGCAGCGGTTCAAGAAGGCAGCTCACCACCGCCTCCTCAAGGGCAATTAGGGATGGGCAATAAATGCTGGCCCAGCCATATCCCATGAATGAATAGAAAAAAGTAAATTGGAGGCATATAAAACCTAGTGATGGTAAAAATGTTAGTAACAAGGAGCCAGTTGAAGGATGCCAGTCTATTAAAGATGGAAAGTTAGAAGAAAGAGATAAAGGAAGAAATGTACTATGTTACCATTTAACAAGGCTGGATATCAAATTGTTGGAGGTTAAATGGGAAACTGATTCCAGTGATTGGAACTCAGATGAGTTCTGTAAGTAAAAGTGCTGTGGGCTCTGAGACCCAAGTACAAGTCAGACCAGTAGTCTTTGTACAGGTGAAAAAGAAAGAGTCATTATTAGCTAGAGAGGTGGGAGTGTGTTCGCAACCTACCCAAAAAAGTTCTGAAGGGCAAGTTACAAAGACATTTAAAGATGTTATATGTGAAGGGAAAGTATATTTATGTGTTCTGGGAAGAGCAGGAAAGCCTGTTAAGATCTTAAGAGATACAGGGACTAGCCAGTCATTAATGTGATGGGATAGTGCCATCTGCTATCCAAAAGGGTTATTAAAGGAGAATGTGTTAGTTAGTGGAATTCATGGGGGTGGGTTCAAGCCTATTTCATTATATTAACTAAATTTAAAAAGTGATTTGAAAACAGGAGAGATGATTTTTGGAGTGATGGAGAAATTGCCTTTTGCAGGGTTTCAGTTTATTCTAGGAAATGATATAACTGGATCGCTAATATTGACTATGCCTGCTATAGTAGAGGAACCTGTTGCAATACAATCAACAGAGGTTTTACAGAAGAAGCATTTTGGATTATTCCACATTGTGTGGTGACAAGGTCACAGACACACAACATCAAACAGGAAGAGGGAGAATCTAAAAGACTGGGGAAGGATACTGAACCTCAGTTGGCTGGATCAATTTTTGAAAAGATTACTTAGGAGAAGGTTGGACAGGATGAGGCTGAGGTGTTTAATTCCTTGAAATTAGTGGAGTTACGGCAGCAGGATCCAGACTTAAAGCAGTTATACCAGACAGCTTATTCTGAAACCGAAGCAGAATATATTCCAGAATATTATTACCTTAAAATCAATGGGTTAATGAGGAAATGGAGACCACCTCATGTCCCAGAAGATGAAAAGTGCACCAAGTAGTGATACATCTGGGTACCAGAATGAAATTTTGAGAGTGGCTTCTAAAATTCCAATGGCTGGACATTTTGGGAAATAGGAAAACTCAAGCTAAGGTACAAAAACATTTCTATTGGCTTAGACTACATAAAGATGTAGTTAAATTCTGTCAAACACACCACACATGTCAAGTGATAAGAAAACCTTAAGCAGTGATTAAACCTGCACCTTTAATTCCAATTCTAGCATTTGAGGAACCTTTTAACAGGGTCCTGATTGATTGTGTAGGACCCCTCCCTAAGACTAAAAATAGAAATCAGTATTTACTGACAATCATAGATGTGTCCACGAGATTTCCAGAAGCAATACCTCTAAGGAAAATCACAGCAAAGGTGATTGCAGAAGAGTTGACCAAATTCTTTATGAAATATGGATTGCCAAAGGAAATACAGTTGGCACAGGGTTTGAATTTCATGTCACAGATGTTTAAAGAAGTAATGAACAACCTAGGAATTAAGAAATTTAGGTCATCAGCCTATCACCCTGAATCACAAGGTGCCTTAGAAAATTGGCATCAAACTTTAAATATTATGATTAGGCTATACGGTCAAGACTACCCACATGCTTGGGATTGAGGGATTTCATTCTTGTTGTTTGCAATGAGGGACGCCCCTAATGAGTCAACAGGGTTTTGAGTTAATTTATAGTCATGAAGCAAGGGGACCATTCAAATTGATTCAGAAGAAATTAGTGAGTCAAAGTTCTGAAACTACTCTCCTGGACTATGTGACAAAATTCAGAGAAAGATTGAGTAGGGCATGTGAGCTAGCTAGGGAACATTTAAAGATAAAAACAGAATTACCTGGAAAAACTCAGCAGGTCTGGCAGCATCGGCGGAGAAGAAAAGAGTTGACGTTTCGAGTCCTCGTGACCCTTCGGCAGAACTTTTACTCAGCTCTGCCGAAGGGTCATGAGGACTCGAAACGTCAACTCTTTTCTTCTCCGCCGATGCTGCCAGACCTGCTGAGTTTTTCCAGGTAATTCTGTCGAAGGGTCATGAGGACTCGAAACGTTAACTCTTTTCTTCTCCGCCGATGCTGCCAGACCTGCTGAGTTTTTCCAGGTAATTCTGTTTTTGTTTTGGATTTCCAGCATCTGCAGTATTTTTTTGTTTGGTTTAAAGATATCCCAACAAGTGATTAAGGCAAATGCAGATAAAAGGGCAAAGGCTCATAGCTTTGTGGCTCTGGAAAAACTGTTAGTATTGTTGCCAGCGTCACGAGAACCGTTAAAGGGAATGTTTAGTGGGCCTTACCAGATCGAAAAGAGACTGAGTAAGGTAAACAATGTAGTGAATACCCCAGGTAGAAGAAAGACCCAGCGAGTGTGCCATGTAAACTTGCCAGAAAGGTACTTTGACAGAGGGGATAAACAGAAGGAGATACTTACTGTAGTGGTAGTAAGGGGGAAGAAACAGAAATTAAAGATTTTGAAATTGACCTTCCTCTGATTAAATTGGACAATGAGGAAGTACTTAAGAATCTAAAAGTGATATTAAGTTACTTTCCAGGAAACTCTTGATGTGATTCACAAGAGCTGTTGCAGTCACAGAAAGCAATTTGTAGAAATAGACCAGGGGAAAAAAATTGGCTTTGCGTGATGTTGATGTGAGGAGTTTAGTTTCAATAAGGCAACATTCATATAGATTAAATCCAGTAAAATTGGCTCAAGTGCAGGAAGAAATTGAATTTATGCTTGAAAATGACATCATAGAGACCAATCAAGGTAATTGGAGTTCACCCATTGTAATTGTGCCAAAACTGGATAAATCACAAAGACTATGTATTGATTACTACAAAGTAAATGCAGTAACAAAGGCGGATTCATATCCTATTCATGATTGGAGGATTGTATCGAGAGAGTGGAACAGTGAGCATTTATCACAAAAATTTACTTGCTGCGAGGATACTAGCAAGTTCCCTTATCGGAAAGGGTAAAAGAGATATCAGCTTTTGTGACACTGGATGATTTATGTCAATGCAAAGTAATGCTGCTTGGTATGAAAAATGCACCAGCAACATTTCAGAGACTAACAAACAAAGTGATTGAAGGACTGAGCAATTGTGTTGTCTGTATTGATGACTTAGTGGTATTCAGTAAAACCTGGAAGGAATGTCTGCAACATTTAAAGAAACTGTTTGACTAATTACAGGAAGCCATTTTGGTGATAAATTTGGCTAAAAGTGAATTTGTAAAAGCGTAAGTCACATATTTAGGCCACACTGTTGGGCATGGTCAAGTGGCCCCATGACATGCAAAAATAAAAGCTATTGTAGGGTTTCCAGTGCCTACAACAAAATGGGAAGCTTTGAGATTTCTGGGCATGAATGGATTTTATTGGAAATTCGAGCTAAATTTCAGCAGTGCGATTGCTCCACTGGCTGGATTATTGAAAAAGGGCAGGAGATTCCAATGGACCACGGGGGTTTCAGACTGCATTTGACAGCTTGAAAGCTGTACTTACCACTACACCCGTTCTAGCAGCACCTGATTATACAAAGCAGTTTAAAATGGCTGTTGATGCTAGCGATGTGGGTTTTGGTGCTGTGTTGCTGCAGGAAGATGAACTGGGACTTGACAAACCAGTGGGGTATTTCTCACGAAAGTTGAATGTGCATCAGAAGAAATATTCAACGATAGAAAAAGACACTTTAAAGTTTTGTTTTGGTGCTGCAGCATTTTGAAGTGTATTTTGCAAACAATTCTTCAGAGACATTTGTATATATGGACCACAACACTCTGAAGTTTCTGGAAAGGTTTCAAGGTAAAAATGCCAGACTGTTCCGGTGGAGTTTATTATTGCAGTCTTTCAATTTCAAAACCATACATGTAGCTGGACGAGAGAATCTAATTACAGGTGCATTGTCAAGAGTTAAAAATTCAAAAGGACTTAGATGTTGGGAAATTGTGAATTGACTGAAATTAACCTTATTCTGACAAAAGAATTGTATATATTTTCATGGTTGATGCATGTACACCATAGTGTGATAGTTTTTTTGATATGTATAATAAGTAATACAAAAAGGATATGAAATATGCCGCTTCATTTTTTTCCATTGAGGGAGGTGTGAAGATGGATGTTATTTTTAAAAATATTTTTGGGAATATGGTGGTGTTCTGTAAAGAAGGCTGTGAATGTAGTGTGTGTGTTTGTGTATGTGTGTGTGCATGTAATTAAACTGTGGGAAGGTTAGTAAAGGCAGCTTGTCTGTGGGAGCAGCGAAATGAAAGGTAAAGGTGTTAACTGCATGCATTTGTAATGAGAGGTTTTGGTGAAGTTGAATGTACAAGTAAATAGGTTTGAGTTTTAAAATTTGCATTAGGCAATAGGTAAGGGCTTGACTTTTCAGTTGTTAAATTTCAAAGGGAGTTTAGAAGTGACTAGGGACTTCTACAAATTGCAAAGGTTTCATAGGTAAACAAGGGAAGGTTATTAAATTTTATTTGACCCAAAAGTGGAGGCAATAGGAAGGCATGAAAGATTTTTATATTTTGGAAAAATTGAGGTCAAAGAGGTGCTTAGAACAATGGAGTCTAAGATCAAAGAGGAAAAGGATATTTAAAGAAAGATGTTTAGTTGAGTTGTGTTGGCTGTGTGTGGGAGATGTCCTGAGACCACCTCTGTGCTGAGAAAAGTTGCAAACTTGAAGCAGCCATCCAGTTCCAAGCCAGAGAAGTCTGTCTTCAGAAAGCAGTCTGTTCCTGAACTTACTTTGTATTTTTTTAACAGCAAAGTGGAAGGGAGGGCGAGGTTGTGTGGTATACTTGATTAAAGTAGCAGCAGGTTTTGCCTTGGGTAATATTACTGGATTGTTATGGTTCAAAATCTATACTGGAGCTGTTGCCAAGTAGTTTACTTGTGTGTTTTGACCTAGTGGGTTTTTTGGGGGAAATATTTTGTAAGGCTGTTTAACTATGTATTTTAATCTTGTATGCTTAAGTTTTTTTTCTTCTTGTTAATAAATCTTCTAATTTTAAAATCCCAAAACTGTTACTGTGATTCTATGCTTCTGGAATTCGTAGTTTTCCCCTTGTTTTCAGATTGCAAAAAAAAGTTATGATTAGTAAGACAAGTTTCCCTCTGGGATTTGGCTTGCGCAGCAAATAACATCGGCTGTGGTCGTAACACCAGTCATTAATGGAGTTAACAAAGCTATGTGCGAGCACCAACCATCTCCGGCATGTTCTATAGAGCAATAGTCCTGCCCACTCTGCTCTATGCACGTGAGACCTGGACTGTGTACCAGCATCATGCCAAGAGCTAGTGTCATGCCAAGAGCCTAACTATTTTCACTTGAGTTGGCTTTGGAAACTTCTGCAGATCAGATGGTAGGACAAAATACCAGACAAAAACCCAGTGTGGTTTCAGAAAAGGTTGAGGAACCACTGATATGGTGCTTGCAGTTAGACAGCTCCAGGGGAAATATCAAGAACATGGACCTCTCCAACACGGTTGCTGATCTGACCAAGGCCTTTGACACAGTCAGGTCTTTGAAGCACTGAGGTACTCACTCGGGCTGGCATGCCAAGCATCCACACCATATTGAGACAGTAACAACTGAGTTTGGCTGGTCATGTGGCAAGGATGCCTGAAACACACTTTCAGGATCTTCTATGGAGAGCTTAAGTCTGGGGTGCACTTTCATGGCAGTCAAAGGAAGCACTACAAGGACACTCTGAAGGCTTCACTTAGGAATTTTGATATCATCATTACGTCCAGGGAGAAGTTCGCCCAGGATTACTGCACCTGGCACAACCAAATAGAAGATGGTGAGGCCTCCTTTGAAAACAACTGCATTTCATGAGACAGAGAGAAAATGCAAGAAGAGGAATCCCGAGCCAGCAACTCATCTAAGACTCAATCTTGGGTCCTGTCTGATTTGCAGCAGAACCTTCCAGATGCAGATCACCCTTAGAAGTCATCATCCACCCGAACCCTATCAAACATCCCAGGCAATGAACTTGGTCATTTTCACCTCAAAGGACGAACAAAAAGAGGAACTTGCACCAGAAACAAGCAGAATAGGCAGATTTATTTTTAATTCATTCATGGGATATGGCCTTCACTGGCTGAGCCAGCATTTATTGCCCATCCCTAGTTGCCCTTGAGAAGGTGGTGATGAGCTGCCTTCTTGGACCGCTGCAGTCCATGTAGGTACACCCACAGTGCTGTTACGAAGTGAGTTCCAAGATTTTGACCCAGCGACAGGGAAGGAACGGCGATATATTTCCAAGTCAGGATGGTGTGTGACTTGGAGGGGAACTTCCAGGTGGTGGTGTTCCCATGTATCTGCTGCTGTTGTCCTTCTTGATGGTAGAAGTCATGGGTTTGGAAAGTACTGTCTAAGAAGCCTTGGTGAATTCCTGCAGTGCATCTTGTAGATGGTACACACTGCTGCTACTGTGTATCAGTGGTGGAGGGAGCGAATGTTTGTGGATGTGATGCCAATCAAGTGCGCTGCCTTGTCCTGGATGGTGTTAAGCTTTTTGAGTGTTGTGGGAGTTGCACTCATCCACACAATTGGGGAGTATTTCATCACACTCCTGACTTCTGCCTTGTAGATGGTTGACAGGCTTTGGTGAGTCATGAGGTGAGTTACTTGTTGCAGGATTTCCAACCTCTGCCCTGTTCTTGTAGCCTATTTATATGGCTTGTCCAGTTCAGTTTCTGGTCAATGGTAACCCCCAGGATGTTGATAGTGGGGGATTCAGTGATGGTAATGTCATTGAACATCAAGGGGCGATGGACAGATTTTCTTTTGTTGAAAATGGCTATTACCTGACACTTGTGTGGCACGAATGTTACTTGCCACTTGTCAGCTGAAGCCTGGATATGTCCAGGACTTGCTGCATTTGGACATGGACTGCTTCTGTATCTGAGGAGTTGTGAATAGTGCTGAACATCATGCAATCATCAGCAAACATCTCCACTTCTGACCTTATGATGGAAGGAAGGTCATTGATGAAGCAGCTGAAGATGGTTAGGCTGAGGACACTACCCTGAGGAACTCCTGCAGTGATGTCCTGGAACTGAGATGACTGACCTGCAACAACCACAACCATCTTCCTTTGTGCTAGGTATGGCTCCAACCAGTGGAGAGTGTTCCCCCTGATTCCTATTGACTCCAGTTTTGCTAGGGCTCCTTGATGCCACACTTGGTCAAATGCTGTCTTGATGTCAAGGGCAGTCACTCTCACCTCACCTCAGGAGTTCAGCTCTTTTGTCCATGTTTGAACCAAGGCTGCAATGAGGTCAGGAGTTGAGTGGCTGTGGCAAAACCCAAATTGGGCGTCAGCAAGCAGGTTATTGCTAAGCAAGTACCACTTGATAGAATGGTTGATGACCCCTTCCATCACTTTACTGAAGATCGAGAGTAGACTAATGGGATGGTATTTATCCGGGTTGGATTTGTCCTGCTTTCTGTGTATAGGACGTACCTGAGCAATTTTCCACATTGCCGGGTAGATGCCAATGTTGCAGCTGTACTGGAGCAGCTTGGCTAGGTGCGTAGCAAGTTCTGGAGCACAAGTCTTCGGTACTATTGCCGGAATATTGTCAGGGCCCATAGCCTTTGCACTATCCAGTGCCTTCAACCATTTCTTTATATCGCATGGTGTGCATTGAATTGGCTGAAGACTGGCATCTGTGATGCTGGGGACCGCCGGAGGAGGCCGAGATGGATCATCCACTCGGCACTTCTGGCTGAAGATTGTAGCAAATACTTCAGCTTTGTCTTTTGCACTGATGTGTTGGGCTCAACAAATCATTGAGGATGGGGATATTTGTGAAGCCTCCTCCCCCAGTGAGTTGTTTAATTGTCCACCACCATTCCCGGCTGGATGCGACAGGACTGAAGAGCTTAGATCTGATCCGTTGGTTGTGGGATCGCTTAGCTCTGTCTACCACTTGCTGCTTATGCTGTTTAGCATGCAAATAGTCCCATGTTACAGCTTCACCAGGTTGACAACTCGTTTTTAGGTATGCCTGGTGGTGGCATGCCCTCCTGCACTCTTCATTGAACCAGGGTTGATCCCCTGGCTTGATGGTCATTGTAGAGTGGGGATATGCCAGGCCATGAGGTTACAGATTGTGTTTGAGTACAATTCTGCTGCTGCTGATGGCCCACAGTGCCTCATGGATGCCCAGTCTTGAGTTGCTAGATCTGTTTGAAATCTATCCCATTTAGCACGGTGATAGTGCCACACAATACAATGGAGGATATCCTCAATGTGAAGGCTGGACTTCGTCTCCAGAATGACTGTGCGGTCACTCCTACCGATACTGTCATGGACAGATGCATTTGCGGCAGGCACGTTGGTGAGGGTGAGGTCAAGTATGTTTTTCCCTCATGTTGGTTCCCTCTCCACCTGTCGCAGACCCAGTCGAACAGCTATGTCTTTTAGGACCCAGCCAGCTTGGTCAGTAGTGGTGCTACCAAGCCACTCTTGGTGATGGACATTGAAGTCCCCCACCCAGAGTACATTCTGTGCCCTTGCCACCCTCAGTGCTTTCTCCAAGTGGTGTTCAGCATGGAGGAGCACTGATTCATCAGCTGAGGGAGGGCAGTACGTGGTAATCAGTAAGAGGTTTCCTTGCCCATTTTTGGCCTGATGCCATGAGACTTCATGGGGTCCGGAGTTGATGTTGAGGACTCCCAGGGTAACTTCTTCCCGACTGTATACCAGCTCTGCTGGGTCTGTCCTGCCAGTGGGACATATCCGGGGATAGTGATGGTGGTGTCTGGGACATTATCTGTGAGATATAATTCCGCGAGTATGACTATGTCAGACTGTTGCTTGACTAGTCTGTGAGACAACCCTCCCAATTTTAGCCCAAGTGATAGCAAGGAGGACTTTGCAGGGTCAACAGGGCTGATTGCTGTTGTCGTTTCCGGTGCCTAGGTCCGTCCGTTTTCATTCCTTTTTTGAGACTTTGTAGCAGTTTGATACAATTGAGTGGTTTGCTAGGCCATTTCAAAGGGCATTTACGAGTGCTGTGGGTCTGGAGTCACATGTAGGCCAGACCATGTGAGGATGGCAGATTTCCTTCCCTAAAGGACATTAATGAACCTGATGGGTTGTAACAACAATCGAAATTAGACTTTTAATTCCAGACTTTTTTTTATTGAATTCAAATTCCAACAGCTGCCATGGTGGGATTGTCCCCAGAGCATTACTCTGGGTCGCTGGTCCAGCGGCAATACCACTACACCATCACCTCCCCATAATTCATCATGTAATGCTGGTTTAATGCCAATGTTGCCACTTTGGACCTTGTTCCTTTAGGTAACACCCTCTCTTAACTTCGCACAGCTGAACATGCATTCAGCAACTGGGAAGATCCTCCACCAGTGCTATTTAAAGGGATCATCAACAGGTTAGTTGCTGGTTACTTTCTACTGATCTTGTTTGAGTTTGTGGAACTGCAGGGTGGATTGAGGAGTTGTTTATAGTTGGTGAAGTCTTTAGGAAGTTTTGTCACATGTAGAGAAGGCATTGGTTGGGCCTGTATGGGTTCTCTACTCACTCTTGCTCCCAGTCATATAGTTGCAATTTGTCTTGGGCAGCAACATGAGAGAGAAAGATGGAGCAGAGGCAACAAAGAAGGGGACAAGCTGCTCACAGAGAGAGGAGGAAGAGGCAGATAAGCAGAAGCAGATAGCCTTATCCATCTAGGATCTTCTGGCAGCATTTCTCTTGCCTCCACTTAAGCCAGTAGTGTGTACATTGCCTGCACTTTACAAAGGTGATGTTCACAGAATTCTGCCATTTATTGTAATCAAACCTGCAACCTAAGAGCAGGATATGGATAGTATTGCCAGTGGCTTTGAATTTGGCAGTGGCTCTCAATTTCTTCGTGTTAGTGTTGGGATCCTTTCAGGCTGGAACAGGTTACATATTTAATTTCCCCAGTTGGCCATCCACTGCTGCATTAGAGAGGTGACAGATGCTTTTTATGCCAGGAGATGGGAGTTCATTGTGTTCTCTCAGAAGAGAGAGAAGCAGGTGGACCATGCACATGGCTTTGCCAAGATAACCAATTTATCCATGGTGCATGATGACATTGACTGAACATACATGGCTTTGTGTACACAGCGTCTCAACATGGAATTATACTGTGATTGTAAAGGTTACCACTCGCTGAATGTGCAGTTGGCTTGTGAGAATGGTCAGCACATTATGCTGGTGAATGCCCACTATCCTGGCAACAATCACTATGCTTTCTTTCTCAGCCAGCCCACTGTTCCCTCAGTCTTTGAACCACCATGTCAAACCAGAAGGTGGCTGCTGGATGACAAGAGCTATGCACTCAACTCTTGGCTCATGACTCTGCTCCACAACCAAGCATATGTGACTAGCATACATAAAATTAGACCATTGCTGCTAGGAGATGCATTGTCGAGCAGATCATTGGGGTGCTGAAGCAATAGGTCCGCTGCTTCAGCTGCTCTGGAGAAACCCTCCATTACTCACAGGAGTGTATGTCCTGATTTGTGGTGGTCTGCTGTATTCTCTACAACCCAGCCGTCAGTAGGGTATGGCCCTTGCCACTAGAGATATGGCAAGGACTTCAAGAGGAGGAGGAAGAGGGGAAGGAAGGGAGGAATCAGCTGGCACACCCACATTCCAGCTGGGCCTTCCATGATTTTTTTGTTCATATGTAATAGTTGTCTGGCTCTCAACTAAGCACACATAATGAGGCTTGGCTGCGAGCCTAGACATCCATTAAGCTTGTTTGAAACAGCTGTGCCCCAGAGAAAACATTGTTTGATTGACAGTTCAGGCTATCTGATCTCTGCTGTCAATTTCATGATGTTTGTTTACACAATGTTAAGTGGTTTCAAGGGTTTGTGATTTTTGTTATTGATACTTTAAAGGGTTTGGATGATTTGCACTTTATCAGCTTGTAGCGAAATGACATTTTTTAAACTTAGGAGACAGTTGTGAATGAATTATTTTTCTTCAAAGTTGTTTTTTTACACATTCTACCATCACTAAAGGGTTCTTTGATTCTAGACAGTGTAGAGTGGGTCAATAGGTGTGCAAGTGCCATAGCTTGGCATGGAGTGCAGGAAGGGCCATATAGGGTGGGTGGAAGGGCAGAGTTTAGCATAGGGTCATGAGGGGCCATATGGGGTGGGTGGGAGGCTTGAGGTGGCATGGGTGGGACTATTTGTTTAATTTGTTCTGAAATTTTGGTTGTACATATAGGGCAGAATTTTGAAAGCCAACCAGAGAACAGAGGCGGATGGGCTTGGAACGTCCTGCCACTGGCTGTCATGCCAGTTTGCCCACATGATCTCATCTCTGGGCTATTTTTAAGGAGGTTGGGTCAGGGATGAGGCAACTACCCACCTACAAGTGGACAACCGAGGCCATTAAAGCCACTTGTGCTGACTAGAATTATCCATTCAGCAACTGAAACACAGCTAGCAAAAGGGGGCAGTTTCACAGAGGCAAACCTGGGAGCCTGCACTCCTAAAGCACTTTGAAACCCCTTTCCCACTGCAATAAAATGGCCCTCCACAAAGGCAGCTTTGGCAATTGTTATTCTCAAAGATTTAAAAAATTCAGAGAGGGCCCCTCCATTTTGAGGCATCCTCTCTCTCTCAGCAGGCTGTAACTTTCTCACTGCTGGAAGGCCTCCCATTGACCCTATAGCGTTGAGAGCCCACCTGCTATCCTTAATTGAATGTCGAGTGCACCTTCTAGCCATTAATTGGCCGGTCCACTAAAATTGGGTTGGACATATCACACCTTGTGCTGTCGGGGCTGGCATTTGGTCCCATCTTTAAAACAAAAATCCTGCCAATAATCCCTGATTTTTATTTAAAGGCAGAGAAGGGAATCTATTAATTATACATTAATTGTGTTTGATTGTAGGTACGTGCCCCGATAAATACAGACAGACTGCAACTGCAGTGATTGGGATAATGTGCAAATAAATGCTTATAAAAGATTGGTTCCAGTTCTATCCTTCACCAACTGGCTTTCTTTGGTATAACACTGGTACTCTCCCTGTGTTATGCAGAGTGTGTTGGCATCGTCATAATATTAAGTACGTGACCTAATCTTTCATTTACAGCATGAGGTCATCCGACAGCACTATCAACATACATTAACCAGGGTAAGTGGTCCCAACACAACGCCGTACCTGCAACACATTGTGAACACCGTTATTTGATCAGGATACAACAGGAGATAATCAGAATATTCTAGTTAATGTTTTGTTGTTTTATTTGTTTAATTCAAGTAAATATTTTAGAACTATCCAATTGGATGTTTTAGTGTAAACTAAACAGAATGTGTATAATGCGGATTATAATGAAAGAAAACTGTATTTCCACTCTAATATTTTAGTTGCACAAAAACACTGTGGTGATGTTTAAAAGAAAATGTCATTAAGATTACATGACAATGTTCCAGGAATCAGTCCCATCCAGACACGGATTACATATCCAGTTTCAACTTCAGACCCGGTGCAGCTCTGTAATGAAATGTGCCAACCCATTCATATTCTTCTGCATCTATGAACTTGCCTTCCCCTTCCAATCTGCAAAGGAACAACTTATGAAGAAGTGCATCATTGAAGTAACATTTATATGTTCTTTTACTTAATTTTTACATTAAAACATATTACCTAAGTAGGATGGAATGAACATTGCATAAAATAGATAAGTTTCATATGGTTTCTTAAAAGCTTGGCTATCTACTAATATGCTTGTTAATGAATTCTCAAAGGAATCAGTATTACAACAGCCACTTATGTGTGTTCACTGAGATGAAATAAAATCTAATATCTGAATTCCAGTGAATGAATTTGGTGAAGTATTGGGTCACATAAAAAAATGTATTTCTTTAAATATAATGGTACTCTGCATCGAGAAAATAAGGAAATAATGAAAGCATCGCCTTTGATAGACCGGCTAGTGAAGACAGTGAGCAGCTGAGCCACACAGAATCAGATAATACAGCACAGGAAAAGACCATTCTGTCCATTGTGTCTGTGCCCACTCTTTGAAAGAGCTATCCAATTAGTTCCACTCCACTGCCCTTTCCCCATAGCCCTGCAAATTTTTCCCCTTCAGTATTTTATGCAATTCACTTTTGAAAGTTAATATTAAATGTGTTTTCACCACCTTTAAGGCAGTGTATTCCAGATTATCATTGCTCATTATGTTTAAAAAAAAAACCTCTCCTCATCTTTGGTTCTTTTGCTTAAATCTCTGTCCTTTGGTTACTGGCCCTTCTGCATTGGAAATAGTTTCTCCTTATTGACTCCATCAAAGCTCTTCATTATTTTAAACAATTCTGTTAAATTTCCTTTTAATTTTCTCTGCTCTAAGGAAAACAAACCTAGCTTCTCTAGTGTCTCTAAATAACTGAAGTTCCTCATCCCTGGTACCATTTTTATAAATCTCCCCTGCTCCCTCTCTGTTGTCTTGACATCTCCCTTAAGTGTGGTGCCCAGAATTGGGCACAATGGTCAGAATCTTCCATTCTGGAGTTCAATGGCGTGTGCAGAAGTGGGAGTGATTCCTGCTGGGGGTGGGAGAGGAGGGCGGGACAGCTGGCCACGTGTGATCTTGCGCTGTTCAGCTCATTAACTATGCATCTGCGAGGAGCTTGCTGAATCTTGCGGTGGGATGGCAGAAAGTTGCCATCCTCACTGTTACCACATGAGGTTAAATGTCCGGGCGCCATAGTTAAAGGGCACCTAGGCAGCCATTCATTCATTGCAGGTCAGGAGCTTCAGTCGGGCTACCCTTCAAGACTTTATCAATAAGAATGTCCCAGAGCAATGTGTTCAGCGAGGCCTCCCTGGAGATTCTCCTCCTGGACATAAAGCAAAGGCAGGCGGTGCTGTTTCCCAGATATGGCAGCACGAAGCCCTCCTGCCTGACCACGGCAGCCTGGATGGAGGTTGCAGCAGAGGTTAGTGCCCGTGGGGCCCACCAAAGGAACGCCCATGCAGGAAAAGAATAAATGATCTGCTGTGCTCCGCCAGGGTAAATGGCATTGTCTACTCACTGAAAACTGACACTCATGAGGGCACCAGACAGTCTAAATGTGCAAGTGCACAAGGATCTCACACAGGAATTTGGGTTGCAGCACTCACTAGCAGCTAGGACATGTGCTCTGAATGTGTATCAGCCACTTCATGCCTTCACTCTTCTACCAGTTTCAGAACATCCTGCTTGTTAATCACTTACTGGGGAGAGCACAGTAGCTGCCATAGGCATGTACGCTCCTGAACTGCTCATGCAACCACTGGGATGACAATCAATCTTTCTGTCTTTCTGCAGAATGCCCACAATAAACAGGAGTGGTCCAAGACCAAATGCAGCGTTCCAGGCACTAGAGTCCTCACCCCGTATGAGGAGCAGGCCACAAAGATAGCCAGGGAGCAGCAGGTCAGTCCCTGTGCTGAAGGCGAGATAGGACTCCCTGAGGAAGCCAGTGAGGATGCCTCCAATCTGCAGTTGTCAGCTGCACCCACAGAGTAACACATTGGTTTCATTAAGGAGCCTGCTTGGGCATTCACTAAATATTTCTTTTCTCTATTCCAGCTACCTGCAAAAAAGGGGGAGGCCCACAATGCAGGCCACACACAGAACCAGCCACAACCCTACCTCTGAGGAGGATGCCTCAGAAAGCTCAGAGGATGCACTGTTACAGTGTTCACCTGCACCCTCCACCAGCACAAATGCAGTCAACTCAGTGGATCCACGATCTAGAGTAAGCTTGGGGTCACAATCTGGTGAGCACATTACCGGCACGGTGTCCAAGCTGGTGGAGGAAGTGACAGCTGAGATCTCTGACACTTGGAGAACTGTTGGAGACAAGGCCCCTCCTCAGCCCTAAGCAGATGACAAACCTCTGGACTCAGCCTTATGAGACCTGTTGGAGATTCAGGGACAGGCAGGGGAACATCAGTCAGAGACGCCAGAGGTCAGGTGCAGACTGGGCCGAAGGCTGGGGCAGTCCATCCATGTTCTGTCTGTTGTCATGGCTGCAGCAGGCGAGAGCTTGGCTGTCTCCATAGAAAAGGTGGCAGCTGCCTTGGAGACCCAGGTCCAGCAGAACACACAGTGACTGTCAGATATGCACTCGAACCTGCACTCCATTGCTCTAGCCATTGGTACAGTACAGTAGTGGCAATGTGAGAGGGGGATGGGACACCTCAACCTCTCTCCAGATGCCCCTTCCCCTCGAGGAGTCAAGGAGGTGCCACCAGACACTCCAGGGGTTTCATCCCAGGTCACTTCAAGGGTGCCCTGCCACTCTACGGGCTCAATTTTACGTCCTGGGAGCAGGCGCACACCTGACCCGATCTGGCATAAAATCACGCGAGAAGATGTCGGGTAAGCCTCCCCACATCATCATGCACTCACACGATATTTCGCTCGGCAGGCATGTGCAAAAGTCAGAAGTGCACCCGCCGAAAATTAGGAAGGCAATTAAGCCCATTAATGGTGCAATTGTCTCCGATTTTTCGTGGTCCATCCAATCTTATGGTTGGCGGATGGGTGAATCGGCTAGGCGGCCTTTACACTTTTCAACAAACTTCACCTAAGGGCGGGATGAAATTTCTGTTATGAAATAAAATAAAAATAAATCTCTGTGGACAGCATTTTTATCAGCTATATTTTCAGGCGCCTGATTGTGATGAATGAATTTTTTTTGCAGTTTTTTAAACATTTATTTGATGATTTTCAGGTCTGCAGCTCCCTGAGGCAGCTGTCTACCTACAGGGAGCTTTCTCGCAGGGCTCACCCGTGCCCATGGAAATGTCATCGCCCACCCCCACCCCAGCAGCGCTGAGCTTTTCAGTGCTCACTTCATGCTGGTTGGCCATAAATTGGAAAGGAGGGAGGTCGAGGTATCCCGTGCCCCTCTCACCTTGCCACTGCTGTACTGTACCAATGGCTAGAGTGATGGAGTGCAGGTTCAAGTGCATATCTGACAGTCGCTGTGCGTTCTGCTGGACCTGGGTCTCTAAGGCAGCCACCATCCTTTCTATGGAGGCAACCAAGCTCTCACCTGCTGTAGCCATGACAGCAGACAATGTGGATGGATTGCTCCCACCTTTGGTCCAGTCTGCACATGGCTTCTGGCATCTCTACCTGATGTTCTCCTGCCCATTAATTGGCTAGCCAACATGAAATCCCGGTCAGGGGTTTCTTAACTGCTCCTGGGCCCGCCGATCACGCACGCCTGCCAAAGGTAAAATTCAGGCCTACGTCTCATCTGTCAGTGATCCCATCATCTCCAGCAGGTCAGGTTGAGGAGAGTGCACCTGCACCTGAGCAGGAGACCCTTGGTAGGCAGGGCCCTTTAGGCCTCGGGCCACCAGAGCATGACTGTCAAAGTCACCATAGTCAACAGGGCATAGCAGTCAGCAGGCAGCCTCCACCTCAGCAGCAGATGCCAGGTTAGTACCTAGACGTAGTGGTAGGCAAAGAAAGATTAATAAGTTTAGAAGGTACACAAGGTGTCATGGGTGTACAACCATTGTATATAGTTTTGGCACTTATAAATATATGTTCACTTACACTGTTTCAAAATTTCCTGGATTCCATCTTGCAGCTAGTTGCTTCAATGGTCGCAGGCATTTAGAGGTTTGGAATTTGGACCCCCATCAGAGTCTGATAATGAACACCTAAAGACTCAATTGGCTCAAATTATCAACATAATGATTACTCAATCATCCCACAATTGCAGGATTAAGCACTAGCCATCATTTGTGAGTGTGCAGTCTGGCCATCCATCATTCAAACCATTACTTGCAGCTCGCCACTTTCTGACCTCTGAAAATGTCATCAGCAAGGTCACTGCAGCTCCTGCTGTCAGATGCGGGTGGATGCCACGAGTACTCAAGGAGAGTAAAACCTGCTATGTGATTGGCAAGGAACACTATAGATACAGTTTCAGGGCTGAGAGAGTGAAGCTCTACACTAGTCTTTTTAACAGTAAAAAACCAGAGGCTGCTCTAAATGTCTGGAGAAAGCTGTGGTGGGCACGTCCAATCGTTAATGGCCTTCCTTGGTGATATGTCATTTTGAGCTGACATGCAGATGAAGGCTGCAAGTAAGGAGGTAATGGGCAAGTTCGCCTTGACTGCAAGAGGGATTTGAATGTAGGATTTAAGGGGTGTCTGTGCATTTAATTGAAGCCTTTGTCAGGCCCCACATGGAGATTTGTTCGGCCTGCTTGTCTCCTTCTCAAGGGTTGCAGTCAGGGCCCGAGAGAGGGGGGTGCAGACGGTGCCAAACACATGGATCCAGGGCTGGGGCTGGGGCTCAATGTTTTGAATGGAGTTCTCAAGTCATCCAGCCAGAGCTTCAGACCTTAAAGACCAGCTTAGAAAATTTGGAACTGTCGGTTCTGATTTTTTACATCTGGTCTGTCAGTGTCAGTGTCAATTTCGTTGAGTTGCTGCGCAGCTGCTTCCCACCTTCAGGCAGCTTCAGTATTCTGATTTTTTTTTGAAAAGCCCACCAGAAAACCACAAAACTTCCCAAAGGTCAGCAACAGCAGCGCAGGAACTGTCAAGAGAGTGTTCTCTGTTCAAAAATTGTAAATGAAATCCCTGCAAATGTTATACACAATTATTTGGTGTATGTGTGTGTGTCTAGGGGGCGGTGGGGAGAAGGTTGGAGAGGAGGTGGGGGGATTGAGGTTGGGGGGAGTGGGGAGAGATTGGTGGTGTTGGGGGTGTGGGAGATTGGAGGGATGTGTTGGGGGGTGGGTTGTGGTGAAGAGGTTGGAGGGTGGGGATGTTGGAGGGGTTGTTGGAGAAGGTTGAGGGAGGTTGGAGGGGGTGGGGGGGAGACTGGGTGGAGGTTGATGGGGGGGGCCTTTGGAGGGGCTCGCAGGAATTTGGTGGAGGGCCGGGGTGGGGAAGAGGTTGGGGGTTGAAGGGAGATGGGGGAGGTTGGTGGGGGGGGGTTGGGGGGTGAGGGGAGGTTGGATGGAGGTGAGGGGTGGGCAGGAGTCTGGAGGGGTTGAGGGGAGGTTGGAGGGCTGGAGGATGTTTGGGGACAGGGGGAGGTTGGAGGGGGTTGTGTGGAGGTTGGCGAGGGAGTTTGAGGGAGATTGGAGGGGCGGATCACTTTTAAGGTTTAGTACCACAAAACTCAATACTGTAAACTTTTCAAAATTCTCTTTTGAATTTAAACCAGCATGTAAATAGCAGTCTAAATTTGTATTATGCCCTAAAAGTAGACACAATTCTGATGACATTTTGTGTTGATGACTTGAAAATCTTGGGCCTCATCAAAATAAACATAAGGAAGTGATGCATTACCCGTTTTATTGCTTTTGCAAAGTCTGGGAAATAAATCCCTATTTGTCACTAAGAGATTGCTTAAAGAAGGTTTTGCAAATCTCTAGTTCATTCTCGGTTCATCCCACCCTGCATCATCCTGTTTAAAATCTAGCAAAAGGTGGGACTAAAATTCCTCTGGGGGGGTGGATTCCTGATCATCCATTGTAGCTTTGGCAAAAAAATCCATTGAAATCCCAGAGAAACAGCATAAACACCATAAAGGGTCTTTATAGAAACCCAATCCTATGACTTAAGTGCTTCTAGAAATGATTTTTCTCCGGATTTTGTTCACACTCTTTCTTTGTTGTTGGAGTTTCCTGTTTATTAATTACATTTTTCTACTTCATTTGTCTGTTTCTCTCATACCTCAAACAACAAATAGAATTTAAAAAAAATACTATTTGCACATTTATTTAGTACAAGTGTAATGTAACATCATGAGGAACCTGTAGATAGGCTGTAAATTCAGTGTACAACACAATTGTACCACACTGGGTTGGTGCCAGATAAGTCAGAATGGTAAAGCTGCATTAGCTACAGAGTTGAATTGTTTTGTAAATGTAGTGATTTCTTTGTAGCCACTTTCATAGCATCAATTGATTACTCTGCGATTAATTATCCTTAGAGACTCAGTACTGGGCCTCCAATTTCACCATTGCTATTGTCACTCTGCCTACTGCATGCAGGTGTAATGAAAGATAAAACCTGTCTTTATACAGCACCTTTCACGATGTCCCAAATCACTTCACAGCCAAATAAGTACTTTTGAGTTGTAGTCACTGATATAAGGCAATGTTATCAAATGGTGGAACAAGCTCAAGGGGCTGAATGGCCTACTCCTGCTCCTAATACGAATGTCATTCTAGATGGATGAAGCAAGCTGGGCTAAATGGCCTTTGTCATCCATAATTATCTTGTGAACATAGGGTGAAATCATGGATGGAGTTCTGTTTATTTTATTGTTAATGAAAGTTTAACGTGAGCAGGCTTTGGGGGGTGAAATTGTCAGGACAGGAGTGCATAATGGGCTCATAGTAGCCCATCAGTAGCCTTTTTTACATTGCCCATGATTTTCAAGAGTCTTTTCCATCGACTTCAATCTTGTCCTTTTGTCTACTTACCTATTATCCCACTCTATCTTGGTGCTTTTTATGAGTTTTTTGAGGCATTGAAATATCGTGATAAAGTTTTGTTGCATAGTAGATATTGAAAATATATTGTAGTGAGAAGCAGCAATTAGCAGAGTCTCTAGCCTTGCTGATCAAAAAAATACATACAATTGTGAACCATTCAGTCTTTGTCCTCTGGCTTCTCAAAACAACTTGTGTCATAAAGAGACACCTGAGGGCTCTAATGTTTCTCACTAACAGTGAAGACCTATATTGTTCCATCATTCCACTTTGTTGCTCAGGAGTCATTTGATCTTTCTACTCTGTGAGATTACTGATAAAATAGAATCCAATTACGCCCCTTGTATGAAATAATATTGAATAATATCATCCACCCAGGCAAGAGAAAGTCTTCTACGTCTACAGAATGGAAAGATCTTGTGCAGTTTATTTGGGTTGCAAGTAATGAATCTTTCCCCAAATATAAATTTACTGTCACCATATCGAGTTAGTGCAATGTGCAGAACATGTTAATGAGGGCTGAGGCAGTCACTGAAATCAATGTTATCATCTGCAAAATGTTATAAATAACTAAGTGGATATTTTCCTGCCAAATTAACAATATTGTACAATGCTGTTAAAGTTAAATTTGTACTCTGGTTTGTTTAATAGTTGCGGTGGGATCACCTATAGGCTGCACACAAACTAACACTATTGTATTGTCACTGCTCTTAATATTAATGACATATGCTGCATATATATAGGATGATTTTTGTAACCAGATGTCAACAATGGGTGTTATAACTTTACTATGACCTTTCTGTGATTGTTCGGTGAATCTTGAAAGTGGAAAAATTATTAAGCATGATTGAGGGCAAGCATTAAAGTGGGGAGGGGGTGCAGACAGGAGACGCACCAGGGCCCATGGTTTCTCTCTCTGGCACTGGTTGCAGTAGACCTCACATAAAGGGCGGGATTTTCCACACCTGCCCGCCGCCGGGATCTTCCGGTCCCGCTGCAAGTCAATGGACTTCTGGCTGGGGCACCGCCTCACCCACGGTGAGTCCTGCCTGCAACAGGGCTGGAAAATCCCAGCCAAAGGGTCTGTAAACAAAGTGCATCATCCATAATTGACGGATCGGGGTCTTAGTCCATGAGGTGAGAAGGAGTTGAATGGGCCAGTGTACTAGACTGTGCTGAGGACTGTGAGGCTATCCACCTGAAGCATCAGCAGCTCTAACAGGACATGGCAGGGTCCATGCAGGAAAGATTTTACCTTGGCCGGAGTGTCCACAATGAGGGATCAAAGTCTCGCACTAATAATAAGGCCTGAGGCTTGTAGGAATCTCTGCGACTGTTGGGTCCGGAGCGGTTGCTACTCAGTAACCCATAGTGCAGGTGAGGCATTCTCGGTGAGTGGACTCCAAAGTAGCCTCAAAACCTTCCGGCATGATAAAGATGTCAAGGGATATGGGTTTATTATGGGCAAGTGCCAATCAGGGGCAGGAACACGATCTTCCTGGATCAATCTGCATGAAGCAGCGATCTCAAGGAGCCAAATAGTGTTCTCATGCTGGTCCTCCCTGTGGACCCATCTATCTGGTTCTGCCTGAAAGGGCTCTCTGTCCTTTGGGAGCAGGTGTGAGGGTGACATGAGTGCATCCCTGCGAGGTTAGATTTGATTTTGCTTCCAAATTGCCATGGACGTAGAACTTGTGAGGGCATGGGGAAAATCTCAATTCTACTTACAGGTGCCAGAGGCCGCAAGGAACAGAGTGCTGTGCCAGTTCTAATCCTTGCATTTAGAGCCAGGGCTGTCTCTTTGCACGGTTTGGGCTATGCAAAGGATCAAACCACTGGCAGGGCAAATCATTTTAATTCAGCTATCATAAATTAAGGTACATTAGAGCAAAGTATAATATCTGTAAACAAAAAGGAGCTGAGGCTTTCCAGCCAGCATAGGATAGAAAATCAAAAACTAAAGGAAATGTCTCAGCAACTTACTCTGCCTGGAATCTGTTAGCTATCAGACTATCACGGGCCTGTCTGCCTAGTCGTACCCCTGCTATGGCCTCTACATATGGCTCAGCGACATCCTCCCTCATCAGCTCCATTCCCTTCATTGTCCTCATTATTGGAGGAGATATCTCAGTCCTCCATTTCTCCCTCAGGAAAGAACATCCCCTCTTTGTAGCACAAGGTTATGCTGGGCACAGTAGACATCGATGATCCGGGATACTGTGGTGAGTATTGGAGAGCTCTGCTTCAGCGGTCCAAACATCTGGACTTCATCTTTAGGAGGTCTGCTGTCTGCTCATCATGGACCTGGTGGAGGCATGTGTGGTATTGTAGCTCTCCCTAGCAGCACTCTGCAGATGGCAAACTAGTGTCATCAGCCAGGTCTTCTGGGGATATCCTGAAATCGCTGAGGTCCTTCAAAAACCTTTCGCACCTGGAAGTGGGTCAGAATGTAGGCATCTTGAAAGCTCCTTGGGAACCAAGCACGAACATGCAGGATTTGCCTTCTATGATCACATATCAGCTACCTGTTCAAAGGGTAGAAGCCTTTGTTATTGATGAATGTGACTGACTATTGCCAGGGAATTCTCAAGGCCACATGTGTGAGTCAACATAGCCCCTTGCACTTGCAGGAAACTTTTTGCAGCCTGGCTTTTGGGATCCAGTCAGAATTGGACAAATTGGTGCACTCTCCTGAACAGGACATCGGTCACCTCCCAGATGCATTTGTGCATCGCTGACTTGGAGATGCCGCACAAGTACCCAGTGGAGCCCTGGAAGGAGCCACTGGCAATGAAGTTTATGCAGTGGTGACCTTGAATGCCACCAGCATGGGATTGCCTCAAAGGCCTTGCAGCTGCAGGTTCTCGTGGAGAAGCTGACAGATGTGTGCAACCACATTCCGGGACATTCTAAGGGTTCCCAGCATTGCTTTTCGCTCATCTGTAGATAGGTGCACCACCTAAGATATATCCATGGCCAGGCCAATGTTCGCCATCGCAGTGGATCCTGCTTACCAGCATTCTGGCTTTCTTGAGGCCCCGCTGCCTCTTGCTGCTTAGGCTGTTGCTCCTCCTGGCTCTATACCAACCTGCATTGGGCCCTCCTTCTCCTCATCTGGATGAGAGGCAGTAGAAAGGCAGGTATGTCTGGAGCCTGCATCAATGTGTCTGTGAATGAATTGAAGTAATCAATCTAGTGAGCATCTTCTTTACAGGTTTGCCTCCATCTCAGAGCCACAAAACCAATGCTAAGCCCTGTGCTTGGCTTCTGTCCAGACATGGCATCCCTACCCCATCCCTTCCAGGTGAAGGTTATTCTGGAGGATCAGAGATTGGTATTCCTCCCTTTCACACATGATTGCGCACGGACATTGTTCTATGACAAGGGTGATGAGAGCCATGTGCGAATCCTTCCCTCTGAAGCTATTCAGCTTGCCTCCACTACTCCTGAGGCGCTATAGAGAGACCATTGTCTTGGCAGCATGGAAAGACTAACACAGGAACCCTTGTCGGCCATGACCATTCACCCAGGAGCATGGGGGTTTGGAGTCGTGAGTTTGCTGTTGTCCACCAGCCGTGTCCCTTGGAGGCATCCACCTTCCTCACTCCCTTCATCCCTGCCTCTGACAGCAGCAGGTGGCAAATCGCACAATATGGAATGGCAGCTCTAGACCTTGCTGGGATCTCGATGTAATGAGAGCCATGAATCAGGAACAAACCTGCTGCGGTGTGGGCTTCACCATAGAGAGGAGAACATAACTGAGCATGGTTGTCATCCAGTTGCCTCATGATTATTAGGGTGTCCCTTTAGTCAGCCAATTGTGCTGAGCGTGAAATCCACCCACTCAAAAGACCCTCCTCCCAGTTCGAGGTATCGCAGTTTTACGTTGATTGTTTTGCATTGGTGAGAATCACAAAATGGTGCACATTGCATCTGAGACTCGCTCCACAACCTCTACCCTCTCCCATCACCCATCAAATTCCCCCCCACAATCACCCTTGACCCACCCAATATAACCATTGCTCTCCCCTCTGTAAACCTTGAACCACCAACCCCCCACCCCGCCCCATTACCCTTGCACCTATTACCATCCACTTCCCTCCACTCTGAGCCTACACCCGTTACCATCCCTGTCAGGAAGATATATTTCTCATAATGTTATTGGAATTTATTGTAAAATAGTGGTTTCCGTGTGTGTATGTGTGTGTGTGCGTGCATATAAGTGACTTAAATGGATTAAAGGCAGCTGGACTGAAAGCTTTGATGTAAACATGGGGGAAGCTTAGAATGTAAGCTGTAAAAGGACATTTGCATTTTTAAATAAACCAGACTAGATTGTTTTCAAAGGAGGGGTGAAATGTGTCACCTAGCCAGGTGAAGTTTAGAAACAGTGTGTTTATTTTTCCCAAAGCTACTGGTAAAACTTAGTGCTGAGAGGTTTTTATTATCAGAAAGGTAAAGTCCAAAGACAGTGTGAAACAATGGGAATTTGCATTCAAGGGGAAAAATATGTGTAAAGGAGCGAAGGTTGTGTATAAGGGTAGGCATTTTTAAGTGTGAAAAAGCCTTTAGCATCTATGCCTCAAGCTGCTGTTTTCAAAGAACTGAAGTTAAGAAAACTCACTTTGAATTCGACTGGTTTGGGGTATTGTGTGTCACTTTGCCTGGGTCTTCTAAAATCTGTGTGTCTTACTGTTGCATTAATGAAAGTATAACTGGTTGTCAGATTAAGTAGGGGATTTAGGAGTTATCATAGTAGCAATTTGTAGATCTATGTATGTGGTATGTGTTTAAAATCATTTCTTTATTAATAAATGTTTAATCTAGTTTTGTCAAAACCTATAAGACTTGATGGTCTTACTACTACTGTATTCAAGGCACGCATCTCAACATTTATACAAATTGCAAAAAAATTGTGGCGGTTGTTTCAAGTTTCCCTTTGGGATTTGAACAACTCAGCATTTCCCATCGGCTGTGCCATAACAATCTCTAACCTCACCCTGACCCTGACCTCTCCCTTTATCTGAGCCACCTGTTTCATCCATTTTCATGACCCCCACCCCATGAAACCTTCACCTATCTGATTATCACCCTGGGTCTGCCACCTACTGCATCCCATTTCCCCCTCTTAATGTGACTGCTCATTCCACTGCCTAGGACGCTCAGTTCAAAACCCAGGACCTAACCGTCGATAGAACTGACCCTGCCCTCTAGGACTATCTCTCTCCCACCATCCCTGTCTGGAAAACCCCCTCCCCACCCAGCCACAGGACCCCCTGACCCAACAATAAAGACCCTTTCCTCCACCTCATGTTGCTGCACCCTCGCATTCCTTTGATGCTTCTCTCCCGTCCCACTCTGTCCTTCCCTGAACAGCCTCACCCCATTCCATGCTTCACCTGCCTCCAATGTACAGCCTTCACTCTACCCTTCCACCCTACCCATTCCTTCCACATTTCCACCCTTTGCCTGCCTCCCAAGTCAAGCCTTCACCTCATCCTTCCACCCCAATCTCCCCCTTTCCACCCTTCGCCTGCCTCCCGTGTCCAACCTTCACTTCATCCTTCCATCCTTCGCTTGCCTCCTGTGTCCAGCCTTTGCGCCAACCTTCCACCCTAACCCACTTTCCATCCTCTGTGCCTTCGCCTGCCTCCTGTGTCCAGCCTCCAATCCACCCTGCCCTTCCTCCTTCCGTATCCAGCTTGTTCTACCAGCACCCGATATGAGTCAAGATTTAAGTGATCCCCAAAAAGGCCAAAGCAGCATCTACTAACCTCAAAGTCATGGAAGAAGTCAAGATTGCCAGATGCACGCCACTCATACACAGTCATAAATGTGAATGTTATAATTTCTCACTGGTGGAGAACTTAATTCGGAGGGGAACTTAATTCCTGCGAGGTGGCCTTTTAATGAGCACACATTACATGCTAATACATGCAAAAAGGCTTCCCGGCATTGTTTGTCGGGAAGCTTAACCCACCTTTAAAGTCCCATTGCTAAAGTTCATCCCGTCGTCTGAAAACTGATTTTTGGCCTCCCGCCAAATTAAGTTCCTCCGCCAGCCAAGCTTCCCGTTGCTAGAACCAGAAGATTCTGCCCAATGCTTCAGCTGAAGGAATACAACCCTAGTTCATGCACTCTCTTGTAATTAGAGTCTGGGGTATCATTTAAGTAAACCTATGCTGCATTTCTTTCAAGATCCCTTTATCCTTCCTAAGGTGTACTATCCAGAACTGAACACAGTTCTCCAGAAAAGTTGATATCTTTCAAAAGGTGAGAAACTTGTAAGTGTTGATATTCAAAGTGTGCTTGTACAAGGAACGCAAAAAGTTAGCATACAGGTGCAGCAAGCAATTAGGAAGGCAAATGGCATGCTGGCCTTTATTGCAAGAGTATTGGAGTACGGGAATAAAGAAATCTTGCTAGAGTTGTACAGGGTTTTGGTGAGACTACATCTAGAGTACTGTGTGCAGTTTTGGTTTTCACCTTTAAGAAAAGATACACTTGCTTTGGGGGCAGTACAGGTGAAGGTTCACTAAATTGGTCTCTGGGATGAGGGGGTTATCCTATGGTGAGAGGCTGAGGAAATTGGGTCTATTTTCTCTGGAGTTTAAAAGAATGAGAGTTGACGTCTTTGAAACATACAAGATTCTGAAGGGGCTGAATAGAGTAGACGCTGAGTGATTGTTTCCACTGGTCAGGAAATCTAAAGCATGGGACACGGTCTCAGACTAAGTAGCCGATCATTATGGACTAAGATGAGGAGAAATGATTTCACTCAAAGAGTTGTGAATCTTTGGAATTCTCTGTCCCAGAGGGTTGTGGATGCTCCATTATTGAATACATTTAAGGTGGGGTTAGACAGATTTTTGGTCTCAGGGAATTAAGGGATATGGGGAACAAGCAGTAAAGTGGAGTTGAAGCCCAAGATCAACCATGATCACATTTAGTGGCAGAGTAGGCTTGACGGGCCATATGGTCTACTCCTGCTCCTACTTCTTGTGTTCTTGTGTCTTTGCATGGTCTAACAAGGGAATTGTATAGCTGCAGCATAACTTCTAATTATTTAAGACTTATCCCTAATCATAGAAAGTTACAGAGCCATTTACAACAGATGGAGGTCATTCAGCCCATCGAGAGCATGATGGCTCCTCGTGGAACAATCCAGTCAGTCTCACTCCGCTGCTCAATACCCGTAGCTTTGTAAGTTTATTTCCTTCAAACGATTTTTCTTTACTCTTTCATGAGACATGGGCATCACTGGAAAGGCCACCATTTGTTGCCCTCTGACTGCCTTTGAACTGAGGGCAGTTAAGAGTCAACCACATTGCTGTGGGTCTGAAGTCACATGTAGGCCAGCCCAGGATGGCAGATTTCCTCCCCTAAAAGTCATTAGTGAACCAGATGGGTTTTTGCAACAATCGACGATAGTTGTCATGGTCACCATTACTGAGACTAGCTTTATATTCCAGATTTATTAAATGTCCTTCCAATTTTAATTTGAAATCAGATTGCTTCCGTTTCCACCACCTCGTGGGCAGTGAGTTCCAGGTCATTACCAATCACTGTGTAAAAAAGTTCTTTCTCACGTTCCCCCTATATCTCTTGCCCAAAATCTTAAATCTGCCTTCCCTAGTTCTTGCACCATTAGCTAATAGGAAGAGATTTTCCTTGTTTACCTTATCTAAGTCTGTCATAATCTTGTATACATCTATCAAATCTCCCTTACTCCAAGGTGAACAACACCAGCCTTTCCAACCCAACCTTGTAACTAAAACCCCACGGAATCAATTTTTCTTATTTTAAAATCATTCGATAGTGATGGTGGACTAAAGGGTCGCTCTGAAAGTACAATCTAGGGTAGATTGAACCCTTTGTCACCTATAATCAATCTGTTCAAGGCAATATATCAGAAGTCCTTATGGAATTATACACCATTCAATTAGTTGCACTCCGCAGCTCTTTCCCCATAGCCCTGTATTTTCTCTCTCTTCAAGTATTTTTCCAATTCCCTTTTGAAAATTACTATTAAATCTGTTTCACTCACCCTTTCCGGCTGTGCATTTCAGATCACAACTCACTGTGTAAAAAATCATGTTGCCTCCAATTCTTTTGCCAATCACCATAAATCTGTGTTCTCTGGTTACAAACCTTCTGCCACTGGAAACAATTTCTCCTTGCTTACTCTATTAAAATCATTAATGATTTTTTATGTTTTAGGTTATCTGGTTCGCTTTGTCCAGCGAACATGAGCTGCGCCCTTGATATTAACACATTAGTTGGTGCTTGAAACAATTTAGGCAGAGAGACCGATTAACTGACAAACACTGGTGGTTTATTGGAACTAAGAACAGGACACTACCAGAATGTGTGCTTCTTCAATTACCTCCAGCTCTCAATTTACAGTTACCCAAGTAGCCCCTGCTGTATAGTGATACAGTCACGTGGTCAGTTAACTACAATCTCTTAAGGGTACAAAGCACTTCATTTTACCAGATGATTATGAAGGGCTTTTCTTCCCCTTTCATCAATCAGTCTTGGTTTTCACCGCAATTGCTGAAAAAGTGAGAAATCAGATTCCTCCTCTCTTGAAGATCACTAGATTAAAAAAACAAAAACACTATACACCAGCGAAGTAATTTAAAAGTAATGCTCTTGATATACAGGCCAACATTCCATTCGCCTGTTTGGTTATTATCTGTAACTGTTCATGACATTTTAATGATTGATGTACATGGACTCCTTAGTCTCTCAGGAGTTCCACTGTTTCTGATTTTTCTCCATTTAGGGAGAACTCTGATATATCCTTTTGGGTCCAAGGTGGACAACCTCACTCTTGCTTTTTTTGAAATCTATTTGCCACAGTTTTGCCCATTCGCTTAATCTATTAATATCTCATTGTAAATGTATATGCCCATCAAGCATGCAATACCATCTATCCTTTGTGTCATCTGCAAACTTGGATGTGTGGCTCTTTATCCCATCATTTAAGCAATTATTAAAAAGAGAGTAGTTGAGGCCCCAACACAGACCCTTGTGGGACAGAAGTAGTCACATCCTGCTAATTAGAGTATTTGCCCTCCCTATACACTGGGTGGGATTTTCAAGTCCTACCTGCTGTCGGGATCGTCCGGTTCCGCCGAAAGTCAATGGACTTACAGCTGGCCCACCACATCCCCCGCAGTGGGTCCCTCCACGGCAGGGCTAGAAAATCCCAGTCTCTGTCTATGGCTGCTCAACGAATCTCCTAACCAACTCAATAATTTGCACTTAATTCCATAAGCTTCAGCTTAAATGCAACCGTCTCTACTGAGGGACTTTATTGAATGCCTTCTGGAAGTCCATATGAATAAATTAATTAATTAAAGAGAGACTGTGTTTATAGAGTATCCTTCCTGACTTCAGGGCATTCCAAGGTGCTTTACAGCCAATGAAGTACTATTGGAGTATAGTCACTGTTGTAATTTAAGAAATCTGACAGCAAGTGGACAGGATGCTATCACAAAAAGCAATGTGATAAATGACCAGATAATCTTTTTTAGTGATGTTGATTAAGGGAAATCATCTAGTCCTAGGAGTTTGTCACTCGAGTGCCATTATTTTCTTTATTACAGTTAATTTGCTTACACTAATTTTAGTGAAATCCCATCCCAAATTCAATATTTGTTTTTCGGAATGTCCAGCACACTATCCTCTTCCTCTACTGTAAATACTGATGTAAAGTAACTAAAATTTCTATCATTTCCCTATTTTCATTTAGAATATCACCACTGTGAATTTTTAAGGAGATCACCTGAAGCAAAGAATCCCGTATGCTTTTTTTTTAAAATAGCCTTCTCAACTTGTTGTGCCGTCTTCAAAGATTTGTGTACATATACCCCCAGGTCTCTGGGAGGAATTTTTCATGCCCACTGGCATCGGGCGTGTTTGACGGTATGAGCAGACAATATGGTGAGAAGGCCGAATATTGGTTTCATGATATTGTGAAATCAGTTTGCAATTGTCTGCTCTGCCTGTCAATAGCGGGCTGCATTTCCTACCGTTGGACGTCGGGAACCTCATTGTAATACATCTACATATTATAAGCCCAGCCCACCAGAATCATCCCCCACGCTGGATTATCCGAGCATCACGCTGATATGTTTCACAACAGCATATATAATGTGTGCACTTCGAGGGGAACTCTGAGGTTAGCGCACAGTAATGTTGCACAGTGCTCGCCAGGGTTGCCTGTTCGGCTTCAAGGTTGAGGCATTCAGGCGAGAGCACGGGCAAGTTGTTCTTTTCCGACTGACTAACAGTGCGTTGCTGGGGCAAGGGCTGCCTTGAGGTTGATGCGAGATGGGGGGGGCAAAGGCTGCACTGTGATTAAGGCACCTTGGGACAAGTGTTGCACTGCGGTCGATGGTAGTGCACAAGCATGTGCTGGAAGGCAGGGGAGAGATGCGGCCACGCATTAGGGGAACCTTGTACAAAGTGACCATTCCTCCACAGCGACCGTTCAGATGTAGCCTCATTGACATGCTTGCAGTCGGGCCTCTAGCTTATCTGCCCACTCAAGCAACAGAAAGGCATGAAATTGTCACCAAATGCTCTTGAGCTTTTCACCCCTCGGGCACAGACTTCAAAGTAATGAGTGTTTTAGTGGACTGCAGAACGGTTGGACGACTGGGCACGTTGTACAATCTCCTTGCGAAAGCTGGCCTTGGAACAGTTCTGGTAATGGCGCTCACAGCCCCTTGCAATGTCATCATTCAAGTTTGGAACAGTCTTCCCCACGATTCAAGCTAACAATGCAGCCTTGCAGTGTGGGTTAGGAGAATGTCTGAGGTGACAGCACAGCTTGCAGTCCAGCAGGTGAAGCTGCCGCCAATCAGTCAGGTGGTGCGGGGCAGAGATTGGTGGGGTCTGGGGCAGCCATGCAGCGCACTAAACTCTGGCCATCCAAGTGGTGGCCAGCACTGTCCCGGATGCGTTAAGGGGCCTTCAAGAACCAAGAGAGGTTCTTAGAACACCCAAGCTAACCCACGCTTCTCTCTCTTTCATCCTGCAGGAGGAGTACATCAAGAGCATGGAGCCTGGTGACCTAGCTGTATGCCTTGTGGCATACAGAGAGTGGAGGCGAAGGAGAAAAGAGCAATGGAGGAGCTTGGCTGGGCAGAGGCAGGAGCAACACCCTTAGGAAGAAGGGGCGGCTGGGGCACCTGCACACGCCGAAGAGCCACAGTGAGCCAGCACTGTTCGGTGCCTAGCTAGACCCAGGATATATAGACACCGCCTTTCATTCCTGCAGATGAAGGAGAACCAGTGTTGCTGAAGACCGCGCATGTCTAGAGAATTGTTCAATCACATCTGCCAGCTGCTGCACGATTTGGCGCCGCGGGCAAATGAAGGGTATTCACTGCCTGTGGCCGTGAAAGTGGCCGCGGTGCTCAATGTTTACACTAGTGGCTCCTTTCAGGGCTCCACAAGTGACCTCTGTGGGATATCAGAAGCCTCCACTCACATGCATCCATGAGGTCACGGGAGCCAACTATACAAAGGCACAGAACTTTGTGCATTCCACCTGGGACCAGGAAGCTAGGATGCAAGAGCAATTGGATTTGCCCAAATCTTGGGTTTCCCACAGGTGCAGGGTGCCATCGACTGCACTCATGTGGCGCTCAGATCTCCGTCGCAACAAGTGGTCAACTATGTCAACCACAAGGGCTTCCATTCACTGAATGTGTAGCTGGTGTGCAACCACCACAAATGCATCCTGCAGGTCTGCGCACGGTTTCCAGGGAGTGAGCATGACTCCTAAATTCTCAGTCGGCCTCAGATCCCTGACGCCTTCCAGGGTCCACAGAGACTGCAGGGGTGGCCCCTCGGGGACAAAGGCTACCTGCAGAGGCCGTGACTGATGACACCCTTGCAGCGGCCTCAGACTGCAGCAGAGTGAAGGTATAATGAGGTTCCATGCTGCAACTCACACCTTGGTGGAATAAACCATCGGGATGCTGAAAATAAGGTTCTGGTGCCTGGACCGGTCTGGTGGAGCCCTGCAATATAGTCCACAGAGGGTGTCATGCATTGTTGTCACCTGCTATGCCCTTTACAACCTGGTGGTGCAACGGGGAGAAGAGCTGGCTGAGAAGGAGATGGAGGAGCTGGAGGTCTCCTCCAATGAGGAGGACGTCGACGGGGATGAGGGTGAGGAAGTCCTTGAAGGCGACGATGATGGCGATGAAGTCATCACACTGGCCAGATGAGACAGGCGCACTCGGGAGGCCCTCATAGCTGCTAGATTTGTGAAGGATGATGACGACATGCAGTGAGGAGACACCATAGATCCTCAAATTGCATCTGTGAATGTTTGACTCCAGTCTGGCTGATGGCAGCGCACAGTCCTTCTGTGATAAGGCTTCTGTCGTGGAGATGCAGTGGAGGCCCTAATAGTCACTCAATTCCAGGAAAATGATGACGACATGCAGTTAGGACATTCCATAGATCTTCTGACTCCGGCCTGGCCAAAGGCAGCTTGCTTGCGGTTTGCGATCAGTGCCATATCGTGGAGATGCAGCCATGAAACTTTAACGCACTTGTTCCTTTGTCAGCCTTCAGCACCTGACCCCTTCAGGAGCACAGCATCACTGGTCACAGATGCTGATGAGATAGGGGCCAGTCCCACCTTAAAGGTTCTGAGAGTACACAGAGAGAATGACGGAACACCGTGACTCCTGCCCACTACATTCTGGCAGCAATAACAAGCACCATCGAGGTGCAGGCATCAGTAATGTGTCCAGTGAATGTGAGGCCAGACCATCACTTTGGTCTGAAGGCTGCACAAAGCACAGGGAAGAGGCCCAGGACTGAGACACCTGCCTTTATCTTGTGCAGAAAGGTTTCACATCTGGGTGACAAGAACACTGCTCATCTGAACAAGGAGCCATATGCTGGGAGACACTCTTGGAAGTTTATTTACAGTAGTGAACATTGCGTACAAATGATTAACACCCATGCCCAGGCCGTGCAACTACATCTTCTTAACCTTCCTAACCCTGCTGCTACGTCTTGGTGCTCCCCTAACATCCACAGCGGAGGTGGAGGCAGCCTGCTGACTGCTATGCCCTGTCTGTGATGGCCTTGGCGGGCATCATCTGGAGGGCCAAGCCCTGGAGGGCCCTGGCCTGCTTTTGGGGTCCTGCTGTGTGGCAGTAGCACCCTCCTTGGCCTGTGGAGCTGGAGCTGCTGGTGTCACAGGAAGAGGGGATTCAAATGGACTGGTCACTCCTGGGGTCACCTGGGTGGATGGCCCTGGGCTGTGCACCTGCTGATCCTCATCCCTATGGGTGCCCATGGGCCTCTGGCTGACTCCTTGAGGAGGAGGAGTAGCTGAAGTGAGATCGAGCTGCCCCGCACCCCTCTCGCGTTCATGCTGTTGCAGGCTAACTATGGCGTTAGTGATGGAGTTCAGTCTGCGCAGCGGTGCAGGACTGATGTCCTGGACCAAGGTCTCCATGGCAGCCGCCAGCCTACCAGTGTTGACCTTGGTGCATTGGCATGCCGATGCTCTCACCCCAGCCTGAAGGCAGACGGGCTCCTGCATCATGCCTTGCAATCTGAGGAGTGCAGCGTACATCCCTTCTTGATGTTCCCGAGCTTACCTTTGCAGCTCCAGCAACTGAGACATGACCGAGTCCAGAGGCTCACCATCTGACTCGGACTCAGCAAATTTCTGGCCTCCATCAGTCCTTCGAGTGCCGGAGACCTGGGAAGACCCTGCCATCACCTGCTGTAGATCAGACAGTGCAATGTGCTCACCAGGTTGTGATCCCGAGGCTACTCTAAAGCTGGGTCCCATTGAGGTGTGTGTCTCTGTGTTGGTGGTGGCTGTGGGTGAGCGCTGTGATGGGTCTTCAATTAAGGTGCCTTCAAGTTCCTCTTCAGACGTTTCTTCAGGGCTTGATTGGTGGCCCTGGATCATAGACTCTGTCGGCTGTTTCCCAGATATGCCTGTTGAAAGCAAGGGGAAATAATTAGTACATGGCAGGGGACTGCGGGACAGGACACATCACTCACAGCATGGTTGTCTGATGGATGTTGCACTGCTGGATCCTCACTTGGCAGAGCATTGCCGAACTCATCATCAATACAGGAATGGACCAGATCCTCGCAAGCCAGCTGGATGGCTCTATTTTCAAAGTCTGTAAGGACCTTGATTTCAGGCATTCCTCCACCAGTCCGCAACCTCTCCCTGTTGTTGTGTGTCAGTTTACCTTGCATGAATAGAGTTGGAGATAGTGTAAGCAAGACGCCTGCCAGGCCAGGTGATAAGTATGCCTGGCATGTGTGGGTGGTGAGTGGTTCCATGGATGGGATGAGGACAATGAAGGTGTGTGCGAGAGAGTGAATGGTAATGTCCCTTGAACTGGCAGTGTGAGATCCCTGTGACTGTGTGATGGGTTTGTGAGTGTGTGAGTTGAGAGTGATGAGAAGAGCGACTTACTCTAGCGGAACAGAGGAGATCATTCAACCTTTTTCGGCCCTCTTTTGAAGGATATTATGCTGATCATCACTGCCACCAACTCTCATGTTGGATTGGTGATGTTGATGCCCCTCCTGCGGCCAGAGTGGGGTAGAGGACATCATGGCTGGCCTCCACTGCATCCAAAAGGTACTCAAGGGACGTGTCATTAAACCGGGATGCAGCAGTCTTATTACCTTTCGAGGCCATGTCTTCTTTGCAGCTGCCCTTGTCTAGGAGCACTGAGACGTGTGCGTGTGGCTGCACAATATGACGCCTGGCATGATGAAGCGGCGAGGTGATGACGTGGTGGGCGAATGAGAGCCCGCCCACCATCGTTAGGGTGTGTTTCCCAGGAATATATTATTAATGAGGCAGGATTGGGATGATACGGCTTAAAAAGCCGCCATTGCAGCCGGCGGGTAAAATATCCTTTTCCCTGCCCGCTACTGCACTTAGTGCAAATCTGGGACAATTCCACCCTCTATTTCTATATCTCCTTTGAAAGCATACCATTTTGTTTACATTGCCTCTCCACATCCTTCCTACGAAAGTGTATCACTTGATACTTCTCCTCATTGAATTTCATCTGCCATGAGCAGAATTTAATGCTCTACTTGTGATATTTGGTGGCGGGGGCATTTAATATGGCAGGAGGGTGGAGGCTGGGGACCCCGCTGCCTTCCCATTTCCATCCTGATTAAGTCCATGGTAAGAAGGCTTGTGGATGACCTTCCCTCCCTACCACCAATTGAGGTCCTTAAGTGGACATTAATGCCTACTTACGGGCCTCATCACTCCACCTCTGAGATTCACCCAGTGGTGGCGCAGAGTAGTCGCCATGTGGGGAGCACAGCAAACAAACCCGTATGGGTTGCTTGCAGGCTTCCGGAAGCAGGGGAAATTCCCTCATTTAAAGGTACTTGTGGCTGATCAAGGGGCTCGGCATCGGGAAGTGGAGGGTGCCCCTGCCCTTGCTGCCAACCCCTCATCGTGGTACCCCCTCCCCCCACTCTTGCTTGTGGTCTGGGATCCAGCAATGATACTAGAACTCAGGTGGATGTCATACTAGCAGCAGCCACTGCCTCTCTTGTGGCGCTGCCATTCAACAGAGCTGCCAACCTCTAATTGGCCAGCAGCTTAGCAAGTGGGACTTCCTACCCCAAGGCTCTTGCTGCTGAGGAAGGCCCGACACTGTCCAGTTAAGTGCTTTAATGGTACATGATGTGGCGGGCCTTCCTGAAAAGAGGCAATGCAGGATTCTTGCCTGTTCTCTCACCAGCGGGTGAGATCCTCATCGCCTCCATTAAATCCAGCTTCATGTATCTGCTCATTTCACTAGTCTGTCCATAACCCCCTGAAGTTTATTATCCATCCCACTGTTTACTGTACTACTGCGTTTTGTGCTAGCTATAAACTTTGACATTATATTCTATATGTCCAAGTCCAGATCTTTAATAAATATCAAAAAGAGCAGTTATCTAATATCGGCACCTGGGAGAACACCACTATATACTTCCCTTCAGCCTGAAAATCAACTGTTTACCATTATTCTCTACTTTCTATCCCTCAGTTCATATAAATCAGACAGGTCTCAGTGTTAGAATGGGGAAAATCAGCAGGATTTCATTCAGTGGGTTCTAACCAGCAACCGCTGCTGTGAAAGCACGTACACAGACAGAATCATTCTTAACTGCCATGAACTCTTCAACACCCTACAAACACTCGGATAGATTTTGCTACCGAGGCAGGTAGCTCAAGTTGGGAAATTTCCCAACTCAACAGACCTGCCTCGGTAGAAAGTGCCCTGTCAGACTCAATTTTCACCCTGGGGGAGCAGGTTCGGGATAGAGTCGAGCCCACTGGTCCCAGAAGCAGATCGGAGGTGCCCACAGGGGCGGCTGAGTGCTGAGGCAGGCCAATTTAAAGGTCCACCTTGGTTCTCTGGGACTTTGTCCCAGTTGTTTCATTGAATTTTAAGTCCTCACTCCTCATAACTCATCATCCCCCTTCCATCAACTCCCCATGCCATCTCCATGCTACCTTCATACCCTCCATCCCAACTCATGCCCTCCCACCCGCCCTCATGGCCCTATACAGACCCCATGCAAACTCATGCTAACTCATCCTCCACCCTTGGCCCTTACACAATCCATGCCAACTCACTCAGAATCCACAATGTGCAGACTTCTGGAGCTATGTTGAGATGAAATAAAATTAAGGTCTAAAATTGTAATACAGCCTTCAGCATATTAAAAAAATCCCAGTCATGAAAACCCATTCAAACCTTTTAAATCTCCTTAATTGGTTAATCTGTTATAAAAATAAATTTATATTCTTAATCCCTAATGAAAACAGCTAATCATTTAATAACCTCCTCGAGCTGTCAATAAAACTTTGAACTTAGAACCTCCCTGCTGAGGTAATTATAGCTTATGGAAATCAAACTTTCATAAAGAGTACCTAGGAAAATGTCAACAAACAGCTCTTTTAACTGCTAGAATAGAGTTTTTTTAACTCTCACCAGCAGCCTGTTTTTTTTTCATTCTTAGAGGGATGGGCATTTAAATAGCTTCACATAATGACAGTTACATAGACCTTAAATACCCTTCAAGAGCATAAATTTGTTACTCCCACACTATGGGATAAGGCCCTTGCTACAGAAAAAATGGGGTCTATTTGAACTCAGCACTGAGTTCAAATGGCACTGCTGATTTTGGGTTTCCCTTATGTGTGAATCACCCTCTTTCTCCTACTGGCAAAATTGGGATCTGTCGGAAATGGGGGTGGGACTTCCACATCCAGATACTGCTCGCGACTCAGTGAAATTTTGGGCCTTAGTCTCATACCTGGAAGAGGTCCCATCAGCCATATCCCAGGAAAAGGCCAATTACTTCAAGAAAGAAGTCAGAAAAGGGCAAAAATATTGCAAACAAAAATATTGTCAGTAAAATGAATTTATTGTTGCATCATTATCTCCACTTAAAGGTTCTAAAGCATAGGAATTTCTTGACTGCAAATATGGGATTATAATTACAGTAGTATAGTGGTTACACTACTGGACTAGTAATCCCGTGACCTGGGCTAATATTCCACAGAATGAAAGCTTTTATCCCAACATAGCATTTTGAATATTGGAATTGGATTTTTAAAACTCTGGAAATAAAAAGCTGGTATCAGTAAAAGTGTCTATAAAGTGAAAACTCAACCAGTTCACTAATGTCCTCCAGGGAGGGAAACCTGCCATCCTTACCCGACCTGATTTACATATGACTCCAATCCAACATGAGAGTGATTGATTTTGAGAGGGCAGCTGAGATGGCCTAGCAAGTCATTTAGTTACATCAAATCTGGCAATTAGGATTGGACAATTAACACCAGCTTTGCTGGTGGTGCCCAATGAATTAATAATTTAAAAAACATGAATGAAGTAAGGTGCTTGCACTTAATAGGCCAATCTCCATAGTATGATCAAACATAGAGGTAGTACTTTTAAACAATAAATAACAACCATTTTAGACACTCTTTAGCTGTATCTAGTAGGCATATTGTTCACTGTTAGGCTGTGAGCAGAGAGCCAAGGAGCTGTGATTCAACTACTCATGTTGTTTACAGTGGAGTAGGTACAATTCAAGGTTGCCAACCTTCCAAGATTGTTCTGGAGTCTCCATGAATTGAAAGATTAATTTCGAGCACAACCAAAGAGAAATATCATAGGGGCATTATGAAACAAATCATTTTCTTTCAACACTTATGTTTATCAGTTATTGAAATCACAGAATTTTAACGGCACAGAGGGAGGCCCTTTGGCTCATCGTGTCTGCATCGGCTCTCCAAATGAGCATTATGACCTAATGCCATTGCCCTGCCTTTTCCTCGTATCCCTGCATATTGTTTCTATTCAAATAATCATCTAATGCTCTCTTGAATACCTCAATTGAGCCTGCCTTCACCACACTTCCAGGCAGTGCATTCCAGACCCGAACCACTCGTTGTGTGAAAAAGTTTGTAAAGAAAAGGCTATTTGGATGATTCTTGATTGTTAGTCAATTGGGTAACAAAGAGTCTGTTTGTTTTCCAATTGGCCCAAGAAGGTGTGGCACCATGACAATGGCATATTGGAAGACCAATGGAGAGAGCATGGAGGGCATCCAACCTGAGTTGGCAACTTGCATGCATCTCTGTAAATCCATTTACACATATCTTCTACTCAAACTAAATAACAAAGTTCTATTTTAATGTTTAGAGTCACTCACTTGTTCTCATTGAAGCTTCCAATATATTTTAACCTATTTGGCCATGTATAGGTCCCTGTACCATGGAATTTGTTGTCTTTAAATTCTCCTTCATACATTGCACCTGATGGATGTTCCAGTTTTCCAGTGCCATTTATCTTTGAGAAAGAAACACAAAACTGCCATGAAGGTAATGTGCTGTATTAAGTATTAAATTATAAAATTGTTATGAATTATTTATTGAAGGAACATAGTAAGAGTAGTAGGCCAATCAGCTCTTTGAGTCCTGCCAATCAAATAGCTCACGGCTAATCTGTACTTTGACTTCACTGAACCAGCCTGGTTCTTTGCCTAACAAAAATCAATCTTAATTTTGAAATTTTCAATTGGGCCAGCCTCAACTATCCTTTGGGGGAGGAGTTCCAGATTTCTAGTTCCCTTTGCGTGAAGACATGCTTCCTGACATTACCATTGAATGGGTTTATCAACATGACCCATTCAATCATGTCAGACACTCTGAACACAGAGGGTGTCTCAAACATCACAAACAGAAAAAAAGGACAAATGATATAGATCAGAAAATAAATGAACTAAATTGCAAAACAAATGGGCCTTTTAATACAATTCTATGAATTAGTTGAATCCTTTGCTTTACCAGCTCCCAAACCATATGGGGAGGAGGTGGCATAGCTGTATTGTCACTGGACTAGTATTCCAGAGTCCCAAGGTAATGCAGAAGGTAAAATTTGAATTCAACAAAAATCTGGAATTTAAAGTCTGACGTGACCATGAAACCATTGCTGATTGTCATAAAAACCATCTGATTCACAAATGCCCTTTAGAGAAGGAAATCTGCTGTCCTTACCTGGTCTGGCCTACATGTGATTCCAGACCCAGAACGGTGTGATTGATTCTTAACTGGGATGGGCAATAAATGGGTTGCAATGCTCACATCCCATAAATGAATTTTTAAAAATTGAGAATGTGCATTTCTGATAACTGACTAGCAATCTTGGGAGGTGGTAGCATAGTAATATTACTGGACTAGTAATCCAGAGGCCTGGACTAATGGCCTAGAGACATGAGTTCAAAGCCCACCACAGCAGCTGGGAAAATTAAATTAAATTAATAAATCTGGAATTAAAAACTAGTACCAGTAATAATGACCATGAAACTACTGGATTGTAAAAACCCAATACTCTTTAGGGAAGGAAATCTGCAGTCCTTAATTAGTCTGGATGTGACTCCTGCACGTGACTCCAGACCCACACCAATATGGTTGACTTTTAATTGCTCTCTGAAATGGCCTAGCAAGCCACTCAGTTGTAGGTGGCTCACCACCTCAAGAGTATCAAGAATGGACAATAAGCGCTGGTCTTGCCAGCGTTGCCAGCATCCCCAGAACGAATGTAATAAAAAAAATCTGGTGATTCCAATATGGTTTATTGATTGATAAATATTATACAATTTGTACTTGTTGCTGTGTTCAATTCTTAGTCTTTTACCATATTAATAAGAGCTAAGATACTATCCAAAGGCAGTTGGTGATGAACAATAAATGCTGGCCTTGCCAGTGACATTCACAAAATAAGAACGAATTTTTAAAAAAACAAACATGCTTGGGAAAATTGCGAAGTGGAAACAGTACAGTTATGTAAAAGATTAATTTGCATGACCTCAATTCCAAAATAATGCTTTAAAGTTAGCAAAGTAAATAAAATTTTACTTAATGGTTTACTTGAAGGGGAACACAAGTCAAGAGGAATTCAAGATACTCTTCCATTTTATAGAGAAAAATTATGCTGTCTCAACATTCTTTCAAAGTTTTAAAAACATACATTTTCTTATCCTTTGAGGAAATATGCAAAGCCTGGCTTCTCTCTCTGCACCATGTCATCAGCAGCAGTGAATGTCCCAGGGATGTTCCTTTGTAAACAGCATAAGCTGCAATTTCAGACAGCCTGAGTACCACTCTAGAGCCACAGGACTCCTGGAAACTTAACCATCTGGGACACACAACTCCAGATCAGCTCTTAGGCCTGTCAAAATCACAGTCCTGATCACAATAGAACAACTCCACGATGCAGGAAAATGCTTTCTATTTCAGAACCAAACTAGAAAGAAGATCCAACCTTGCATTCTACTCACCAGCTGAGATCAACCTTTTGTTTTAAGAAAAAAACAAAATTTTAGTCAGTACACTAATTTTCTCTATAACATGGGAGTACTAGCCTTTCCCATTAACTTGAATTTAAAGCTTGTCATATGAGAAGAATCCCTAATTATTCAACAAAGTGAGAGTTGATAAATTAGAAGTTTAGCATTGTTACACTTACATTAACATACCAACCATCATCTTTTCAATCTATTGTATCAGCATATCAGTGTTTTACAAGAGAAATGGCTGTTTTTTTTATTGGCATTGAAAGTTGTCAATATCAACCAATCATATTATTTGGGATAAAAACAGAAAATGCAGAAAAAACTCAGCAGGTCTGCATCTATGGGAAGTGAAACAGAGTTAATGTTTCAAGTCTGTGATTGGGGCAGATGCTGCTAAACTTGCTGAGTATTTCCAGCATTTTCTGTTTTTATTTCAGAATTCCAGTATCAGTAGTATTTTGCTTTTATATCATTTGGGAGGTGGGTCTCAAACCAACCAGATCCAAACTGATTTCAGACTCACTCTCCGGTTTGAGATTTCACTTTCTCCCATTGTTGCACACAAACTTAAGCGAATTCCACATTCTAACTACTCTGTAAGTAAAGAAATTCCCTATTAAACTTATTTGTATTTATCTTATACTTAAGGCCCCGAGTTCTGGTTTCCCCGACAAGTACTTTATGTATACTTTATCAAACCCTTTCATATTGAGGCCTATCAGGTTACCCTAGAGGAGGGGTTCCCAGGTTGTTCAATCTTTAGTTATGACCTCTCAGTTCTGGCATCATTCCAGCAAATCTTTTTTGCACCTTCTATTGGCAGAATTTTGACCTCATCAGGTGGGCTCGGTGGGGGCGAGCGGTGGTGGTTGGGAAGCCAACCGCCGCCTATGATGAAATCACTGGTTTCATGCTGGTGGACCAATTAAGGCCCACCCAGGGTGAAAGCCGGCTGGAGAACCTCCGAGAAGGGGCGGGCAGGGGGCCTGTTGTCTGCCAGGTCCAATGGCGACCTGGCGGCTGGTTCAAAAGTGGCGCCGGCAGTGTCAGAGTTGCAACAGCAACATGGCTGCAACCCAGGAAGGTGAACCCATGTGGGAGGTGAGGTTGGAAGGGAAATCGGCCTCGCGTTTCTCCAACGAGTGCCTCGCTGCCCTCCTGGAGGACGTGGCTGCCAAGGGACCCTTGTTCCCAGAGATGGGAGGAGGAGGCCACTGCACCTCACAAAGAAGGCACAGGAGGAGGTGGCAGCCAGGGTGAGCAGCCATGACGTGGTGCGGTGCACCTGGCTCCAGTACCGGAAGCACTTCAATGACCTGCTGCGCTCAGGAAGGGTGAGTACTGTGTTGGCATGGGTCAGTGTGCTGAAGTGTTTTGGGCTGGCCATTCCCCGTGGACCTCAGGGGTGTCACAGTCTGAATGCCAACTTTCAATGACGCCACAGTTGGCCAAGGGGGTGAGACCTGGCTGCTTGGATTGAGTGCCTTGGGGCTCGAGGGCCACGACTCGGATGTGCCCTGTGAGGCGTTCCTCAGGTGGGGTTGGCCAGGCTTCAATGGCGCTGCAGGTAGAGAGTGGACTAATGAATGCTCCTCTGTCCTTTCAGGAGAAGACCCCATAACAGTATGGAGAAGTTGCGGACTGGCAGGGGACCCCCACACCACCTCAGCCTTTCCCATTATGGACAGGAACCCTTGGAGCTCGAGAGGCGCCATGCACCTCTATCAACCGGCCACAGTGAGGTTGGGGTGTCAGACGAAGGTAAGAGAGTGAAGTGCATGGAGGTGAGAATTTCAGCTTGTGCAACCATTCTAGTGTATTCTCTTCATTGATGCAAGCCTCGAACCTGCAGTCCCCACTGATAATCGAAAGATGAGGGCACCAAGATGCAGATCTCTGTTGTCTCACCAGGGTGCCTGGCATGCACAGTGACAGTGTGGTGGGTTTAACTAATGATACGTTGTTCTTCTCCTTTTTAGGTTCACTAGCAGACATTCGCACTCCGGACCCTGAAAGGCCACCCCTGACCCTGGAGGACTATCATGCTCCCCACGCACTTGCGTCAAACCTGCTCTCTGAAACAGGCACCAGCGCAGATACCAGCACCTAGGTGGGCATTAGATCGCCGTCTAGTATTTCGATGCACATTGGTGAGGGCACTTCACACTCACTTGAGGTTCAGGCGGAGGTAAAGAGTGCCCAGGACGCCGGCAGTCGGAGGACTGTTGATGACCAGGATGATGCTCAGTTGAAGGCTGATGATGGGCCTCTGGATGTCAGGATGCTGGACGTCCAGCAGGGTGGGCAGGAGGATTTGGCGGATATCCATGAGGGTATGCATGCCAGGGTCTCCGTTTTGGAGCAGTCCCTGTGGACCATGAGCATTGCGTTGACCCTCATGGCAGAGCACGCTGTCTCCTCCATTGAGAGAGTCACGACTCTCATGGAGAGGCTGCTCCAGGAACAGAATCAGAGGTCCCTGGGATTGCACTCGGACCTGCAAGCCCACACAGGCAATGACCTCAGCTGGTCAGTGTCTGTGTGTGAGATGGGTGGGGCACCCAGTATCCCAGCTAAGTGCCCATCCATCAATCCAGCAGGGAGGTCCAGAGCAACCTCACGTTGGTGCACGAGCTACCTGTTGTCTCTGTAGGCTCCTCTCAGGGCACTCTGGATGACAGCAGCAGCTCCTTCACCCCTCTGCCAGTGACCATGGCATCTGATGAGTCTGTGGCGACTGGGGAGACGCCAGCCGTGGCACTGGCCGCTCCCTCCCAGGTGGGGCCAGCATGGGCTCCACCGGCCAGAGGACGACCATCAAGGCCAACAAGACAGCAGAGTCAGCAGGCTGTCTCCAATGCCGATGCCAGCGAAAGGGGAGCACCTAGATGTAGCACCCATAAACCTATGTTTAAGCACCTTATGCACAAGAAGCGCTGGTCACGGGTGATCTCTTGTTCCCCTATTTAGCTTTTCATTTTTTAATGGTGTGTCGACCAAGACCGGATATTGTTCAGTTCAAGAATCTGAGAGTTCCAACATTAAATGACATTTGGATTTTGTCTTATTGGCCTGAGTATGCTTCATTTGTTCTGTAGGTGCAGGGTAGGCCAGTATTTAATGCTGGACGTGGGTCTCTTGAAACTTTATTGCATAGGCACTGAGTGTATCTTGGGGGCCAAGGAAAGGGTCTTTTTTGGGATCTAGGATGGAAGCAGCAGCCCTGGCATGAGGTCATAGTTCTTTTCGGTAGCCTAGCTCAAGGAGCATTGGATCAATGTGAGCCTGGTGTCCCTGCCTCCCTGGAGGTTACCGAGGTCTGGCTCCATGCCTTCAGCGTTCTCCTCGCTGTGCTCATCTTTGGGCTCACTACTGGGCTCATCAACTGTTGCCTGTGGAGCTGTGTCAACATCCTCTTCCTCCACTGGATCCCCCCTTGCATGCGCCAGATTGTGGAGAACACAGCATGCAACCACCATCAGTGACACCTGCTCTGGGGTGGTATTGCAGTGCGCCCCCTGAATGATCCAGGCATCGGAAGCGCATCTTGAGAAGACCAATGGTCCTCTCTACCACCGCCCTTGTGGAGGCGTGGCTCCTGTTGTACTGCTGCTCTGCCTCTGTTCTTGGGTGGCAGACAGATGTCATGAGCCACCTTTTCACAGGATAGCCCTCGTCACCCAGCAGCCATTCATCCAGTCAGGCTGGAGCACTGAAGAGCCTCGGCACCTGGGACTGTCTCGGGATGTACGTGTCATGTGAGCTGCCAGGGTACCTTGCACAGACTTGCAGAATCTGCATCTTGTGCTCACACAGTATCGGCATGTTCAAGGAGTGGAATCCTTTCCTGTTGACGAAGGCACCCGGCTCACCTACTGCGCCTTCGTGGTCACGTGTGCAGTCAATGTCACCCTGGATGCGGGGGAACGCAGCAATTGCTGCAAAGCCTCTGGCTCTCTCAGCCTGGCTGGCCTCGTGTGTGCGGAAATGAATGAAAGTCAATCCATGCCTGAACAGAGCTTCTGTCACCAACTTGACACAACTGTGGACAGCTGATTGGGAGACTCCACACAGTTCCCCCAATGAGCCCTGGAAAGAGCCAGAGGCATAGAAGTTGAGGGCCGCTGTGACCTTCAGAGCCACTGGGATGGGGTGTCCACCCACACAGTCAGAACTGATCTCAGGCCCAATCGTCTGACAAATGGAGTTCACAGTCTCCTTGGAGAGGCAGAGCCTCCTTCAGCATTGCACCTCAGACATATTGAGGGAGCTGCATCGCCGCCTGTAAACCCTGGCAGCAGGATAGTGTCGTCTTCTGCGGCCCTTTCCGCCCTGGGCTGCCAGCTGGCCCTGCGCCCCTTGTGCCTGCGCCTCTCCTCCCACAGGCCCCTCCCCTGGAAGCTGCATTGGGACACCTGGCCTCCTCCCCCTTCTGACCCTCTCTTCCTCCTCAGAGGAGGTGCCACCAGCAGAGACCACAATCCCCATTACTAGGGTAAGGGAAGGCTGTCTTATATCTGGAAGGGCCCACACAGACTGAATCCTCCAGGGGCCTGGAAGACACCAACGAGCCCTGGAACAAAGCCTAGGAATGCTCAGAATGAAGCTCAGAACTGAGATGAAGATGTCCAGTTCAAATAAGCAACCAGCAGCACATGATCTCCAAAACTCCTCATTACTCACATTGACAATGCTGTTGACCCTTCTCATCTCACCCGTGGATGAGCTTTTGCAAATTGTGGGCTGCCCGCCTGCCCACGCGACGGGTGAGAAATCGCACAGGCAATGGTAAATCGCCGAAAATTGGGGTGTCAAGGGCCTTAACTGGCCTAATTAATGGCAGGCACGGCTCCGACTCCCGCACACACCCACCTAGCGAAATATTGCGCGAGCATGCGTTGATGTTGGGATGCTCGCCCGACATCAACACGCATCATTTTACACTTGAGCGAGTCGGGTGCACGCCCACCTGCCAAGGTAAAAATTCTGCCCTATATCTTTTTTATAATATGGAGAACTGTTAACAGTACTCCAAATGTGGTCTAACCAAGGTTTTAAACAAGCTATTTTTAAAAAAAATTCTTTCATGGGATGTGAGTGTCACCGGCAAGGCCAGCATTTGTTGCTCTCATCGTATGAGAACTAGTATATTTGTGGAGCTTCCTCCTTCAATAGTTGTTTAATTGTCCATCACCATTCACAGCTGGAAGTGGCAGGAATGATCCACTAGTTGTGGGATTGTATAGCTCTGTCTATCGCATGCTGCTTCCATTGTTTGGCATGTTGTTGTAGCTTCTCCAGGTTGACATCTTATTTTTAGGCATGCCTGTTGCTGTTCTTGGCATGCCCTCCTGCGCTCTTCATTGAATCAGAATGATCCCCAGCTTGGTGGTAATGGATTGGCGATATGCCGAGCCATGAAGTTACAGACAATTCTATTGCTGCTGACAGTCCACAGTGTCTCAAAGATGTCGAGTTTTGAGTTGCTAGGTCTGTTCAAAATCTATTCCATGAAATGAAACAAGTCATTTCGGAAAACAAATTAAATCTTGAAAAAAGTGTTTTGAAGTCATTGATGTGAAGTGACTATTGAAGTGGAGATTCAAATATATTTTAAAATTTAAACTTTTTCCTACGAGTATTGGTTTCCACAGTGTGTTTAATTATTCCTGAAGTTTCTGCTACTTAATTAAAGTTGCTATGTTCCAATTTAGCAGTGATTCTTCCATGGTAAAATAATCAACTGATGTTCCTGCATTGAACAAGGGCTGTCTGCAGTTCAAGGTCTGTTTTGTTCTGTTATGACTGTGTGAATTAGATAATATGTCTTTATTGAAGCTCAGGATTAGGATCTGATGGCTAGTTTACATTTGGGCCATGCAATGCCAGATTAATTAAGTCAATAGTCCCCAGAAGCCTGGGGCATCTAGCAGTTCTGAAAATGTGATGATTCGCTCAGTCAGCTGTCTGGGAGTGCTGTTAAATTATATAAAATGAGCTGTCCTGGCAAAGAAGTAACTTGATTTTGCTTATAGAGGAGTTCACAGTAAATTGGCTGATCTTTTAAAAAGTCCTCTGTGGTTCTCCAGAATGAGTTTGTGGCATAAATGTTGAGGGCTATTGTTAGGAAAAAGAGATGGTTTAAGTGAGTTATATTGGTATTTGTATGTATTAATTTTTTAGTTTTAGCTTTAAAGTTTAAGTTTGATTTGTATTTCTGTATGTGTGTATTAAGAAAGGTCAAATTGAGTTTTAGTTTAACTTTAAAAAGGTGCCTGCATTTCTAATGAGTTTTTTTACAACTGTTGCAGCTGGATTAAACAAACAAGAGTTTGGCTGTTGCCTAGCAACAATAGTACAAAGAGGCAGGTCCCTCCCACAGACACACACGGAAAAACTAAAGAAACAGCAGCTTTAAGTTCAGTTTGAAGCCAGGACTCCAGAGAGACTGAACACTAGGAGAGGGTGCTGCAGATTTCCCAAAAGAACCAAAAGGTCCTAAGGCCAAAGGAGTGAGACACAAACAGGGGAAAGTCCCAAGAAGAACTTCTAGTCAAAGGAAGGACAGGAACCCGGAAAAGGTCCTGTTAACTGAAGTTAAGAGTGAGGGGCAAAGAGAAAGGCTCCAAACTTCAGATTTAAAGAGACAAAAGCTGTAGAAAGCAGATTTAAAGCAAGAACAGTTTGCAAGAGGCTAGAAGGTCCAAAGAGTCTGTAACTCTGCTATGGGCATGTGAAGCAGTGGTACTGTTGACGGCTGAGTCGGTGAGAGAGAGTGTGTGTAAGACAGCTTAAATGCATGTGGTGACCCTGGGGAGAGGAAAATTAGGAGAGCTCAAAACCCTGGAGGTGAACTCTTGCAGAAGGCTTCTGAGAGAAAGTTTTGGTTTGGGAGGAGATTCCAAAGCGAGGTCTTAGAGAGTGGAGATTAGAAACCCTCGTGTGAAGGATGGAGTGCAGTGACACCAGTTGGCTCACGGTGTGACAAGCATCCGGGGGGAGTTGAGGAGAGATCCATAGCATCTGGTTGAGGTGGCATGTCACATGGTTTCAGTGTGGTGCGTCTGACCACAGGGTGCCACAGATTTACATGGACTGTGTACTTACTGTGAACATTAAAGTATAAGATAGCTTTTGTAACTTGTGTTATCCTTACAAATCTGTATATATCTGTAAAGGTATAGTTGTGGATAAAGGAGTACTGTAATATAGTTCATCTTTTCTTGTTTAATAAATGTTTTCTTCTTTTGTCAAAAGTTCATCAGCTGACTTCTGTGCCTCTGTTCAGTTGCTACTCTCCACGTATTTAAACAATCAAATAAAAGTTAGGATCTATCAAACAGGGTTCCATCCTGGAATCAGGCTTGTCCAGGGGTAACCTCAGCTGGGATCATAACACTATGATCATTTTCTCTGTGCTTTAAGAACTGTCCATGCTGTGGCCCTGGTTGCAGATCCAGCTGCAGAAACCTCCAAAGTTTCATGGCTGGATTCCAGCCTTCTGAAACAGCGTCTGGATAAGGTCTTAGAAAGTGTGCCTGAATGTTATTATATATATCCCACTGGATGGGGTGGTGCTGTAATGGCCTATCACTCCTCTGGTACTACCTGGTTAACTTAGCCTCCCTTAGAGTCTCCTGGCTCCTCTTCTTCCCCCTGCATTTATGTCATGTAAAGTGTGATTCCCACTGGGAAGCCCACTGTTCAGTCCTCATGTACGAGCTCAGCAACTGTGTCGAAATACTGTACTCTCCAAAGATATTGCAAAATGTAGGGGAAGGCTTCCTCAGTACAACAATAAACATTTCAGTATCTGCAATAAGTCCCAAGATTTGGCCAAAAGTATCGACAAGCAATTTAAGTGTGTCTTTAGCCATATGGTTCTGCCCTGGTGAACAGGCCCTGACAAACTGCGACTTTTAAACTGTGGTTTAAAGGGCACTTGGGAAGGCAGATGTAACAAGATTTAAAACGTGTGATGTCATCCCAGCCTAATTCTGTTGTTCACACATGGCCGGGTGGACCTTCAGTCTCGCTGAAACTCCATGGAATTTATGCCATGCCAAGGCACTTCAGCAGCAGGAACCCCAGTGTACATTAGCCCTGTCAGAGATTTTGGATTAGATCGGGACGCAATACTGGCCTCATCCACTCTCAGATTATTTGCAATTTCCAAATAGGGTGGCAATAAGGCGTAGAAACACTAGCAGATTTTTGTTGAGCTTGAGGTACTGAGGCCAACTTAAGTAGTCCAATCGTAAGCCCCATGAAGAATAACTAATTCACCACCAACCAGTGATATAACTCATGATCTGTTAGTTACTTACCCAGTGAATTATCAGGGTAGGTTTCCTGATGTATATTTCTAAAGCTTTTGAAACAAGCAAAAATAACTGTGGGATGCTGCTTTTTTAAACACTTCCTATGTAATTCTATTTGGCAAAGACATAATTTAAAAATAAATTTGCTTTTTGAGAGGCCTATTATAAACTAATTACCAATATGGTTGCAGGTGTGGGCACTTATTGTAAGTTTATTCTTACAATACCAAAACACAAAGTTTAAGTGGCTGTCATGATTCATAGAAAGGTTCTCAGGAACGTGGAGCCCCTTTGCTGTTTCCTTTGTTTGTTGGAGCCAACAGATTTGACTTATTCTTCGATTGATAAGAAAAAAAAGGACTGGTCACGGTTTCAAACAGGATGGAAAACAACCCAAAACAATAAAGACTAATGTATTTTTGCAGAACAGATTGCTGGTGCACGTAATCTTGAGCAAATTGTTGGGGTAATAGCTTTCTAAACCTATATTCAAACACCAGTCTTGCTCCTAACGGACAGTAAATCCTTTCCTTATGTCATATGTCTTTTAGCCCTAATTCCTATGCTCTGGGTCGAAGGTCTCTGTTGAAGTGAAAATGTTTGATATTTTTACAGACAGTTCCTATATTTTTAATCAATTGGTTTGAATAGACAAACGGAGTCATTGGAAGAAAAGTATTCATCTAAGATTCCTCTTCCCCTTTAAGGAGATCTACTTAAGAAAAATCTATTTTTCAAAATATTTAAGCATTAGTAGCAAACATTTTGATAATATATAGCAGCTAGTAGTCACACACCTCCCATTCATGCTAGCTATTGTTTATTTTTTCAAATATTGACACTGGATTGTTTGAGTACATTCCTTACCTTGTCATTTTTCCATTGCCCTGTGTAGATTATACCATTGCGTGTTGTATGAGTTCCAAATCCATTTCTCTCCAGTGCACCATCTTCAGTTCTTGTACATTCCCCTTCTATAAAATTCATGTTGAACATAGCTGATTTGGGCAACATTCCAAGGCTGGACAAAATAAGTAGCTCATATAATGTAAGAAACCTTATATAATGTAATAAACCTTGAGAGTGACACTCCAGCAAATGTAATATCAATGAATCCTGAGATCATCTTACATGTTGAAATATGCAATCCACCTTGCCTGGTGATTCAGTTGGTTAAGGTGGTGAGTAGCTGAATCAGAGTTCAGGGGCAGAATTTTAACATGCAAAAGAGGAAGGTGGGGTGGGGGGGGTTAAATCAGCAAAAAGGCTAGCATGTCAAAAACCCATCATGATCTAACTCACTTACAACTTTAACCAGCATGTGTTTGGAGACGTATAGGAAACCCTAGATTTTTAAATATGTTAAGAGGGAATTAAATTAAAATTTAACCTAGCATTCTGGCTTTAATAGCCAGTCTCTGGATTCCCTGAGCTGTGTGAATCTTGTCAGGGTCAAAAAGATGGGAGCAAGCAGGAATTGATGGCTTTGTGAAACTTGTGGAAAGCCTTTAGATACTAAAATAGCACAGCTGCTCTCTTGTCTAAATGAAAGGCTTTTGCTCACAAGACTTGTTCTGAAAGTCTGCCCATTACAGGCAGAGTATGGAGAATTTATAATGGGCAATAAGGAAATGGCAGAGAAACTAAACAAATACTTTGAGTCTGCCTTCATGGAGGAAGATACAAAAGAACTTCCCTGAAATATTGCAGAGCCAAGGGACTAGTGGGATTGAGGATCTGAAAGAAATTAGTGTTAGTAAAAAAGTAGTGCTGGAGAAATTAATGGGACTGAAAGTTGGTAAATCCCCTGGACCTGATGATCTACATCCCAGAGTGTTGAAAGAGGGTGGCCGTAGAGGTAGTGGGTTCATTGGTGATCACCTTTCAAAATTCTATAGCTTCTGGAATGGTGCCTATGGATTGGAAGATAGCAAATGTAACCCCACTATTTAAGAAAGGAGAAAACAGGAAACTACAGACCTGTTAGCCTGACATCAGTAGTAGGGAAAATGCTAGAATCTATAACATAAGATGTGATAACTGGGCACTTTGAAATAATGGTAGGATTGGGCAGAGTCAATTTGGATTTATGAAAGGGAAATCATGTTTGACAAAGCTGTTGGAGTTTTTTGAGGATGTTACTAATGCGATAGATAAGGGAGAACCAGTGGATGTGGTATATTTGGATCTTCAGAAGGCTTTCAATAAGGTCCCACACAAGAGGTTAGTCAGCAAAATTAGAGCACATGGAATTAGAGGTAATATACTGACATGGGTTGAGGATTGGTTAACAGACAGAAAACAGAGAGTAGGGATAAATGGATAAAAAAGGGAAAGTCGGCACTTGGATAAGAAATTGGCTAAGTGATAGGAAACAGAGAGTAATGATAAATGGTTGTTCTTCAGTTTGGAGGAAGATCTGTAGTGGAGTTCCCCAGGGGGTCAGCGTTGGGACCCTTGTTCATCCTGATGGATATTAATACCTAGACAGTGGTGTTCAGGGCATGATTTAAAAATTTGGAAATGATACAAAGATTTGAAACTTTGTCAACTGTGATGAGGATAGTCTTGAACTTCAAAAGGACATAGACAGGTTGGTGGATTGGGCAGACAAGTGGCAGATGAAGTTCAATGCAGAGTAGTATGAGGTGATTCATTTTGGCAGGACAAATATGGAGGGACAGTATAATATAAATGGAGAAACTCTGAAGGGGGTGCAGGAACAGAGGGACCTCAATGTATATGTACATGAGTTATTGAAGATGGCAGGGCATGTTGAGACAGCAGTTAATAAAGCATATAGTATCTTAGGCTTTATTAATAGGGGCACTGAGTACAAGAGTAAGGAAGTTATGCTAAACTTGTATGAGAGTTATTAGTCCTCATCTGGAGTACTGTGTCCAGTTCTGGGCACCATGCCTGAGGAAGGATGTGAAAGCATTGGAGAGAGTACAGAGGAGATTCACAAGAATGATTCCAGGGTTAAAGAACTGTAGCTATGAGGATCTATTAGGGAGGTTGGTATTGTTCCATTGGATAAAAGAAGGCTGAGAGGAGACTTAATAGAGGTATTCAAGATCCTGAGGGTTATGGATAGGGTAAATAGGGAGAAACTGTTCCCACCTCAAGGGAGCATCAAGAACTAGAGGGCACAGATTCAAAATAATTGGCAAAAGGAGTAAAAGTGATGTGAGGAAAATTTTTTCACCCAGAGGGTAGTTGAAGTCCGGAACGAACTTCCTGAGAGGGTGATGGAGGCAGGTTCGATTAAGGCATTCAAAAGGGAATTGGATTGTATTGGAAAGAAAGAATGTGCAAGGTTACAGGGATAAGGCAGGGGAGTGGGACTAGGTAGAATGCTCTTTCAGAGAGCCAGTACCTACTTGATGGGCTGAATGGCCTCCTTCTGCACTGTAAAGATTCTGGATCATTCTCAGGTTGGCAGCCTGTGATTGGTGGGGTGCCACAAAGATCAGTGCTTGGGCCCCAGCTATTAACAATCTATATCAGGGATTTCCAACCCTGCTCCTGGAGAGCCCCAGTCCAGCAGGTTTTTTGGTCACCACTAAATCACCAATTTAAGACTTGAATCAATTTCACTGTGATCAATTCAGCAGACAATTTGCTAAATTAAGTAATTTAAAGATCGTTTGGGACCAAAATCTGGCTGGGAATATCTGTAAATTCAGCTGTCAAGGACCAGAGTTCTCTTAATTGAACAAATTACTTGCTTCATTGATCAATAACTGACAGATGTTCCCAGTCTTTAAAAACAGTTGAGCTAACTGGATTGGGGCTCTCCGGGACCGAGGTTGGAGACCCCTGATCTATATCAATGATTTGGGTATGGGGCCCAAATGTAATATTTCCAAGTTTGCTGATGACACAAAAATTGGTGGGAATGTGAGGTGGATGCAAAGAGGCTTCAAGGAATTAGACAGGCTAAGTGAGTGGGCAAGGACATGACAGATGGAATATAATGTGGAAAAGTGTGAAGTTATCCATTTTGATTTGAAAACAGAAATGCAGAGTATTTATTAAATGGGGAGAGACTGGGAAGTGTTGATGTCCAAAAGGAGCCAGGAGTTCTTGTTCATAAGTCACTGAAAGCCAACAGGCAGGTGAACAAGCAATTAGGAAGGCAAATGGCATGGTAACCTTTATTGCAAGGGAATTTAAGTACAGGAGTAAGGAAGTCTTGCTGCAGTTATATAGGGCTCTGTTGAGATCACACCTGGAGCATTTTATGCAGTTTTGGTCTCCTTACCTAAGGAAAGATATACTGGCCATAGAAGGAGTGCAGCGAAGGTTCACCAGACTAATCCCTGGGGTGGTGGGATTGTCCTATGAGGAGACTGGGCCTGTATTCTCAAGAGTTTAAAAGAATGAGAGGTGATCTCATTGAAGTGTACAAAATTCTTACAGGGCGAATGCTGGGAGGGTGTTTCCCCTGGTTGTGGGGGGTGGTTTAGAACCAGGGGATACAGTCTCAGAATAAGAGGCAGGTCATAAGGACCAAGATGAAGAGGGATTTCTTCACTCAGATGGTGATGAATCTTTGGAATTCTCTACTTCAGAGGGCTGTGGTAGCTCAGTTATTGTGTATGTTCAAAGCAGAGGTTGACAGATTTCTAGATACCAATGACATCAAGGGACATGAGGATAGTGCAGGAAGATGGCATTGAGGTAGGGGATCAGCCATGATCTAGTTAAATGGTGGCGCATGCTCGAGGGGCTGAATGATTCACTCCTGCTCCTTTGTTCCTAACACCAATTCTGAACCCACTGAGATCCTAGCCTCCAGCACAAATTCATCTCTCTCACAGGCACCCATTGCTTGTTATTAACTCCAGTCATACCATTCTTCATAAGGCCATTTGGCAGACAACAGGCAAAAATGGGGAGGACAAAGTAATGGAGCTCTGAAATAGATTTTATGGTTCATAAACATGAATCATAAATGTGACAATGCAACACAGTGTTAAACTGTGTGAATGTGTGTAAACACCTGAGTGAATACCCTGGTGCAACTACAAATAATTTATCTTCCTTTTCCTATTATTTCTACATGGTGCAACACAAAGGGCTTCAGTAGAGCTAGAGGCAGGCTGCTCATATCCCTGCTTTGACAGCTAAGATGCTCTTAGCCAACTTCCTCTGGGTTTTGGAGCCTGTGAGGCCCTTGTCAAATACAGCCTCACTTTCACTTGTGCAACGGCAGGGTTTGCCATCAGGATGGGAGGCAGCAGGCGGGGATCTGAATGGTGGGGAAGGCAAGGATAAGAAGTAGAAACACTTTGAGCAAAGTTCCACTTCCATCTCCATCTTCCCTCTCATGACCCACCTGCACTTCCCTGTTAACCAAGAGCTGGAGAGCAATTTTGGGTTTCATTGAGGTGCTGAGTGGCCAATGTGAGGCTTTTCCCATTCCTCAATAAGATAGTTTACTGAGAGTGCAGACATTGATGAAGGCCAGCATGCACTCAGTTGCCTGTTGTGTCTGATGCTCACTCAGGTGAGCACTCTTTCCATGGATGTGGATATCAGTACAAATGCGTAAGACATTATGGTGCTTGTACTAGAAACAGACTCCTCAATCTCTCTCCAATTGTACGTACCACATCCGGAAAAGCTGACAAAACCTCCCACATTTTCTAATGCTGCTCCAGAATAGTCTTCTTCAACGAAGGTCCCAAGGCTCAACAACAGTGTCTAGCTGAGCTCTGCTTGATGTGTCCTGCACCCTCTGAAGGGGACTCTCCACAGATGTACCTGTTTCCACTGCTATATCTGTCTCCACCAGCTGCTCCTTCTCACATGTGATGTGTGCTTCACCATTTGACAATCCAACTATCCGTCTTGGCCATTCCCCCCCAAGGCCTGTGTACCTGAGCTTGTGGAGGGTGTGCATGAGCCCTGTGACAGTGCATTCTCAGACAGAGTGACCTCCTCTAAGAAGTCTTTGTCCTTCTCCCGCACCATTTCCTGAGATGTTTGGGACCTGCAGGAGATGAAAGAATCCTCTCACCTTGTCAGTTCTAAGTCATCATTGCGCAGATCATCATATTTCAATGGCTGCTGATATCAAGCCAACATGTGTAAGCATTATATTCATGTAACTGCGTTATATTCAATTCTATCATCAGGTAGCTGAGATACTCCCATCTCTCCATTTCCAATGACCAGGATGTCAATACCTACCTTACCTTCATCACCATCTACTCTGCACCAGTCAAGGTGGAGATGACAGAAGGTTCTCTGCCTCTTCCTGGTGTCTGTGCTCTCGTCTCCTGCAAGGTGAGAAAGAAGAGACCTGTAAGTATAAGCAATGAAATGTATTGAGAAAATGAAAGAACAACATATGTGGAGGGATGAGTGTGACATTGTTATAGGATGAGGGTGAGTGTCACTGGTGGATGGTCAACTGGGGATGCAAGGAGGTGATTCGACAGAGGGATGGGTGCAGCTGCAAGATGTGCTGGTATTAGAAGTGAAGTGCAGGAGAAGGCTGGGGAATGCAGAGTGAGGGACCTTGTACTTTAAATTGCCATGCATTCACCTTTCCTGCCCTGATCAGGTTACCAAAGCTTTTGTGGCACTGTATCCAGAAGCGAAGTAACCTCCTGCTGCTGACCTCCTCTTTCAGCTACTCTTGCTTGTTTTTCTGATGTTGACTTCTTTCTCCCATCTGTAAGGAACACAATCTTCCTGTGGGTCCTTACAGGCCACAGCATTACCTCCAGGGATGTATCACTGAAATGTGGTGCTGCCTTGCCATCTGTGCAGGTTCTGGCTCTATCAAAACATATCTACAATGCTTCAATTCTGATACTCGCAGAGTCCCTTTAAATACTGGAGCTGAAATAGACTGATGCAGGCTGTCATCACACCCACTCGTTCTAATTGGTCAGGAAACTTAGAAGTCAGAAGCAAATGCATTGGCTCGGTTACAAAGTCACTGATAAATACACTGCTGAAACTTCCATGTTCTTATGTGTTGTCGACCTCCCCCACTGCGAGTGAATCTGAAAGTTAAGATTCAGGCCCTCATTTAATTTGTGAATAAATGTTGAACAATAGTTTAGCCTGTATGCAATTTCATAGTAACTAGGCATTTTCTGGTATCCCATATGACATGAGAATATCTTATGTATATTTCAGTCAGCAACTTACCAAGATTTAGGGTTAATTATTTTATCTGAACTACACTAACCAAAATATGGCAAAAAATAAAGACAGAAGTTTCAATTCATAGTCAATTATAGAAACTATAATTTAGTTAAGAGATATGAACAAAACATTTTCATAAACGCCTATGGGCACATGCTTGGTGAATTACAGAGCTTTTCTTTTACTTTCTCTAACATTCTAAATGGTGCTATGATTGTAGCAGAGGCAGTGACAGACTGCTCTGATCCCTGTTTTAACTTTGAGATGCTAATGGCTGACAGCCACTGGGTTTTGATGCTTGTGAGGACCCCACCAAAGACTGTCCCACCTGCACCTGTGCAGGGAAAAATTAGGCTATTAGGAGAGAAGGCAGCATGGGAGATACTGATTTGAAGGGATGGTGGGTGCAACAGTTGAGAAGCAGCAGTGCTTTGAGTGGAGTTCCCACTTTCATGTCCTTTTTCACGATCATCCCTCTCCTGGCTGGAGGCATGTCACTCCTGTCTCTGCAGGAAAACAGCTTAGAGCTGATCTTGTAAGACCACCGGTAAGGTATCTGTCATCCTGTTTAAGGTGGCAGAAATCTGGCATCCATATTTGGTATGGCTTGTTATCAGGGCCCGCAGGGATTGATTAAAGTTTCACAGAGAACCACAGAACCATAAAAAAGTTACAGCACAGAAGGAGGCCATTCGGCCCATCTTGTCCATACCAGCCTGAGGACACCCAGGTGCCCCTTCTAATCCCACCTTCCTGCACCCTGCACATAGCCCTGCAGCTTACAGCACTTAAGGTGCAGATCCAGGTACTTTTTAAAAGAGTTTAAAGTTGCTGCCTCTACCACCAACTTGGGCAGTGAATTCCAGACACCCACTGCCCTCTGCGTAAAAAAGTTCTTCCTCATGTTCCCCCTACACCTTCTGCCACTTATCTTGGATCTATGTCCCCAGTTCTAGAATTCTCCATCAAGGGAAACAATTTTATCCTGTCCACTCTATCTATTCCCCTCATAATTTTATATGCCTCAATCAAGTCACCTCTCAGCCTTCTTTGTTCTAAGGAAAATAACCCCAACCTATCCAATCTCTCCTCATTGCTACTCTTTTCTAACCCTGGCAACATTCTTGTAAACCTCCTCTGCACTCTCTCCAGAGCTATTACGTCCTTGGAAGCCATCCTTGCAACAGGCATGCAACCTCAATCTCCACAATGTTTTTACTGAACTTTCCATCCTCTCTGATATTATGAAATGTGTGACTGGCAGGAATGTTAGTACTTTGCACATTTGTTGCTGATCCTCTGTCATTTTTCTTTTCATTGATGCCTCCCCATGTTCAGTATTTCTGTCCAGCTGGGCAGAGCTTAAAAAGAACTGTTTCCTCTGACATAGATAACCACCACCCTACTTGTGCTCATTTGTGAACTGTGATTGTTGTTTTAAATACAGCTGCTTTATAGCAGGAGTCCTCCATCACTGGGAGCTGAGTTAAACTGAAGACTTAAAAATGACCCCTATTCTAGGCAACAATAAATTTATTTTGTAAATATTTTTTTAAAATATGTCTTTGTGTTCAATCAACAGCTAAATTTTCACACTGTGTACTAAGATGACTCCAACCTCATGATTTCTAATACTTAATTTCCGCCTGGAATATGAACAATCATCTTTGGAAAGAAATGAAAGGCAGCTCATGTGACAGTGAGAGCGCTGGTGCTTAAATCAATTACAAATATTTTTAAATTATCCTCATACATGTATGTACAGAATACATAATGGAGAATGGTGACCTTTCAGGTTAATCAATTTAGGAAGAAGAACTACATAACACTTATGTCATAATTGTCAGTCATGTTACCTTCCCTACCTGGCTGATGAAATAGACTGCCTATCACACTTTTCCCCATTCTGTATCATGTGCTCTTTTTTTCCAGGAGTGCATAAAGCTTAAAAAAAGACTAAATTCACTGCTTGGAAAGGAAATGGGATAAATAGATTGAACAGTTAGAGTTTAATCTCCTACTTAAATGATTCATTTCTAGCACCAAACACATCAAGTGCAACTGTATCACTTTTGAAAATGTGTAAATTTCAATAGTTTGCGGTGAGATAAAATCCTCTGCTAAGTATTCTGAACCTGATATAGCTCCAACCTAACTTAGATTAAAACAACATTGTGAGTATATTCCATGCAGAAATTCAGGAGAATCTTTGCAATCAGTTTGCAGCAAAATAACATGTTAGCAAAAGGCATGTGACACAAACAAACATGCGGATTTCAGCAGGCCCAAACCAGATGCCAGTAATTGGGGAAGAGAATCTGAAAAACATTTCAACCCAGAGAAGAACATTTTTGCAATGGACGATAGAATTGTGCTTTACTACTGTCAACTACCATTTGGAGCACAACTTATTAACTTACCATATCTATCTTCATTGGGGAAGATGACATGAACATTTAAAACTTCAACTGTTTAAAGGAAGATAAAGAGAATTGTGATCTTGTTTAACATTTGTACTTGCATAGCTGTAGAAGCATCAAAAACTTTTTGTTTAGTCTCCAATAATAAAATATATAACTGCATTTTGTGAATCAACCATCCACGTTTTGCACTGATTCAACCCATATTTCTACTTGCCTGTGTTGCACATCGAAAATCTTCATTTTACATATAAATAATTTAGGTTTGTGTGGATGAGGGGAAGGATATTTCCTCTGTACATTGTGCGTAATAAAACCGTAAATCTGTTTTTTTTATAAACATGTTTACCAGGGATTGAGCTTGTGTCTTTCATAGTCTGCATAAAGCACATTTACTCACTGGTTAAATTTAACAAGTCTTTTGTTTGGGGTAACAGCCAGAAACAAAAATGCTTTAACTTTACATAGTGCTGGACACAGTTTGTACAATTTGTACCCACACTAATTACACTGTACCACGGAGTGACATGGCTCAAGTTTGTGAATTTTCTGGCAGAGAGAAGTGCCAAATGGAAGTTATTTGTTTCTACAAAGAAGTGGCAAGATGGGATTGAAGCTACAGAGGGATTTGGAAATAGGACAAAGGCCGGAATTTTCCAGCCTTGTTGGCATTGGGCATCATGGCGGGTGGGAGAGAACAACAGGGCAAGACTGCCAAAAATCGGTTTCACGCTGTCGTGAAACCAATTTGCGATCATCCGCTCCACCTGTCAATGGCGGACTGAGTTTTCCGTTGCCACACGTCGGGAACCTAATTTCAATACTTTAGCATCTCTTTATAAGCCCTGTTCGCCGGAATCATCCCGCCACTTTGGATCATCCGACATGTTTCGCAACTGCACATAAGCTACGTGCGCCTGGCAAACTGCACTTCACTCAGGACTTTGAGGTTTGTTTGCCTGTCTTGCTTCGGGCAGCACTCATGGTTATCAGCACCAGGCTTTGCAGGCAGCACCACATCACTTTTAAGGGGGCTCACGGGCAGGTATCTACCTACCAGACCAGCCGTAAGGTGGGTGTGGCTTTTCAACGGCTGTAGGACTAGGGCTTGTTTGCGGAAGGGGATGAAGTGGCCTCAGACTAGGGGAGAGGCTGCAGAGCGAGGGTTGTACTAGGGAAGGGGGGTATCCCAGGGTGTCTGTGGGGGCACATGTTGATCTGTGCAAGTGGCCTCAAGATTGTGAAGGCTGAGGAGGCAGTCTCCAGAGGAGATGGGGCCAGATGGAGATGTGAGGATGTGTGTGAGAGTGTGAGTGGTGATGTCCCTTAAGCTGTCAGTGAGGGAGAGGCCAGTTAATGTGGGATGGCCTTGTGAGTGTGTGTTTAGAGTGATGGGATCATTCATCAGTTTTCTGCACTGGATGGCTGACCTCTTGTGCTCAGCATTGGCACTGACCACCTCTGCCACCGCCTCCCAAGTGGGAGTGGTGAGACTGATGGGCTTCCTGTGGCCAGGGCTGGGGTAGAGGACATTGCAGCGGGCCTCCATGGCATCCAGAAGGCATCTCAGGGATGGGTCACTGAATCGGGGAGGGTGGGGGGCTGCACTCTTCTTGACTTTTGGGGCCATGTCTTCACTGTAGCAGTCCTGGGCTGCAAGCATTGAGAAGTGTGTGTGCAGCTGAAGTTTAAATATGGCACCCTGCATAAGGAAGCAGTGAGGTAATGGCACAGCAGGCAAATCAGCGGCCATCCGCCAGTGAGATGGTGTGTTTCCTGTGGCTGTATAATTTATGAGGTCGGAATGGAACAATACGGCGCGAAAACCCGCCATTACGGCTGGTGGGTAAAATGACTTTTTTCCTGCCTGCTACTGCACTTTGTGCAAATTTGGGATGATTTTGCCCTAAGAATTTTGAATTTGGATCACTGAGAGACAGGATGACCAGTGAAGGTTGGCAAGTTAAAGATGATGGGTTAGTGGGGCTTGGTGTAGGACAGAATGTGGGTGGTGAGACTTTGGACTAGATAGAAATTTATACATAAAAGAGCTTGGGAAGCAGCTAATGAGGGTGCTTCAGAAATAAAGATGAGATAATGAAAGATAAATAATGTGATGTGGATGAGGTCAGGGTGAACACGGACAATATTATGGAGGTAGAAGTTTGATAAAGAATTTGAAGTTTGTAAAAGGCCAGGATAAACCAATGCGGTCCTCTGGCCACTTCAGTGCATCAAACAGGGAAGTAAAATTGAGCACTGTCTGGTTCAACCTGATTGAGCAGATAACAAAGAGAATGGCATTTTTATTGTTGCATTGATCAAGATGTGGATGTCAGTGTAAAAGAATGGAATGCTTTCCTACTTTTGCACAAGTGTCAGTATTGAGCACCATCAGATCAAGTGTAGCATGAGTTAAATGTAAGCTCTCAGAGTAAACTCTCTTTAAATTCCCCTAACTCTCACCAGCTCTATAAACTAAGAAGGGCTAGTGCGAATTATTCTATTTCAGTTTCTAGTCACCCTTATAGCCTGTCTAAGCTGTGAGGTTAACAATTTATTTTATTCTTTCATGGAATGTGGGCATCACTGACAAGGCCAGCATTTGTTGCCCATCCCTAATTGTCCTTGAACTGAGTGGTTTTCTAGACCATTTCGGAGGTCAGTTAAGAGTCAACCACATTGCTGTGGGTCTGGAGTTACATGTGGACCAGACCAGGTGAGGATGGCAGATTTCCTTCTCTGAAGGATACTAGTGAATCAGGTGGGTTTTAGAACAATTGATGATAGTTGTCACGGCCACCATTACAGTACTAAGACTAGCTTTATATTCCAGGTTTATTAGTTGCATTTAAATTCCACCAGCTGCCATGGTGAGATTTGAACCTGTGTTCCCAGAGCATGGGTCTTTGGATCACTAATCCAGTAACATTATCACTATACCACCATCTCCCCATTTTGTGCTGTGGAATCATGTTGACCTGGAGCTGAATTGACCCTTCTCAATTTCATTTAACTTGAAAGACAGGAGATGTAAACCCAGATTAAGAGGAGAAACTATAGTATTCTAATCCTATGTACCACCCATATCTTGGCCAGGATGTTTTCGATGGCGGAGTTTTCCTTCCTGCCAGCCAACGATTCGGCGGTGAACACATTGCCACCGATACTGCCTGCCCTGCACCCATTTAACGCTCCAAGGGTCATTAATTGGCTGGAGGTGGGACTTGCCGCCCCTTATTCAGAAGGCAGTCCCACCTCAGAGAGCTGCTATCCAATCTGATTGGCCGGCAGCTCTAGTCCTGGCAATGCCAGAAGCTGCAGTGGTTATGACTGGGATTGCAAGCAATCCCCAGAGTCTAAGTCCTAGGGGTCCAGGACCAGGTAAATTTTGGGGGCCTCAGGTCGGGGGGTGTGTGTGTGTATGGGTGAGGCCCAATGGGGTGGGCAGAGTACAGAGGGGTAAGAGTGTTAAGAGTGTCGGTGGAGAGGCCAGGGGAGAGGAAGCACCCACCATGGCCGCATCTTTGGGGCAGGGGTAGGGAGGAGTGCCCGATGTTAAAAGGAGGCTGTTGATGGTGGAGCCCCCACCCACCCAAGACCTGAGCAGGGTCACTTTTGTGCTTACCCCCACCCTGAACTCCTCTCGCCAGCCTGAAAATTGAGGCTGGGTGGAAAACGGCCCTTAAGTGGTCTTTAATTGGCCACTTAAGGGTCTCAATTGGGGTAAGGGGAGCCGGCCTCAGTTACACCGATCCCACCGTAAAATTGTGGAGAGGTTGGGGCAGGCGAGAGCCCAGTGGGTGGGCCATCTGAAGAATTTTATGACCACCATCAAACCTGACAAACCTGCCGGCGGGGATCGTAAAATTCTGGCCCTCATATCTAAATACATTTAAATTCCATAGAAAATCAAAATAATTAACAATTAAATAAATAACAGTTCATCTAATTCATTCAACTTTTCCTGAAGTGTTCATGTTTTCTGAGTTGGGATAAACAAATAATTCTCCACTTTTAAAAAGAAAGGTATTGAAATAGATATCAAATAAGAGCAAGAGGTTGTGAAGAAGAACTTACTTTTTTCCATGGATTGAGTTTTCTTTTTTGGTTTCACTATAACAAGACAGCAAACATATAAGTTAGTGGCAACTGGAAATACAGTCATTAATACCTTTGCACAAGGGGCTAGATTTTATGCTCTCCCCTTCGGTGCGTTTGATGGTGGGAAGGCATTTCGTGGCGGGAGGAGCGGAGAATTCAAAGAGAGGCCAAAAATTGGATTTCCACCGGCAGAAAATAAGTTGGAATTTTCCGCTCACCAGTTTCATGGTGAGTTGATGGTGGGTCGGATTTCCTGCTACCCATGTCAGGATCCTCATCTGCATGTATTAGCATGTCATGATACTCATTAAAAACTCAAGTTGCCGGATTCACATTCCCCCTCCCAGTTATGTGTCACGCCAGTGGGAAATTAGACCAGCCTGAACCATGACTAAATATAAGTGGCATCCAGCTGTCCACCCTCACTTCGCTCGTGACTTCAAGGTAAGTGCAACATTCAAAGCCTACCTGCAACAGCACTGCTCCGGGTCGTCAGTGATACCAAAGCTGAAATGTTAGGCCAGACTGCTGGGATATCTGGTTGGGTTCCTCATGGTGGGTGCCTCGGGTCTGCATTAGGATTGCTTACGGTGGGCGTTATGCTTCTCCTGGAGGAAAGCACTCATGGTGTGCTTTGGGTCTCAGGCAGGACTGCATTCTAAAACAGAGGCCAGCGTGGTGACCGGGATGGAGGGAGGGAGGACGATGGGAAATGACAGAGACATGAGGGTGAAATGTGCATGGGAGGGTGGTCTTGGTTGGGTGTAGGTTGGGGAGGTGGTGTTGGGGAATGATGGCATATAAAGGGAACATTAGGGGTGGGAAAGCTGGAGTCCGACATGGAAGACTAGAACACAGACACAGAAAGGGGATGGACATACGAACATACGAATTAGGAGCAGGAGTAAGCCACTTGGCCCCTTGAGCTTGCTCTGCCATTCAATAAGATTATGACTGATCTGAACTTAACCTCAACCCCACATTCCTGCCTACCCCTGATAACTTTTCAACCCCTAGTTAATCAAGAATCTATCTAGCTCTATCTTAAAAATATTCAAAGACTCTTCTTCCACTGCCTTTTGAGGAAGAGAGTTCCAAAGACTTACACCCCTCTGAGAGAAAAAAATTCTCCTCATCTCTGTCTTAAATGAGCAATCCCTTATTTTTAAACAATGACCCCTAGTACTAGATTCTCCCACAAGAGGAAACATCCTCTCCACATCCACCCTGTCAAGACCCTTCAGGGTCTTTAAAGGTTTCAATTAAGTCACCTCTCACTCTTCTAAATTCCAGTGGATACAAGCCTAACCTGTCTAGCCTTTCCTCATAGGACAACCCGCCCATTCCTGGTATTAGTCTAGTAAAACTTCTCTGAACTGCTTCTAACGCATTTACATCTTTCTTTAAATAAGGAAACCAGTACTGCACCCAATACTCTGGATGTAGTCTCACTAATGCCCTGTACAACTGAAGCATAACCTCCCTACTTCTATAATCAATTTCCCTCACAATGAATAACATTCTATTAGCTTTCCTAATTATCTGCTGTACCTGCATACTAACCTTTTGCGATTCATGCACTAGGACACCCAGATCCCACTGAATCTCAAGAGCTCTGCAATCTTTTACCATTCAGATAATAAGCCTCTTTTTTTATTCTTCCTGCCAAAGTGAACAATTTCACATTTGCCCACATTATACTCCATTTGCCAGGTCTTCGCCCACTCACTTGACCTATCACTTTGTAGCCTCCTTATGTCCCCTTCACAATTTACTTTCCTACCTATATTTGTGTCGTCAGCAAATTTAGCAATTATTCCTTCGGTCCCTTCATCCAAGTCATTTATATAAATTGTAAAAAGTTGAGGCCTCAGCACTGATCCCTGTGGCACATCACTCGTTACATCCTGCCATCAGAAAAAGACCCATTTATGCCAACTCTCTGCTTCCTGTTAGCTAGCCAATTTTCTATTCATGCCAATACGTTACCTCCTACACCATCAGATTCAATTGGCAGGAATGGGAGGGGAAGAACACAGACTCTACAGTAGGAAAGGGAGGGGGTTAGTGTGGCACAAGAGGGACCGGTTGTCCAGAGGCTAATGGAGTGGGGGTGGGGGATGGTGTTGTGGTCAGTCCTGATGGAACTGTGGAGCTGATTGACAGACAGTCATGGTCCTGGGACTGAAGCCAATTGGTTGGGGTGAGAGATTAAAGGCAGTCCTTGGGCTCTGTGGATGACATAGTTAGGTGAGAGATTAAAGGCAGTCCTGGGGCTTCACGGGCCATGCTACAGAGCTATGCATGGCACACATGTCATGATCCCACTCCAGGGAGGGGCAAGGCCTGTGTGCTCAAAGGGGGTCAGGCACAGCTTGGTGTGCAGGGCGTGGCCATTGTCTCACACTTGGTGGTGATGGGGGTGTCTGGCTTGGTACTGGACTGTAGATGGGATGGTCATGGTCAAGGAAGGCATCTTCAGCCCATAAATGGGGAAAAGGTAATAAGTGGGGGGGGAGTTCTCGAAGCTCCGTGGTGCGGGGGGGTCACCTTTGTATATCACCGCGCACACAGCCTCAAAATGGGGAGGAGTGAAGTCCAAATGGGGCATGGGGACATCAACAGTGATGTGTTCATTGGGGAGGAGAGGAATGTCCACAACAATAACTATAGGATCCAGGGTTACTGGGGGAGGCTGGAGAATAACTGGTGGGAGGTCTACCTGCACATCGTGGGATCCAGGGTCATCAGGGTAACTTGAATGATAACAGGGGAGGGTCAAAACTGGTCTCAAAGCAGAAATGCAATATCACCATCTTGAGAGTCCAAAGTAATCACAGTTCAAAATTGAAACTGGAAAAAATTCTCCACGGGAGGGTCCTGAGGCAGTGTGGGAGGAGCACACAGCTGGACTCAGTGGGCCTTGCAGAGGGCACCTTAATACTTCTTAGATACCTAACATGGAGGTGAAGTCTCATCTGAAAGAACTCCTGAACACTTTATTCAGAATGTAGATTTGGAACCACTGACATGTAGTGCGCTTTAACACGAGACTGCAAGAGTAATGGGGTCAGATTTAAGGTGATCAATGTGAGCATTTAAAGAGAGGAATGCGAGAAGGGAAGATGCAGGTAACCGTTAATGGAGCACAGCTACTGGATATCTGCAAGATGATCAATGAAACACTGTGAAATGCATTGTCCAATTGGCATGTTTCACAGGTCAAGGGGCATCCACTCATTCCAAAAGTGCAAGTTGAGCATCATCAGTATGCTAAATCAGGCATCGTGTGAATGCCTTCAGTGAGGGTGAACATAGCATGGCTGTGTTCAAGCCTTTCTAACCTCAATGGGATTGAGATGTGCAGTTGCTGGGGTGGCTTCTTAGGCACCTAGATCTGTGATGTAGTGCCTCAGCTACAAGGTTGGAACAGGGAATGGCAAGTAGGGCAGATGCACCACTACAGCATGACTGTAGCTTTCTGGTTGAGACTGGGAGGTCTACTATAGTTGGGCTTTTCTCAATCGGTTAGATCTCTCTGTACATAGGAAGGAGGAGAATTGCAGGATGGAAGCTGCACTCAATGCTGCATTCTTGATGGCAGTGAGGGAGAATTAGGGCCCAGCACCACCTAGCTCAGTTTCAAGGGGAGCCCTGGCCTGAGGTCCTCGATTGAGGGGAGCCCCAATAAGAACCAGAGGATGAGGAGATCAGATGCATCCAACGGAGGAAACTGGCACGATCCAGGGTCTGCTGAAGACACCTTTCCTATTTGGAGATGAGCAGGACAGTGCCATGCATGACAACACTTGTCAAAAGATGTGGTGGCTCATATCTGCCACATTCTGCAGGAGGATCTAACGCTGCATGGATTGGGAGGCCATCCTCTGCCAGCCCACTGAAGGTCACCACCGCACTCAATATTCTTGCAAGCGGCTCTTTCCAGGGATCCACAGGAGACCTATGTGGCATCTGTCAGTCCGCAACACATAAATGTATCAATGAGGTGACGGATGCCCTCTACAGTAAGGCTCATCATTATGTGAAGCTCACAGTGGATGATGCTAGCCAGGTTGCTAGATTTCTTGGATTCATGGCTAGCTCAGGCTTCCCTAGTGTAGGGTGCAATCGATTGCTTTAAGGGCTCCATGGCAGCAGCCCCTAATCTTCATTAAGAGGACCTGCAGCCCTCATGTATCACCAGGCCCTACTCTTTTGGAAAGGTCAGCAGCCGAAGCTGCATGTAACCGCTCTGGGAAGTGGAAGGCAGCATTTCAGTGCAAATCCTGCATCCACTGGACTTGATGCAATTGTGGCCACCTGAATGAGGCACTTCTTGCGGCAATAGAGATATGCACATGATTGCAGATACCATCATGGCTACAGGTCTTGTGCTTTTGCACAAACAATTATGACTGCTCATTGTCTATGAGACACCATTACTGGTAACTCTCCAAGGCACATGAGCATGCATATCACCATGGTGTCTCATGAGGAATAGAAGTTCCACACTCAAAGTGCAGTCACTTTCAGGAAAGAGCTGACATTACACAAGGGGCAAGTAACTAACCCCATTAAATATCACATAAATCTGAGGCACACAAAGGCAGCCATTCACAGAGTGGTAGCTTTGGAACACTCTTGCAATAAGAGAGCACATAGAGGCACATGCACAACCCATTCAAATGATGAGACTATTGTCATGAGCAAAAAATGTATTTATAACGTTGCATTATATATAGTGAGTAAACATCTGTGCCCCTATAGTGAGACCAACGTTTCTTAATTTTTCTAACCTACCACTATGTCTATGTACATCCCTGACATCCATAGCAGAGGTGGGGGATTGTCTGTGATGACCTTGGCGGGCGTAGGCCTGAGGGCTCCAGCCTGCTTTCGGTCTCGTGCTGTGCAGCTGATGCACCCTCCTCGCATGTAGAGCTGGAGGTGATGGGGGTGGGGGTCACAGGCATGGGGGATTGGGATCGGCTGGACACTCTCGGAGTCACATAGATGGATGACCCTGGGTGTCTAGCTGATTGTCCTGCTCCCTGTGGGTGCCCAAGGGCTTCTCCCTGACTCCTTGAGAAGGGGCACTGGGAGTGAGGTTGAGGTGCCCAGCCTCCCACTAGCCACTATTGAATGCCATCTATGCCTGGAGCGATGGAGTGCAGGTCTGAGTGCAAATCCGGTAGAACCTACTGGATCAAGGTCTCCAAGGCGGTCGCCACCCTTCCCATGGAGACCTCGAGGTGCTTACATGTCAGAGCTATGACATTAGACAGAACGCAGATGGACTCCTCCATCTTTCATTCTAGTCTATTCTTGCGACTCTGCCTATCTTTGCATCTCCAGCATGTTTGCAATGGCCGTACAGAGGCTCATCATCTGGGCTGTCACTGCCTCCAACTGCCGAGGAGATGTGTCAATGAGGTGTGCCCCAGAATGCGATCCTGAGCCTAATCCTGCAGGGTGTGCACCTCTGCGCTGGTGGACACAGTGACAGGTCTTTGTCAAATCGATCCTCATTATCCTCCTCTGAGGTGGCCTATGTTGGATGTGCTGAACTGTCTGGATCTGCTGCTGGCTGTAAGAGATAAAAGATAAATTTAGGGCGGAATTGTCCACTCCAGTTTGCGAAAATTGGTTTCACGTCATCATAAAACCAGTCCGTGATCGTCCGTTCCACCTGTCAATGGCGGGCTGTATTTCCTGGTGCCGCATGCCGGGAACCTAATTTCAATACGTAAGCATCTCATTATAAGCCCTGCTTGTCAGAATCACCCCCTGCACTGGATCATCTGGGCACATCGGTGTGATTGTATGCTGACACGTTTCACAACTGTACATATGCAATGTGCACCTGACGAGCTGCACCGCTCAGGACTTAGAGGTTCGTTTGCCTACCTTGCTTCAGGGAGCATTCGCTGTCATGAGCGCCAGGCATCACAGGCAGCACCATGTCACTTTTAGGGGCTCACGGGCAGGTCTCCACCTGCCAGACCAGTCATAAGGCAGAGGTGGCTTTTCACTGGCTGCAGGGCTAGGCTTGCTTGGAGAAGGGGTGGCCTTAGGCAAGAAGAGGCTGAAGGGTGTATTGGGGAAGGAGGTATCCCAGGGTGTGCATGTTAATCTGTGCAAGTGGCCTCAAGATTGTGAGGGCTGAGGAGGCAGTCTCCAGAGGAGAAGAGGCCAGATAGAGGTGTGCGTGAGAGTGTGAGTGGTGATGTCCCTTGAGCTGGCAGTGAGTGAGAGCCTGTGAATGCGTGATGGCCGTGTGAGTTTAGAGTGATGAGGTGGTTGCCTTACCCTGGTGGCACAGATGAGATCATTCATCCTCTTTCTGCACTGGATGGCCAATGTCTTCAGTGCAACGTTGGCATTAACCACCTCTGCCGCTGCATCCCAAGCCGGAGTGGTGAGATTGCTGGACCTCCTGCGGCCAGAGCGGGGGTGGGGGACATCATGGCAGGCCTCCAGAAGGCATTCCAGTGACAAATCACTGAACTTTTTCTGGCTTTCAGGGCCATGTCCTGGGCTGAAAGCATTGAGAACTGTGTGCACGGCTGCAGTTTAGATATAGCACCCAGAGTGAGGAAATGGTGAGGTAACGGCGTGACGGGCAATTCAGAGGCCACCCACCAGTGAGATGGCGTGTTTCCTGTGACTGCATAATTAATGAGGCGGGAAGCGGACGATACGGCGTAAAAACCCGCCATTGTGACCAGCAAGTAAAACATTGTTTTTCACACCGGCTACCACACTTAGTGCAATTCTGGGTCGATTCCACCCTTAGAACCATAGAACACTACAGCACAGAAAACAGGCCATTCGGCCCTTCTAGTCTGTGCCGAAATATTATTCCGCTAATCCCATTGACCTGCACCCAGTCCATAACCCTCCAGACCTCTCCCATCTATGTATCTATCCAATTTATTCTTAAAACTTAAGAGTGAGCCCGATGGCAGACTTAAAAGTTTGTACTGCCCTCTCAGCTAGACCATCCGATGAGGGATGCCGAGAAGCTGTTTTCGTATGTCGGATTCCACGCCGATACATACATTTCTGAAACTGGGACAGGCTGAATAAAATGTTGCATGTCACTCACTGTGATATGGAGGGCTCATCTGGACCGGCTTGCTTTGAGAGGCCAATCTTGCCTTCATCACAGAAGTGATCTCTGTCCTCTCATGTTCCTGTCCTCTATCACGGAGGTCTTAGACGACAGTACACAGGAGAGCCTGGACAAACCGCTAACTCCTGATGAACTGACTAAGGCCCTTGAGTCCTTCGAGAAGAGTAAAACTCCCTGAAGCGACGGCTTGCCGGTGCAGTTGTATTCGGCTCTGTGGGACTGGATTGGCCCAGACCTGCTAGAAGTGTACGAGAGTATGCTCCTGGCCGGCAGTATGTCAGAATCCATGAGGAAAGGCATTATCACCCTCATCTACAAGGACAAGGGGGAAAGGGAGGAAATTAGAAATTGGCAACCCATTTCACTGTTGAATGTGGACTATAAGATTCTGTCCAAGGTCATCGCCAATCGGGTCAAATCCGCTCTGGAATTGGTGATCCACCCCGACCAGACCTGCACTGTGCCGGGGAGGAAGATCTCTGACAGCCTCGCGCTGCTCAGGGATATGATTGCCTATGTACAGGACAGGGGTGTGGATACCTGCCTCATCAGCCTGGATCAGGAGAAGGCCTTTGACAGAATATTGCACACCTACATGGTGGATGTGCTCTCCAAAATGGGGTTTGGGGAGGGAATTCGCAATTGGATCCAACTGCTCTACACTAACATCAGTAGCGCAGTCTCAATCAATGGGTAGGAATCAGACAGCTTTCCGATTGAATCTGGAGTCAGGCAGGGCTGTCCTCTCTCGCCTGTTCTTTTCGTGTGTTGCATAGAACCCTTTGCTGAGTCAAGAAGGATCCGGGCATAAGAGGAGTGACGATCCCAGGCAGTGGAGGCACTCAGATCAAAGCCTCCCTGTACATGGACGATGTCGCCGTCTTCTGCTCGGATCCGCTGTCGGTGTGCAGACTTGATCCACATCTGCGACCAGTTCGAACTGGCCTCGGGAGCCAAGGTAAATCGTGGGAAGACCGAGGTCATGTTCTTCGGGAACTGGGCTAACCGATCCTTTGTCCCCTTCACCGTCAGGGCTGACGGCCTGAAGGTGCTGGGGATATGGTTCGGAGGGACCAGGGCATGCGTTAGAAGCTGGAAGGAGCGAGTGTCTATGGTAAAAAGGACACTGGGCAAGTGGGAGCGACGCTCCCTCTCCATTGCGGGTAAGAACCTGGTCATCAGGTGTGAGGCACTCTCACTGTTGCTGTACGTGGCGCAGGTCTGGCCCATTCCACACTCCTGCGTTGTGGCGATCACCCGAGCCATCTTCCGCTTTATCTGGAGGTCGAAAATGGATCGTGTCCGCAGGGACGCGATGTACAAGCCTCTAGATAAAGGGGGAAAAAACATGCCCAACATCGCCCTCGTACTGATGGCCACCTTTATGTGTGGCTGCATCAAGCGGTGCGTAGACTCTCAGTATGCAAACACCAAGTGTCACTACATGCTGAGGTTCTACTTGTCTCGGGTGTTGCGAAGGATGGGTCTGGCCACGCTGCCGCGGAACGCTCCAAGTAGTTGGACCGTGCCGTACCACCTGTCCCTTGTGGAAAAATTTATGCAGAGAAACACCTTTGACCACAAGTCCATCAGGCAGTGGTCGTCACATAACGTCTTAGAGGCCCTGAGGGAAAAGGAGAGGGTGGATCCTGTGGGATGGTTACCCGAGCAGACTGTCAAAGTCATTTGGCAGAATGCCTCATCGCCAGAACTTTCCAACAAGCACCAAGACGTAGCTTGGCTGGTGGTGAGAAAGGCCCTCCCCGTCAGATCCTTCCTACATGCCAGGAGTCTCACCCCCTCGGCACGTTGCCCTCGAGGTGGCTGTGGTGGGGAAGAGACCGTTGTTCACCTCCTTGTAGATTGTGCCTTTGCAAAGAAGGTCTGGAGAGAGATGCAGTGGTTTCTGTCGAGCTTCATCTCGAGCAGTTCTGTGACACAGGACTCTGTGCTCTACGGGCTTTTCCCAGGGACACACACCGAGACAAACATCAACTGCAGCTGGAGGATCATCAACTCAGTGAAAGATGCTCTTTGGTCTGCCCAAAACTTGTTGGTCTTCCAGCGCAAAGAGTTTTCCCTGACCGAGTGTTGCAGACTGGCACATTCCAAAGTCCAGGACTACGTGCTGAGGGACGCACTAAAGCTTGGGGCAGCTGCCGCAAAGGCGCAATGGGGAAGGGTCGCTGCCTAAGACCTTTCTGCCACAGTGCACCGAGGGACTGGGAACTGTGTAGAGCCCCTCGGGCTGTACAGCTCAAAATGAATGTCTGCAAATGATTGTAATATTCATTGTTTGTACTGATGCACCTTGTGATACATGTTGTAAAAGTTGAACCTGATTGTACTTTTGTGATGGTGATTTTGAAATGGTTTTGAATGTTGTTGAAGATATTTTATGAATGAAGCATATTTTTGCAAAAAAAAAAGTGATCTCTGTCCTCTCATGCCAACTCAGCGGCATCCCTCCTCGAATTTGGAGAGCTACTGCATGTTGGCTGTCCCTCCTCCTGTCTCCCTCTTGTTGTGGGCAAGCTTGGCCTTCCTGAAGATAAATAGATAGGATGTGATGAAAAGGGATGGAACAGAGGTTGGGAAGCATGCATGCCTACTGTGTGTGCTGAGCCCTCCCCTGTAAGAGCTGAAGATACTGTTTCTACAGGATGATAGTACTGTTGCTGGTGAATAGGGTGTTCAATGCTGAAATCTCCCCTGCGAATATTGTGAGATTCCTGATCCGTGTGACGCTTTGAGTGCATAATGCCATTATGAGAGTGTGAGTTTGGAGTGAGCTGAAGGTTGACTTACCCTGGTGATGCTGATGAGATCATTCATCCTCTTTCTGGCTGGGTGGCATTTCTCTGGCGGTTGCCTGCGGAGCTGGCCTCCTTCTCGACTGCCTCCCAGGCCAGCGAGGTGAGGTTGGAGGACATCCTGGATCCATCCCTGGAAAGAAGGAACCTACCGGTACTGGTGGACACCTCTAACCAAAGCCTCCAGGGTGCCGTGGCTAAACCTTGGTGCACTCTTTTCATTCCTTGGGGATGTACAATTTTACAGCATAAACCTTGGTTGCACCTCTGATACTGGCACAACAAAAGTTGAGGTTAATCAAGTGGCACAATAGAATCCAGGTACATATAAATGTAAACAGCAAAAGCTTGAGAGAGAGTGTTTCAGATGTGGCGACTTGGGCCACTATGGAAAAGATGCCTGCTGCCGTGCCAAGGGGAAGATATGCAGAAAATGTGGGGGCAAACACCATTTTGCTAAGAAGTGCAGAAGCAAAGCTGAACAGAGAGGGAAGCCTGGCAAACCACGTAAAGGAAAGAGAGATAAAAGTAGTACAACTGTGAGACGAGTTGAAGGGGATACAAAGAGCAAGGAAATGAATAGCAGTCATGGATACATGTTTTCTTTCAATGGGAGCAATCCTGACAAAGTTCCAGTGATTGCTGGTGTTGAAGTGAGCATTATTGTAGATTCAGGCAATGACAGTAAGGTCATCAACAGAGCACTGTGGGAGGAACTGAAAGAGAATCAAGTGCACATCTCAAAAATGTGTCAAAAAGCTCCATCCTTACATATATAAAGCCCCACTTCAAACTGTTGCATGTTTCATTGTGAATTTGAGAGATGGGGATCGGAATGTAAAGGCAGAATTTGTAGTGATTGAGGAGGATGTTGAGCCTCTTCTGAACAGAGAAACTGCCCAAGCCTTGGGGCTGCTACACATCAGATTGAAAGTGAATTCTGTGAAACTCCGTGTGAAGTTTAAAGAGGAGTTTGGTCCAGTGTTTCAAGGAATTGGGAAGTTACACAGCTGCCAAGTGAGACTAATCATTGATGAGAACATGAAGCCTGTAGCTCAGCTTGTACGCAGAACACCTTTTAGTCTGAGATGGAAAGTTGAGGCCAGATCAAGGAACTGATCGACCTAGACATCACAGAGTCAGTTGAAGGACCAACATTGTGGGTGAGCCCTATTGTGATCGTGCCTAAACCAAATGTTGACGTCAGGTTCTGTGTTGATATGCGAAAGGTGAATGAAGCAGCAGGGAGAGAACATCACCCAATTCCTACTGTGGATGAAGTTTTTCAAGAGTTTTCAACGAAGTATTTTCCAAATTATACTTAAAGTAGGAATACCACCAGCTGGAGCTTCATCCTGATTCAAGGAAGGTGACAACTTTCGTCACTCAGTGAGATTTTACCGATACAAGAGATTGCTATTTGGCACCAATGCAACACCAGAGGTTTACCAACATGAAATCCATAAGGTGATACAAGGGATCCCAGGAACAGCCAATATCACAGATGACATCATTATTCATGGAGCCAATACAGAGGAACATAACAAGAGACTGAGATTACAGTAAACCAGGACTTACGGTAAATGCAGACAAGTGCTTGCAGGGTGTAACGGAGCTAATGATATGGGGCTTAACCTCACAAACGGCAGAATCAATCCAGCCAAAGACAAGATAGAAGCAATAGCAGAGGAACGTGAACCACAAAATGCCAGCAAAATGAGAATTTTCTGGGATTTGTGAAGCATTGTGCGAGGTATATCCCAAACTTCAATACCCTGGCTGATCCATTGAAAAAGTTGACTGGAAAGAATGAACAGTTCAGATTTGATAAAGAACAGAAAGCTGTCTTCAAAGCTTCGAAAGACAACTTGACAAATACTTGAATCCTGGAATACTATTATCCAAATTCACCAACGAAAGTCATTGCATTTGCTAGTCCAGTAGGGTTTGGAGCAGTGCTGGTGCAAATGCAAGCTGAAGGCCCAAGAATCATTGCCTATGCAAGAAGATCTCTGACAGATGTGGAGAGGAGATATTCTCAGACAGGAAAGAGGCCATAGGATTGGTGTAGCCATGTGAAAGATTCCATGCGTACTTATTTGGCATTGAATTTGATCACAAGCCATTAGAGATGATTTATTGTCTCAGATCCAAATCATATGCTAGAATCGAAAGAAAGGGTTTTGAGACTTCAGCAGTACAAATACAAGGTGGTTCACATTACTGGAAAGATGAACATTGCTGACCCGCTGTCACAGCTACTGAGAGAGGATTAAACACACAGATCCTCATTAGAGAAGGAAGCTGAATTGTTTGTGTGGTTTGCGGCAGTTCGTGCGACACCCAGAACAATGACAACTAGAGAGATTGAAAGAGACTCAGACAAAGGTCCAGAATTGGGCAATATCAGGTAGAGAATCCAAGCTAGAAACTGTGAGAATTGCTCAGTCAAGGCATACATCGCTATATGAGATGAACTGTGCACAGTTGGGAAGTGTGTTCTTCGATGCAGCAGACTTGTAGTGCCGCAAAAGTTTAGGCCTGACTGGTGATGCTAGCTCATGAGGGTCACTTGGGAGTGATTAGTACTAAGCAAAACTTATGAACCAAAGTATGGTGGCCAGGGATGGAGAAAGATGTAGAGCAGTTTGTCAAAACATGTCATGGATGTCAACTTGTCAGCAGACCCAGTTGTTACCGGCTGGACCAGAGGAAGATGTAGCAGTTGACTTCTTAGGCCCACTTCCATCAGGAGAATCCACACTAGTGATGGATTGATGACTACAGCCATTACTATTGTAAAGGACATATCTGTTTATTTCTGTTGGACTGTGGATTAAAATTAAAATGGCTGCAGTTTGAAAGATGTGTCTACTGGAAGAGCGTGAGGGATATTTACTATGTTGCTGTTCTGGAACAGAGTGTGCCATGAAAGACAGGATGGTGCCGAGGAAGACTCCAGTCTAATGGGGAACTGCCTGACAACAACATTTAATTGGCTCCTAACCAGGTGACCAGGGTTTGTGTGAGAGCAGTGCAGCAGAGAAAAATCCCCTAGCCTGAAAAGAGAAAAGACCTAAAACCTCTTTCTCCTGTATGTGTAAGATTCCAGTAATTCTACAACAATAGCTAGCTGTTTTTTCCCTCATATCTCTATAACCTGCTCTCTCTTTCTGAAAAACCCCTGCCAAGAGGAAAAGGGGAAAATCACCATTAGAGACATTGAAAAGCAAGTGCTCAACCTGTGAACTAAAGTCCGAAAGTGCTGGGAAGACCACCTTGTGTCATCAACAAAGAACTGAAAGGAATTTGGAAGACATCGATCAAAATCAACCCATCAAATTCTGCGCCCGGAATTGGTGCTATTGAACTGTTTTACCCCACCCGTAAAATCCATGCTCTTGTGTGTCTTATGTGTCTTGTATGTGTGTGTGTAGGGATTTAAGAAGGGGTAGAGTTTAGGTCATAGAGTTAGATATTAGCAGTTCATATTTCTTTCTTTTGCCACTGGTTAAAGACAATTTGTTCAATAAACAATTATTTACTTATTAAGTTTACAAACCTGGTGCTTGTATTCTGTTGACCTAAATTAAATGATTAGGTGGTTTGATCAAACTTTTCACATTCGTCGCGGCTCGGGGAGCAGTGGGGCTTGATATTGCAGCACACTATCCCCAGTGAGCCATGACACTATGAGCATGCTGTGATGAAGTCTACAATGGCAGAAACGGTGTCTGTAGTGACTGAAATATTTGCAAGGCACAGTCTATCTGTCACTCTGTATCTTGATAGTGAGCCACAATTCATCTCACAAACCTTTGCAGATTACATGCAAGTCACAGGCATTCACCATCACAGAGCAACCCCTAAATGGCCACAGGCAAATTGGCAAGTAGAACAATAAAAACAATCCTTAAAGAAACAGATTGCTCAGGCTGAGGGCGAAGATTGAAAGGAGGAGTTGCTGTCATATGTGGCCTTGTCTCCAGCAACTCCACACGCTACAATGGGAAACAGCCCAGCTGAGCTGCTATTTGGATGGAAAATACACACCAAGATGCCAGAGCTGAGGGACATCAGTGTTGATCACTGATTTGGGTTTGAGATCATGATGCTGAGGAAAAGGGTGCTGCAAAGTTTTATGAAGACCAGATAGGGAGCTGGACAGTCTGATGTGATGAAAGGTGATGAAGAGCTGCTGAGACGGGAGAGTCCGTGAAAGATGGATATCCCATTTTATGCCAAGTTGTGCAGTCATTGCCAAGAAGGGAAACAATGTGACTGTGCAGTCATCAGGAGGAGTACTATATGACAGAAATTCTTCATATATCAAAAAGTATCATATTGACAAAGACACAGCAGATGAACCATATGTTGTGACTAAGGCGAAGCTGGTATTCAGCAATCCAGAAGTCCAGGCCAGCAGTGCTGATGGCAGGCAGACAGCTTTCTATCCAGAGAGAAAAACATTGGTTCCAGAAGAGAGGATGAGACTTTCTAACCCTGATGCGCTGACCAGAGGTTCTGAGACAGCAGGCAGACCATGGCACGAGGGAACCATCAAAGCGATATGAAGATTTTGTTTGATTGGATCATTGAGGAGCATCAAGTTACATACTGGTAATTATCACAAGGGATGCCACAGTTAAATAGTGAAAGAGAAATAACAGTTCCAGAAAGTGAAATACTGAACAAAAGATTGAAACTATTTTTGACTGTGATGCACTGAACTTACCTGACATTCATAATTGAGAAATTAATTTATTCAGTGAGTTAGGGAAAAATTATTTAAGTTTGTTTGAAAAAAATATTGCAGTATGTTTAGTAAGGGATGGAGTCTAAGCTACATACATCAAGCAAAAAAATCATTGACATGTTCTTGGTCTAATAAGGGATGGATGTCATGATGGTAGCTGATTGTGTGTGTGTATGGACTTGAGTATTAGATACTATATGGTACATGGAAAAAATATAAGGTACACTCTGCACTACATATGGGGTTACCTGACTTGGAGGTTGATGATAGCATATGTTAGGGAGTTAGCCCGGATGGCAGATTAAATGATGTTGTTCTTGCAGTTAAATCTGTGGCTTTGAGCCTGAGATGTGACAGTCAGTGGCTAGGGTTGAGATTAGGAAAAGAGGTCAGTAACTTGGATTACGATTAGGGACTGAGTAGGGTGCCCAGACATCCTGGTTTTGCTGGAACAGTCCCAGTTTTTCATTAAATATCCCAGTGTCCTGACAATTTCCTAAAATTAGTTCAAATGTCCCAGTTTTCACCTTTTCCCTTCTTGTTAAATATGCACTGGGTCTGGGGGAGAAAATCTGTGTGAAATCTCATCCTTCTTCCTGTAAGCGCCCATCACACCGCACTGTGTGCAGCAGATCTGTATCCCTCCCCCTACCGCTCCTTTGATGTCTCCAAGGGAGTTGTCACAACATTCATGGCCAGGAGGGCTCCATTTCTGATGATCTATGGAATAGTGTTGCCATCTCTGGCTGGACAAAATCCAGATGTCATCACATGACCTCTCACCTTCAACTGCCCCGCCCCCAGACTCTTGCCATTAGTCATCCAACGTGGCAATCATCACAGAACACTGCCTTCCCATGGTTTTCCAATGTGTCCAGGTTTTGACTTTTGAAAATCTGGTCACCCTGGGGTTTGGGAATCGTGGCGAGTGACAAGAGGTAGAGTTAGAGCCCGTTATTAACAACGCCCTTGTCATTCGATGTGCCCTTTCTTTTATTTAAAAAAAAATCATAAATAAGCAACTACTGAATAAAAGCAGCATGGTTCGGTAACCTGTGGTTAGCGATAGTTGAGTGCCCTGTCCCCAACCCTCGGTTCAGTGTCCAGGAGAGGAAGAGTAGGCGGCACTTACCCGGCATTTTCATCAGCAAAAAAAGATTTAACAGAATGAAAGGTCAAATCCGCTGGAGCCGCGCTCTCTGTTTTACTTTACGAAATGCTCTGACTGTAGTGACTTCTATGGCAATCAAACACGCCGATGTTTTAGCTGAGTGAAGCGAGAAGATGGACGCCGCGAGATCTCCATGGTAACCCGTGCCTTCTTGACCCGGAACTTTAAAATAAAGTCACTTCCGGGGCACCCAGCATCCCGAAACCAATTTGTGCTTTGTGTAAGAAAAACAACTGGAGAAATACAGAGACCTTCGCTGGACTGTATGTTATGGTTGGGCAAGTGTTTTTTTTAATGTTACACGCATTAGCTGTAGACTTGGGATAATTCCCCATCTCTCCTAGAAATAGAGAAGAACTTGCATTTATAAAGCGCCTTTCAGGACTTCAGAAGGTTCCAAACATTTACAGCCAATGAAGTACTTTCTTCAACTACCGTTGTTATGCTAGAAACGGAGCAGCCAATTTGCGCGCAGCAAGGTTCAGCAATTTGTTAGTGACCAAGGTGATCTCTAGTCGCTCATTTCTTCACGCCTCCTTGCAATTTCCTCTTTGGTTGTTCATAGGAGCCTCTGGTTTTCAATTTCAATGAGCAATATGACTAGGGAAAAAATTACATGTGGCGATTTCCCGTTGCCTTCCTCATGTGTGCTTAAGGAAACACAAGTACTCTTCCCGCAAGATCCTCTGCCTATAAGCAGCCACTGCCTCTTGAGGCTCTAGTTCTTCCTCATCACCACCGAAAATTCGCTGGTTCCACTGTTGGCCATGACCCGGAGCATGGGATCCTTGCCTGGGCCTGGAACGATTTGCAAAAAGGCAGGAAGGCAAGAAAAGGACAGGCAAGACCCCCTGAGATCTCAAATTACCCTGCTATTATAAATCTTAGACAGTGATGTACTGTAGTGATATTGAGGGCTAAATATTTGAAGAGAACTCCTTGAAAACAGTGCTATGGATTCTTTAGCGTCCATTTATGTCACCAAATGGGCCTTGATTTAATTCATCATCTGATAGATGGTACTTCTGACAGTACATCATTCTGTCAGTGCTGCACTTTAGTGTTAGTCTGGATTTTATGCTCAAGTCCCTGGAGTGGGATTTTCCACAACCCACATCTATCTGACTCAGGGCTGATATCACAGTGAGAATGGTGCCTGTGAGCTCCATAAGGTTAATATTGCCAATGTTGATGTTGATTGCCACCCCACAAAAGTCTTTCATTTTGGTTTCAAAGTGAGACCTATGTTGGTGTTTGTTAACCTTAAGGATAACACAGCTCCCTGTATTAAAAAATAAACTGCAAGTATTGGAAATCAGAAGTTAAAACCATGGAAGTAGCATCTATTGCTGATCATTTAAAGTCATTTTTTTCAGCTGCTGTAATTGCAGTTACTACGTATTCTTGTTGCCTTTTGGGTCCCTGATGCTAGTAATAAACACACTTTAAGTTTGGAAAGATGAGCGCTCTTGACATTTAATATTTGCTGTGCTGCCTTGTGCAAAAGAAGGGCAGGTTTGGACTGTTTGTGTCACATCACATGACTCTCTAGAGGAACTGTGAAATGTGGCACCCTGGAACGCTTACACATGACAATTAGTTCTAGCTTTTAAAGATATTTACAGATAATATAACAATATATAATAGCAGCTTTGGCATTCTGACCAGACTTGATAATGTAACTCATGACAAGGTGTTTTCACCTTCTCTAGAACAATAGAATCAGAAGACTTGGCTTGCGCTAGGGAAGTAAGTTCAAAATGAATCTGTGAACAATATTTCAGTAAGCTGATGACCAATTTATGGAACAGACTAGGGAGATAGTGGAAGCAGTTAGTGTTTATCCATTCAAAGAAAATTAGATTGATTTATTTCAGAAGATGACATGTTGGGAAAGTGTATGTGCGTAATTTGAGATATGACGTGTTACATGTAGTATGCTTGGGAGGAACAGATGACTTTGAAACTATAGTTCCCAAAGCTCACCAGCACAATGGTTTTTTTCGCATCATGTCTAGGTCTGTTGTAGACGAGAGATAGAGAGATTGATTGTGATGATTAGTCAACAACTTTGTTGTAATTATATCATGCAACTACCAAGGTGATAGAAGGTGAACTAAATAGACCGGGGCCTTTTTGTCCTTTGTTCCTGCTTAAAATTTGAATTATTCAGTAATTTGAATTAAGTATAAATAATAGCAAAGTTCCCACTTTGTTTGTTGCTGAAGGTAATAGATCATTTCAATCAAGTTAATTTGAAGTAAAAGGAATTGACTACCCCAGCAGGTCATGCAGCAGCAATCTTTCCAAAAAATAATTAATGTAGTGTCTTAAAAGTTTGATCTTTTATTGTGAGGATTGAATTTGTAAACATTTGTAAAAATATCAGGCTTTTATTTTCATTGTGGTTGATGTTACTAATTTGCCTTCAACCATCTTCATCAGGGTAAGAAGTGGATTTGGGAAAATAAAGCACCTTGCACATTTGAACAACCATGAATATGGAATGATGAGCTAATCTATTCATAACCTGTCTTACAAAGCTCCCAATTTGATTGTGAGTGATTTTTATTTTGCTACCATTAAAAATTTGGAAAGTGCAGTGAAGGCACCTTGTGCTTTCTGAAGTATAGTCACTGTTGTAATGTAGGAACCGCAGCAACCGAGTTGTGCGTAGCAAGGTTCCACAAACAGCAATGACATAAAGATCAGATAATCTGTCTGTTTTAGTAATGTTTTTGAAGGATAAATATTGACTAGAACACCTAGTAGAACTCACCTGCAATGTATTATAAATGTCCAGAATTGATAACTATTTGGTTATAATTCAAATCTGTAATATATAACAAGTGATTCATCTTTTGAACAGTGATCACAGAAAATGAATTTTGGAAGGAAGCCAAACCGAGGAGGAGGAAGGTTCAACAAGCCTCGTGGTGGTACAGGAGGAGGAAGTAGGAAAGCCTCGGGAAAAGCATGGGATGATGGGGATGATTTCTGTTTCACCCGAAAGCCAACTATTTCGTCCAGGCCTCGGAGTAGGGGTAGGGGTAGAGCTGGAGCCGGAAGGGGAGCTGGAGCTGGAAGTAGAGCCGGAACCAGAGGTAGAGCAGGAGCCAGAGCTGGAGTTGGAAGTAGAGCAGGAACTGGAACTGAAAGTAGAGCCGGAGCTGAAAGTAGGAAGTATCCTGATGATGTGTTGAAGGATCGAGGAGAGTTCAACTTATTTGGTAATCTAGTCAAATCACAAAGGTAGGTGCAGAACGTGACCAACACAGACTCAGGCTCAAGTGATGTGAGCACAGCTTTCTGCTTAAGCAATAAATTTTATGAATGTATTTGAACTGTGGCTACTGATATCCCCTATCTAGTAGAAGAAACACTCCAAACAAGTCAGTTAATTCATCACAGGTTGAAAAGGAAACCCAAAATAATTTAACCCAAGTAATTCTTGTGCCGCTCGTAGCAGTTGGTAAGCAAATGACATTTGACGATGCCTGTGAGCAAGTCATTTGGCTGGTCGGCTTACGAGAAATGGTGTTTTGCAACTGTAAGCAGGGTAGAAAACAATACTTGTTTTGAAAGTGGAAGAGTTTTAAAACAAGTGTTTAAAAATATAATCACTGGATAATGGATGTTAGTTGGCATAAATTGCTTTGTATACTTGGGGGAGGGGAGTGAGAGATGAGAAATAAGATAAAAGCAAAATACTGCAGATGCTAGAAATCTGAAATAACAGAAAATGCTGAAAAAACTCAGCAGGTCTGGCAGCATCCGTGGAGAGAGAAACAGAGTTAACATTTCAAATCCAATAAGACTCTTCCTTGAAACATTTTCACTTCTTGGCCAGGCACATCAGACATGGAATGTTGAGCTGGGTGTGCTTTGTTATCTACTTAATCAGCAGAAAGCCTTGGGGATGAAATTGGCCTCCACTTTTAGCATGAATTTCAGTGAAAAGGAAGTCAAGAGTGGGGTAAAATAAGCTGCTGATCCATCATGGGCCTGTATGGTGTTACTAGCAAAGACCAGTTTCACCCCCTCTCTTTCTGTTGTCCTATGCCTGGATGCTATTAGGTAAAGTAAGCTGATGCTGTGTAACCTTTGAAGAAGTGCTTGAATGTCACTCAGTGCAAAAAGGAGCCTATTTCATTCCCCTTACTTTGAACACAGTGAATCTGGATATTTTTTCTATTTAAAAGAAACAGTTCATGTGCTGCATAGATTTTGGATGGATGTCTTTGATGGGAAAGGTAAATGCAATGGTTCTGTTGACATTTTGGTTATTTTCCTTTCTGCAGATCAAACAATGATAGCCAAAACAGAGGCAGATTTAAATCCAAATCTGAACATCGAGTACTTTTGCAGACTATAAACATGACTACCGAAAACCAGAAGGATGTTAAGCAACTTCTCCGAGAGCTGCAAAGTCATGAAAAGGAAGCTGTAGCAGAGTAAGCTCATCACATGTTTTTTTTTCTCTGTCTCGAACTCTATTTTCATTATGTCACAGAATGAAAGTTAAAAGTATGTCCCTTTTGAGTATATAATTTATAATTGTGGACTGGGTTGGATTTCCAGCCTATTTCAACACTCATAACTGGAATTAAATCTGACTCAGTCTGACGAGTGGGGTATCGTTTTGTGGAATGCATTTGGTCAGTCTCAATCCAATTCATGGCTGCCTGAAATGGAAAAGCTCCATTCTTCAGTCTTAAAATCTTTCACCTTCGTGTGACTCCTGCTGAAAATGGCTCTGTGTAGTGATCAGGCCAAGACAAGACAAGACATGGCTTGGATGGGATGGACCACTGCAGTTGAATATATAAAAAGGAAAGATTTGCATTGCATCACCTTTTGTGACCACAGGACATCCCAAAGCGCTTTACAGCCAATTGAGTATTTTTGAAGTGTAGCTACTGTTGTGTTGTAGGAAACATGGCAGCCAATTTGCTCACAGTAAGGTCCCACAAACAGCAATGTGATTTAAAAACAAGAAAATCTGTTTTGTGAGGTTGATTGAAGGATAAATATAGGCCAGTACATAGGGATAACTTCCCTGCTCTTCTCTGAAATAGTATCATGGAATCTTTACATCTTTCTGATACCTGCTGTCAAGCCTCACATGAATATTAGCCACTTGGACAAGGTGTTGGAAGGTGACAGCAGCTGTGGAACTTTAACCCAGCAATGAGTCAAAAATTTAAGGAATAAGAATGTGAATTAAGAAAATATTCCCCTCAGAAATTGTTATAATGTAGCTTTGTCTTTAGTGAGAGTTATGTTTGTTTTTTTTCTAGCAGTGGTTTGTCAAGTTAGTAATGTTAGACAACACACATTTTTAGGTGACTTTACTTTGAATATAATGCTGCCATCCAAGCTTCCTCCTGACACTCGTTACTGTCACAACAGAAGCATTTTCCATAAGTAAACTGAGTATTTTATGAACCAATACCTAAATCCTTGCTTTGGTATGCATTGACTGTGATAGCTTCCGATGAACTAACAGTTAAATGATGCATTGTACTTGTATGTAGGTTGCTCATGGTACTCTTCTGTCTATTTCAAAGGTGGTAAATATCTCCAAAATCAGAGCAATGTGTGAAGCTAAAACTAATGATTAAAATGAATTTGCAAGAGAGATTATACACTGAAGCAAAAGGACATAGCAAGTTATTACTGGTCCAAGAGGAATAAAATAATAAACAAGTCAGTCTACAAAGAGTACAATGCCCTTTTCTAGAACAGTTTATTTGGTGCTAACACCTTTTGCTGAAAATTTTTGTCTTTAATTGATTTTTTTTTAATAGTAACGACACTGGGCAGCTGTATAATGGGTGGTCAGTCTGCTCCCATCTGTTCCCACCTACATCGAAAATGGAAATGATCCCAGAAGTCTTGGTTTTAGAAGCTGTATTGAATTTGAATGATTGAGAAAAGCCAATAGTTTCTATCCCACACCAGCATCCAGATGATGAGGTGTCCATCAGTCAAACTAGTTTAGATATGCAAGAAAGCAGCTTGTGTATAGAATCACTTGACAAACAGATGTTTTACACCTTACCCAGGCCTCTTATAGCTATTATGCTTTACTCTTGGGGCTGGTTAGCTCAGTTGTTTAGAGTGTGGTGCTTGATAACGCTGATGGTGCAGGTTCAATCCTTGTACCAGCTGAGGTCGTTCTTGGGGCCTGCCTCTACTATTTGTCCCATTATATCATGGCATCATTGAGCATGATTAGCAACCCTCTGACAACGAGGATGCTAGATGTGAGAGAGATGCGTAAAAATGATTGGCACCCAAGATGTGGTTCATATATAAATCTTAGCTACCCTACAGATCAGAGAAATCATCTGTTTTGCAGACATCTAGGCTCCAATCTCCACTTTGAAGTTTGGTTCAGAAAGACAGCTTCCACCTTAATATGGATCTAAAACACATATCTAGTTATGTTAAAAAATATAATACAGAAGTCTCTGAAATGTTTATCAAGCTGACAAAATATGCCTCTCTTTCCCGTTCACCAATTGTCACCTATGTGCTTATTGTTTGGATGCATATAATATATTTTTTCTAACATATTACTGCAAACTTGTTTCCCTTTAAATATAGTAAAGTTTAGATTTTTCAGTTTCAGGAATTCATGTTTAGAATCTACAATAATTCTCAGCCACATAGTTTAATTTTAAATTCTACTTACAGGTGTTTTGTAACGGCATTCTATAAGAGTTTCTCATTGTGTACTCAAAGCATGGAAAATGTTTTAACTGTCTTTAATTCATGCACAAGCCTTGTTAAGCCTGGGTACTGAGTTAGTTTTTTCAAAACTTGTGAAGGTATAGGTGTGCGTGCTAATTGCAGTGAAGGGACTTCCTTGACTCTGTCTTACCAGTATATGCTTATCGTAAACTAACACCCAACAGTAGCTTAGCTGGTACTATTGGTCAGGTCTGGTACCGAGTTATAGGCCCCCTATTGAGCATAGAGCTAACGTGTAAAAATTGTATCATCATTAGAACAAACTATGGAAGTGTCAAAACAGGCAACACGCGAGAAGAGAAAAGAATGCAGGTAGCTGTAATTACAATTAAGACAACAGCAACCCATAGACTTAACCAGACACCAGGCAAAGCATTTTCACCTTACGAATTCAAAATGAGGTTCTTTTCCCTTTGGAGCCAGTTGGTGGCTTACAGCTGCCTTTTGATCTCACGTTGCCTCTGTTCTGCACACCCAAAACAGTTGTCTTGTTATATCTACCACTGCTCATTGAATGTTAATTCTTATTATATCAACAACCTCTGAACTAAACCTTTCTAACCAATAAAGCCCCTTTCATAGTACCAATTTTATTAGTAATATAAACATATGGCTTGGTATCTGATAGATAGGTATAATTTTCTCCCCACTTGAATGCTGTATTCCAAAAATGCAAATGCACGCTATCTTATATATCAAAGCTAGTACACATCAAAGCACCCAGACTAGCTGGCTATAATCCAATTAAGACACACCCACAGACTAAACCTCTATTTTAAAAGAAAAATATTTTGCAATAATATATACGTTAATAGCTTCATGACAACGATGTATACAGATAGACCTCCCTCCAGTCACACTGCAGCCTCCCCCAGTAACTCTGGAGCCCGGAGTGATTGTTGTGGATATTCTTGCCCCTCTCCCTGAACCCATCGCTGTACATGTCTCCATGCTCAATGTGAATCTCACCCCTTCCCATCTTGAGGCCATGTGCACGGTCACATAGGGAGGCACTCCCTCGCCCACCTCGAGAGCTTTGAGGACCCACCCCACCCTTATTACGTTTTTCCCATTTACAGGCTGCAGATGCCTCACCTGACCATTATTCAGCCTAGAGCCCCAGTACTGAGCCAACCACCCCACAGCCACCCACTGTGATGCACTTACCACGCCCTGCACTCCTCATTGAGCAGACAAGCCTTGCCCTCCCTGGACTGGGGCCATAATGTGCATGCCGTACATAGCCCTGTAGCATGGCCTGCAAAGCCCCAGGACTGCCTTTAATCTCTTGCCTCAAACCCAGGGCTATGACTGTCTGAGTCATCCCCCCGCCCCCCCCACTTCCTTTAGGACCCACACCCATCCAAGTACAGTCATGAGTCTCTTTGTACCTCTTCCCTCTTGCGCAACCCTAAATCCCCCCTTCCAGTCATGAGTCTGCATGCACCCCTCCCTCTTCTGCATACTAACCCCAACCAACCCACCTCCTGTGTCTGCATGCACCCCTTCTATGTCGGGCTCCACCGACCCCCAGTCACCACTGCCTGCCATCCCTCCCCTCCTCCATCCCCAACTATCCCTCTGCCTGCCATTCCCCCTCCCTCCCTTGTTTCTAATACCCTCATCCACACCTAATCATCTCTCTGCCTGCCACTTTCATGTCTGCCTATTCTCCCTGCCCCACCATCCCCTTGCTGGACTCTGCTGGTTGACTGCAGCCCTGCCTACCCACCCACAGCATACAGTACAAGCAGCTCTGCCTGCCAACCCCACATCTCATCTCATATGAGAGAGCACCTTTAGCACCAGTGACAAATTGGAGCAGCGCTGTTGCAGGTAGGCTTACAATGTAGTACGCACTTTGAAGTCACGTGTGAAGTGAAGGTGGGCAGGTGCACACCACTTGTATCTGGTTGTGATTCAGACCAGTGGCACGTAATTAGGAGGGAGAAGGTGATTCTGGTGAGTTGGCGTATTGAATGAGCATTCATGATATTTAATGCATGCAGATTTTTTTCATTCATGGGATATAGGCATCGCTGGCTAGGCCAGCATTTATTGCCCATCCCTAATTGCCCTTGATATGTTGGTGGTGAGCTGCCTTATTTGACCGCTGCAGTCCATGTGGTGTAGATACACCCGCAGTGCTGTTAGGGAGGGAGTTCCAGGATTTTGACCCATCGACAATGAAGGAACGGCAATATATTTCCAAGTCAAGATGATGCTTGGAGGGGAACTTCCAGGTGGTGGTGGTGTTCCCATGTGTCTGCTGCCCTTGGCCTTCTAGATGTTAGCAATTGTGGGTTTGGAAGGTGCTGTCTAAGGAACCTTGGTGAGTTCCTGCAGTGCATCTTGTAGATGGTACACACTGCTGCTACTGTGTGTTGGTGGTGGAGGGAGTGCATGTTTGTGGATGGGGTGCTAATCAAGCAGGCTGCTTTGTCCTTGATGTCGTCAAGCTTCTTGAGTGTTGTTGGAGCTGCACTCATCTAGGCAAGTGGGGAGTATTCCATCACACTCCTAACTTGTGCCTTGTAGATGGTGGACAGGCTTTGGGGAGTCAGGAGGTGAGTTACTCGCCACAGGATCTCTAGCCTCTGACTTGCTCTTGTAGCCATAATATTTATATGGCTAGTCCAGTTCAGTTTCTGGTCAATGGTAGCCCCCAGGATGTTGATAGTGGGCGATTTAGCGATGGTAATATTGAATGTGATGGGGCAATGGTTAGTTTTCTCTTATTGGAGATGGTCATTGCCTGGCACTTGTGTGGCGCGAATGTCACTTGCTGCATTTGGACATGGACTGCTTCAGTATCTGAGGAGTCGCAAATGGTGCTGATCATTGTGCAATCATCAGAGAACATCCCCACTTCTGACGCAATGATGGAAGGAAGGTCTTTGATGAAGCAGCTGAAGATGGTTGGGCCTAGGGCACAACCCTGAGGAACTCCTACAGTGATGTCCTGGCACTGAGATGATTGACCTCCAACAACCACTACCACTTTCCTTTGTGCTAGGCATGACTCCAACCAGTGGAGAGTTTTCCCCGATTCCCATTGACTCCAGTTTTGCTAGGGCTCCTTGATGTCACACTCTGTCAAATGCTGCCTTGATGTCAAGGGCAGTCACTCTTGCCTCACCTCTGGAGTTCAACTCTTTTGTCTGTGTTTGAACCAAGGCTGAAATGAGGTCAGGAGCTGGGTGACCCTGGCAAAGCCCAAACTGAGCGTCAGTAAGCAGGTTATTGCTAAGCAAGTGCCACTTGATAGCACGGTTGATGACCCTTTCCATCACCTTACTGATGATCGAGAGTAGACTGATGGGGTAGTAATTGGCAGGGTTGGATTTGTCCTGCTTTTTTGTGTATGTGACATACCTGGGCAATCTTACACATTGCTGGGTAGATGCCAGTGTTGTAGCTGTACTGGAACAGTTTGGCTATGAGCGCGTGAAGTTCTGGAGCACAAGCCTTCGGTACTATTGCCGGAATATTGTCAGGGCCCATAGCCTTTGCAGTAACCAGTGCCTTCAGCTGTTTCTTGATATCACGTGGAGTGAATTGAATTGGCTGAAGGCTGGCATCTGTGATGCTGGGAACCTCTGGAGGAGTGCAAGATGGATCTTCCACTCGGCACTTCTGGCTGAAGATGGTTGCAAATGCTTCAGCTTTTTTTTTTTTGCATTTGTTCTGGTACCCCCATCATTGAGGATGGGGGATATTTGTGGAGCCTCCTCCTCCAGTGAGTTGTTTAATTGTCCACCACCATTCATGACTGGATGTGGCTGGACTACAGAGCTGAGATCTGATCTGTTAGATGTGGAATCACTTAGCTCTGTCTATCTCTTGCTGTTTATGCTGTTTGACATGCAAGTAGTCCTGTGTTGTAGCTTCACCAGGTTGACACCTCATTTTTAGGTATGCCTGGTGCTGCTCCTGGCATGCCCTGCTGCACTCTTCATTGGGGTTCTCAACATGGATCAGTGGGAAAGTTGACCTGTCATTAGACTGCCATGAAAGTGCTGAGGGGAAATTCCAACTTGTTTTCCCACGCGGCGGAAATCTGACTTTTGACCTCACTCTGAATTTTCCACTCCCGCCACTACAATTCCCGCCGCTGGCACAATCAGAAAATTCTGCTCATGGTCTGTCATTTTCCTCACTGTACCATTACCATCAAGCCAGAGGACCAACTCTGAGGAGTGTAGAAGAGCACCAGGCAAACCTAAAAATGAGGTGCAAACCCATTGAAGCTACAACACAGGACTGTTTGCATGCAAAATCACCAAAGCAGCATGCGATAATCAGTGCTAAATGATCCCACATCAAGTAGATAAGATCAGCTGTGCAGTCCTGCCATGTCCAGTCATGAATTGTGGTAAACAAGTAATCAACTAATGGGAGGAGGAGGCTTAAAAAACATCTCTATCCTCCATGATGGGAGAGCCCAGCACAGCAGTGCAAAAGACATAGCTGGAGCATTTACAATCATCTTCAGCCAGATTTGCCATCACTGTCCCTTCCTGAATTCCCTACCATCACAGATGCCAGTCTTCAGTCAATTAGATTCACTTCTCATGATATCCACAAATGCCTGAAGGCATTGGAGCATGGTCCTTGACAACATCCCAGCTGAAGTACTGAAGACGTGCTCCAGAACTAGTCGTATACCTAGCCAAATGGTTCCAAAAACAACAACAATACTGGTGTCTACTCAACAATGTGGAAAATTGCCCAGGCATGTCCTGTCCACAAAAAGCAGAACAAATCCAATCTGGCCAATTAATGCCCCATCAGTCTACTCTCGATCAAAGTGATGGACAATGTCATCAATAGGCGAAGTCCTGCCTGAATGCACTATGCGGAGAGACTGAAGAAGCTGGGGTTGTTTTCCTTAAAGTTCAAACAACTATGTGGAGATCTGACAGAGGCATTCAAAGTCATGGTTTGATAGAGTAAATTTCCAGTGGTCACATGGTTGGTAACTAGAGGATGCAGATCTAAGATGATTCATAAAAGTGTGAAAGATGACATGAGAAAAAATTTAAGGAGAAATTATTTCCAGTGCTGGAATGATTGGTAACTGTAGGATACAGATCTAAGATTTGGCAATCGAGTGAAAGGTGATGTGAGGAAAAGAAAATTATGTAGCAAGTTGTTGCGTTCTGGCAAGCACTGCCTAAAGGATGGTGGAAGCAGATTCAGTAGCAACTTTTAGAAAGAGTTGATGAATACTTCAAAGGGAAACGTTTACAGGACTGTGGGAAAAGAGCAGCAGAGTGGGATTAATTGGATGTAAAGGGCCAAAATAGGCACAATGGGCCAAATGCCTTCCTTCTGTGCTGTATGACTGTGTGGTTCTGTGAACATGGTTGCGTGTTTTATTTCAACAACAACTTGCATTTAGATAATGCCTTTGATGTAGTAGGATGTCCCAAGGGGCTTTACGGCACTGAGCTTCATAGATATTAAAACTTTCTGGAAGAGAGAGGTTTTAAGGAGCATCTTAAAGGTGGAGAAGTTTATAGAGGGATTACCAGACTTTACAGCTTGGGCAGTTGAATGCCCAGCCATTAATGGTAGAGTGAAGGAAGTGAGGGATGCGTATGAGACCACAATTGGAGGAAAGAAGAATTCTTGAAGGATTTTGGGGCTGGAGGAAGTTTCAGAGATAATGAGGGTCGAGGCCATGGTGGGATTTGATCACAAGCATAAGAATCCTTAACTATAGAAATACTTTGTTACTTTTTTTTATGTATTGTCAGGAAGTCAATTTCTATAAAAGAGTCTTAAAAATTGTGTTCACACTAAGTATGATGAGATTCATTTCAACCATGATAGAAACAATGAACTTTTCATGTTCAATTTTTTTTTGGCATGTTATTGTTATAGAATATTCTGAAATTACTTTTGCAGTTGCAAAAATATCTCTTTTCCCATTTACCATTATGTCTCCAATATGTATAATTTTCTTTTATGTACACACAATGCAAATCTTTTAAAGTAATATTGCAAACCAATTTCCCTTCAAATAGAGTGAACTTTATTTTCAATTTCAGGAAATCTTATGAGCCTGAAGTAATTAGGGATAAAACTCTGACCATTTGACAAGACATTCCTGTAACAAGGAAACAGCTTCCTAGGAGTAAAATTCTCAGAGCAGATGGGAGATGTATAATTCTTCTGTGTAGGTAGTCAGATACATATGCATGTGCACTCACTCTATGGTATTTTTGGAGTATTTTCCATAAATCTGAGAAGCCACTGAACAATGTTTGTCTTCAAACATTGCCGTATAAACTTACTTTATTATTCAAGGGAAAAATACTACCATGGCTTGGAACAATTAAAAAGAAATGCTCATCCCTTCTGCCGATACTTGTCCATATTGGTTTTGTGTGTAGTGTTCAATTGAATCTAACTTTTTTTTTCAAAGACTATTTCCTTCATTGAGACCAACCCATTGGTTTGGGTTTGCTTCAATCACTGATGTAATGAACTTTCTTTCAAGTAATGTAAATTTTCAACTGACAAAATTCTCATTTTCAAAGCTTTTAGAGTTCACAAGACTCAATGGAATTTGATAGTATATTTTTAAAAAATGATTTTTATTTCTACTGACATTTCTCCATTAAAACATGCTATAAAACATTAGTCACAAAATACCTACAGCCTCTCGGAAGGTTAGATAATTTGTTTTTATTCATTCATGGGATGTGGGCGTCGCTGGCTAGGCCAGCATTTATTGCCCATCCCTAATTGCCCTTGAGAAGATGGTGGTGAGCTGCCTTTTTGAACTGCTGCAGTCCATGTGGTGTAGGTACACCCACAGTGCTATTAGGGAGGGAGTTCCAGGATTTTGACCCAGCAACACTGAAGGAATGGCGATATATTTCCAAGTCAGGATGGTGAGTGGCTTGGAGGGGAACTAAAATTTGCATTTTAGGGGAAGCTAAGTAAGTATGTGATGGAGCAATGACTGGAAGGACATGCTGATAGGGTTGGATGAAATAAGTTGGATTGAGGCTCATGTGAAGCATAAACACGGGCACAGACTAGTTGAGTCAAATGGCCTGTTTTTGTGCTATAAATTCTATGTGAAACTTGACCATTGACAAATCCAAATTGATCTTACTGGTGTTTGATTGTGTTTTGGCTACTAAGTTTTGTTTTGTTGTGTTAATACTTTTGTTCCCAATTTTGTTTTGCCCCTTTCCCCTTTATTCTGTAGAAGTGAGGATTCTGAGGAGGACTGTGATCTGAAGGAAGAATATGATGACCTGGATTACAGGGATGAAGATCAGTACTGGTCCACAAAGGAAGAGGGTTTGGCGATGGCTGAAAATATTCCCCTAGTGTACCATCATGTTGACCAACAAACCAGTTTTGAACAGCCTGAGATCTCTTCATTTGCTGTTCGGAAGCTGACTAGGTTTGTTGGTTTAGATTTTTGTTGAATCCATGTTAAATGTATTGGTTAGTCACATTTTAAAGCTTCAGGTTAGCATTGTGAACATGGAACTTGCTGCTACTTGGAGTAGTTGAAGAAATAGCATAGATGCATTTAAGGAAAAGCATGTGAGAAGTACATGATGGAGAAAGGAATTGGAAATGTTGATAGAGTGAGATGAAGTAATTAGAGTGGGAAGAGGCTTATGTGGAACATAAACATGGCATAGACATTCTGTGTAAAAGACTAGTGTCTTTATGCTTTTGCAGATACAGATGCCAAATGCTAGAACTGTTAATATTCTGAATTTGAATCTATTCTATGCTGTTGTGAGATGTACTTGAGGGAACAGAGTTAGTTATTTTGCTAATATTTCAGTACTTTTGTAATCTTTATGAAACATATCTTGCTCAGCAACTTTTCTGTTTGAGAAGAATTGGGGGATAGGTGCAATGCTGTCAAAGGAAACAATTGTAAAAGAACAAAAAAAATCATCTCAAGTTGGGTTGAGTCTTTGTACTCAGATTGAAATCTTCCTGAAAAGAGTTTGATTAGCTTTAGCTGGACCACGACTGGATGGTGCATTTAATACGGGTTTTAGAAACTGCTGAGTGTTCAGTTTAATCAATATATACTACAGGCAGTTACAATTCATAGATTCATGGAATCGTAGAACATTACAGCATAGAAGGAGGCTATTTGGCTATGTTGGCTAATTGAAAGAGCTATTCAGTCAGCCCTGTCCTCGCTCCACAGCCTTGCAAATTTTTGCCTTTCAAGTATTTATTCAATTCACTTTGGAAAATTATTGTTGAATCTTCTTCCATCACTCTTTCAAGCAGTGCAGTCCAGATCATGACAGATGGTGTAAAAAAAATAGGACCTCCTTATTTTACCTTTGGTTCTTTTGCCAATTAATTGAAGTCTATCTTCTTTGGCTACTAATCCTAGTGCACTGGATGCAGTTTCTGCTTATTTATTCTATCAAAACCCTTTAGAACTCAAAGCAGAGAAAGTTGAGGAGATTTAATAGATAAAATTAGATTTAATAAAATAGATTTAATAGAGATGTTCAAAGGAGAACAGCCCTGGCTTCCAAATAATTAAAGTCTTTAAACCTTGGTACCATTCCAGTAAATCTCCTGTGCATCCTCTCTAAGGCCTTGACATCCTTTCTAAAGTGTAGTTCCCAGAATTGGGGACACTATTCCAGCTGGAGCCTTGTGCTTTATAAAAGTTTTACATAACTTCCATGCTTTTGTGCTATATGCCTCTGTTTTTAAAGCTAAGGATCCTGAATGCTTTTTTAGCATACTTCTCAACTTATCCTGCCCCCTTCAAAGATTTGCCTATGCACATTCCAGCTGTCTGTTCCTGCATCTTCTTTAAAATTGTACCATGTAGCTGATTTGCCACTCCCCATTCTTCCTACCAAAATGCATCACTTCATACTTTTTGGAGTTAAATTTTATCTACCCATTTCACCAGGCTGCTTATGTCATCATCAATTTGCAGCACTCCACATCTCAAGTCCAGCCCTTACATATCTACTAAACCGATGGAGCAGATTGCTACTTTGTTGAGGCTGAACACCAACTCTCCTACTACCTTCAGACCGTAATTCCATCATGCCATTGTTTCACAGACTGTCTTCTGGAGGTCATATCCAGTCCCACCATGGTCTCCCACCTCAGAGTTCCCCAATCCTACGCAATCCGCTTCTATTTCCTTCCCAAGATCCACAAACTGGACAGCAGTGGGAGACCCATCATTTCAGCCTGTTCCCTGTCCCATTGAACTTATTTCCAACTGCCTTGATTTCACTTTTCCCCCCGCCATGTCCAATCTCTTCCAATCTACATCTGCAACTCCTCTGCAGCCTGCTGCCACTTTAACCACTTACAGTTTCCTGACTACCTATTTCCTTTCTTTAGATGTCCAGTCCTTCCATCCATCCCCACCAGAACTGCCTCAGGCCATCTGCTCCTCCTTTTGAATGATCCCCAACTGGTTCCTATCCACAGCTACCTCGACTACAGCTCCTCACACCCCGCTTCTTGTAAAGACTCCATCCCATTCTCTCAGTTCCTTCGCCTCCGTCGCATCTGTTCTGATGACGCTACCTTCAAAAACAGCTCCTCTGACATGTCCTCCTTCTTCCTTAACCGAGGTTTTCCATCCACGGTCGTTGACAGGGCCCTCAACCGTGTCCGGCCCATATCCCGCGCATCCTCCCTCACGCCTTCTCCTCCTTCCCAGAAACATGATAGGGTCCCCCTTGTCCTCACTTATCACCCCACCAGCCTCCGCATTCAAAGGATCATCCTCCGCCATTTCCGCCAACTCCAGCATGATGCCACCACCAAACACATCTTCCCTTCACCCCCCCTGATGGCATTCCGTAGGGATCGTTCCCTCCGGGACACCCTGGTCCACTCCTCCATCACCCCCTACTCCTCAACCCCCACTTATGGCACCTCCCCATGCCCACGCAGAAGATGCAACACCTGCCCCTTCACTTCCTCTCTCCTCACCGTCCAAGGGCCCAAACACTCCTTTCAAGTGAAGCAGCATTTCACTTGCATTTCCCCTAACTTAGTCTACTGCATTCGTTGCTCCCAATACGGTCTCCTCTACATTGAAGAGACCAAACGCAAACTGGGCGACCGTTTTGCGGAACACCTGCGGTCTGTCCGCAAGAAAGACCCAAACCTCCCTGTCGCTTGCCATTTTAACACTCCACCCTGTTCTCTTGCCCACATGTCTGTCCTTGGCTTGCTGCATTGTTCCAGTGAAGCCCAACGCAAACTGGAGGAACAGCACCTCATCTTCCGACTAGGCACTTTACAGCCTTCCGGGCTGAATATTGAATTCAACAACTTTAGATCTTAAACTCCCCCTCCCCCCATCCCCACCCCGTTTCTTCCCCCCTCCCCCCGCTTTTTTTTCAATAATTTATATAGATTCTTCTTTCCCCACCTATTTCCATTATTTTTAAATCTAAAACTAAAACCTTGTTAGCCTTTCCACCCCACCCCCACTAGAGCTGTACTTTGAATATCCTGTCTTCCATTCTTAATTAGCACTTTTCTCAGACAAAACACCTCTTTGACCCTTTTGTCTGTGACATCTTTTGATTATCTGCTCATCTCCACAATCACCACACCCTCAATGTCTCTCTCTCCCCACCCCCCACCCCCCCCACCCACCCACCCACCTTAAACCAATTTATATTTCTCCCTTCTTCTAACTATGCTTCAGTTCTGCCGAAGGGCCATGAAGGCTCGAAACGTTAACTGATTTCTTCTCCGCTGATGCTGCCAGACCTGCTGAGTTTTTCCAGGTAATTCTGTTTTTGTTTTGGATTTCCAGCATCCGCAGTAGCTTTTAGCTTTTTGTTTTTATTTTATGGTTCCTATCTTAAATTGATCAACTTTTTCTTCAACTCCACTCACTCCTTCCAAATAAAAGCTGTCAGTATGGGAAGCAATATAGGTTCTAGCTATGCTTGCCTTTATGTGGAATACGTGTACGTTTTTGTCCCTGTCCAACAAGGGACCCCTCCCTCGTTATTTTTTCTCGTGCATTGATTACTGTGTTCGGGCAGCTTCCTGCTCTTGCCCCGAGCTGGAAAGTTCCATCAACTTTGCTTTTCATTTCTTCAGCCCCCAAAACTGTTCCAATGAACTTCACTGCAAGCTTGAGGAACAGCACCTCTGCTTTCATTTGGGGATTTTACAGCCTTCCAGCCTAAACGTTGAATTCAGTAACTTTAGACCATAACCACTGCTCCCATTTTATCGGACACCAGATGCTGGTAGTTGGTTTGCTATTACCATTTACACCTCCCCTACTTCCATATTTTGTGTCTTTAACTTGTCCTATTACTACCCACTTTGAGCTTGCACCATCATTCCCTTTGTCATTTATTCTATCCTGCCCTCCATCCTATCACAGTCCTTCCCCTTTGATCTATTCTCACCCCATCTCCTGCCTTTTAACCTGGCTCTATGCTTGCGTATGAACTGTTAAATCTCTAACTTTTTTGAGCTCTGATGAAAGGTCATTGACCTAAAATGTTAACACTGTTTCTAACTCCACAAATTCTGCCTGACCTACCAAGTGCTTTCAGCATTTGCTATTTATATTTCAGATTTCCAGAACTGCGGTATTTTGCTTTTATTTCACATTCTTTCTGAAGTCTGTTACTACCCTCCTCAATGTTTTACTAGATTTGAGTTTCATGTCACCTGAAAACTTTGAAATTATGCCATGCATACCCTTCCATGTCATTAACACACATCAAAAAGAGCAGCAGTCCTAATACCAACCCACTGTATGTTTCCCTTCAGTCTGAAAAACAACCATTCATCACTGCTTTCAGTCCCTTAGCCAATTTTGTGTCCACATTGACACTGTCCCTTTAATCCCACGAACTTTGAGTTTTCAAACATGTTTATTATGTGGCGCTTTATTAAACATCTTTTGAAAGTCTTTGTGTACATTACTGCTCTATCCTTATCAACCCTCTCTGTTACATCATCAAAGAACTCAATTAAGTTAGCCAAACATGATTTGCTTAAGCATCTTATTGAATGACAGAGCAGGCTTGATGGGCCAAATGTCCTACTGCTGCTCCTGTTTCTTATGAGCTTCTTATGAAAGCCATGCTAACTTTCTTGTATTAGATCGTACTTTTCCAAGTGCCAATTACTTTAGCTCCGAATTATTACCTCTAAAGGTTTCTCCACCACCAATAAAAGGCTGACTGGCCTATAGTTCCTTTCCCCTTTCTTGAATGGTTTGTAACATTTGCATTTGTCTGGGGCCACACCTATATCTAAGGAAAATTGAAAGCGAATGCAGGGGTTTTGGGAACTAGTGTTCAATTTCTTTTTGCTTACCTTCCCAGCAGGGCATTCATAATAATAAAGTTAGTTGGTGAGAAAGTTGGCACACAACAATTCTGGATAGAAACCAGAAATGGGCATCTCTTTCCACTGTTTCTGTCCTAAGACTCCCAAACTTTAGCTGCAAACTTAATCTCATATTACACTTTACTTTGTGTCATTAGACATACTGTGCATCTTATAATAGACAAAATGGATTTCTTTGCAAGACTATAGGATGATGTAGTTGAAGTACGTGCTTTCAATAAATAAGGATACTGTGATAGTTTGTTTTCCTGGCGTCTGGATAATTGTTTCTTTGACAATAAAGAACAGTTCACTTCCTTGTATGTTGCCCTCCAATTCGCTTTTCTATGCCTCATAGTTACCCTAGTTAAAATTGTTCGTTCAATGCCATCATGCAAACTACCCCCCTTGTTTAGAGAACAAAATACAAATCTATACTTTTTTCGAATTCTTATTGATAACTTATCCTGTTTTGCTCAAGTATCAATGGTTATTCCCTTCCTGGTAAAGATGTCAAACTAGATTGAATAGTGCACTACACAATTCTTTGGGACTGAGGCCAGCTCATAGGCAGTGCCCTTCCTCCAGTTTGCCAGAGTCCCAAAACGCTTTATACTATGCTCATTTAGAATACATCCTGTTTGTTTTTAACAGTGGAATACAATAAGAAATGCATGCACTGCATATGGAATGAAATTTTAACTCATTCAAACTGATTTGCATAGAGATAAAATTGGGTTCCATGTGTTTTCCTTTTTGTGTGAGGTAGAAGTGGTAGTGTGGTGCCTTATCCATTGAAAAGAATGGGAGTGTGGGTGTGGTTCCATGTGCAAAGTTTATCTTCCATCTTCTAACCCTATTGTTTGTTAGTAGGTTCATGTCTCAGAAATGTGTTTTTTATAATTGAAGTTTGAGCCTACTAAAGGTTTGCAGAAGCATAAATAGTTCTAGATTATTTAGAATAAAAACAAAATGCTGGAAACATTCATCAGGAGAGAGAAGCAGAATTCATGTTCTAGTTTTTTAGCCTGGGGCCAGAGCCTCAACATCAGGATCGTTTCCAGATTCCAACCTCATACTGCATCAGAAGTAGGCCCTGACATAATTGTCAATGAAAAGGCCAATTAGTGGCATGGGCTCATGATCCAATTAAAGATGGCAGGTGGGCTTCCAATGCTGGAGGGCAGGTAAGGGAGAGAGAGTGCCTTAAGGTAATTGCATGTTCTCAGCACTTTCAAACATTTTAGAAATGAAAATGTCTACAGCTGCCAGACAATATGGAGGGGAAACTCTGTTTCTCACTCCACAGATGGGAAAGAAAGAAAGACATGCATTTATATCGCACTTTTCATGATCACTGAATGTTTCAAAGTGCTTTACAGCTAAGGAAGTATTTTTGAAGTGTAGTCATTGTTGTAATGTAGGAAACGTGGCAGCCAATTACACAGAGCAGACCTCCACAAACAGCAATGTAACAATAACCAGATAATCTGTTTTTGTGATTTTGAAGGAGGGATAAGTATTGGCCAAGACAAAAGGATAACTCCGCTGCTTCAAAGATAGTGCCATGGGGATCTTTTGCATCCACCCAAGCAGGCAGATGAGGCCTCAGTTTAACGTCTTATCTCAAAGCCAGAACCTCTGACAGTGCGGCACTCTCTCTCACTATTACTCTGGATCGTCATCCTTGATTTTCATGCCCAAAACCTGCAGTGGCACTTGAACCCGGAATCTTATGATTCAGAGGTGAGGGTGTACCCAACTGATCCACAACTGATAGGCTGCCTGACCTGCTGAGTATTTCCAGCATTTTCTGTTTTTATTTCAGATTTCCAGCATCTGCAGTATTTAGCTTATTTAGAGGTAGGTTTAATTTAACTGCTGTTAATATCAATAGTTTTAGCTCAAATTCCCTGGCTGTTAACCATGACAACTTGTTCTAGGTACAGAACCTGTAATCTATTCTTCCAATTGCACCTGAGTGCTGACTATTGCATATGTTTATGGTTAACGTATTCTGTCATAGAGGCATATATTGCAATGAATTGTGATGTTATGTAAAAATAACATGCTTATTTTTATTTTAGGTATGGTTTTCATACAGAACGTTGCATATTGGCGCTCAAAATGTTTGATGGAGATGTAGGATCATCTTTGGAATATCTATTGCAGCAGTGCTTTAGGGAAAAGTTCAAAGATAGAATCAAGGCCTCTCCCAAATTTGGGAATATTAGCATGGAGGACTGTGTGGAGCGGAGGCAAGAAGAAGCATTTGCTCTTAGCTCCATATACGAGAGCAAATTCTCTGAAAGGATTCAAAACCGAGTCTGGAGCATTGAACTGGCACTTGTGTTTCTAACACAGAAGCTTAATAAATCGAGAAGGTGTGAGACCGAAGACTCAGCATCAAAGACTCTGAAAAACATTTGTCAGCATTACCTCCAGGGTAGTTGCCGCTTTGGGTCGAGATGTAAGTTGAGACATGAGCTTCCTTCAAGGGAAGAAAGGAAAGAGGACAGTCATTTGCGTTGTGACAGCAATGCACTCCTATACACACTTGAGATCCGATTTCCACCTGGTAATAAATATCCGTATGAGGTCCCACTTTTAGCCTTTTCTTCTATCAACGACAGTTTACCCCAAGCTTGCCGTTTGCATATAACCGAACACCTCTATGAAGAGGCCTTGTTAGCAGCAAAAACAAATGAACCAGTGGTTCACACATTGATCATGTGCTTGGAAAATGAAGTGAAAATGAGCAAACTACTCCTTGAAACCACCCATGAATACAGTGTGCCTCCTGTTGTGCTCTCTGTCTTGACTGAACAAACTAATGGTGACCAAACACCTCGCAACTATCCTCTTTATCATCAACTGGCAGGTACTATTATGAAACTGGAGTCATTGAGATTTGTTGTGGTACCCATTGCATCCGCAAAAGGTTTTGTTGCAGAGCTAAGGAAAGCACAAGCTACAACTTGAGTTCTAAGAAGTAATTCCTTGAGTTTTGAAGGAGTTTCCCAATGCAATAGTATGGCAATTACTGCAGTGAACATAGACTTCATTGAAACATTTTTTTTAAAAAAGGGAAAATTCCAGGGTGCTGAGGCTAACAGGTTTAGGGCCAATACAGCAGGCAACAGGTCTTGGACCAGGATCCAATGTTGGAGAGTGGGGAGATGTTTGGTGGGCCTTTTTATATTTTGCTTTAAGTAACAACAAAAAAAGACTTATGTTTGTATAGTGCCTTTCATAGCCTCAGAATGTCATAAAGTGCTTTATAACCAGTGAAGCACTTTTGAAGTGTTGCCCCTATTTGCAGTGTACAAAATGCAGCGACTAATCTGCACACAGCAAGCTCCCAGAAACACCAATAAAATAAATGACTAGATCATCTGCTCTGGTAATGTTGATTGAGGGCTAAATATGGGCAGCGACACCAGTGAGAACTCTCCTGAATGAAGCCATAGGATCTTTTACATCCACGTGATGGGGCTTCAGTTTATCTCTTCTGAAAGACAGCACCTGAAACAGTGCAGCACTCCGTCAATACTGAAATGGGCATGTCAGCTCAAATCTCTGGCCTAGGACTTGAATCCCAAGCCTTTTGACTCAGAGACAGGAGTGCTATCACTAAACCAGCTTTGGCACTTGGTTTTGGTATGGTTTTCATTGTGGTTTAGCCGTTGTCATTTATAACCAACATGGTTAATGTGTTGTAGTTGCAGTGAAAGATGATGCTGGGGCAGAAGTGGAAGATGATGATTTACCGGAGGAAGAGTCTGAGGCTGTGGTAATGGAAACTGAGAGTTACGTGCATCTGAAGAGGAGACAGTTGAAAAAGTATAACTGGAAACTGGAGAACGTATATAGGGAAAACCAAAAACTTTGTAAACAGTTTCAAATCAAAAAGGTAACTTCACCCATGCTCCAATTTTATTCAAGAACAGTATATGATGGTTAATAGTGGCGTGCTTTGTATTGTGAATTTTATTGTTAAGGTACCTTTTTCTTTAGTAAAGATCTGTCTTTTGGAAATACGGGATACCAGTTAGATGGAATTCCCTGACATAGGATTTGACTTTTTAAAATTAAATAATTAATAGTGATGAGCAGCTCTACAATTCAAAGTTAAATGTTTTTGATATCATGGTATGAGGAAATACAAGGAAAGACATGAAGAAGTTAGGTATTTTTCATTCAAACAACAACATGCATTTGTATAACTCTCTTAACGTAAAACATTCCAAGGCACGTCACAGGAGCATTTTCAGTTTTGACACCAACCCCATTAGGACAGGCAACCAAAAACTTGGTCAAAGAGTTTTAAGTAGCATATTAAAGAAGTAGAGAGGCAGCAAGGATCAGGGAAGAAATTCCAGAGCTTAGGGCCTAGGCTGCTGGAGTGATGGAAATTGGGGATGTGCAAGAAGTCCATAATTAAAGGAGCACAGAGATCTTGCAGGATTAAATGGCTGGAGGGGGTAATAGAGATTGGGGGTGGGGGAGGGAGGGTGGTGAGGCCATTGAAGGGTTTGAAAACACAGATGAGAATTTTAAATTTGAGGCATTGCTGAATCAGGATTTAGGTCAGCGAGCACAGGGTTGATAGGTGAGTGGAACGACGTGCTAGGTTACAGGTGGCGAGAGTTTTTGAGGAGTTCAAATTTTCGGAGGGTACAAGGTGGAAGACCAGCTGGAGCAGTAAGTCATGTCCAGAATTAACACAGGCTCAGATGAAGGTTTTGGCTACGGATGACAAATTAATTCTCACTTAGAGAAACATGGGTTATAAGGGATAGCAAGCATGAATTTGTGAAAGGAAAATCATGTCTGATTAACTTTATTGTGTTATTTGAAGTTACAGAGAAGGTTGATGAAGTTGGTGCAGTCGATGTATATATGGACTTGCAAAAGGCATTGGGCAAGGTACCTCATAACAGGCTAATTCGGAAAATAGAACCATATGGCATTGAAGGGATGATGAGAACTTAAGTGCAAAATTGGCTAAGAGATAGGAGGCAGAGAGTGGTGATGAATGAATTAATGTTTTTTTTTCTGACTGGTGAGAAATTTACAGAGGGCTGCCCAAGACTTGATACTAGGACCAGTGCTTTTCTTGCATATAAATAAACGACTGGGTCTTAGTTATAATGGAGTACAATTTCAAAGTTTGCAAATGATCCAAAACTTGTCAAAGTAGTAATATTGAGCAACATAGTAGCAGACTTCAGGAAGATATCGACTGGTGAAATGGGCAAACATGTGGCAGGTGCCATTTAATTATAGGTAAATGTGAAGTAATCCACTTTGGTGGAAACAACACAGAAGCAGTTTAATCTTGATGCTGCTATTTTGAAGGGGGATTCGAGAGCTGAGGTACTTGGAGATGCATATTCACACATCTTTGGAGGTGGCAGGGCAAGTTGACAAGGTGATTCAGAAAACACATGGGATTCTTGGTTTTGTAAATAGTGGCATTGAATAGAAAAATAAGGAAGTCATGCTAAATCTTTACAAGTCTCTGGTTAGGCCTCAGCTGGAATATTATGTACAAATCTGGGCAACCCACTTTAGGAAGGTTGTCAAGGCCCTGGAGAGGGTGCAGAGGAGGTTTACCAGAATGATGATGGGGATCAGGGACTTCAATTATGTGGAGAGATTTGGAGAAGCCTGTATTGTTCTCTTTAGAGCAGAGAAGGTTTTAGGAGACCTGATAGAGGCAATCAGATTTATAGGGGGTTTTAATAGAGTAAGTGGAAAGAAACTATTTCCTTTGGCAAATGAATCAGTAACCAGAGATCATGGGTTTAAAATAATTACCAAAAGAACTAGTGGGGAAATGATGGGAAATTTCTTTACACAAAGAGTTGTTAAGATCTGGAATGCATTACCTGAAAGGGTGGTAAAATCAGATTCTGTAGATACCTTTTAGAAGGCAATTGGACCTATACTTGAAGAGAACTAATTTGCAGCATTGTGGGGGAAAATGCTGGGTCAAAATTGGACAGCTTTTTCAAAGAGCAGCACAGACATGACTGACTGAATGGCCTGTTCTGTAAAATGCTTTGATCCACTATTCTATAAGTTGAGCCAGGGGTGAAGATGAGAATATTACAAATATGAACGTAGGTGGCGTCAGAATGATATGGGATTTGGAAGTCAGCCCAGGATCAGATAGGACGCTAAAGTTGCAAAGGTTCAACCTAGAATGGCGGCTAGGGAGAGGATTGGATTCTGTGGTTAGCGAATGGAGATTTTTGCAGGCACTGAAGTTGATGGCTTTGGTCTTTGCAGTATACATTTGGAAGAAATTTCTGCTTATCCAATACTGGATGTCGGATCAGCAGCGTGACAAATCAGGGAGACAGGTCAAGAGAGGTGGTGGTGAGGTAGAACTGGGTATCATTAGTGTACATGTGGAACCTGACATGTTTTTTTTCAAATGATGTTGACAAGGGGCAGCATGTAGATGCAGAATAAAAAGAGGCCAAAGATAGATCTTTGGGTGACTCCCAACAGTATGATGCAGGAATCGAAAAAGAAGCCATTGCAAGAGATTCTGTAGCTACAACTGGATAGATGAGGTTAAATAACAACACAGACTGTGGAGCAATATTATTATGTTTAAAATTATGAAAGGATGGCACAGAGTAGATGGAAGGAGATTGTTTCCAGTAGTGCTGGGGTCAAAGTTGAGGAGTCAAGAATGAGGAGACATCAATGCAAGAATAAATAGAAGAGATTTAGAACATAGAGCTGGAGAAATATCTTCGTACCGAGTTGTGAAGCTGGGGAATTTACTTCCAGGGTTAGTGATTGAGGCAGAAACTATTGTCAACATTTAGAATTCAACTGGACAGTTGGATGAAGGGAAAAGGATTGAAGGGATAGGAGAACAAGGCGGGTAAATGTGATTTTAGAACTAATAGCTTGTTTGGAGAGTACACACCAACACATTGTTTGGCTGAATGGCCTGTTTCTGTCTTGTAATTTATTTGTATTTCTTTGTATCATCTTTAAGATATGTTGCCTGAGGCAGATGCTTGCCCTCCTTGTATCCCAAGTCATTTCTTGATTCTTGAAAGTTATTGTTATTTCAGTCTTCCAGACAGTATCAGTCAATGTTGCAGGAGAGGAAGAAACTTCCAGCATTTCAAGAAAGAGACACAATCTTAGATTTACTGAACAAGGCCCAGGTGCTGGTAGTGAGTGGTATGACTGGGTAAGTTTAAGGGAAGTGGATATGGGAATTGACAGAATGTTCTAATGCTGGCATGCTTAATTTTTTGAATGATTGCATAATTGCTCAGCATTTTTTGATGATTTAAGTATGGAGAATATAGGAATAATATACAGTCCATTAGCTAAAGCAGATTAAAACCTGGTTTGTAATTTGGCCATACAAAAGGGTGTAAATTAAATTGAGTTCTACAAGAGAAACTTGAGTATATATTGAATATTCCACAATATGATGGAACATGTTTGATTTATGTGGATGGATGCATTTGCCGCAACTCTCAAGAAGCTCTCTACATTCCAGGACAAAGCAGTCTGCTTGATCAACCCATTCACCACCCTGGCCACAGAGTGTACAATCTATAGAATGCACTGCGGCAACTTGCCAAAGCCTCTTATACAGTCTCTCCAAAACTCTCAATCTCTGCCAACTAGATGGACAAGGGTAATAGGCACATTGGAATGCCATTGCCACCAAGATGCAAGTCACACACCATCCTGACTTGGACCTATATTACCATTCCTTTATCTGCATTGGGTCAAAACCCTGGAATCCCTTACCTTAAAGCAATCTAAGAGCACCTTTACCAGACAGACTGAAGCGGTTCAAGAAGACTGCTCATCACCATCTTCCCGGACAACTGGCTTTGCTGGTGACACCATAAACAACAAATTAATTTTTTAAAAACCGTAATGACGGAAGGTGGTCATTTTTAGTAAATAAGCCTTGTTGGTTCTTAACTAGATGTCAGTGAAAATATTAACTGCCAGCTGTGGGCCAACACAACTTCAAATGGAATAAATCAGATAATGGTGTCATCACTGAGTATTTAAAGCAAAACATCAACATTCTATGTTTATTTTGTTTCAAATTTCAGCCTCTGTTATTGATTCCCTTCCCCAGTACTCACTCATTTTTGGAGTTAGGTATTCGGGAGTATTTGGAGCTGAAGCTGAGTACTGAAATAATAGCTATTTAATATATCAGTGAATTGTTCAGGATTCAAAAAAAACTTTTTTCTGCTTTTTGGTGGAGGATTAATTTTCCAAAAATACACAAATTTAGACTGTTAGAAGTTATTTCTTCAGGCAATGGATTAATGGTTTCCAGTTTCCTAAACCCTTATTCAGTTGTTCAAGTATAAAGAGGAAGGGATTTGTTTGCATTTCCACAGCCTTGGAAAGTTTGACAGATATTCAAATAAGTTATTTTCAAAATTCCACAGGTGTGGAAAGACGACTCAAATTCCTCAGTTTATCCTGGATGACTCTCTCAATGGTCCTCCAGCAACAGTTGCAAACATCATATGTACTCAGCCTCGAAGGATTTCTGCTATTTCTGTCGCTGAGCGTGTAGCCAAAGAACGGATCGAGAGGCTAGGAGGAAGTGTAGGATATCAGATTAGACTTGAAAGTGTGAAGGTTGGTACATATTTATCAAATTTTCAGTGTCATCCTGAGTGAAGTTAGTTTTTTGTTGCAAGGTAGGCACTCCATCCACTACTTTAAACATTCACTCCCTCCACCACCAATGCATAGTGGCAGCAGTGTGTACCATCTACAAGATGCACTGCAGCAACACACCAAGGCTCCTTCGACAGCACCTTCCAAGTCCGCGACCTTCACCACCTAGGAGGACAAGGGCAGCAGATTCATGGGAACACCACTACATGTTAGTTCTCTTCCAAGTCACACACCATCCTGACTTGGAACTGTATCGCTGCTTTTTCACTGTGTCTTGGTCAAAACCCTAGAACTCCCTTCCTAACAGCACTGTGGGTGTTCCTACAATAGACAGACAGCAGCACTTCAAGAAGGCAGCACACCACCACCTTCTCAAGGGCAATTGGGGATGGGCAATAAATGCTCGCCTAGCCAGCAATGCCCATATCCCATAGAATTAATATATTAAAAATGTTTATCTTTGACCAGGTAGGTTTGTGGTCATGATCTTTTTTAGATTGGCATTGCTCCTCAATGACAAACAGGAGTCACTCCCCTCCTGACCAGTTTGTCATCCATGCAAACCTCCAATTCCTAGAAGTGCTACCATAATTGCATAACATTCTCTATTACCACCCAACTGGGAGCTGGTCTGAAGTCTTCAATGTCAGCTTAATTTCAGACTTGGGCTCCCTAGAGATCCCTCAGATTTTATTTGAAACACTCCCTATTTCGTTGATTTCTACCAGGTATTCCTGTTGCTGTCTTGGCTGTCTAATCTTGCTATTTCCCACCCCAATGAAGTGCACCCTTTCATATGTCTTCAGACAATCTCCATGCAATTGTTCTGTGCTTTTCACTGATCCCTAGCTCCTTGGGAGTTGGATGTTGAGTTTGTTGTGACACACAAACTTGAAACAGAAATCTGTTACTTTACCTCTTCGTGTTTAGCCTTGCTGTGTATTTGATGGTGAAAAAACTTGGTATAAGGAAATACTTACATCTCTAGATGGTCGCACAGAGCTGGAGGGCTACTAAGGCTGCATTTTTAATGTGTAGTCGAGGTACAGCATTTGAACAGATGAATACAAGATATATTCTGCATTAAAAGTATAATACGGAATCAAAAATTTATTTGTACTGGGATACATTATATTGTCAGACTCAAATAATGTCTTTGTCCTGATGGACATGCCCATGATTGAAAAAAATTTCAAAGCTGTAATTGTGCACGTATTAGTAAAAAGCTCCCACTTACCATCTTAATCTCCATGCAACCTCTGGGAGATCTGAGTTTGGCCAAAGAGAGACTGACTCCTCCTCCTCACCTTCAGGGTGTGGTTGATCAGATATTCAAACTAGTGCCTCGTAAAATATTTTTGATAAAGCACTCATAATTCAAATCATCAGGAATGATTTTGCATAACAACAGAATAGGTTGCACTTTGTGCATTCTCTGGTGCTAACAAACATTGTATTGATTATTTGCTATTCTATTACTTTAACAATTTGGGGAAGCTTAACATTTATAACCTTGGTCTTCCCCATATTACAGAATCTGAGACTTAAGTGGTTAAAGGTCAATAATCCAATTGAAGTGTATGCCTCTTATACATGCACTCTCTCAGCATGATATCTAAACGTACTTTGAGGAACCCCAATACTTTTGCATGTTAGCCTTTATTGGTTGACAATTCCAAACGTTTATAACTCTTCAAATAAAAAAATTATTGCTATACTTACTTCAGATTTGTGTTTTGCTGATTTTTCTCTATCGTCAATACTATTGGTTTATTTTGAATTAATAATCTCGGTTTACCTTACCTACACTACTTCATCTATCGCACACTTCAGTGAGGATAACTCCTGAACTGCTGCCTTTCTGGACTATCAAGGTTAAACTACTGTAATCTTTCCTCATCCATTTTGTCCTCAGGATTAGTCATAACCTTTGTCAACTTGCATTATATTGTTTTAGCTATGATTGTATATGCTTTATCATACCACCTTTGGTTACTGAAATTATATCTGAATTATGTCAACATCCCTTTCCAAATCTTCCTGTGCTAATTCAGTTCTGTTCGTTATCCACTTTTGTCCCGAATACCAATACTTTTGTAGTACTTTACATGCTATTGATTTACCTTTGGTATCCTCAGAGGCAATATCAATCTTCATCCTTGTGCAACTCTCTTGCTACATTCTTTTGCTACTCAACCTTGTTTTGCACTTTCAGCAAATATGGTCAGAACGTAATTGAGTTTATATATTAAAAATTAGAAATAGGATCCAAGCAGCGACCCTTGTGAAACTCTATTCAACATCCTCATTTTTCCCCCATCCACTATGACATCACATGTCACATGAGTACTTTGTTTATTTTTTAAAAATCAAAACACAAAATGCTGGAAATACTCAACAGGTCTGGCAGCATCTGTGGAGAGAGAAACAGAGCTAACATCATGGCCTGAAATGAACTGTTCTGAAGAAACATTAACTCTGTTTCTCTCTCCTGTTATGACACAGCAGTTGGTAAAGGCTGAGTTGTTAATGCTGAGCTCTGAAGAAAAGTCATACAGACTCGAAACATTAACTCTGTCTTTCTCACCACAGATGCTGTTAAACCTACTGAGTTTTTCCAGCATTTTTTGTTTTTGTTTCCGATATCTCCTTTGCTCTCTCCGACAATGGTACCTGCCAATACACTTTTAGCAAGCCAATCTTTGTGATAAATTTTGATTATCCAACTTTCTCAGTACAATACTCCAAATGTAGTATAGGATATGAATCTGCTTTTTTCACCGCATTCACCTTTCGATAATCAACACAGTCTTTGTGTTCCATCCAGTTTCGGTACCAGTACAATAAGCGAACTCCAGTTACTGCAACTAGACTCATGATATCATTTTGAAGCATAAAGTCAATTTATTTTTCTACTAGTAATAACTTTGCTGGATTTAATCTATAAGGATGTTGCCTTATTGAAGATGAAATCTGTGCAGACACATCATGTACAATTAAATTTCTCTTCCCCAATTTATTCCCACAAATAGGTTTGTGTGACTACAATAACTTTTCCAAACCACTTTGACATTCGTTTGGAAGGTAACTCAACATTTCATTTAAATTTTCAAGTACCCCCTCATTATCCAATTTGATTAGAGGAAAATTTCAGAGTCCTGCACTTCTACCTCTTTTTTTCATCATCCACCATCACAAATACCTCTTTTTGTTCCTCTTCCCTGTCAAAGTACATTTTAAGCATATTTATGTGACACACCCTCTGCTTCTTTCTTCTATCTGGAGTATTTATTAAATAATTTACTTCACTCAATTTCTTTTCAATCCTGTAAGGTCCACTAAACCTTGCATTTAATGAATCACCTAGTACTGGGAACAGAACTAGTACTTTCTCTCCAGAAACAAAACTGCGAGCTTTAGCTTTCTTATCTGCCTTAACTTTCATCACTTGCTGTGACATCTTTAAATGTTCCCTAGCCAACTTACATGCTTTGTTCAATCTTTCCCTGAAATTTGATACATAATCCAGGAGAATAGTTTCTGAATTTTGACCCACCAATTTCTTATGAATCAATTTCAGTGGTTCCCTTATCTCATGACCACAAACTAGTCCAAAAGGACTAAAACCAGTCAATGCATTTGGAGCATCTCTAATAGCAAAAACCAAGAATGGAATTCCCCTATCCCAATCCTGTGGATAATCCTGACGGTACGCTCTCATCATGGTTTTTAAAGTTTGATGCCACCTTTCCAAAGCTCCTTGAGACCTGAATGATAAGCTGTTGATTTGAACTGTTTTAGCCCAAACTGTTCATTACTTCCTTAAACAGTTGTGACATACAATCAGATCAGAGGTCAAATTTTATTTCCTTAGGTAAACCATATCTTCTGAAAAATGTAGTTAACTCCTCCATAATCCTGTTAGTTGTAATATTTCTTTTAAGGTATCGCTTCAGGAAACCTGGTAGACACATCCAATATTGACAGTAAATACTGATTTCCACTTTTAGTCTTAGGGATGAGCCTCCAATTGTTATGGCACAGCAGTTGGTAAAGGCTGAGTTGTTTAAATCCCAGAGGGAAACTTGAACAACTGTCATAACCTATATTTTCAATTGGTATGTTTGAGATGCAGCTCTGAATTCAGGAATAAAACCGCCAAGTCTCAAGAGGTTTATATATAAAACTAAATTAAACAATTATTAATTTAACAAGAAATTAAACACATACACATCTACAAATTACTACCATAATAACATGTAAACAAATCCCCAAATTAATCACTCCCAGGTAAATCTTCACCAAGGCAACAATAACCCATAGACTTTAAACAGACACCAAGCAAAGCACATTTGACCTTACGAATTCAGAATGAGGTTCTTTGCAATTTGGTTCCTTTGCAGACACAGTTGTAGGGCTTACAGGCTGGTTAGATCTTACATGCCTCTGACTCTCGCACACACACAAACTCCTCTCGGTTGAAACCTAGCTTTCTTTTTAAATGTAAATTTTCCATTGTATTACTAGGTTTTTTAAATTTTACCTCTCCTTACAATAATCTTCTCATTCCACCAATTTTATTAGTAATATAAACATATTGTTTGGCGACTGTCAGCTAGGTGCAAGATTTTATTCCCTTCTTTTGAATGGTTTATTCAACAAATGCAAATGTACTCTTTCCCTTCTAGCCTTACGTTTATCTAATTAACATCTCAAACTACAATCAAGGCATCCAGACCAGCTGGCTTTAATTGAATTAAGCCATACATAGACACACACATAGACACAGACCCTACTACAAGTCCAATTTAAAAATAATTTCCAATAACATTATAAACATTAATATCTCTCCATGACACTCCACAGATGCTGCCAGACCTGCTGGTTATTTTCAGTATTTTCTGTTTGTATGTCAGATTTCCAGCATCGGCAATATTTTGGATTTGTGTTTATTTTAGCCAGTTTCTTAACTATTTTCATGATCTACCCTGATTCCTGTAGATTTTATTTTACGTGGAAGTTCAGACACAAGTGTTCCAAATATTGTAACTAAAATATATCGTAGGGAGTAGTCTATTTTATCTGTAATGTCTTCTGAGATGTCATAATGGTTTGTCAAACAGGACGTCATCCTTTTAATTCTATGCAGGCTGTGTTTTATTACATTATTGTTATAAAGATGTTCCTCTAGCCTGCCCCTTAAAATAGATTTAATTATTTTTACCTGATACTGATGTTGCACTAATCAGCAAATAACTTTCTTAAGCAATTTTTTCATACTTTTAAAAATCTAAGAAAACATTTATTCTTTCACTAGTCCTGCAAAATCTCAATAGTGTTTAGCAGTTTGTTGGTAACTGTAACCAGTATCTGCTAGCTCCTTCTCCGCCTTGCTACAGCTTCCTCGGACACATACATTCTGCCCAAGGTATATGCTGGTTTTGAATTTCCTTAACTACTTCTAACTTCAAACAGTACTCTGAGTTGCTACTGGGTGTTGTACAAAAATTGCAGCAGGCTAGAATCCTCTCTAGTGAATGGATCTGGAAATAATCCATTTAGTATTTCAACTATTTTATGTTCTTTATCTTCATTATCATGTATATGCTCACTGCTGTTCTGATTTCCTTTCTACCTGAATGTGTGTCAGCCATAGCTCTGATGGTAGCACTCTTGGCTCTGAGTCACAAGATTCCAGGTTTAAGTCCCACTCCAGGAATTGAGCACAAAAATCAAGGCTGACACTCCAGTGCTGTACTGAGGGAGCTCTGCACTGTCGGAGGTGCTGTCTTTCAGATGAAAAGTTAAACTGAGGCCCCTGCTACTTGGCTGGATGAATGTAAAAGATTCCATGGCACTAATTTGAAGAAGAGCAGGCGGGTGGTTTATCCCCGGTGAACCGATCAATCTTTACCCCTCAATCAACAACACGAAGAGACAGACCATCTTGTCGTTATCACATTGCTGTATGTTGTTGTTTGCTGTTCACATGTTAGCTACTGTGTTTCCTACCTTACAACGTTGACTACACTTCAACAGTACTTCATTGTCTGTAAAGTGCTTTGAGGAAGTGGTCATGAAAAGTGCTATTTAAATCCAAGTCTCTCTTTTTCTTGCATGTAACGTGCTTCAGGTCTTTGTGAAGTCATGAAGGGCAGTATGTGAATGGGAGTCTTTCTTTTACTGTTGTGATTATGGACATACAAGTTAGGAGCAAGAGTAGGCCGCTCGGCCCCTTGAGCCTGCTGTGCTATTCAATAAGATCTGAATGTAACTTCAATCCCACGTTCTTGCCTACCCTGATAACCTTTCAGTCCCTTGTTAATCAAGAATCCATCCAGCTCTGCCTTTTGAGGAAGAGAGTTCCAAAGGCACTCAACCCCCTGAAATAAAAATTTCTCCTCACCTCTGTCTTAAATGAGTGACCCCTTATTTTTAAACAGTGACCCCTAGTTCTAGATTCTCCCACAAGAGGAAACATCCCTTCCACATCCACCCTGACAAGACCCCTCAGGATCTTTAAAGGTTTCAGTTAAGCCACCTCTTACTCTTCTAAATTCCTGTGGATACAAGCCTATCCTGTCCAGCCTTTCCTCATAGGACAACCCGCCCATTCCTAGTATTAGTCTAGCAAACCTTTTCTAAACTGCTAACGCATTTACATCTTTCTTTAAATAAGGAGACCAATATTGTACACGTACTCTAGATGTGGTCTCACCGATGCCCTGTACAACTGAAGCATAGCCTAATATAAAGGCAAAATACTGCGGATGCTGGAAATCTGAAATGGAAACAAAAAATGCTGGAAAAACTCAGCAGGTCTGACAGCATCTGTGGAGAGAGACAGAGACAGAGATAACGTTTCGAGACTGTATGACTCTTCTTCAGATCTAAAGGGAGGTAGAGATGTGGTGAAATATATACTGATTAAGGGGAGTGAAGCTGGATAGCAGGCCAGCGATAGGTGGAGGCAAAGGAGAGATTGCAAAAGATGTCATAAACGAAAGGTCAAAAGAGTTGTTAATGGTGGTTGTACTGACTAAAGGAAGTGCTAATGGTTGACATTAAAAAAGCAAAATGTGATAATGGCCAGACCAGGGTGGGCACTCTGGAAAGTGACAGAAGCATAGCTTCCCTACTTTTATAATCAATTCCCCTCACAATGAATGATAATCTATTAGTTTTCTTAATTACCTGCTGTACCTGCATACTAACCTTTTGTGATTCATGCACTAGGACACCCAGATCCCTCTGAATCTCAGAGCTCTGCAATATTTCACCATTTAGATGATTTTTAAAATTCTTCCTGCCAAAATGAACGATTTCACATTTGCCCACATTATACTCCATTTGCCAGATCTTTGCCCATTCACTTAACCTATCTGTCACTTTGTAGCCTCCTAGTTCTCTTCACAATTCACTTTCCTACCTATCTTTGTGTCATCAGCAAATTTAGCAACCATTCCTTTGGTCCCTTCATCCAAGTCATTTATATAAATTGTAAAAAGTTGAGGCCCCAGAACTGATCCCTGTGGCACACCACTCATTACATCCTGCCAACTAGAAAAAGTGCCATTTATGCCAACTCTATGCTTCCTGTTAGCCAGCCAATCTTCTATCCAAGCCATTATGTTACCCCTACACCATGAGCTTTTATTTTCTGCAATAACTTTTGAAGTGGCACTTTATCAAATGCCTTCTGGAAATCTAAGTACAGTACATCCACCAGTTTCCCTTTATCACAGCACATGTGAGTTCCTTCAAAGAACTCCAATAAATTGTTTAAACATGATTCTCCTTTTACAAAAACCATGTTGACTCTGCCTGATTGCCTTGATTTTTTTTTCTAAGTGCCCTAGGTGAGGCCCCTAACCATGGTTATTCAATTTGGAACCTTCCAGAATTGTGTGTGTTGAATAATCATAGGTTATCTGACCTATTGGCAGCTATCTTCACAGTTCATCAGTGTCCATTTTAAACAAATAAAAGACAGTTCCATAAGTTTCCATACAAGCTCGGTCTGTGTGTAAAGTTATGAATGTGACATGCCTTTACTGGACATGACAATATTAAACATAATATCAAAAGGCTCCTGGTATTTGTACCATTGGGACGGTCTACACCTGAACCATCCTGGTGTCCTTGCAAGCTGCCTAACTAGGGAAGTAGAGAGAGTTTTAAACTGAATAGTGGGGGCAAGGGATCAAATTTGGAAAGATGTGCTAAACCAAAGAGTAAAGACAAAGCAAGAGAGACAGATATTAATATGGGAAATGATAAACAGACTGTGACAGGAAGGGACAGAAAGTACAAATCTAAGAGTAAATCAGCAGATAAGGCTAGGTGCTACAAAAATAATAAAAGCACAAAGCTAAAGACTCTGTATCTAAACACACGTAGCATTTGAAACAAAACAGATGAACTGATAGCACAAATAGAAATAAATAAGTACACCTGATAGCCATCACAGACGAAAGTTATCTGCGGAATTCAAACCTCCCATTGTTTGGAGCTTACTCAAAACTCAGAGTCAATGGACTCCGAGACTCTCCAGGTTTGCAGTTCAACAAAGGAAAGCTGACCAGACCTGTTATCCACCAGTTAAGTATGAAAGACCACCATCTATCTCCTATTGTACATCAGTGGCTTTTTAGCTTTCAGCCATGGGTGGACAATAGCTATTCACCATGTGACTGAAATTGGCTTCTGATACTGAGATCCTTTATTATCACAAGACCCAGGTGAGACCAGGACAGACTGCAGTACAACACCAACAAGACAACAACTGCAGAGAAAGGTTGTGCCATCTTTGCCTTTTAAGAACCATCAGTCAACAGCCAATCTGAGAACCAGGCTCTGAAACTAGCTGCAAATGTGCATTGCGTATCTTAGAAACTCATTTATTTTAATTATATTTTCAGTCCTCCTCTACCAGATTGCTTTACTGCACTACAGGACTACTACTCAGACGACTGGAGGCAGATCCAGAGCTCCAAGGCGTGTCTCATGTTATTGTAGATGAAGTGCACGAAAGAACAGAGGAAAGGTAATTCGATTTTTCACTTGGACCAGCTTGTTGTGAATTTCAATACAGTACAGGTTTAGTGCAAGAAGCCACCAAAGTTGAAAAGAATTCAGGAATGGTGACCAGCTTCGATTTTAAGACAAATGTACTTGAGGGAAAGGAGAGAGAGACTGAAAAGGTAAGGGGTTCCAGTTTTGAAGTCATGGAAAGCTTAAAGTAGTAGGTTACTATGAGTCTTAATTTCAAGATAGTGGTGATTGTAGGGAGGGAAAAATGTGTGAAGGAGAACATATTTGGAGTTTAGAAAGAACAAAGAGGGAATTTCAGAAGAGCCTTGGCCAAAGTGGTGATAGTGGAATAAAGAGAAGTGAGAATAATTGCAATAGATAGAAACAGAGAGCTTACAATCTTCGATGCATAAAAAATGTTTTCACTTGTATAAGAGGCCAAAATTAGGGGCCATGGATGTAAAATAATGACCAATAAATCCAGTAGGGAATTCAGAAGGAATTTCTTTATGCAGAGTGATAAGAATATGGAGCTTGCTACCACATGGAGTAGTTGAGGTGAGCAGTTGGATGCATTTAGGGGGAATCTAGATAAGCACATAAGGAAAAAAGGAATAGAGGGACATGCTGATAAGGGAGGGAAGAGGCTCATATGGAGTATAAACACCAAGTAGACCAATTTGGCCAAATGGCGTGTGCCTACTGTAAATTCTAAGTTTAGGTGAGAGAAGGACCGCTTGTTAGACACCAAGCTTTTTCTGTCCCCTGTACATGGTGCATCCTTAAATAGGGAACTGGTTGTGAGGTATTATTTTTGGCTTTTTATGGATTATTAACAACAGTTCCAGTACTTGGACTTTATTATCTGATGCTCAGTAGCTTTATCTAAATTATTATTCTAAATTATTTATCTAAACTATTTATTTACAGGGTTTAGACCCAAGGAGCTGACCAATATCCCACTTGCTGTAAACTACTAATTGATATAACATAGTTGACACCACACCACCAAGCGAGAACAGTTTATAGACCAAAGTACTTAATATCTTTATGTTTAGTTTCTCAACTGTCCATCATATCTTAGGTTACCATTCCATTCCCCGTGCTCCTAGCCCATCTCCAGCTCATGGGCCTCAAATGCATAGCCATCTATAGCACCCATCCTGGTTCACCCACCCCCAGCAGCCCTCTGTCTAGGTAGCATTTGCCTCAGTGTCTGTACTATGGTAAATGGGAGATGGCATATGTGATTCTATTGCTTTAAGCCTCTTCACATCCAGCCTTTTCACTGTATGAGTTCCTCCTGATTTGCTGGTGCATTCCTAAGCTCTGCCCCCTCGCCCTACTCCCTCAACTCTAGTCTTGTCCTAAGATTGCCCTGTCCCTGCTAAACCCAGTGGCAGCAGCAGGCTTGGCTTCCCAGCTCCAGATTTGAACCTCCCCATCCCCAGTGACAATGTGCAACATCTCCATCACATTACCGTTCCTATCCAGCAGCAATCTCCTCACCGTCCAAGGGCCCAAACACTCCTTTCAAGTGAAGCAGCAGTTCACTTGCACTTCCCTCAAATTAGTCTACTGCATTCGCTGCTCCCAATGCTGTTTCTTCTACATTGGAGAGACCAAACGCAGGCTGGGTGATCACTTTACGGAACACCTTCGGTCTGTCCGCAAGCATGACCCAGACCTCCCTGTCGCTTGCCGTTTCAACACTCCACCCTGCTCTCATGTCCAGATGTCCGTCCTTGGCCTGCTGCAATGTTTCAGTGAAGCTCAACGCAAACTGGAGGAACAGCACCTCATCTTCCGCTTAGGCACTTTACAGCCTTCCGGACTGAATATTGAGTTCAACAACTTTAGATCATGGACTTTCTCCTCCATCCCCACCCCCTTTCCGATCCCCCATTTTTGCAATAATTTATATATATTTTTCTTTTCCCACCTATTTCCATTATTTTAAATGTATTTCCATCCATTGTTTTATCTCTACCTTTTAGCCTATTTTGATCCCTTCCCCCCACCCCACCCCCACTAGGGCTATCTGTACCTTGCTCATCCTGCTTTCTACCCTTAATGTCACCTATTAGCACATTTCTTAGCTAATATCACCACCGTCAACACCTCTTTGTCCTTTTGTCTATGACATCTTTTGGCAATCTCCACCTATCACTGGCCCTCTATCCAGCTCTACTTGTCCCACCTCCTCCCCCCCCCCCAACCACCCCTTAAACCAGCTTATATTTCACCTCTCTTCTATTTTTCCTCAGTTCTGTTGAAGAGTCGTACGGACTCGAACGTTAACTGTGTTCCTCTCCGCAGATGCTGTCAGACCGGCTGAGTTTTTCCAGGTATTTTTATTTTTGTTTTTGTAAAGGATTCTGTTTCCTGTTTGGCTAGTCCTCCTTATCACCAGCTGTAGCTCAGGCCTTCCCGCCCCCAAATTCTAGTCCTGGTGCAGAGCTCTGGTTCTTTTCTCTTCTAACCCAGCAGTAGTGGCAGTACCTTGCTTCCAAGTTCCAGTTCCAAGGGCCCACCCTCTCCACCGTACGGCTGCCTCCCAGCCTGAGCAACGTTTCCTTCAAGTTCTCCATGATCTACGCATGTTGCAACAGTTCTTGATATCCCGGTGCTGGTTAAGGTCAAGGCTCTCGCCTGAATCCAGTATGACAGTGTCAGTATCATCTGACCTGGTGAGAACCAATTGAAGTGCCCATTCCAATTTTATTCTCCCCCTTGGGAGAAGATCCTGATCCCTGCACAGCTCCTGCCTGCAGCAATATGAGTATGAACAGGAACCCAATGATTGAATCTGTGTGCAACTGTTTATTTGTGATTTCTATTTAGCTTTTCTCCCCCCATCCTGTGCCATGCACTTTCCGATGAAAGGAGAGTAGCTGGAATCAATTCTGCTTCATAGACTTTACGTTTTCTCTGTCCTCCACAAGAGAATGTCTGGCATTGCCCGGTGGCCACCTGTAGTTGACTGTAAGGTTGAGTGCTGACCTTGTGGGAAATTTTGACTCTGAATCCGTGTTCTACTATAGTGCTAGTTTTGAAGCAGATGCTAGCTGCAGGTGATTTGCTTATATAATGAGGAAACAACTAGATTTTAGACTATTGTATGATGACAGTAGTGTGTCACATTGGACCACAATGCTTCAGGGGAAAGGTCTCAATTGATCAGATTCATTAATTGGGATAGTTCAGATAGGTAAATGCAGTAGATGTTTAATACTACTTTACTGCCCGTGAAGGAGGAGGCTTCTACCTGAATTGCTTTGCAATACCTCTTCTAGTATCTATAAGCGTGAAAGGGTAATTGAAACACAGCTGACAGTTTGTCAACGTCTTTTATCAGATATCCTTCAATAATGACTTGCGTATAACAGCCTTGGTTATTCTACCTCTAGCTGTCCTGATGTCCTCCTGTGTTTCCCAGGAGAATGGCAAACTCTGATTTTAGCTAGGATGTTGGGTGCAGGAGGAAGTATGAGCACATCCCTTGCTGTCCCAAAGCCAGAATGAATAACAGGAAGCTTGGATCAACAGGGAACACTGTTTTGGAGCTGACATAGATTTCTACATATTAAAAACATCAAGGGATGTGAGAATAGTGCAGGAAAATGTGTTGAAGTTGAAGATCCAGATATGATCTCGTTGAACGGCAGAGTGGGCTTGAGGGCTGAATGGCCTACTCCTCCTATTTCTTATGTTCTTATGGAATAAAGGGGTAAAATCGTCAAATTATTGATTTTTTTTTTACTTTTAAGATAGATGAAATGATCCTGGTCAAAAAAGAACAGTAAAATGGGTTTATGATGAAGCTCTTTATCTCCACCTTGTGGAGGTAACAAAAAATACTATTATGCATTTTAAGGTGTTTTAACTTCAGCATGTTCATGGTAGACGTTAATGTCATGTCATGTTTGCAAACTGGGCTGAAGCCTTTTAGATCCCACATGTGAGATAGTGCTTAGCTTCCACAGAATCTCCCTTTGCCCAACCATGAAGAGCTGGTTGGCTTCAAGATATTGTTTGACCTTGGTAACTTTAGTGCACCTCTCCCTCCTATCCTATGTAGTTGTTCTGTTGAAGAGTCATACGGACTCGAAATGTTAACTGTATTCCTCTCCGCAGATGCTGTCAGACCTGCTGAGTTTTTCCAAGTATTTTTATTTTTGTTTTTGTTTTGGATTTTCAGCATCTGCAATTTTTTGCTTTTATCTATGTAGTTGTTCCCTGGTCTTGACGCAGAAGACCATTCAGTGTTCCTTTAGGGCCTCTCCCTTGTTGTTTGCTTACATAGCATTAACTTCACTTGGTTCAGTTTCTTCAGCTGCCTTCTCCTGCCGCCATACTCAGTCACTTAAGAGGGATGCTCCTTGCTGACCTCATCCATTGGCATAGAATATGTATCGTGATGGCACCCAGCTCCATTTTTCACAACCAGCACTCAACTTACTTGTTCATTAATGACTTGATGTTGGACAAGAGCTTTCTCCAGCTTAACATTAACAGAATCAAAGCTATCCTATTTGGTTCCTGACCCAATCTCTGTACCCTTATCTGGTTGTATCCAACTCTCTGGTTGCTGTTCAGTCTAAACCTGATGACATGCAACCTCTGTATTCTGTTTGAACCCAAGTTGACTTTCAAATCCATATCCTAACAATCACCAGGACCACCAACTCACACCTCTACAGGCTTTGGCCCACATGCACAACCTTGTGACCTCCAGTCCTAAGCTGTCCTTGCTGGCCTTCCAAGTTCTACCCTACAAAAAAATCTGCCACTTGCCTAAAACTTCTCCACTGCAATATATCCTGCATTTGAATCTTGATTCCTTAACACCCTTGACATCACCAATCTCCATTGGCTTCTTACCTTGCAGTTCCAAATCTTTGCCTACAATCCCTTGAGGCTTTGCCTCCCCATTTCTGGAACCTTCTGCAGCCCTCTGTTCTAGTGTGCTTCATCTGCTCTTTAAATGCCTCTCCATCTCATTTCCGCCTCCCACTATCATGACTCTTCATTCTAGAACATTCACTTAACACCTTCAATCTTGCAATCTTAAACTTCCTCCAAATTTACCATTATGGCTATCAGTCAGTCCCCTCTCATAACTTTTCTGGTCTGATCTAGTGTCCAGTTTTGCCTCTGTGAAGTATTTTGGGACATTATATCAAACATGTGATTGTAATGCAGATGCTTATTGTTGGTGAATCTGGTGCAGAATGATGGGCAGGATTAGGATTTGGGCTGTACACTGGAGATTCTAGTGCTATACAGCTGTAGCTACAGAACAGCCTCAGATCCTTGCTGATAAGTAAGACCGGTCTGGAAGCATATTTAGCTTCTGAATGCTATTCCTTTTCATTATTTCCACAGGGTAGAGATAAAGAGCATGCTCTACTGTCATTGTTTCCACAAACCAAACTGCATGTATTCAGATCAGTTTCTTTTCAACGTTCAGGAGGCATTTATTTTGCCTTTATGTTTATACTTGGATAACATATGCTATAGAACATTGGTCAGGCTCCATCTGGTGTACCGCTTTCGTTTTTAGGCCATGCCCTTGGAAGGTGTGTAACACAAATTCACCAGAATCATGTCAGAGCTTAGAGGGTTAAATTATGAGGACAGTTTGCATAAATCCTAAATTGAGATTGAGGGGTGATCTGAGTGAGGAGCCATGATAGTGGGAGGTGGAAATGAGAGGGAGAGGCATTTAAAGAGCAGATGAAGCAAACTAGCACCTAGTGGCCTAAGCCCCTCCCCTGGGTCTGTCAACCCTATCTTCTTATGGAGAGAAAAAACCCATACAGCCCAGAGAAATATTCAGCTTCAATTCACCCAGATCAGAGATGCTTAAAATGTTAAAAGAATTGATCGTTTCTCCCCATCTACCTTAACTCCTCTGGTGTGGATATTAAGAACAAAGGAACATAATCTTAAAATGAAAGCCAGACAATTTGGAAGGGAAATCAGGAAGCATTTTTCACAAAGGGTGGTATAATTTTGGAACTTTCTCTCCCCCACCACCCCCATCCCCTCCATTCACCTTCAAAAGGATAATGGGATACTTGGAATTTTCAAGACTGAGATTGATATATTTTGTTTTTAAGTAAGCCGATCAAGCAATTTGGCACATGGGCAGGAAAATGGAGTGGAGGTGCAGATCTGCCGTGATCTAATTAAAGGGTTCTCAATTGTGAATCTATGAGGAGGTCTCGAGGGGTCTGTCAAAAGTGTAGCCTTTTGCGGTCTCCTTCCTGCCCATTTTCAGTGTCTGCGTTGTGAGTGGATGATCTCACATGGCAGCAACGGATCAGTTTTTTAAAAAATGGTTATTTGATGAATGTATGAGGGGAGTTTGTGAAAGAAATCTGTGTGGAAAGAAAGATGCAGGAAGATACCCCGCAAGATATGAGAGATGAAGCAGACGAGTATGTCTTGTTGTCTATGGCCTATCTCTAGTGAAGTAATAATGAAGTGATTGAAATATCAACTTTTTGATGAGCACTAGGTTATAACATTTGTTAAAAAGATAAATAATAATACAGAAATAAATAATAAGTATTTAAAAATAAATAAATAAAGGGTTTGGTCCTTGGGCCCCAACTATCTACAATCTATATTACTGACTTGGATTCAGGGATAGAAGGTACTGTAGCTAAATTTTCAGATGACACCAAAATAGGTGGGAAAGTAAGTTGCAATGAAGAAGTAAGAAATTTACAAATGGATATGGACAGGTTAGGTGAATGGGCCAAAATTTGGCAGGTGGAGTTTAACGTGGATAAGTGTGAGGTTATCCATTTTGGTCGGAAGAATAAAAAGGCGACTTATTATTTAAATGGAGAGAAACTTCAGAATGCTTCAGTGCAGAGGGATCTGGGTGTCTTCGTGCATGATTGCTGAAAGCTAGTGTGCAGGAACAGCAGGTAATAAGGAAGGCAAATGGAATTTTGGCATTTATTGCTAAATGAATAGAGTATAGAAATAGGGAAGTGTTGTTGAAACTGTACACGGCATTGGTGAGACCGCACCTGGAGTACTGTGCACAGTTTTTATCCCCTTACTTGAGGAAGGATGTAGTTGCACTGGAGGCGGTTCAGAGGAGGTTCACTAGATTGATTCCAGAGATGCGGGGCTTGTCTTATGAGGAGAGATTGAGCAGTTTAGGCCTATACTCGCTAGAGTTTAGAAGGATGAGAGGAGATCTAATTGAGGTATATAAGATGCTAAAGGGGATAGACAAAGTAGACGTGGAGCGGATGTTTCCCCTTGTGGGGCATTCTAGAACGAGAGGCCATAGTTTTAGGCTAAGGGATGGTAGATTTAAATCAGAGATGAGGAGGGATTACTTTTCTCAAAGGGTCGTGAGTCTGTGGAATTCACTACCTCAGAGTGCAGTGGATGCCAGGACGCTGAATAAATTTAAGGAGGAGATAGACAGATTTTTAATTGGTAACGGGTTGAAAGGGCGGGGAATTGGAGTTGAGGCCGAAATGAGATCAGCCGGGGCAGGCCTGAGGGGCTGAATTGCCTACTCCTGCTCCTAGTTCTTATGTTCTTATGAATTCTCCATGATTGTGGAGAGAATTGGCAGTTCTGACAATTAATTACACATTTGTGTTCTGTTTTCAAGGTCAACTGTTATATCACAGAATGTTACAGCATAGAAGGAGGCTATTCGGCCATTGTGTCTATACAGGCCATTCAAATGAGCAGCTCACCTATTGCTACTCCTCCGTAACCCTGCACATTCTTCCTTTTCAGACAACAGTGTAATTCCCCTTTAAATGCCTTGATTGAACCTGCCCTCACCATACTTTCAGGCAGTGCATCCAGACATCAAACACTCACGGCGTGAAGAAGTTTTTCCTCATGTTGCTTTTGCTTCTTTTGCCAATTACTTTAAATCTGTGATCTCTTCACAAGTGGGGACGGTTTCTCCCTATCTACTCTGTCCAAACCCTCATGATTTTGCATACCTCTATCAAATCTCCTCTCAGCCTTCTCTTCCCCAAGGAAAATATTACTGTTCAATTTTAGTGTGCATCTTATATGCAGATATTACGTATATATTTTAGCCTGAACTTAAATGTATGTTGGTTGTATTGTAGCGACTTTTTGCTGTTGGTGCTGAAGGATCTGATAATGTCTCGGCATGATCTGCGCATTGTCCTGATGAGTGCAACTCTGAATGCACAGCTATTCACAGAGTACTTCAATTTTTGCCCCAATATTCATATTCCAGGTAGGATTTGATCTATGTAATGTAAACGTTTGCTTTAAAGTCGCACTCCTTACCTTGTCTAAATTACAGGAGTATTGGATCCATAAATAATACACTGTGAATTATTTGTTTAATTCAAGGGCATGTTGTAAATGGGCATATTCCAAGAGTCTAGTCTCCTCTATATTTTGCTTGCAAGATCAGAAATTGACGTATGCTGTTATCTGAAGATAAATGCCCCACACCATGAGCAACATAAAATTCTGCCTGCTTAACAAAAAAGCAGAGATGGGACAGAACGGTGAAAAGCAGATCACCCCATGTATTCTTGTGCATGTTCTCATGGTCATTTTATAGTGTCATTAGCATTGCCCAAGGCCTCAGAATAGATTGTACATGGCTTAACAATGCATAAATCAAACAGAAAATGATTATAAGAAACTACTTTTATTGCACATATGTGGATAAAAAAAACTATATGTGCTTGAGAAAAAGGGACTGCAATAACCATGGGTGACTTTAACCTACGTATAAACTGGAAAAATCAGATTGGCAGTAGTAGCCTGGATGAGGAGTTCATAGAATGCTTTTGAGATAGTTTCTTAGAACAGCATGTTCTGGAGCCAACTGGAGAGTAGGTTATATTAGATTTGTAGTTGTGTAATGTGACAGGATTAACTAATGACCTCAGAATAAAGGCAGCCCTAGGTAGCAGCGACCCCAGTATGATTGAATTTTACATCTAGTTTGAAAGGGAGAATAGTGGGTTTAAGACTAGTATTTAAAATTTAAATAAGAGCAACTATATGGGGATGAAAGCTGAGTTAGCTGAAGTGAACTGGGATACTAGACTAGGGGATAGATTGATAGAGAAGCAGTGGCAGACATTTAAGGGGATATTTCAGGATACTCAGAGTAAGTATATTCCTACTATAAACAAAAATTCTAAAAGGAGGACCCGCCATTCGTGGTTAACTAAAGAAGTTAGGGAAAGCATCAAACTTAGAAAAAGCATACAGCTACGCAAAGATGAGTGGCAGGTCAGATGATCGGTCAGAATATAAAGAATGGCAGAGAATGACTAAAAGATTAATCAGGAGAAAAAAATTAGAGTATGAAAGGAAGCTAGCTAGAAATGTCAAACCGGAAAGCAAGGGTTTTTACAGGTGTTTAAACAGGAAAAGAGTTGGTAAAGTGAGTGTTGGTCCTCTAGAGAATGAGAATGGGGAGTTAATAATAGATAATAAGGAAATTAAATGAACAAACATTTTGCATCACTATAGAGGAAACAAAAAATATTCCAGTAATAGCTGTAAATTGGGAGGTGGAGGGGAGAGAGGAACTTGGTGAAATTACAATCACTAGGGAAGTGAGCAAACTGATGGAGCTGTGGGCTGACAAGTCTCCGGGTCCAGATGGACTTCATCCTAGTTTCTTAAAAAAGGTAGCTAATAAAGTAGTAGATGCGTTGGTGTTAATTTTCCAAAATTCCCTAGATTCTGGAAAGGTTTCATCAGGCTGGAAAGTAGAAAATATAATCCCTCTATTCAAGAAGGGAGGGAGGCAGAATACAGAAAACTAACTATAGGCCGGTTAGATTGACGTCTGCCATGGGGAAGGTGTTAGAATCGATCATTAAAGATGTTATAGCTGGGCATTCAGAAAAGCTCAAGGTAATTGGGAAGAGTAAGCATGGTTTTATGAAAGGAAAATAGTGTTTAACCAATTTATTAGAGTCCTTTAAAGGAGTAACGAGTGCAGTGGCTAGAAGGGAGCCTGTAGACATACTGTACTTGATTTCCAGAAAGCATTTGATAAGGCGTCACATTAAAGGTTATTGCGGAAAATAAAAGCTCATAATGCAGGGGGTAGCACATTAGTCTGGATAGAAGATTGTTTTCTGCCAGCCAGCCGGAGTATGCATAAGTGGGTCTTTGTCTGACTGGCAGGATGTGACGAGGAGAGTCCCACAGGGGTCTGTACTGGGGCCTCAACTTTTTACAATTTACATCAATGACTTAGATGAGGGGAGTGAAGGCATGGTAGCTAAATTTGCAGATGGCACAAAGATAGGTAGGAAAGTATGTTGTGAAGAAAACATAAGGAGCTTGCAGACGGATATAGATAAATTGAGTGAGTGGGCAAAAATCTGGCAGATGAAGTATAACGTGGGAAAGCGTGAAGTTGTTCACTTTGGCAGGAAGAATAAAAAAGCAGAGTATTAATTAAACGGAGAACAACTGCAGAATTCTGAGGTGCAGAGGGATCTAGGTGTTCTAGTGCATGAGTCACAAAGTTAGTATGATGGTACAGCATGTAATCAAGGCGGCTAATGGAATACCATCCTTTATTACGAGGGAATTGAACATAAAAGTAAGGATATTATGCTTCAGATACACAAGGGATTGGTGAGATCGCATCTTGAATACTGTGTGCAGTTTTGGTCTCCTTATTTAAGGAAGGATGTAAATGCATTGGAGGTGGTTCAGAGGAGGTTTACTAAATTGATACCTGGGATGAGCGGGTTGTCTTATGAAGATAGGTTGGACAGGCTGGGCTTGTTTCCACTTGAGTTTAGAAGAGTGAGGGGTGACTTGATTGAAGTATGTAAGATCCTGAATGGCCTTGACAAGGTGGACATGGAATGGATGTTTCCTCTTGTGGGTGAATCCAGAACTAGGAGACACTATCTTAAAATTAGGGGTTGCCCTTATAGGACAGAGATGAGGAGAAGTTTTATCTGAGGGCTATGCAACTTTGGAACTCTCTGCAGCAGAAGACTGTAGAGGCGGGGTCACTGAATATTTTTAAGGCAGAGTTTGACAGATTCTTGTTAGGCAAGGGAGTCAGATGTTATTGGGGGTAGACGGGAATGTGAAACTCGAAACACTAACATCAGCCATGATCATATTGAATGGCAGAACAGGCTCGAAGGGCCGAATGGCCTACTTCTCCGATTTCTTATGTTCACTTGTAGATTCAGTTGAAAATGAAAGATGCACATAATAAATTGAAATATTTGTACCCTGGAAATCCAAATTCATTGCAGCAACTACTTACACTAATAGCGCCATTACTACTTCACAAAGTGGAATTAGACACGGAACAGGATTTTGGGAGGGAGTTGGGGGAGATGAGACAAGGTTAAGAGGAAGCTTTTGAACTTGGAGAGAGAAGGGGAAAGATAATGGGCTTTTAGAACAGCAGATTTCAAGTATGGGGCATATAATGACTGGTCTTTGCCACTAATGGAATGTGTAATTCACAGAAGACTTGATTCTGCAAAGCAAAGGATGCCGACTGGAACATAGTGTTGGAGAAGAGATAAGCTGAGGCACATCTAAGGAAGGAATTATAGAAGAGGATGAGGATTTGGAAATCAATGCAACAACAATTTCTTTTAATATAAAATATTCCAAGGGACTTCACAGGAGTGTTATGAAGCAAAATTGGACACTGAGCCACATAAGAAATTAAGGTAGATGACCAAAGGTTGGTCCAAGAGATCGGTTTTAAAGAACTTCTTCAAGAAAGAAAGAGAGGTAGAGAGGTTTAGATGTTGAGGCGATAGAAAGAGTACAGCACAGATTCAATAGGAATCCTGCCTTGTCAGAAATAAAATGTATAGAAAGGCTCTTAAACTGGGGCTCTTTCCATTAGAAAAGAGGAAATTAAAATCTTTATTTTAAGCTTGGAAAGGTCTTAATCAAATAACCCTGGATTATCTCAATCCAGTTCCTCATAGCCATAGGTCCAAAATACACAATTAACACTAAGCTGACAATTTTACTGTGACAGATCAAGTGATAAATGATATGGAAATTTGAAACATTTCACACTGAGTGCAAGTTTGAGGTTGGGTTGGGATTCTTTAAGGAGCAGGGTAGAGAGAGCTTTACTCTGTGCCATACAGGGTTGTTCCTGACCAGGAGTGTTTGATGAAAAGAGCCCTAATATAAGAGTTTTTCTTCATTTTCTATTTCCTGACAAAAGGCAGCATCTTATTGAATCTGTGCTGTACCCTCTCCATTGTCTTAACATCCTTCCTATAGTTATTACGTAGAAAGTAGTGAGACTGTGGAATACACCACCAGAATTAGTGATTGAAAAACAATTGAAGCAGGGAGTATGACAATATTTAAGGATAGGTGGTTGAAGGAAAGAAGAAAACATGGATATGAGAGCAGGTTAGGATCTTTAGGATTAGGACTGCTGCTCATGAAAAGACACCAACACCCTACAGATTTTGCAACTGGCAAATAGTTTCTGACGGAATTTTCAGCAAAACCTTCCAAAATCCACCAAGTGAGAGTTTGAACCTTCAGACTCAGTGGCAAGTGTGACAAACATCTGACATTATAATGATGACTTCGTCTAGCACTCAGTTCATCCTTGTGTGTATTTTTTTTTGGAGCATATGATGCCTAGGAATAACACAGGATGACTGAGTGCTAGACGGAGTCCAACATTATAATGTCAGCTGTGTCACACTTGCCACTGAGTCTGAAGGTTCAAACCTCACTTGGTGGATTTGAGCAGAAAATCCAGGCAGCAACTCCAGTGCAAATTTGTAGGAGTGTTGCTCACTGTCGATGAAATCTGAGTTCAGCACTCTACCCAGCGGGTGCCCTTTAACACTTTTGATTTTCTAAAACTGTGGATATAAAGACATGTCTGACAAATACCAATCTTTCCTGGGCTCTTCAAAGAATATTTAAAATATTTCAGAAATTTGAGTTTAAAGCTTCTGTAACATTAAGAACAAAAAAAAATGCAGCACCTTGATGTAAAAGTCCAAATTGGATAACTAGATGAAAGTAAACTTAAGTGTTGCTGAATAAAAGACACATGGTGCTGAAACTTTTCGTCTTGCACTTGAGACAGTTCACAAGTATACCAAATATATAGGGAACTACAATTATACTTCATGAGAAGAGTGTGCTGATTGGTTGGCAAGTGGACTCTGAATGGTAGAGGCATTGCTATGAAGAATTCACCAGTTAACTGATGGCTGACAGTTACCTGTCAAGCTTTGTTTAAATTCAAGCCAGGCAGGTTGACTCTGGTCAAGGCATTGCCCTGGGTCAGCATAATTCTTAACACACACAGGATTGTTTAGCAAATGTTGTCCAATCACAGAATCTCAAATAATGTTGGACACTGTTTTTTGAGTTTTACAAGCACAGTACGGTTGGTACCTTGCCTATTGTGAGCAGCTGAAGGGAAATGCTGTTTGATGTGATCTGCCAGCCTTTGGAACATGCAGCCTACATACCTAGCATCGCACTGGCACTGAAATTCATTTACCATATTATTCATATGTGTGATAGGCAAAACCTCTTTTTAGCTTGATGGCAGCATCCTGTTAGTGGTGAACACCACTTGTATCGCTACTGCAGCAATCCCAAATGTGCTGAGAATTATGCTAACAATTTAAGATTATCAGATGGGCTTTGCAGTATGGTGCATTTACACATACTAGAAGCTACATATATTAATACACACTTTTTCTTTGTAAACATAAAGAACATGTACACATTGCACCTGTTTCAACTAAATAGGTGACAGCCTCTCTCTAATTCATTCTCTGGGGCAATGCCATGACCAATCAACGTCAACCTGCCTGCTTTGAAATTAAGCAAAGTTTGGCAGTTAAACTGTAGGTCATCAGTTAACTGGTGCATTCTCCATGGCAACAGCTCTACCAATCAGACTTCACTTGCCAGCCAATCAGCAGTCTCTTCTCATGAAGTGTAAGTTGTTGTTCCCTTTACATTTGGTATTCATGCGAATTGTCCTGATGAGTGCAAGACGAAAAGCTTTGACAATGTATTTTTTTCAGCAATACTCAAGTTTTGTACTACAAGTGACGATTTGTAAATATACTAAATTTTGTCATTCTGGTGTTTTAGGACATACTTTTCCAGTGGATCAATATTTCCTGGAAGATGCACTTGCAATGACTAGGTACGTATTGTTTACATTACATCAGTACATGGCATAAGTGACTACCATACCACTTTTAAATTATTGTGAACTACATTTTCTTTTAAAGCCTACCATAGACTGTACTCAACAATTTAATTTGAAAGAATTTAGCTGTAATTTTAGCCAAACAGAGAATTCAGGCATGTCATTCAGCCATTTTGCCAACGTTTCTACAGTGGATGCAGTCTATGCCTGGGCAGACTTCAGACCTTGCTGCATGTTGACTTGTAGTAGCACTTGAGTCTTTTCATCTCTAATTTTCCTCCTTTTGCACAAATGTACGAATGGTGAAAACTGATCATTTTATACATTTAATGATGTAAGAAGCACAAAATCCAGCTCGACGGAGTACCGCTTTGACAGAGTACTTATTTACCTCGGAATTTGGTACTTGGTGAATGAGGGAATTCAGTGCAGTGAGGGACGAGGGGCTGTTCTGGTCTAACAAGCAGTGGTCTGAGAGGGGGAGCCGGGGACAGCAAGACGTGAGAGCTGAAATATTAATTAGGTAAGCAGGTAGGTGAATTTTGGCCTCTTTTAAATGCTACAGCCAATTTGCACAAAGCAAAGTGCCACAATGTGACAATGACCACATAACTGTTTTAGTGAAGTTGCTAAAAATGAGGGGAACCTTCAAAACAAGATGATGCTATTACTTCATCAAAATAATAAAATTGTGATCCTAATACACTCTGAGAAACACACTACAGCCCTTGAAAGGTGATCCTGATCACCTCAACAAGCTCGTTTTGCGCTTTCTACACCCAGTGAGTGGTACCTTTTTTTCAGTACTTGACTGTAGGTTCTTATTCGGTTATTTCATCAGCTAGACATGTGATCTGATTTCACTGTGGTCATATTATTGTATGTACAGTTATCAACTGGTTCAGGCAGTAAAAGCCATTTTACAATCTGTTAGACAGCTCCAAATGGTCAGTTTCCTGTCCTTGAACTATCAAATTAGAGGCATTGATTTTGTAGAAAATTGAGGCTGTGACATAATTATGTCTGATGAATACTTTGCACATTAATACATCTACATTTCTTCTCATGGTGGTTTCTCCATGCTAGCTGGACCACTCAGAGGTAACCACAAGCTATGCTATCTCAGTTCTAGTTTAAGAGGGGGATTAATAGCTGTATCAAGCAGACTCTGTATTGTAACATGAGTCCTTCCAATAAAGCAAAAATAGTAAATAGACTTCGGACTGTTTGTAGGTCAATGAGCTTTATATACCTGCTCAAAAGAAATAAAAGTTTTCCAAGACCCCAGTTTCTTAACCATATTCTGATACTGAAATTTTTAAGCTCTTGGATTTGGGCAAGTGTATGTGTGCTTCAGTGTTGTGGCCTGGCATTGATTTCATTTCTTGGGGAGAGATCAAAATAATTGAGGTAGTGAATCCTCTGATTAAACTCCCACAACGTTTATTCCAGATATGTTTTGGAAGATAAAAGCCCCTATGCACGAACTGTGAAGCTGAACCAATATGCTGAGTCTTGGGGAGCTAAAGGTAAAAATAACTGGAATTCAGTGGAATCAGTTGAGGAACAGCTAAGATCTTTACGTCTACAGGATCCACCATCAATCAAAGACAGCATCCCAGACCAGCATCTTACTGTTAATCAACTGATGATCCGATACAAAGGTAGGCTTCTATGCAGAAAGAAACACCATTTTTTTCTCCACGAATGTTGTAGGAACAAGTAGCAAAACGACAAAGCGCGTCCTTACAGCATTAGGAGTTAGCTTTGAATCTAGCAAGAGTATAAAATTATAATCTCCACCTCCTCAAGTCTTGTTGGCATCCTTGGCCAAAGTAATTTGGCTAACATCACCAAATTGCTAGTGAATATGTGGCATCATAAGTTTGCAGTCTTACTGAGCAACCCAGAGGGCTCGAGGCTGTGAGAAATGGAAATGTTGTACTTGGTGACCTCCTCCAACCCTACAACCTTCCAAGATCTCTGCATTTCTCTGGTTCTGCCCTCTTGTCCATGCCCAATTTCCTTTCCTCTACCATTGGGCGGTCGTGCCTTCAGCTACTTTATCCTACAGCTCTTGAATTCCCTCCCTAAACCTCTCCACCTCTTTCTCCTTTTTAAGATGCTGCTTAAAACCAATCTCTTTGACCAAGTTTTTGGTCACGCGTTCTGATATCTCTATGTGGCTCAGTCTCGCACTTGTTTTGTTATGCTCCTGTGAAGCTCTTGGGATGTTTTTATTGCATTAAAAGTGCTAATAAATGCAAAATGTTGTTGCACAGTTGTCAATGTTTTACTGGTGTTGGAGTTGAGGTGCATTGTTAGGACAAGTAGAGTTTAGGTTAGCTAATTGGCTTAAGGGGTGTATTGAGCTATGCTGTCATTGACCAGGACATGTACAATATAAACACTGGGAAGAAAATAGGTTTCACCAATAAGTGCTGTCATTCATCAAAAAAGTATTTAAAGGTTTTTGTTAAAAAGACTGATGGTTCTAATTAACAAACATGAAACATTCATTCGTTCACTTTTTCTACCACAGTTGATTGAGATAATCTTATCAAGGATCCATGGCTATCCAAAACATTAGTTTCCCTAAAATGACAGATAAGGAATCCAATGCAATCCCATCTATCTTATTGTCCTCGACCTCTGAGCTTGTAACGCGTTTTCCGCACCGTCTTTCTCCATTGTCTCTCCCCCAATGTTCGGTTCAGTGGTACTTCCCGCACTTGGTTCCGCTCATGCCTCTCTGATTGTAGCAAGAGCATTTCCAAAAATGAATTTTGGCCTGGCCCTCACACCATTGTCAACATGGGGTCAAAGGAAACTGGTTTCAGTGAGCAGCTTAAACACAGACAAGGAGTTCGGCCTATTTTGTGATTTGTACTGTTAAGCACTTTGTGTTCCAACTTGGTTGCATAAAACCCCTATCAGCTACTTGTATAATACAACAGATGCAACTTTTTTTCTGTGTATATAACTATAATCGACAATAATTAAACATACACTTAGCAGCACATGCGGTAAAACTTTTTGCATTCAGAGCTCAGGGTTTCAGTGTTCTGAGGACCATGACTCGGCAGTTACTGTTTTACATCTGTTTTCCAATCCTATTATGTTTCAGCATTCAACATTTCTACCAATGATTTTATGTATCCTGCTGATCAAATCCTTAGTCTGAACACTGCATCAGAAATTCATGAGCTGTTAGAGACCTCCTAATACTTGTTACCTTTCCATTACACAAGGCCTTATCCCTTTCAACAGATGTTGTCTTGTATGTAGCTATTTATGTATGAGTATTATAACTCTTTCCCTTCCACCTCCATCTTTACAGATACCTAACCATCATAAGAATGTCAGATCTCTTCTACATGCTGTGAAGTTTAAAAAGGAATAGATTTGTACACAGCATTCCCCCTGAGACTATACCTGTGCCATGTCCATGCTCATCACTTTCTTGGATTCCTCTAGCTTTGTATCCCAAGATCCAGGCAGACTTCCACATTGCTGCTGATACTGAGCTCACTGAAACAAGAGCAATCCACTCCTGCTCCTAGATCACTCTTAGGTGTTGTCCAGTAACCTGGACCAAATTAGATTATCCTTATTCTCTTCTACCTCCCAACTGATTTCCAATCTATGTCATAAGGTTACCTCCAATTCTGTGTGCCCTAATGTTTGCTAATAATCACTTGTGTAGATCCTTAAATGCTTTCTGGAAGCCCATGTAGCTAACATCCACAGACACTCTCCTTTCCACCATGTTAATGACCTCCTCAAATGGCTTTGTTATATTAGTTAGACAAGACAAATCCACACTGTCTCTCTTTGACTAGCTAATATTTGTCCAAGTGCTCAGTCAATCTGTTTCTGATTGTAGATTCCAGTAACGTTCCTACAATTTGATGTTAAAACAAAGTTACCTGCTGTCTCCCTCCCTCCCTTAAATAATGGAGTGACATTTTTAATTTTCCAATGTAATCTAAAGAGCTTTGAAAAATGAAGGCTAAAGTAACTGACAGGAATAGCAATTGCTCTTTCATTGTGTTATCAGCAACAGATCACACGGGATGCTAATTGTATATTAATTGTCTTTAAGTGTATGCAGGTGATGGGCTATAACTGGGAATTCACTTGATCCCCTATAAGCACAGACTAAAGCGATAGTTGTTGAGTTAGGGGATGTATGCTTGTGTAACTCTGTAAATAAGTTATAGAATTGTGTGAAGATTGGCACCAGTTCTACCTTTTACCAACTGGCTTTGTGGGGTAGAATATGTGATGCCACCATGTCTTGTCTAGGAGGCAGGAACACATTAGACTAATAATATTAGCTAAAACAGATCAATTTATTTGCAAGTGGGCAAATGCACTAATGCAACAAGTTGCTGAAAGTACAATATTTAAAGCAAATATTTTTAAAAATCGAATCAAGGAGGCTAAAATGCCAGCAGCAGCTTGCATTTATATATCACCTTTAACTTGATGTGAATGTCCCATCAGGACTGCTAACCACAAATGCATATTTATTACATGGCTTAATAAGCAACCAGCCATTTGGATGAAATTGTCTTCTGTAAACTTATACACAATTGTATGTGGTTAATGTGAAATTCCAGTCCACAGTTCCGATCTCTAAAACTAATGCTAAGTAGGGCTTGAGGAGATTGTGAGTCACAGAGCATGTGACTTACAAGGATTAACGCTTCACAGACTAGAATTGGGTGCCAAACATTAGAAGAATTAGAAGAGATGTCCAAAACTATGCTTGAAAATGTAGGTTTTAAGGAAATAGAGAAAGAAAGAACTTGCAATCCTTTCATGACCTTGGGAAAACCCAAAGCACTTTACAGCTAATGAAGCATTTTTGAAATTTAGCCATTCTTGTAATGTAGGAAACATAGCAACCAATTTATGCACAACAATGTCATACAAACAGTAATGTGATAATGGAGGCAGATAATCATTGACAGGTTAATCATAACACCCAACTCCATCTCTTCACCTCCATTATCCAGCTAGTTGGGACTGTTCATCTGGTTCTATTCCTAACTATCCAGTCATAGCCAGCGAATCACCTGAAATGGCCACCCTACATGCTCCCGCATCATTCACTCTGGAATTCCCAAGCCTCCTATTTCTTATATTCATGTTGGACCACAGTGACATCGTCTGGAAACGTGTCATGTATGCTGACAATACTCAGCTCTACCTCACCGCCACCTCTCTGACCTCGCTACTGCCTCTGATTTGACGCACTGCTTGTCCAACATCCAGTGCTGGATGAACAGAAATTTTATGAGCAAAATATTGGGAAGACCAAAGCCATTGCCTTCGGTCCCTACCAAAATCTCCATTTCCACACCATCTTGCACCTCTACCCCTGGCAACTCGGAAGCTGAACTAGACCACTTAAAACCTTGGTGTCATATTTGACCTCAATGAGATTTCAACCACAAATTTGCCTCATCATCAAAGCTGCTGACTTCCACTTCTGTAACATCATCTCTGTCCCTGTCTCAATTCGTCTGTTGCTGAAATACTCATACCTGCCTTCGTTGCCTGCAGACTTAACTATTCAAATGCTCTCCTGGCTAGCCTCTGATTTGTCACCCAAAACTCTACTGCCCTTATCCTCACTCGTGCCAGGCTGTTCCGGTACACTGGCATCCACTCAGCAATGAGGAAAATTGTCTAGGTATGTCCTGTCTACAAAAAACAGGAGAAATCCAACCTTGCCAATTACTGCCCTATCAGTCTACTCTTGATCATCAGCAAAGTGATGGAAGGGGTTGTGGGTTCTGCCAGGGACACTCAGCTCCTGACCTCATTACAGCCTTGGATCCAAACATGGACAAAAGAGCTGAACTCCACAAGTGAGATGAGAGTGACTGGTCTTGACATCCAGGCAACATTTGACCAAGTAGGGCATTAAGGAACCCTAGAAAAACTGGAGTAAATGGGAATCTGAGGGAAAACTCTCTACTGGTTGGAGTCATACTTAGCACAAAGGAAGATGGTTGTGGTTGTTGGAGGTCAATCATCTCAGTCCCGAGGCATTGCTGCAGGAGTTCCTCAGTAGGATCCTAGGCCCAATAATCTTCAGCTGCTTCATCAATGACCTTCCCTCCATCATAAGGTCAGAGTGGGGATGTTCACTGATGATTCCACAATGCTCAACACCGTTCGTGACCCCTCTGACACTACAGCAGTCCCAATCTATATGCAGCAAGACCTGGACAATATTCAGACTTGGGCTGATAAGTGCCAGATAACATCTGTGCCATACAAGTGCCAGGCAATGACCATCTAAAACAAGAGAGAATCTAACCATCTCCGTTTGACATTCAATGCAATTCGATTGCTGACTCCCCCTCTATCAACATTCTGAGGGTTACTGTTGAACCTGAACTGGACCAGCCACATAAATATTGTGGCCTCAAGAGCAGATCAGAGGCTTGGAATTCTGCAGAGAGTAACTCGCCTGACTCCCCAAAGTCTGTCCGCCATCTACAAGGCACAAGTGAGGAGTGTGATGGAATATTTTCCACTTGCCTGGATGAGTGTAGCTGCAACAGCACTTGAGAAGCTTGACACCATCCAGGACAAAGCAGCTTGTTTGATTGGCACCCCATCCACCATCTTAAACACTCACTCCCTCCACCACTGATGCACAGTGACAACAATGTTTACCATCTTAAGATGCACTGCATCGACCCACCAAGACTGCTTCGACAGCATCTTCCAAACCCATGACCTCTGCCACCTGGTAAGACAAGGGCAGCAAATGCATGACAACACCACCACCTGTAATTCCCCTCCAAGCCACATACCATCCTGATTTGGAACCATATCGCCGTTTCTTCACTGTTGCTGGATCAAAATCCTGGACCTCCCTTCCTAACAGCACTTTGGGCATACCAGCACCACATGGACAGCAGTGTTTCAAGAAGGCATCTCTCCACCACCTTCTGGAGGGCAATTGGGGATGGGAAAAAAATGCTGGCCTGACCAGCGATGCCCACATACTGTGAATGAATGAATTAAGTCCCTTTCACTCGTCATCCCTGTGCTCGCTGACCTACGTTGGTTCCCAGTCAGACAAATCTTGATTTTAAAATTCTCATCTGGTTTTCAAACACCTCCATGGTCCTGCACCTACCTATCTCTGTAATTTCCTCCAGCCCTCCAACCCCCTGAAATCTCCCTGCTGGGCCTTTTACACATGTCTGATTTTCATCGCTCCACCATTGGCAGCTATGCCTTCAGCTGCTTATGCCCTAAGCTCTGGAATTCCCTCTTAAACCTCTCTGCTTCTCCTCCTTTGAGATGCTCCTTAAAACTTACCTCTTTGACCAATCTTTTGTTCATTTTTCCTAATATCTCCTTTTGTGCTTGGTGTCAAATTTTGTTTAATAGGCTCATATGAATTGCCTGGGGATGTTTCACTATGATAAAAGTACTATGTAAATGCAAGAATTTGTTTATTATTATCATCTGTTTTAATGATGTTGGTGAGGGATAAATATTGGCCAGGATGCCAGAAAGAACTCCTCTTCTTCAAATAGTGATTGTTTTCCAGTCTCATCTGAAAGGCAGCATCTGCAGCTGAGCAGCTCTCTCTCAATACTACACTGAAGTGTCTGCCAAGATTGTGCTTAAGACTGTTTAGGTGGGGCTTAAACCTATGATGTTCTGTCTGAGTGGTGAATGCTAGCACTGAGCCAAAGCTGAAGCTTAGAAGGCTCTTAAAGACCAAGGAGAAGCAGAATAATGAAGAGGTTTAAGGACATAGTTCTGAAATCAAGGTTCAAGACAGCTGAATGTTGTACCATCAATGGTGCAATGGAAAGAGTAAGGATTTTAGGAGGCCTGTGTCAGAGGACCAAAAAGCACAGGTATGAGGAGCTTGCAGATGTCAGTGGGAGCAAGGCAATGGATGGATTTGTATTTGAGGTCAAAAGATTTTCAGCATGGTGCACTCAGAGTGAGAGTTATCTTCACAAACAGGAGCGAAGGGTGAATGAGACTTCGGGCCAAATGTGGAGTTTTAAATAAGCTGGAGCTTGTGTGTAGAAGAAAGCTGATGAATGTGTTTGCTTAGGACTGTGGATTTGAGCCTTAGCACAGGATCAAACAGGACACAGAGTTTAAACAGATTAGGTCACTTATAAAATTTGATGTACGCCAGGGAAGAAAACTGAATCTGAGAAGGCTTTTTGGCAGGAGCTGAATAAGATTGCTTTGGCCTTGCTGGTGTTCAGCTGGAGAAAGTTCTGGTCTATCCATGACCAAGAGTTAACTCATCTGTTCTCTTTACTGATGCTACCTGACTTGCTGAATGATTCCAGCATTTTCTTTTTTAAAAATTTTATTCTTGACTAACAGCACTAGGATAGCCATGGAGTTAAAGGTTTTAATGTTTGAGAAATAGAACAGTGAATTTTAATCATATACGTGCTTGCCTATTAATAATGTTACAAAGGGGCAACATGTGAATGAGAAAAAGAATAAAATCTTGGGCTACCTTGGAAATGATCATTCTATATGTATACGAAATGAGGGCGAGGATTTTGTATCAATTCTTTCATCATCTTGCTCCACCCTACTTCTGCATTCTCCTCCACATCCTGATTAGGCCTCCTTTCAAGGCTTGATGAGTATTTAAATCTTTCCTCACTGTTGCCCTTCACAATGTCATCCAAACACCTTGAATGTTGTACACACGTAGTCGTTGTTTATCCTCTCTCTATATATTGTTAGAAGTAGGGTTATTATTTGGTACCATCTAATACTGAAAAATTACCAAACTTCATAATGGGCTTACTGTTTATACTTTTATAAAAGTCGAATTTTTGAGCCCAATTTTTCAGGCCAAAGGTCATAGGGTTGACTTTTATATGGGTAATGTTTGAGGTAAAAACATAAAATGCTGGAAATACTCATCAGGTCAGACAGCATCTATGGAGAAAAACAGAGTTAACGTTTCAGGTTGTGATGACCCTGGGTAAGATGTTTATCATTAGGGTGAATGATCCATCTCTGCCTCATCTTGAGATGCCAGCCTTCAGCCAATTCAGTTCATTCCACGTGATTTCAAAAAACGGCTGAAGGCACTGGATACTGCAAAGGCTTTGGCCCTGACGACGTCCCAGCAATATACAGAAGACTTGTGCTCCAGAAATAGCTGTGCCGCAAACCAAGCTATCCCAGTACGACAACTCTGGCATCTACCTGACAATGTGGAAAAGTGCCCAGGTATGTCCTGTCCACAAAAGGCAGGACAAATCCAATCAAGCCAGTTACCACCCCGTCAGCTGCCTCTCAGTCGTCAGCAAAGTGATGGAATGTCTTGTCGGCAGTGCTATCAAGCAGCACTTACACAGCAGTAATCTGCCCGCTGATGCTCAGTTTGGGTTCCACCAGGGCCACTCCTGACCTCAGTACAGCCTTGGTCCAAACATGGACAAAAGAGCTGAACTCCAGAGGTGAGGTGAGAGTGGCTGCCCTTGACAGGAAGGCAGCATTTTACTGAGTGTGACATCAAGAAGCCCTGGCAAACTTGGAGTCAATGGGAATCGCAGGGAAAACTCGCCACTGGTTGGAGTCATTCCTGACACAAAGGAAGATGGTTGTGGTTGTTGCGGGCCAATCATCTCTGTCCCAGGACATTGCTCTGCATGAGTTCCTCAGGGTTGTTTCCTAGGCCCAACCATTGTCATCAATGCTTCATCAGCAACCTTCCCTCCATGATAAGGTCAGGGTAGGGACGTTCCCTGATGATTGCAGAGTGTTCAGTACCTTTTGCAATGCCTCAAATGCTGAACAGTCTGTTGTCTTATGCAGCAAGACCTGGACAACATTCAGGCTTGGGATGAAAACTGGCAAATAACATTCGCACTAGACAAGTGCCAGGCAATGACCGTCTCCAACAACAGAGAATCTGATCTCCCCTTGAGCTTCAATGGCATTACCATTGCTGAATCCCCACTATAGCAACATCCTGAGGGTTACCATTGACCAGAAACTGAGCTGGACCATCCATATAAATACTGTCGCTGCAAAAGCAAGTCATACTGGGAATTATGAGATGAGTAATTCATCTCCTGATTCCCCAAAGCCTGTCCACCATCTACCCATCACAAGTCAGGACAACGAGGAATACTCTGCACTTGCCTGGATGAGTGCAGCTCCAACAACACACTCAAGAAGCTCAACACCATCCAGGACAAAGAAGTTCACTTGATTGGCAACCCATCCATCACCTTAAACATTCACTCTCTCCACCACCGATGCACAGTGGCAGCAGTGTGTACCATCTACAAGATGCACTGCAACAACTCACCAAGGCTCCTTCCAAACCTGCAGCCCCTTCCACCTAGAAGGACAAGGACACAAGATGCATGGGAACGCCAGCACCTGCAAGTTCCTCTCCAAGCCACGCACTATCCTGACTTGGAACTACATTGTCATTCCTTCATTGTCACTGGGTCAAAATCCTGGAAGTCCCTTCCTAATAGTACTGTGTACCTGCATTAGATGGACCGCAGTAGTTCAGGAAAGCTGTTTACCACTGCCTTCTCAGGGGCATTTAGGGATGGGCAACAAATGTTGGCCTTACCAGCAATGCCCACATCCCATTAAAGAATTAAGTGTTCTGATGAAGGGTCATTGCAACCTGAAACATGAACTCCACAAATGCTTCTGACCTGTTGAGTATTTCCAGCATTTCCTGTTTTTATTTCAGATTTCCAGCATCAGTATTTTGCTTTATTAATATTCGAGATTGACATGCATGCTTGGTTTGGGCCCAAGTGAAATCCAAAAAAGACCGTTGCAATGGAATATAGTAAAATCCAATAACAATGAGGTCATGTCAATTATCTAGCATTTATTTTCACACCAAAAGCTGTATACATTTTATCCATATTAATTAGCTAACATTTATTTACCAATGTTCATGTCCATTTGTATTTACAATAAAATCAAATCATTAAAATCCGAGATTATACTTTGGTTCTGAAATTTCTGGCCATTGATCCCTTAAAAGTTAGGGTTGGCTTTTACACAAAGTGTATGAAAAATTATGTTTTTAAGCCAAAAATCATGCTGTGTACTTTTACATGGGATTGACTTTTCACATGAGTATATATGGTACTTTTATTCAACAATATATGCTTTATGAATGTACATTCTGGAAATTAATTTCTGCTTTGTATCTTAAATATTTCACCACTTAATAAATTTAAACAAGTTGTATTTATGCTAAATTTCATAAATTACTTGATCTGTTCAGTCTCTTGGTTCCTTTCCAAAGTGAGTGTTCCGGGAGCAACACCTGTATTTGGAAATCTTGATACTATCATTTCCCAAACACACAAATATTTTAGATTTTTCATCAGCTCTTAGCTCCTTCAAAAGTAGCCAGTTGGGAAATTGCATGTCTACTCCACGATACTTTGTACTCTTCTTTCCTACTTTATGGGGACATTTGTGGAATGATTTTATTCTATTTATTATCATTCCAAAGATAGGAACAATGTCAGACAAGTAAGGATCCTCAGGTCCATCAAACCTGTCCCCCACAACTGGCGATGTCTTGGGTATCATAATACCTACTCTCCACACCCAATCTGAAACCATGTAATCTCCTGGGAAAGATGAAAAACCACAATAAAAGCCCACATCAGTTTTGAGAGGTGTTTTGGAAATTCCTATCTTAAGCTATCAAAACTAGTCCAAGAGGTTACTCCGACCCAGATAATGACTTGCAGAGCTAATCTCTTGAGTGAGGTGATGTCTGCTCCAGCCAGTAATATGTCCAGCTCTTGCTTAAAGAAATTCAGTGAACCACCATCTACTTGGCATTATTCTTAAATGGTACTCAAATTGCCTCCATCAACATTAGGAAGGAGTGAGGTGGAAACCTGTGAATTTCTGTTTACATGCAGTTAGAGTGCATGTTAACTGCACAGCAGCTGGCAATAGCATACATAGTACTGCACTTTCTTGTATTGTTTTGTTAAGTCTGTTTCTTTTCCTTTTAGGGGTTAGTAAATCAGCATTAAAGACTATGGCTGGTATGGACCTGGATAAGATCAACTTGGATTTAATAGAAGCTCTACTAGAGTGGATAGTGGATGGAAAACACAATTACCCTCCAGGTTAGTGGAGCCATGTACAGTCTGCTATGCTGTAATAGCTGTAATTTCTAAGAGAAGCTGTTTAAGCAGCCCTTGACCAACATGTGCCTGATGCTTCAATCTTGTATGCTTAGAGGTCAGTTCTGCTGACACACTTGCCTTGGGGCAAAGCATATGGTGGAGATGCAATTGGGGTGGTGTGCAGTTCTGCCCAAGTTGAAACCTGCTTGGTGTTTCCTGTAAGATGATTGCCATGAACCTCATGGTTGAACAAGAATATTTGCTGAGAGTGCATTGGGAGAAAGAGGAAATCAAAGCTAAGAGAAAATCAATAATTAAAGAAAGACTTGCATTCAAGCAGCACCATTCCTCGATCTCATATCATAGCACTTTGAAGCCAGTTGTTTTACTCTAGGACGCCAGTTCCTGAAAGATAGAACTGGAGCCAACCTTTACACACTTTTATATTTATTTACAGAGTTAGATATTACAAACATATACCTTCGCAAGAATGCCATTTTTAAAGGGAACAACAATTTATATTGCATGAGAAGAGAGTAGAGCCATCACCATGGTGAATGCACAAGGAAACAATTAACTGCCAAGCTTTTGTTTTGACTCTGGTCAAGGCATTGCCCTGGGGAATGAACCAGGGAATGGCTGTTTCCCCAAGCTTTTGTTTAGCTGAAAAAGGCGCAATGCAAAGGACAGGGCCTTGTGTTTGAATATATGTCGCTTCTAGAGGTGATTCCATGATTTGACAGCACTTGCTAAACAATCCTGAATTACACTGACAACCAATTTAAGATTATCAGTCGGGATCGCAGTGTGGCTCACCTACAAGTGCTAAAAGCGAACAGGATAAATAACCTGTTTCATTTTTTTAAGGAAGCTTAGTTTCCTAAAAAAATCTAATTTAGAAACCTTTGCAGCTACAAAGGTACTACAAAGTGTGAGAATAACCAAGCCATGTTTCATGCCTTTGCTATTTTAATTTTAATTTAATTTGATTATTCCAATAGGTGCTGTTTTAATATTCTTGCCTGGCCTGGCAGAAATCAAGTTATTGTATGAACAACTTCAATCTAACCCTTTCTTCAACAATAGGCGCGACAAAAGGTTTGTAACTGAAAGGAGTAAAGTAAGAAGGGCTCTTTGGGACATTTTTGGGTGCCTACTTTAATAAGGATGTCAAGGTCATGAAGAGGAATCTGCAAGAGATTCACTAAGATGAAACCAAAGAAAAATTAACTTAAAAAGCAGGACCTCAATGGTAATGATCTCTGGTTTATTACCTGAGCCATAAGCAAATCTAAATAAGATTAGAGAGATGAATGCGTGGCTCAAAGACTGGGAGAAATGGGTTTCGAATCATGGGCACTGGCATTGGTACTGGGAGATGTGGGAGATGTACCATTGGGATGCTCTTCACCTGAACCGAGCTGGGACCAGTATTCTGGCGAATCATATAACTAGTGCGGTAGAGAGGGCTTTAAACTAAATACTGGGGGGAAGGGATCATGTGAGAGGGGATGTGATAAATCAAAGGGAAACAATGAGGTAATAGAGCAGGGTAGTGATCTGGGTAATGATAACCAGAGTGTGGCAGGAAGGGACAGAGCAAACACACTTAAGAGTGCACGGGAGCCAACCTTTCCACACTTTTATATTTATTTACAGAGTTAGATATTACAATATTACAAACATACACCTTCGCAAGAATGCCAATTTTAAAGGGAACAACAATTTATATTGCATGAGAAGAGAGTATTGATTGGTTGGCAAGTGGACTCTGGTAGAGCCGTTGCCATGGTGAATGCACAAGGAAACAGTTAACTGCCAAGCTTTTGTTTTGACTCTGGTCAAGGCATTGTCCTGGGGAATGAACCAGGGAATGGCTGTTTTCCTAAGCTTTTGTTTAGGAGATAAGACAAGAGATTGCAAAAATGGTAAAAGGACAGAGTTAAAGGTTCTTTATGTGAATGCGTGGAGCACTGGTAACAATATTAATGAATTGTCAGCACAGATAAAAATAAATATGCATGATCTGATAGCTATTACAGAGACGTGGTTGCAAGGTGACCAAGGTTGGGACCTGATTTTTTAAAAATTCATTCATGGATGCAGACATTGCTGGCTAGGGCAGCATTTATTGCCCATCCGTAATTGCCCTTGAGAAGTAGTAGCTGCAGCCTTGAACTGCTGCAGTTCATGTGGTGTAGGTACACTCATAGTGCTGTTAGGGAGGGAGTTCCAGGATTTTGTCCCAGGGACGGTGAAGGAACGGTGATATATTTCCAAGTCATGATGGTGTGGCTTGGAGGGGAACTTCCAGGCGGTAGAGTTCCCATGTGTCTACTGCCCTTGTCCTTCTAGATGGTAGCGATTGTAGGTTTGGAAGGAGTTCTTGGTGAGTTCCTGCGGTGCATCTTGTAGATGGTACACACTGCTGTCACTGTGCACCGGTTGTGGAGGGAGTGAATGTTTGTGGATGGGGTGTCGATCAAATGGGCTGCTTTGTCCTGAATGGTGTCAAGCTTCTTGAGTGTTGTTGGAGCTACACACATCCAGGCAAGTGAAGAGTATTCCATCACACTCCTGACTTGTGCCTTGTACATGGTGGACAAGTTTTGGGGAGTCAGGAGATGACTCTTCCTACTTCCAGCAGGATTTGTAGCCTCTGACCTCCTCTTGTAGCCACAGTATTTATATGGCTAGTCCAGTTCAGTTTCTGGTCAATGGTAATCCCTAAGTTGTTGATAGTGGGGGATTCATTGATGGTAATGCCATTGAATGTCACGGGGAGATGGTTAGATTCTCTCTTGCTAGCGATGGTCATAGTCTGGCACTTGTGTGGCGCAAATGTTAATTGCCACTTGTCAGCCCAAGCCTGGATATTGTCCAGGCTTTGCTGCATTTGGACATGAACTGCTTCAGTATCTGAGGAATTGCAAAATGGTGCTGGACATTGCAATCATCAGCGAACATCCCCACTTCCGACCTGACTTTCTGATAGAAGGAAGGTTATTGATGAAGCAGCTGAAGATGGTTGGACCTAAGATACTCCCTGAGGAACTCCTGCAGTGATGTCCTGGAACTGAGATGATTGACCTCCAACAACCACAACCATCTTCCTTTCTGCTAGGTATGACTCAAACCAGTGGAGAATTTTCCCCCTGATTCCCATTGACTCTAGTTTTGCTAGGGCTCCTTGATGCCACACTCAGTCAAATGTTGCTTTGATGTTAAGGGCAGTCACTCTCACCTCACCTCTGGAGTTCAGCTCTCTTGTCCAAGTTTGAACCTCTAGTCTCTGACTTCTGTTTTCATCCCATAATATAATAGCTGATGCTTCTCTGAACTTTCTTTCCAATTTCCATATTTACCATCCCTCATGCTCTTCCTTCTCCTTACATCTCAGGGTTGAAATCAAGATTAATGACACACCCTTGTACTCATTTTTACCCGAAGCTTCAAAACTGGAACCACATACCTCCCTCGATCTTTTCTTCCTCTACAATCTTAAGTATTTTTAAACCAAATCACTAATTTCTGATAACCCAATTCTTTTTTTTATATAAACTCTTTTCCATCTTGGTATTATCCTGTAAATATGTCATGTTCTCATTTGATTTCACTATGCTACATGTCTGTTGCTTTGAAAAGTAATTTGCATTTGTGTATAGGATCCATATGATATGGGTAGCTGATCCTCTGCTTGCTGAATTTTTAATTCTCGGTCACATTGTAATGGTAGTTGCTCTCCAGAGTCCAAAACCTCACAGAAGAAAAGAACCAGAGGGGAATCACTGAGTTCCAGCAACTGGTTTCAGACCAACAATAGTGAGGCCTCAAGCACAATGCTAATTCAGCATGTTAAGCAGAGAGTGTTCAGCACAGGGATGCAAGTTATTTTTAAACTGTTTTTATGGGCAATTAATAAATTTAACTTGGTGTCCCTGTTTCAGAATTTCTCTGTTCTTGTATTAATACATGGCAAAACAGTTCAACTATCTTTACCATTTTCAAAGTATTGCCAACAAATGTTCTTCGTTGACAATGAAATAAACTGACTGTTCTCTTCCAGGTGTATTATACACCCACTGCACTCTTCACTGTCCAGTGAGGAACAACAAGCTGTCTTCTTGCGTCCTCCAAAAGGAACTACCAAGATTATAATCTCTACCAACATTGCTGAAACTTCAGTCACCATTGATGATGTTGTTTATGTTATTGATTCCGGCAAGATGAAAGAAAAGAGGTACAGAATAATACAATAAAATAATAATTTAAGACTCATTGGAGACAGTAAAACTGTGGGTTAGGGTGCCATCTTTTTATCTATTGAGCAAAATTTCAATCCCGCATAGACAACCACGTTATGTTCAGGGTTATCGCTGTGATTGGTTTAGGGTTGTGTTAACCCAGAGCCTAATGGACTGGCTATCGGTAACACAGCTCATCAAGTCAGGAATTGTAAGGAGGCTGATGATCTCTGGTTGGGGGTAAACTGAGGATGTGCATGAATGGCTATGAAACTAGGACAAAAGAACCAGAGAGGAGATGAGAAGACGTTTCTTTTTACACAACGTCTGGAATGCACAGCCTGAAAGGATGGTGAAGGTGCAAACTTTTTAGGGCTATGAAGAAAGAGCAGCACAGCAGGGCTAATTGGACAGCTCTTTCAAAGAGCTGTCCCAGGCACGATGGACGGAATTAATTCTTGTGCTATGAAAACACCAATACTAGTCTTCATAAATAATTGAGAATATTTTCAAAATAGTTAGGACTAGCATGAGAGATATCTACACCTAATTCAAGTAGGAAGAAAGATTTTCAAGGAACATTAATGCAGCAACTGGAAATAGTTTTAACTAGATGAGTGAGGGGAGGGCAGGGAAGTAATCGGATCCCAGACAGTGCTGATCAAAGGGCACAAGATAGCTAAACGACGGATGTGAATTCATAAACCCAGAGATTTACTAATACTAGAACCCAGGAAAAACAGAAACTGGGGCACATAAAATGAAGCAAATCTCCAATAATATACTAATATGTATGATGGAAGCATTAGTAATAAGTTGCCAGAACTGGAAGCTGTTGTAGTATTGGGGAACTGCAATGTAGTGGAATAACAAAAACATGGCTAAACCCAGATGATGGAAATCAATTTAATATGGAGTACGTACAGAGGTCAGAAAAGGAGGTGGTGTATAGCCACATATTATCAGGGGCAGTTGGGAGGTAAATAAATTTGTTCTTCATATAATCATAGAATTTTATAGCATTTGTCTCATTGTGCCTGTGTTAGCTCTTTGAAGGAGCTGTCAGTTAGTCTAATTTCCCTGATGATGTATTCATCATCATTTGGGTTGCAAGATGTTTTAGTTTTTGGCCTCAAATTCGAAATCTCAATGTTGTATGGGAGTGCAACGAGTCTCATCTGATTTGTCACATACTTGTTGACCTCCAGGTATGATCCATGCAAAGGGATGGAGAGCCTAGAGGACACCTGGGTATCACGAGCTAATGCCCAGCAGAGGAAGGGTCGAGCTGGGCGTGTAGCTTCAGGGATCTGCTTCCACCTGTTTACTAGTCACTGCTATCGTCACCACCTCCAGGAGCTGCAATTGCCCGAGATAAAGAGGGTGCCACTGGAACAGCTTTGTCTAAGGTTGGAACAACTATTTATGGAGTCGCAACAATTACATGTTCATTAAAATAACTGCATATGAAGAAAAAAAACATTGATTCCAACTTAACAAATTTGCAGGCGTTTAAAATGTAAAAAGAATGTATTTGCATTTTTGTAACATCTTTCATGACTTCAGGGTCTCAAAATGCTCTACATGGAAGTATTTGTGATGTGTTGTAATCTAAGAATGTGGCAGCCAATATGCATACAGTTAGATCCCACAAATTATGTGATAATGACTGGATCATCTGTTTTTAGTTCTGATGTTTGGGCGATGAATTCGACCAAGACACTTTCCCTGCTTCTCTTTGAAATAGTCCCATGGGATCTTTGATGTCCGCACAAGAGGGAAGACAGGCCTCAGTTTAATGTCTCATCCAAATTTAGGCTGGAGCGTCAGCCTAGATTTTGTGCTCAAATCCTTAGAGTGGAACTTTAACCCAAAACCTTTTGACTCAAGAATGATACCAACTGATCCATGGCTGACACAATATGTTGTACATTTCCTATACAGCAACCTGTACAGATCCCAAGATGAACTGAATCAAACCAGACCCAGTCCACTCCATTTCATTTGAAATCCTCGGTGCTTCAATGCACAGCACTGTTTGATTGATGCTAAAAGTAAATGAGGATAAATTGTTTCAACTGGAGGAGGATCAGTAAATAAGTGACACAGATTTAAGATAATTAGCAAAAGAACCAGCAGGGAGATGAGGGGAATTTCTTTTTTAATGGTATGATTTGTTGTTATGATTTGGAATGCATGACCTGAAAGGGTGGTAGGAGCAGATTCAATAGTAAGATTCAAAAGGGAATTGGAATAAAACTTGAAAAAACATTTTCAGGATTATGGGGAAAGAGCAGAGAAGTGGAACTAATTGAATAGCTGTTTCAAAGATATGGCACAGGGACAATGGGCCAAATAGTCTCCTGTGTTGCAAGGCTTTCTTAAGGCGCTGGAGTTTAGTTAGTCTATCCTTATGCTCCAGATAATATTCCATTGCACTGAGTGAATCGCAATTCCGTAGCATCAAAAGGGACTGTGACTTGCATAGGAGTGAGAGGTACCCAGTGAAACACCGTGGATAAGAGACTATAAGCCCAGGAAGCAGCTGGTTGGAGGTGTAAAATTGAACTGGACCGACCTACCACAGCAGTAAAAGTGGAGTGCAGTAAGAAAATTCTCAGTTTTAATTCATCACTGGCAATCCAGCAGAACAAGTATTCTTAAAAGTATGTTCCTATGAATGTGAATGCTATTAAATATGGGGATAATCTGGAGATGGGACCACTGTAATCATAGCTATATGGTCTGCCTTCTCATGGGAAGAAAAGAAAGAAAATCTTGAATTCTAGAATCACTTTTTGCAATGTACTCATTGTTGTAATGTAGGAAATGCGGTAGCCAATTTGTGCATGGCAAGGTCCCAGAAACAGCAATGAGATAATGACCAGATGATCTGTTTTAGCGATTTTGGTTGAAGTATACATATTGGCCAGGACACCAGTACAAACCCTCCTGCTCTTCTTAGAAGTAGTCCCATGATACCTTTTTATATCCTCTTGAGAGAGTAGACAGGGCCATGGTTTGATGTCTTGTCTGAAAGCAAGCACCTCTGATAGTGCAGTATTCCCTCAGCACTGCTGACAGAGATACAGTGTGGAGAGAATGCTGAAGGGAAATGGTAATAGATCCCTTGCTAAAATAACTGCATCAACAAAATGCTTTATTTGCCCATTTTTCATCTGATTTGTATTGCCAGTATTCAGTATTGAATGTAACCCCTTTCAGTTTGCTGTCATATATTTAAGCTCAAAATGTTTCTTTCCCACTGGACTAAATTATCATTTATGACGGCTCTCTTTGAAGAAGCGTTGTAGTTAGTATTCTGGATAATACTACATGTCATTGTTTCTGGAGAATTTTTTAAAAATTGAATTTGAGAGTTAATTTTTTTTTCTCTTTGCCTAGGATCAAAGTTCTGGACATTTTTGCAAATCATGATTTGGAGTCTGTTCTTTCGCGTCTGGTCGAATTACCCATGGAAGAAGGTTTGAAAGCAGCTAAGGACCGCCTGCAGAACCTCGGGGCTCTCACACTAGATGAAACACTCACTCCTTTGGGGTATCACTTAGCTTTTTTGCCAGTGGATGTCCGCATTGGAAAACTAATGTTGTTTGGCGCCATCTTCCGTTGCCTTGATCCTGCTCTGACCATTGCAGCTAGTTTAGCCTTTAAATCCCCCTTTGTAAGTAAATTAATCCTTCAAATTTATGCTAACATACAGGAAATACAGTTACACAATAACTTCTGATGAAAATAATTGATATACAGTAGTATTTTATGATTTAATGTATCTGCTATTCTACATTAATCCTATTTATTTATTGTTGTAAAGTACCGACTCATGATTATAAACCCTGAAGGATTGGGTGCACAGTTTTTTCAAAAACAAGAATATAGCGCCTTACCCTACCCCAGGATGCCCCAAGAGCCAAACTAAGTACTTTTTGAAGTGTAGTCACTGTTGTACAATAGGAAGCTGGCAGCCAATTTGTTCACAACAAGGTATCACAATCAGTAATCTGATAATGACCAGATTATCTGCTTTAGGGTTAGGAAGGACCAGGATGGTGAAGAAAATTAAGATGCTCTTCATCTACAAAAAGTCTCATGTGGTCAATGTCTCAAATAGCCTTTCCCAATCAAACTACTATTGCCCGGCTTCATGTGCCAATCTCTGTTAGAACTGTGAGCAGAGGTGTGAAGGCAGATGTTTGTTGCCATTAAATCAGACAGCTCTGGATTGGTTTGGCTTGTCAGTCTTAATTAGCAGCCCATCTAGGAGAAGGGACCTCTGATTTCAAAACCCTCAGTTATGGGTTAACTACTAAGGTATACATCAGCTGACAGTGCAGAAGATCACAAATAGTGCCACGGACTGGACAGCAGTGTCAAAGGTAGATGATGCTTGCCTGCTCAGCAGTTTATCTAGGAGAAGGACAACTCCAACATCAAACCTGCACCCTTTCAGCTGTTAATGCCTGTGGCACATATTGCATCAGTGTTGTATCAGCTGCCTTGGGGGAGTGGGAGAGGCTCTGTAAATGTACTCAATGTGCAGGTTGTTCAGCAAGTCATCCTCAACCAAAACACCAGAGATACCAAGGTAACAGAGCAGACCTAGGGAAGGGGAAGTAAAGGAACCCTAAACATAGCCTGCTCTACCTGCACCTTCCAGGTTACTGCTCCTGGCTGGTCATCTATTCACACATTGAAATGTAAAGAACACGACTACTTGTTATCATGTGAAGCTCAATTCACAGAATGTCAGAACGCTTCTAGACAACAACAAAAGACTAAAGAGCAGAACAGCCCTCATAGCCAGAATGTTGGGAAGGTACAACATCGACATAACCACCCTAAACGAAACCAGGCTTGGTGAGGAGCCTCAATTTGAGGAGATTCGTGCAGGCTACACATTCTACTGGGTTGCCAAGTCCAAGGACCAGCCTCAACAGTTAGGCCTGGACTTTGCCATTCTAACAGATTTAGCACACAAGCTTGACTCACTTCCTATGGAGAACAGCAATCAACTCATTATTCCCCCCTTAAGTCTTGCCAGTAACTAGCATGCAACATTCATTTGTACCTAGGCTCCAACAATGACACACACAAATGAGTTCCAAGAAACACTCTATGATCACCTCAGAAAGGTAATTAGAGGAGTACCCCATCAGGACAAACTCATTATTTGGCATTGGCAGAGCAAGCTCCAATGGCCAGCTCCTTATCTCTAAGTGCACAAGTTTGACCTAACCATCACAAACACAGTTTTCCAGCAAGCTGACAAACTGAAAACAACATGGATGTGCTGCAGATCCAAACAGTGGCACATGTTGGACTATGTTATTGTACAATGGCGCTCTACCTGCTCCCTTAGAGCAGAATGCTGGTCTGACCATCAGCTCATCAGGAGCATTGTGTCTTTGAAGATCAAACCTTAAGGCGCTTCAGCACAGACTCGAGCCACAAAGGAAGCTTGATGTAACTGTCCTCAAAGACATGCCCAAAAGACAAGAACTAAAACACAAACTAGCCAAAGGAATTGCTGATATTCCAGAGGACAATATTGCCATTGAAGATTCTTGGCAAAAGTTAAAGGATGTAACAACACGTCATCTGAGGTCCTAGGATTTGTTAAACAGAAGCACCAAGACTGATTTGACAACAACGACCAAAACATAGGCAAGTTTCTAGACGAAGTGCACAACGCTCACAGATCTTGCGTATCTGACAAGAAATCACAAACAGGGGACACCAGATACCATCGTGCAAAATACATGCTGCAGGCCTAACTATGAGAGTTGAAGAGCTGATGGTGGAAAAACAAGGCTGATGGGCTTCAAGTAGCTGCCGATTTAAAAACAATCTGAAGGCTCTAAATGAAGGTCTGCAATTAGTCTGTAGCCCCAAAGCCAACGGTGTGACACCCATCCTCTTAGCAGATGGCAATCAGCTCCTAACAAATAGGATGAGATTCTCTCTCATTGGGCAGAGTGCTTCAGTAATCTCTTAAATCAACAATCCATAGTGTGCGATGATACTGTTCGTCACTTCCAGAGCACCGCACTCTGGAAGAGCTTGCTGTTGGTCCTTCTCAAGTGGAAGTTATGGAGGCGATAAAGCGGCTTTCTATGGGCAAGCCGCCGGGAGCTGAAGGCATTCCACCTGAAGTATTCAAGTACAGAGTGACTCATTGTTAGAAAACTCACTAGTCTCTTCTGCCTAATCTGGAACCAGGGCACTGTGACCCAAGACAACAAGGATACCTCCATAAATGATCTCTACAAATAGAAAGGGAGCAAGTCCATTTGTGACGATCATTGTGGAATATCAATTCTTTCAACGGCAGGAAAAATTCTTGCATGGGTTATTCTTAATCAGATCGTCACTCACCTCATTGACTCTGTGTACCCAGATTCACAGTGTGGCTTCTGTGCAGGACAGGAAACAGTGGACATGATCTTTGCAGCATGTCAAATTCAAGAAAAGTTCTATGAACAGAATAAGGACCTCTATATGGTGTTCGTTGACCTGACCAAGGCTTTTGATACAGTAAACCAGGAAGGCATGTGGAAGGTTCTGTACAAATATGGCTGCTCTGAAGAAATGCTCTGTCACATGCTCATTTCATGATGGCATAATGGCCAGCATGATGCAACGTGGTACATCATTGGATGCCTTTCCTGTCACCAACAGCGCCAAGCAAGGCTATGTATTGGGTCGAGCTCTGTTTGCCATATACTTCTCAACCATGTTCCAGTACACACTCAAAGATCTTGACGCAGAAATGCACGTTCAATTCGGGACAGATGGCAGGCAACCTCTTCAACTTGCAAAGGCTCGAAGCTTGAACAAAGGTTATGGAACTGAGTGAACACTTGTTCAGGGACAACTGTGCTGTCATAGCACATACTCTGGGGGACATTCAGCTGCTTGTTGATTGCTTTGCCCTAGTCTTAGAACACTTTGGCCTGTTATTAAGTCTAAAAATGATCGAGACCTTGTTTTAACCTACCTCGGTCACATAATCGAAGACCCCCACAGACCCTATCAACAAAACACTCCTCTGTTCAGTACAGAGGTTTTGCTATCTTGGGAGTATCCTCTCCAATAACACTGCACTGGCTGACAACATCAATCATCGCCTTGCAAAGACAAGCTCAGTGTTTGGCAGTTTCACTTAGAGACTTTGACCTTTGTTCTGAAACAAACTCCATGCTCTTTCCAAAGTCTATAGACAGTGGTTCTTACCTTACTCCTTTGAGTGCGAGACTTAGAAAACCTACCAGCATCACGTAAAACAACTAGAAGCATTCCATCTTTGCTGTCTTAGATCTATGTGCAACATCAAGTGGCAGGACCAAATTTCCAACACCAAGGTTCTTGCAAAGTGCTGCATCCCTGGCATCAAGAACATGCTCATCAGCGCTCAATTTCGCTGGGTTGATCATGTGGTTCGCATGGAGGATTCCCATGTACCAAAAGCAGTACGCTACAGCCAGCTGACCATGGGCCAACCTCAGGACTTGCAAGCTGGATCCCAAAACATGAGAAAAAACAAACCCAAATGTATCTGTCATTAAGTGACTTTGACACTTGAGGAGAACAGAGTCAAGTGCAGGCCAATACGTCCATCCATCCCTCCAACACCATCTTCATATGCAGTATTTGCAATTGGCTATGCAAGTCGAGACTTGGCCTAACATCACACAAGAGACAACATCAACTTAGACAAATCGGTCTTTTTAACTTGCTGAACACTCTTCTGTTGAAGTAATGGGACAATCTATCATCTGCTTTTTTAGGTGTTAGTTGAGGGTTAGATATTAGCCAGGACGTCAGGAGAACCCACTTGTTTTTCTTCAAAGTAGTGTCATGCGGTCATTGACCATTTACGAGGGCAAACAGGTTCTCAGCTTAAAGTCTCATCTGAAAAACGCACCTCCAACAGCGCCACACCCCTTAATACTGCACTGGAAGTGTCAGCCTTCATTATATACTCAAATCCCTGGAGTGGGACTAAAACCAACACCATTTGCCAGAGAGATGAGCGTGTTACCGCTGAGCCTAGGTTGACACCTAATTGGAGCATGCATAATTTGTACAGAGAGATGTGAAGATGAGAACAAATGGGTAGAACTCAAAATAATTTTCACCATTTTTGGTTTTAACTGCAATTTTCTTAGAGCAGCAAACAAATAAAGTTTGAAACCTCAAGGATAATTACAAGAATAAAACACTAATGGTTGTAATTTTTAAGTGTTTAAATCATATGCAGTTGTTAGTTAATAGATACCTTTTAAATAAAATGGTTTGTGCTGTTGAAAGGTTTCTCCGTGGGATAAGAGAGAAGAAGCCAAGGTGAAGAAGCTGGATTTTGCTGTGGCTCACAGTGACTTTCTTGCATTTCTCCAAGCCTACAAGGTAAGACTGCGACTGCTGAGCACTCCTGCTGTATTGTCCTCAACATTGCTCATTCCTACCAACAACTGAACTTTCCTTTGCAAACCTGAGATGCATTTATTAAGGTGAACAGTAAAGAGCAAATATTTGTTTCTAATGGATTGCTGAAGACCTTTTGAATTTTTGTCTTTGAGTTGATTTGCCCTCTCTGGAAACCTTGACTGTCAGGTGTGTCAGAACAGTCTGTGATAACTAGCTACAGATTTTCTCTCCCTGTGGCCAAAAATCTGGTCCTTTGTTCACCAGCTCTCCCTTAACTTTCAAAAGGGAAGTGTATGTATACTTGAAAAGGAAACTTTTTCAGAGCTGTGGGGAAAGAGTAGAATAGTGAGACTAATTGAATAGCTTTTTCAAAGAATTGACGCATGTACGATGGACCAAATGCTTCCTCCTGTGCTGTATAACTCTGAAAAGACAGGGGTTTGAAAATTCGCAACCCAAAAAAATCAAAATTCACATCCACATCCTGCCATATTTTTGGAATGCCAGTGAACTCCATAGTTCGATGTTGATTTATTTATTTTGCACAGCCTGTTGTGGTGCTGTAACTACATAGTGAGCTCACAATCTCATTTGGGTAGTACTAAGTGGATGTGTGGCATTTCCCCTAAGAGATAGAGGAAGAACTAGAAGCTGCAGTAAACCTGTAATACTCAAGTACGCCACCCCACCTTTTCCCAACATAGGCTAGTCAATTATTTTTATGCTATTTTTTCTTGGGGATGTAAATAACACAGGGGAAGCTGTATTTCATTGGCATCTTAAAAAGTGAGAATAGGCCTTCTCTTTAAACTGAGTTCTTGAGCTGATGGTGTTCTCCTAATAATTTTGGTTAGGGACATCCAAGATTTGCACCCAGCAATGATGAAGTGTGATATATGTTCAAATTGGTGTGTGCCTTAGAAGAGATAAGGAAAGTGATGGTCATAGAGACATTTACAGAACAGATGGAAACCATTCAGCCCATTCATGCCAGCTCTCCTCTGAGCAATCCTCAGTCCCTCATCCTCTCTGAATCCCTGTAGCCCTGCAGGTTTATTTCCTTCACATGCTCATCCAATTTCCTTTTAAAATCATTGATTATTTCCACTCCTGTGGACAACGAGGTCCAGGTCATTACCACTCGCTATGTATTCTTCCTCTCATCCCCCTGTATCTCTTGCCCAAAACCTTAAATCTATGTCTCCCAGTCCTTGTGCTATCAGCCAATGGGAACAGTTTTACCTTGCAAACCTGTCATATCCAAATCTGTCATAATCCTATCAAATCTCCCCTCAATCTCCTTTGCTTCAAGGAGAACACTGCCAGCTTTTCTCACCTAACCTTGTAACAAAAATCCCCCATCTCTGGAACTATTTTGGTAAATCTCTAATGCACCCTCTCAAGGACTCTCACATTTTTCCTGAAACATGATGCCTAAAACTGGACGTGGTACTCTAGTTGGGGCCTAACCAGAGCTTTATAAAGGCTCAACAAAACTTCCCTGCTGGTGATGCAATGATTTTGCTGCTCATGCCCGTTTTGATGCTGAAGGTCTCATATATTGGTTGAGTTGCTGCCATACATCCTGTAAATTGCAAATACTAAAATCATCATGTGCTTGTGGCAGATGGGGTCAATACTGTGTCCACTGGCAGATTTGCAAACGGATCATGTTGAGCTTCTTGAGTGTTGTTGTGACTGCAACGTTCCAGGCCAGTGCTAAGTATTACATCACACTACTGACCTAACCCTTGTAGATGGTGGAGATGCATCAGGAGGTGAGCCTTCAAACTCAGCCCTGCTCCTATTGCTAATATATTTGGTCCAACCCAGCTTCTGGTCTGTAATGACCCCCTAGGATGCCAATGGTGGGGTCCTGGCAATGGTGGTGGCATTGAATGTCAAGGAAAGGCCACTGCGTCTTTTCTTCTTGGAGGCAATCATTATCCATTACTTGTGGTGTGAATGTTGGAGTATGTGTCTTTTTTAAATTTATAACATTTTTAAATTTAAATTATCCATCTAGGGATGGAGTGTTGCCTTAAAGGTGAGCTCTCAAGCAGGATACAGTTACTGCAGACAAAATTTCTTGTCTGGAAGAATACTACAGGTAGGTGGCCTTTTACCTCTTCTGACACTTAAGAATGTAGTGAATGCACCACAAGTCATACTGATTCATATTATTTTCTGTTGTTTTTCTCCACATTGCAGGAGATTTCGAGCATGAAGAGACAGTTTGCAGAGCTGTTGTCTGATATTGGTTTTGTGAAGGAAGGACTGAGAGCCAGATACATTGAGAAGATGTCGCCACACGGAGAGGATGGAATTATTAAGGCCACTGGCCAAGAGGTTAAAGAAAAGTTTTTCCTTTTTATATGCTTTCTTGATTCATGGCGTAATGCAATTTTGTGACATAGTGCATAACCTTAAAATTCAAAGTAGGCCATTGAAGGGTGATATCAGGAAGCACTTTTTCACAAAAAAGGTAGTGGAAATCTGGGACTCTGTCCCCAGAAAAAGCTGTAGAGGCTAGGTCAATTGAAAATTTCCCAACTGAGAATGATAGAATTTTGTTAGACCAGGGTATTAAGGAATCTGGAGCAAAGACAGGCTAAATGGAAACAAAAATAAAAATAGCTGGAAAAACTCAGCAGGTCTGACAGCATCTGCGGAGAGGAATACAGTTAACGTTTCAAGTCTGTATGACTCTTCATCAGAACTGAGGAAATTTAGAAATAAGGCAAAATATAAGCTGGTTGAGGGGGGGTGGGACAGGTAGAGCTGGATAGAGGGCCAGTGATAGGTGGAGGCAAAGAAGAGATTGCCAAAGATATCATAGACAAAAGGGTGTTGACGGTGGTGATATTAGCTAAGGAATGTGCTAATGGTGACATTAAGGATAGAAAGCAGGACGAGCAAGTGACAGCCCTGGTGGGGGTGGGGTAGGGGGAAGGGATCAAAATAGGCCAAAAGGTGGAGATGAAACAATGGATGGAAATACATTTAAAAATAATGGAAATAGGTGGGAAAAGAAAAATATATTTTTTTAAATTATAAATTATTGGAAAAACGGGATCGGAAAGGAGGTGGAGATGGATTGAGAGTTCATGATCTGAAGTTGTTGAACTCAATGTTAAGTCCGGCAGGCTGTAAAGTGCCTAGTCGGAAGATGAAGTACTGTTCCTCCAGTTTGCATTGAGCTTCACTGGAACATTGCAGCAGGCCAAGGACGGACTTGTGGGCATGAGAGCAAGGTGGTGTGTTGAAATGGCAAGCGACAAGGAGGTCTGGGTTATGCTTGCAGACAGACCAAAGGTGTTCCACAAAGCGGTCACCCAGTCTGCGTTTGGTTTCTCCAATGTAGAGGAGACCGCATTGGGAGCAGTGAATGCGGTAGACTAAATTGAGGGAAGTACAAGTGAAATGCTGCTTCACTTGAAAGGAATGTTTGGGCCCTTGGACGGTGAGGAGGGGGGAAGTAAAGGGGCAGGTGTTGCACCTTCTGCAGTTGCATGGGAAGGTGCCGTGGGAGGGGGTTGAGGTGTAGGGGGTGATTGAGGAGTGAACCAGGGTGTCCCGGAGGGAATGATCCCTACAGAATGCCGCCGGGGGGGGTGAAGGGAAGATGTGTTTGGTGGTGGCATCATGCTGGAGTTGGCGGAAATGGTGGAGGGTGATCCTTTTGAATGTGGAGGCTGGTGAGGTGATAAGTGAGGACAAGGGGGACTCTATCATGGTTCTGGGAGGGAGAGGAAGCTGCGAGGGCGAATGCGCGGGAGATTGGCCGGACACGGTTGAGGGCCCTGTCGACTACCGTGGGTGGGAAAACCTTGGTTAAGGAAGAAGGAAGACATGTCAGAGGAACTGTTTTGGAAAGTGGCATCATCAGAACAGATGTGATGGAGGCGAAGGAACTGAGAGAATGGGATGGAGTCCTTACAGGAAGCAGGGTGTGAGGAGCTGTAGTTGAGGTAGCTGTGGGAGTCGGTAAGCTGGTAATGAATATTGGTGGACAGTCTATCACCAGAAATAGAGACAGAGAGGTCAAGGAAGGGAAGGGAAATGTCAATGATGGACCATGTGAAAATGATGGAGGGCTGGAAATTGGAAGCAAAATTAATCAATTTTTCCAGGTCCAGACGAGAGCATGAAGCGGCACCGAAGCAGTCATCGATGTTCCGTAGAAAGAATTGTGGGAGGGGGCCTGAATAGGACTGGGACAAGGAATAGTCCACATACCCCATAAAGAGACAGGCATAACTGGGGTCCATGCGGGTATCCATAGCCACACCTTTTATTTGGAGGAAGTGAGACAAGTTTAAGGAGAAATTGTTCAGTGAGAGAACAAGTTCAGCCAGACGGAGAGTAGTGGTGGATGGGGATTGTTCGGGCCTCTGTTCGAGGAAGAAAATGCTGTCAGACCTGCTGAGTTTTTCCAGCTATTTTTATTTTTGTTTCAGATTTTCAGCATCCGCAGTATTTTGCTTTTATTTCAGGTTAAATGGAGTTGATCTAAGTGAATAGTGAAATCCGCTGAAGGGCCTGTTGTTCCAATTTTCCTATCTGGTATAATTCAGACCGCTTGTTACTTCTTAGGTGCATGCTCCTGTTGCCATCCCTTCCCCTCCCTCTTGCTAATGGCTCAATAGGTAATGAACTATGTCTTGTAACAATGAGCCATACTGAAGAGGAAGGTTGCAGGTACATTCTATGTTTTGCTCGGCCAGGAGCAGTAGCAGTAGACCCTAAATAAGGAAGGGTGGTTGGGTGGAAAAAGGTGAGCATAATCCTTCTTATCACTTTCCACTGAACACTACGAAAGGGACACTTATGGATCCCAGGTTGAGGTCAGGATTGTTGAGCAGGCTCATCAAGAAGTCACTTGGGCCAAGTACCAAGGAGTGTCATCAGAGAAACCATATCCAAGGAAAACTGATGAAAGGAGATAAATAGAAAGGCTTTTACTGTTTTTTAGTGTGTGGATGACTGATTATAGCCTATAAACAGGATTTTATTTTTGAAAAATAACTTCAACCTTTTATTTTGTCAATAATTTAATACCTTTAGAGTTCAATGTCAATAATTTTCAGTCTATAGTTCTGATATATTAGCAATATATATAAAACAATATGTTGTTCCTGCTTGTTTTAGTCATCTTGTTATGTCTAGCTCTTGTTTTGTCAATTTGATCTTCTCTTTTAGGCCAACTCCAATGCAGAAAACATGAAGTTAATTTCAGCAATATTGTGTGCTGCCCTTTACCCAAATGTAGTCCAGGTCAGTTCAGAACTCCTTTTAATCTAACCTGCATTTTTACTCTGATGAAATAGGTTAAAGTTGAAACTTTGCTTTTGGGAGCTTGATTGTTTCCCAACATAAGGAAAAGGAGCTCAGCTTCTGTTTAAAAGGATGGTAAATTCATGCTGAAAAAGGCTGCACTACCCTCTGATTTCTAATTCCAGAGGATTGCTCTGAGCAGAGAAATAATTTCAAGCATGGTCTGTGCTTTCTCAGGAGCTAATGAACAAGGGAAATTGACAGGAATCAACACTTGAGGGTGTTGTTCATCAGAATATTGAAGTATTGTCTAAATGGTGAGAATCAAGGGACTGGAGGAACAGAGAGGTTTGGGAGTCCAAGTATACATCATTAAAAATCAATGGAGCACTGCAAAAACCAATGAAAAAGGCATAATGTAATGCTGGCCTTTATTTCATGGGGGGGACGGAAAGTACAAAAGGATGTTGTGCTACAGTTGTACAGATTCTTGATCAAACTCCAACTGGAGAACTTCATTCAGTTATTGGTTTTGCACCTCAGGAAAGATATAGTGGTCTTGGAGGGAGTGTAGCATAGATTCACCAGAATACTACCAGGGCTAAAAGGGTTAAGTTATGCAGGTTGCATAAACTTGGCTTGTATTCCCTTGAGTTTAGGAGACCGATGTTTAAAATGATGAAAGATTTGGTAGGGATATACAGAGAAAATTATTTCCTTTGGTGGCCAAATTGAGAACAAGGGAGCATAACCTTAAAATTCGAGCTTGGCTGTTCAGGGGTCATGTGAGGAAGCACTTTTTAACACACCGGTACAAACTTGGAACAATCTCCCTCAAAGATCTTGAGGTTAGATCAATTTAAACTTTCAAAACTAATATTGATAGATTTTTGATAAGCAACAGTATTAAATGTTACTGAACCAAGGAGAGTAAGTGAGAGTTTAGATACCGTTAAGTCATGATTGAATTGAACTATGGTATTAGCTCGAGGGACTAAATGCCCTACTTCCGTTGCTATATAAGAGGCTTTCAAGGTTTTTATTGGGTAATGGTATCAAGAAATGTAGAGCACAAGTAGGTAAATGCTGTTGAGGTGCAGATCAGCCATTTAGATGAATGGAGCACCTGGCTTCCCCACAGGGACTTCAACTTACAGCACAGACAAGACCTTAAACAAAGTTCAGCAGATGTTTGGTGTCCTGAAACCCAATACATACAATCAAACCCTCAGCCATACAGGAAATGAACTGAACACGTGAACTTTACTATTCTGTATGGCAATTCATTTTCTCTTCAGATACATTGCAAAACAATAATCTTAAATCTGTCAATCTTTCCCCTTTCTCTTGTAACTTACTGCTAGCTGCTTCTACTACATGTCGACCATCACAAAAACTACCTTTTCTTGTCAAGTTTGATTGGTAGTATTAGAGGGTAAGCATCTTCAAGCAGTTATCTTGATTCCCAAACATCATCTGTTCTATAACAAAAACAGAATTACCTCGAAAAATTCAGCAGGTTTGGCAGCATCGGCGGAGAAGAAAAGAGTTGACGTTTCGAGTCCTCATGACCCTTCAACAGAACTGAGTAATATTAGGAGAGGGGTGAAATATAAGGTGGGGGGGGGGTTGTGTGTGCAGCGGGGGGAGAGAAGTGAGGGGGCGGGGGGGGTGGGTGGTTGTGGGGACAAGCAAGCAGTGATAGGAGCAGATAATCAAAAGATGTCACAGACAAAAGAGCAAAGAGGTGTTGAAGGTGATGATACTATCTAAACGAATGTGCTCATTAAGAATGGATGGCAGGAGACTCAAGGTACAGCTCTAGTGGGGGTGGGGTGGAAAGACTAACAGGGCATAAAAGGTATAGATTTAAAAATAATAGAAATAAGTGGAAAAGAAAAATCTATATAAATTATTGGAAAAAAACAAAAGGAAGGGGGAAGAAACGGAAAGGGGGTGGGGATGGAGGAGGGAGTTCAAGATCTAAAGTTGTTGAATTCAATATTCAGTCCGGAAGGCTGTAAAGTGCCTAGTCGGAAGATGAGGTGCTGTTCCTCCAGTTTGCGTTGGGCTTCACTGGAACAATGCAGCAAGCCAAGGACAGACATGTGGGCAAGAGAGCAGGATGGAGTGTTAAAATGGCAAGCGACAGGGAGGTTTGGGTCTTTCTTGCGGACAGACCGCAGGTGTTCTGCAAAGCGGTCGCCCAGTTTACGTTTGGTCTCTCCAATGTAGAGGAGACTGCATTGGGAGCAACGAATGCACTAGACTAAGTTAGGGGAAATGCAAGTGAAATGCTGCTTCACTTGAAAGGAGTGTTTGGGCCTTTGGACAGTGAGGAGAGAGGAAGTGAAGGGGCAGGTGTTGCATCTTTTGCGTGGGCATGGGGAGGTGGCATAGATGGGGGTTGAGGAGTAGGGGGTGATGGAGGAGTGAACCTGGGTGTCCCGGAGGGAACGATCCCTACGGAATGCTGCCAGCGGGGGTGAAGGGAAGATGTGTTTGGTGGTGGCATCATGCTGGAGTTGGCGGAAATGGCGGAGGATGATCCTGGGGCCCAGCTATGCCTGTCTCTTTATGGGGTATGTGGAACATTCCTTGTTTCCAGTCCTACTCCAGCCCCCTCCCACAACTCTTTCTCCGGTACATCGATGATTACTTCGGTGCTGCTTCATGCTCTCGTCGGGACCTGGAAAAATTTTATTAATTTTGCTCCCGATCTCCACCCCTCCATCATTTTCACATGGTCCAACTCTGACACTTCCCTTCCCTTCTGTGACCTCTCTGTCTCAATTTCTGGTGATAGACTGTCCACCAATGTCCATTACAAGCCTACCGACTCCCACAGCTACCTCGACTACAGCTCCTCATACCCCGCTTCCTGTAAGGACCTCCATCCCATTCTCTCAGTTCCTTCGCCTCCGTCGCATCTGTTCTGATGATGCTACCTTCAAAAACAGTTCCTCTGACATGTCCTCCTTCTTCCTTAACCGAGATTTTCCACCCACGATCGTTGCAGGGCCCTCAACCGTGTCCGGCCCATCTCCCGAGCATCCGCCCTCACGCCTTCTCCTCCCTCCCAGAAACATGATAGGGTCCCCCTTGTCCTCACTTATCACCCCACCAGCCTCTGCATTCAAAGGATCATCCTCCGCCATTTCCGCCAACTCCAGCATGATGCCACCACCAAACACATCTTCCCTTCACCCCCCCGGCGGCATTCCGTAGGGATCGTTCTCTCCGGGACACCCTGGTCCACTCCTCCATCAGCCCCTACTCCTCAACCCCCACCTATGGCACCTCCCCATGCCCATGCAAAAGATGCAATACCTGCCCCTTCACTTCCTCTCTCCTCACCGTCCAAGGGTCCAAACACTCCTTTCAAGTGAAGCAGCATTTCACTTGCATTTCCCCTAACTTAGTCTACTGCATTCGTTGCTCCCACTGCTGTCTCTTCTACATTGGAGAGACCCAACGTAAACTGGGCGACCGCTTTGCAGAACACCTACGGTCTGTCCGCAAGAAAGACCCAAACCTCCCTGTCGCTTCCCATTTTAACACTCCACCCTGCTCTCTTGCCCACATGTCTGTCCTTGGCTTGCTGCATTGTTCCGGTGAAGCCCAACGCAAACTGGAGGAACAGCACCTCATCTTCCGACTAGGCACTTTACAGCCTTCCGGACTGAATATTGAATTCAACAACTTTAGATCTTGAACTCCCTCCTCCATCCCCACCCCCTTTCCGTTTCTTCCCCCTTCCTTTTGTTTTTTTCCAATAATTTATATAGATTTTTCTTTTCCCACCTATTTCCATTATTTTTAAATCTATACCTTTTATGCCCTGTTAGTCTTTCCACCCCACCCCCACTAGAGCTGTACCTTGAGTGTCCTGCCATCCATTCTTAATGAGCACATTCGTTTAGATAATATCATCACCTTCAACACCTCTTTGTTCTTTTGTCTGTGACATCTTTTGATTATCTGCTCCTATCACTGCTTGCTTGTCCCCACAACCACACCCCCCCCACCTTAAACCAGCTTATATTTTACCCCTCTCCTAATATTACTCAGTTCTGTTGAAGGGTCAAGAGGACTCAAAACGTCAACTCTTCTTCTCCGCCGATGCTGCCAGACCTGCTGAGTGTTTCCAGGTAATTCTGTTTTTGTTTTAGATTTCCAGCATCCGCAGTTTTTTGTTTTTATCATCTGTTCTATAACTGGCCACTAGAACGTGTGCAACACTCACTTAAAATGACTGGTTTTATTTTTGTCACTCCCTTCTTAGGGAAAAGGGTGTGTCCTCTATTCTCCACTACTTCATAATGGCAAGGCAGAAATCAATAACTGTCATGTGGCAAATTGCAAACTTCCATCCTATCGTTCAATGGCTACATGTAGTATTTACAGCTTAGAAGCAGGCCTTTTTACTCGACTGGCCTGTGCTGGTGTTTATGCTTCATTTGAATCTCTTCCCACATGACTTAATTTCTTCAATATATCTTTCTATTCCTTTCTCCTTGTGTACTTGTCTAGCATTCCCCTTAAATGCATCTGTGCTATTTGTCTCAACCACTCCATGTGGTAGCTAGTTTCATATTCTAACCACACTGAGTAAAGAAATTTCACCTAATTTCCTTATTGAATTTATTGGTGACTACCTTGGATTTATGGCCACTAGTTTTGAGCTACCCAACAATTCGAAACATATTTTTCTTTGTGTCTACCCGATTTAAATTCCTTCAAAATTTTAAAGACTGCACTTAGGTCAACACTCAGCCTTCTCTTTTCTAGAGAAGAAAAGCCCCCCAACTTGTTAGATATTCCTGATAGTTATAATCTCTCAGTTCAAATCATTATTGTAAATAATTTTCGCACCTATTCCAGTGTCTGTTGTTTTTGTAATTTGTAGACCAGATTTCAGGGTAGTGTTTTAAGTTTGTAATGAATCTTCAATGCACTGCAAATTTCACCTATGGCACTCATTTTATTGGCAGGAAAAAAGCAACTGTCGTCTTCTAACTTTTTAAGGAACAGTATGGGAAGCTAATCAAAAAAAAGGGGTATTAGTATTAGTGGCTACCTTCATTAATAGTCAACTAGTTTTGACAACAAAATGAAGCTTTTGGAAACAATTCAGGACAAAATTAACAGCCACTTGGACAAATGTGGATTTATTAAGGAGAGCTAGCATGGATGTGTTAAAGGCAAATGATGCTTAACTAGCTTGATGAAGTAATAAAGAGGGTTGGTGAGGGTAATGAGGTTAATGTGGTGTGTATGGATTGGAAAAGCCGTTCGGAAAATGTGCCATATAAAGTTGAAGCCCATGGAATAAAATGGGAAGTGGCAGCATGGATGCAAAGTTGGCTGAGTGACAGGAAACCTAGGGTAGCGGTGAATGGTTATGTTTTGGACTTGAGGAAGGTATACAGTCATGTTCCCGGGAGTTAGTATTGGGACAACTGCTTGTCTGGATCTATTGATGACTTATACTCGGGTGTACAGGACACAATTTCAAAATTTGAAGATGACATAGAATTTGTAAGTATAGTGAACTGTGAGGAAGATGGTGATAAACGTCAAGGGGACATACACTGGTGGAATTGGTGGACATGTGGCAGATGCAATTTAACACAGAAGTGCAAGGTGATATATTTTGATAAGGAAAAATGAGGAAAGGCAAAATAAAGGGTATAGTTCCAAAGGGGTGCAGTAACAGAGACAGGACAAGTTGAGAAAGTGATTAAAAAGGGATCTTGAGCTTTGAGTAGAGGCATGGAGTAGAAAAGCAAGGAGGTTGTGATGAATCTTTATAAAGCACTGTTTTGGTCTCAACTGGAGTATTGTGTCCAATTCTGGGCACCAGGCTTTGTGAAGGTCTTAGAGCGGATACAGAAAAGATTCAGGAGAATGGTTCCAGGGATGAAGGACCTCAGTTATGTGGATCACCTGGAGAAGCTGGGATTTTTCTCCTCCGAGAAATAGAAGTTGAGAGTAGATTTGTAGAGGTGATCAACATCATGAGGGATCTAGGCAGTGTAGATAAGCTGTTCCCATTGGCAGAAGAGTCAAGAACCAGACAACACAGATTTAAAGTGATTGCAAAAGAGCTGGTGACATGGGGAAAAACTTCATTAAGCAGCATGTGGTTATGGTCTGGAATGCACTGCCTGAGAGGTTGGTGGAGGCAGAGTCAATCATGGCCTTCAGAAGGGAATTTGATAAGCATCTGAAGGGAAAGAATTTGCAGGGCCTCAGGGAGAAGATGGAAGACTGGAACTAGCTAAATTGCTCTTGTAGAGAACCGGCATGGGCTGTATGGGCTGAATGGGCTCCTGCTGTGCTGTAACCAACTGGTCTGTGATTCTAATGTCATTGAATGTGTATAATATTGAATATAAGTTTTCAATACGAGCCAATTCTCTCACTTATCATATGCTGATGGCCACTTTGAGAATTATTTAGAGATCTTCCTTCCCAGAACGTGAGAATGTAATGATCCCCACAGGGAGCGATAACTTTTAAAAAGAGATTTGAATTCCCAATTACCAACTTGAAATCGTGTTGCGTGATTTATTTAAGTTTTAAGACTTTTACTGTAATGAAAATCAACATTCACTAGCCATTACTTAGTAGGCAACTAATAATCTAAGCTACAGAAAAGATATCTGTTAGTGTCTTTACACGGCTGGTAATCCCACACTGCATTAATATCTGCAGAATTATAGTCTTTACAGGAACTGGTCCACAGTCACGCCCTCCTTCCAACAGGTTCGCTTCTCCCTGCTTTTCTGAGTTGTACGTCAAAAGTCGTTTCCCTCAGTCTTCTGAGAATCCCTGAACTGACTTCTAGCAGCAAGGCCCACTCCATCCCTGGGTAAATTTTCCAATGTCCTTAAAATCTGTGCACATTCCATCACTACCCTGAGGTCAAGCTTCCACTAGCATTCTGCCTGGTAGCTAGCAAAGAACCACCTTTTCCCTGCTGCTTGTAACAGCTGATCCTTTCCAATCTCTCGCGCCCGCACTCTCATGATCTCTCTCTTGTGTTCTCTCTCTCTCTGCCTGAGCGTCTCTAAGTCTACCCATGGCAAAGCCAGTCTTCTGTCCTTTGTTTTCAGATGTTAAACCTGGCATGTACATTTCAATACAATAGCACCTGACCTGAGCATCCTATTCCACTGGGTTGCATCAGTTTATTGCTGGGCAGAACTAGCAGGAGGTCACATGCTCCTTTTTTACCTTGAATTAAAAGAGATAATTTAAAACAAAACAACCTTATAAAACTTCATTCTGAACAAGAATGGAAAGCAGAGGGCAAGTCTATTGATGGGATAGGGAGAAAATCGAGATATTTAAGTTTACAGTATAGCAATGTATTTGAAGACAAAATAAAACCTCTGGAATCATTCTCATCATAATCCAGTGCCCTTGATAGAGGAGGGAAAACATTGAAGAAAGGGAGAGGGGTCTACAATACAAATCAACTTGAAAGTTTTAATTTTTTTGTACCTAGGTGACCTCTCCTCCGAGTAAGTACGCGCAAACTATGTCTGGTGCATTAAAAGTGCTACCAAAGCCAGAAGAACTGCACTTCATCACAAAGAATGATGGAAATGTCCACATCCACCCTTCTTCAGTGAATTATCAGGTCAGTATATATGGTTTTTTTCCCAATGAAAGGTCATTTGAGAGCCAGCAGAAGCAGACCCATGCCTTGCTCGTCACTGTGGATTCATCAGGCAAGGGAGATTTTATGTTGATGATCTGCTATATTTATTAACTGCTACGTTATCTATCTGAGCAGTTTGACGTTTGCCAAATGAACATTACATTTTTTAAATAAGTTTTTATATCATTCAATAAAACCCTAATGAATGGAATCATAGGATCTTACAGCACAGAAGAAGCTATTCAGTCCATCATGCCTGTGCAGGCTCTTTGAAAGAAATTTCCAATTAGTCCTATTCCTTGTTCCTTGTTCTTCCCCCATGACCCTGTAAATGTTTTACTTTCAAATGATTATCCAACTCCTTTTTGAAAGTTACTATTGTATTTGCTTCCAACATTATTTCAGGCAGATTATAATTCTTTGCATTTTAAAAAAGGTAGCCTCAACTCTCCATTGGTTCTTTTGCCAGTTATCTCAAATCTGAGTCCTCTGGTTACCAGCCCTCTTGCCAGTGGAATCAGTTTCTCCTTATTTCTTTTATCAAAATCGTTCATAATTTTGAACACCTTTATTGAATATCTTTGCCCTCTGCTGCAAAGAGAACATCCCAGCTTCTCTAGTCTCTCCACAAACGAATAGGTACAAGTAACTACTACAATACCCTAAATTTGACAATAATTACTACAATAATATCTCTTGTAAAGTGAACAAATAGACTCTTGTTAAGTTATCAAGGACATTGTGCTGCAATTTCACAACTATCTCGCAGTGATGATCAAGCAATACACAACCAGTTATTGAACTTCAACGTGAATTATCAAAGCGTATTAAGATATTTCTAAGACATGGCATAACTTGCTCAATTGATAAAGAAAAAATAACTTGAATATAAAGCTCCTTTCATTTCTGCAGGATGTCCCAAAGCAGTTAAAATATAAGAAAGTACTTTTAAAGCATTAGACAGTGTTGTAATGTAGGAAAAATGACAGCCAATTTGTGCACAGCACAGTCCCATAACAGCAATGATCAGATGATCTGTTTTTGTGAAGTTGCTTTGCAAAATAAATATTGGCAAGGGCATTAGGGAGAACTTCCCAGCTCTTCTTCGAACTACTGCTGTGAGATCTTTCATGTTCTCCTGAGGGGGGTTTACTTGATGTAAATCATTATTGTCTATCACAAGATTGTGCAAATGAAAACTCAGACCATGGTGTTTAGTCTAAACTTGAATCTAGATTAATTGTGCTGTACAATGTGCCTGAAAGTGAGCTCAAGGCATTTGTTTTCTAGGTCACATTCAGTTGCTCAGTTCACATTCCTTCACCACTGATGGTACCTAGTCCATTCAATTTTTACAACTAAACAAGAGGGTGTGGCCCTTGATCGCGTTAACCCTTGAATATTGCTTTTCAAACTGTCCCTCCATTCTTTTAAGTATTGCCAATCATAAAAGTATATACCAATCATCAGCCTCTTGATTGAAGCCAGCTCCTCAGTTTGATGCACTGAGGGGTATTGAATTTGGGTATACCAAAACTGGCCACTCTCGCCATTCGTAATACATTTGGTAATTCTTTAGCCACATGCAGCTTTTGAAATTGGCCTTAAATATCAGCAAATCGAAGGTAACGTCACTATCAACAACAACTTATATTTATTTAGCACCTTTAACGTAGTAAAAGTTTCCAAGGCGCTTCACTGGAGTGTACTCGGACTAAAACCAAGCCACATAAAGACACATTAGGTGAAGTGACTAAAGCTTGGTCAAAGAATTAGGTTTTAAAAAGCATCTTCAAGGAGGCGAGAGAGGCATAGAGATTTAGGGAGGGAATTCAAGAGCTTAGGACCTGGACATCTGAAGACACAGCTGGCAGCAGTGAGGTGTTGGAAATTAAGGATGCAGAAGACGCCAGAACTGGAGGAGAGCAGAGTACTTGAAGGTTGCAGTGCTGACGGAACTAACTGATTGAGTGCAAGGTCATGGAGAGATTTGGACGTGAGGATGACAATGTTAAATTTGAGGTGTTGCTGTTCTGGGTGCCAGTGTAGGCACACAACCACAGACTTTCATGGTGTCAGTGCTTCCTGCAGTAATGTAACTTAAATTGGATGCTTAACTGAGTAGCAGCGTTGAATGTGTTTCCCAAAACCCCTGTGGCATCGATGCATCAGGTGTCAGTCAAGGCTTAGTGGCAGCAAACTTGCCGCTAAGTCAGAAGGTTGTGAGTTCAAGCACCACTGTAGAGACTTGAGCACAAAGTCCAGGATAACACTCCTGACCTAGTACTGAGGGAGGGCTGCGTTGTTGGAGATGTCATCTTTTGGATGAGACTTTAAACCGAGGCCTCATCTCTCAGAAAATAAAAAAACTGTAAGGCACTATTTTGAAGAGGTACAAGTGTGTTCTCCCAATGACCTGGACAATATTTATCTCTCAATCAACAAAACCAAAACCGATTATTTTATCATTTATCTCATTGCTGTTTGTGGGACTTTGCTGTGCGCAAATTGACTACCAGATTTCCTACATTACATTGACTACACTTTAGTAGTAGTTCATTAGCTGTAAAGTGCTTTGGAACACCTGAAGATCATGAAAAGTGCTACAAAATGCAAGTTTTTTTTTTAAAAACTGCACTACCATTAAAATTATTACCTTATAGCCCATTAATGATTACCTTTTTTTTTGCTCAAATAATGGATTTTCATTGGGCTGCCTGCATAAAGAACACAAATATTAAATCATTCACTATATTTGGATCCTAGGTCCGGCACTTTGAAAGTCCTTATTTGGTGTACCATGAGAAGGTGAAAACCAGCAGAGTATTTCTGCGAGACTGCAGCATGGTTTCTGTGTACCCTCTGGTGTTGTTTGGGGGTGGCCAGGTCAGTGTGGAACTTGAGAGGGGACAATTCATCATCTCCCTTGATGATGGATGGATTCGATTTGCTGCTGCTTCCCCTCAGGTAAGGAGGCATTTTCTTTTATCAATTGAGGGTAATTTGTTATTTCTTTGAAATGATCATTCTGTGATTGAAATTGAAACATTGAAATTGAATAACGCTCCGCCAATAAGGACTCATTTGCAAGTCACAGCGGTCTGTAAACCTAGCCTGTTTAGATAGGAAGATTCTGCATTCCATTATTGTTTATGCTGTATTAGCTGACTTAGCTGCCAAGTGTTTTAAAACATGGGTTATTAAAACTGTTATCATTCTCTTGGACAAGAGAGGAGAAGGCATTGTCGTCCTGATCGTAACCTGGAAAGTACCGTGGGTGAGAATAGGATTGAGTTTGGCAATAATGCTAACTGGTAGAATAGTCAGTAAGCAATCACGCCTGGGGAATGATCACCCAAGGGAGACACTGAAAGGCATTTTGCCATAGGAATGTTCTGTAGCAAGAGTTAGCTGACTATTGAGAGGATGAAAGTTGGAGGAGAAATAAATTGAAAGTGATATTATTACATATACTGTGACAGCTGATGGTCAAAAGGATTATGTGTTCCCTGGAGGACTGAACCTTGATTAGATTGTTTAACTTAACTTTGAGTAACAGCAGAACAGACAGGGTTAATAGTAGAAGCATTGCGAAACACCTGCATGTCACCTATCAGAACCCTCCCTCCCTCCCTCAAAGCAGAGAGATAACAGATGCCTGACTGTGAGTTTTCTACTTTGATACACTGAGACATATGAATGATCAGAATGACTTGCCCTCCTTCCCTCCCTTCTCAATGTCTTGTCTCCCCTCCTTCTGACATTATTTAAGAGTTTACTTTCAGGAAATGATGGGTACAGATGTGAGCCCTATTATGCCCAGCATTATTGTACTATATATAAGGGTAAATCAATTAGTGGAACAGTGGCAAATGCAATTTAATATTGTGTAATATACTGATCATAGTGAGAGAGAATGCATTTTGCTTTGAGAGGGGAGACGTTGGTATTTTATGATTGGTGTCAGTAGTTAGGGATAAAGTTCAAAGAAATCTGAATCTGGGTGATCAATGGACCTAACCAGAGCGGAGCAGAAAATTAATAAAGCAAATAGAAAGCTGAACTGGAAAACAAAAATATTGAGTACAAGTCAGGAAATTATCAATAAACTGTATGATGTTTGAGTCATTCCACACGTTAAGTATTGTGTCCATGCCCTTTTTATTCATGGCAATCAATCTCTCATGTAGTCTACAATAGACGCAGACAAAAGATGAGGAAAACACCAGTGCCGGAGAACTTTGGGAGTCATAGGTCCAAAACTCTCATTTTTCCTCCCAAATGCTGCACTTTCCACTTGTCATGTCTCAATTTGCTTGTCTACCGCAACCCAAAATTTCACTTTCTGAAAGTAATTTGCTTTTGAATTAATAAACATCTTTGTGATGCTGGTTGCATAAATTGACTACTCTATCACAGATATTTCCATAGTTTTTGTATTTGCACACAAGCTCACACTGTGTCCACTGGGTTCTCCTGTTCACAAGGTGAAACAACTTATCGTGATCTATATTATCTAATCCCTCTAAAACAACAATCACATCACTTCCCATTCTCTTTTCCAGTAAGAACATACCCAGTTTAGAGAATCATAATACAATCCCTCAATTGTGATGGATTTTATACCGTTTTAGAGGGGGTGGAGCAGGTGGAACGAGACAGAAGGTGAGGGATAGGTGACAGCTAAGGACAGATTGACAAAGATGTCATGGACACAAGACAAAGGGAGCGTTAATGGTAGTGGTAGAGAGTAAAGAAGGTGCTGACAGTGGCATAAATATTAATAGCAGAGCAAGGGTCAGCCCTCTGAAATCAAAACATAAAAATAAGTAACAGATGGCCCTGTGGGGTAAAGGGTGTTTGGGGGAAATAAAAACTGGAATAAAAACAAAAATTGCTGGAAAAACTCAGCGGGTCTGGTAGCATCTGTGGAGAGAGAAACAGACTTAATGTTTTGAGTCCGTATGACTTCTCTTTAGCTCTGAAGAAGTCATACGGACTCAAAACATTAAGTCTGTTTCTCTCTCCACAGATGCTACCAGACCCGCTGAGTTTTTCCAGCAATTTTTGTTTTTATTCCAGTTCAGTGGAACTTAGCCTCTTCTGTGGACTACATTGAAATTGTAGATAGGAATCGGACAAACTATATTTATTTTATGTTTGAGCAGTTTTACTTTTTAAACCTGTGCCATTAAAATAAGCTCTTACGTTTACTTAGTGTGGTTTATAGATATGGGGTTCAAATTGATGGTTGAAGCAATGCTGAAAAATAATCAGGTGGGTTAAGCTTTTAATATTAATAGAATTGTTTCAATTGCCCAAAGAGGTGAGAAAGAAATTTTCCATATTTTTCCCCCTACTTGGCCGGAGCTTGTATCTGTATCTCTCAGGAAATTACATGGTTCAAGGTGGATAGGAAGCACAATACATCACAACTGTATGGGAAAGGCTAGATAAAACAGAGTCTTTTGCTGTCCTTCATTTCCTTGCTTCATGTGTATGTACAGATGTCTACATATACACTCTCTTTTTAACCAGTATTTCTTCTTGCTCTTGTACTTTACCCAGATTGCTGAGCTAGTTAAAGAGCTTCGCTGGGAATTAGACCGGCTGCTGGAGGATAAAATCAAGAAACCCAATATGGACTTATGCACTTGTCCACGGGGATCACTCATCATTGACATGATTGTGAAACTTATAACCACTCAGTGATGACCAAGCTGGAAAAGATTTCTGGCCAAGGTAGCATTTAAATGCACTGAGAACTTAGAGGGAAAGCTGCTCAGCCATTTTCACTACCATCCCAAACACTGGCAGCAGAATTCAGATCTGTTATCCTTGTAAGCACTTTGGATGAAAATAGAAGTGATTGAACTGCTTGGTCCAACGACATTATCTATGCACAAATACTTGAAACAGTGCAACAAGCAAAAACCTACTGGATCTATTAATAAAGAATATGTTACTGACAACCCCAGGGCCACAACAACTTTGTAGTACAAGTCACATATTTACTGTTCAACACAGGGCATACGTGGAAGTGTGCGGACTCCGTGGATTATCATCACTGTAAATTTACCGACCAAAATCTTAACATGCCTGTGGGGTGAGGTTAACCGGTTTGCACTTCAGTAGAACATAGCTTTTCCCAGAGAAATGGTTGAGACCAGCTGTGTTGCTGGCATTGGTTTTGCATCATGGAGTGACTGCTACTGCACTTCAAGATTTTGGTTGATTGGCCCATTCACAAAGCATTTGCACCGGACAGAGGAAAAATATAAAATGCACGATTTTGACTGTCACACTTTCCTCCCTGTGATGTTGGAGGAAGAAATATTTTAATTAAGAGCTATGAAATAAACATCAATCTTTAAAAGACTCTTATCTCTCCAGTAACTAAATGAACTGTATTAAAGTTGTTGCACTTTAAGGTGTATTGAAATATAAATTAGTACCATAAATCCTTAATTAAAATAGGTATATTTTGCATCATGTGTTGTTCTTACAAAATTCCTCTGTTCTCTGTTGCCTGGTGCTTATACAGGGTAATGAGTAGATGCCCACTTCAGTGGGGAACTGGCTCAAACACAACTTGATAGCAGGAGATAAGTGGAACAGGGTATGGTAATATAGTGGTTATGTTATTGGACTAGTAACACAGGCCTGGATTAATTATCTGGAAACAAAAATTCAAATCCTACAATGATAGTTCTGGAATTTAAATTTAATTAAATAAATCTGGGATAAAAAGCTAGTATTAGTAATGGTAACCGCGAAGCTACTAGATTACCATAAAAGCCCATTTAGTTCACTATTGTCCTTTAAGGAAGGAAACCTGCCAGCTTTACCTGGCCTGTCCTATCTGTGTACTCCAGTCACACACCAATGTGGTTGACTCTTAAATCCCATCTGAAATGGACTAACAAGCCACTCAGTTGTATTCAAGAAGATGGCTCACCAGCATCTTCTTGAGGGCAATTAGGGATGGATAATAATTGCTGGCCTTGCCAGTGCCACCCACACCCTGTGAATGAATTAAGAAAATATATGAATTTAGATCCAATCACTGGGGGAATGGGGAAAGAATGTGATTCTTGAAATTAAACATGAACTGACACATTCGAAGAGCTCACTGTAGGAATTTGGATTAGAAAGCACTTGCATTTATATATATTGTCTTTCATGACTTCAGGACATCCCAAAGCACATTGCAGCCACTGAAGTACTTTTGAAATTGTTGTAATGTCAGGAATGTGGCAGTCAATTTGCTCACAGCAAGATTCCAGTGAGCTAAATGGCCAGATAATCTGCTCTAGTAATGTTGGTTGAAGGATGAATATTAACTAGGACATCAGGATAGCTTTTATGCTCTTCAAAATAGTGCCATGGGACCTTTTACATTATCTGAGAAGGCAGGCATTTAAAGTGTCACCTGAAAGACTGCACTTCCTCATGCAAAGGACAGCACATCCAACAGTTCAGTGATCTCTCAGTACTGCATTGAAATATAAGCCTAGACGTGGAACTCGAGCCCCACTTACCGACTCAGGAAAGAGTGCTACAATTGAACCATGTCTGACATCTGTTGAAGTACGGCTTGTAAACATTTTGAGGAAAATTTAAAGCTAAGCGGAGAGGATTTTGAAATAACTTGAACGAGGTGGAATAAAATAAAAGTGAAATTTCAAAATAAAATATCAGCATTTTACTGAGATGTATCCTTACTCTGTGTACCTATACCCAATTCTTTATTGACTTGAGCTTTGACAAAGGACTATAAGATTCATATTCATATTTTCATTGTAATTACAGGTATACTGTGTGCATTTTTAAACTTAGTTCGTCGATGTGATTTTTGAAATATTTCATTTCCATTTACTTTATATCTGTATTGTAGTCTTATTCCTTTCCTCCATCTCGTTCTCCATCTTTCAAGAGCAACAGCTTTTAATCCAGGAACACACACTGATATTTCTGCTACAGACATCAATGGTGCTGAAGACTTGTTCTTGTGTTAGTAACAGCGATGTTGCCCATATTTGTTCCTTTAGCAGATTCTGTACCAGCTGACCTGACCCAGCAAGCTCCCTGTTGGATATACTGATGCATTCAGGTTCAAATAATGAGTTTAAGGAACATTTGATTCAAAATGTATGTTGCCCAGAAAGGAAGCTAAAAGCCCTTTTGTTATGGCTATACACTTATTACAATGGGCGGGGCAGCTGAACAAAGCAATTAAACATTTCACTGCAGGGGTAGCTCAAGTTACACAGTTTGGTCATCCCTGCACCTGATTTTGTTAACTGCATACAAATATCTCAGTACAGGCCTGAGAAAAAACTGTCTCATAAGAACCCTGTGCAGTAGCAGATGCTGCATGTTTTTCCAGAACAAAAGTGAATGATAGTCAATAAACTAAAATTCCCTCAATAGTACACATTCAGGAAGATCTCGGCTGTAGACTGCATGTTTCAAAAGAAATTTACGCTATTTTAGAATAGAATTTAAATGTATTATCTGGTGCCTGGACTTACCAGGCATAAAGATTAGGTTAACAGTTGCAAAATATAATTTTTTGAATGTAATCCTATATCTGTTTACAGATTATCAGATAATTGTGAGAGAGAAAGATTGTTCATCCTATCATAATTCATTCAGAAAATCTTGCAATCCTCCCTTTGCTGCATCTAATTGTGCCTTTATTATTCAAGTTTTTGTCTCTGCTCCTCCACCTGGAAGTCTCCATTCCTTGTGTTGATCACTGTTTACATGAAGAGAATTTCATTCATATTTTACCAATTGGCACCGAAAGCAGAGGTGAGCCGTATGGCTTTTTTCTGCACTGTCTCCAGTGTATAAAATCTCCCTTGCTTCTTGTTGACCAGATGTGACCAGATATTACTCATTATTCTGATCTGAGACACTACAGATTGTCAATATTTCATCTAGACTCTTATACAGCTTTGGTTGTATAGTTCAACAATCCACTGGTTTTGTTGATTGCAGCTTTACATTGATTGGACATGTTGAAGTCTTTCAAACTTGATTAAAAGCCTTTTGGAAGTCCATGTCCACTTTCTCAAAAAAGTCAAGGAATTTGGTCAGGTAGGATGTGCCACTCCTACTACTGTTGTATTTATTAGGTCTTCAACATCAACATCCTGGGGGCTACCATTGACCAGAAACTGAACTGGACTAGCCATATAAATACTGTGGCTACAAGAGGTCAGAGGCCAGGAATCCTGTGGCGAATAACTCACCTTCAGACTCCCCTAAGCCTGTCTACAATCTACAAGGCACACGTCAGGAGTGTGATGGAATACTCTCCACATGCCTGGATGAGTGCAGCTCCAACAGCATTCAAGAAGCTTGACACCATCTAGGACAAAGCAGCCTATTTGATTGGCACCCCATCCACAAACATTCACTCCACCTCCGAAACAATGACAGCAGTGTGTACCATCTACAAGATGCATTGCAGGAACTCACCAAAGCTCCTTAGGTGGCACCTTCAAAACTCATGACCTCTACCATCTAGAAGGACAAGGGCAGCAGACACATGGGAACACCATCACCTGCAAGTTCCCCTCCAAGCCACTCGCCATCCTGACTTGGAAGTATATCGCCATTCCTTCATTGTCGCTGGGTCAAAATCCTGGAACTCCCTAACAGTGCTGTGAGTGTACCTACACTACATGGACTGCAGCAGTTCAAGGCAGCAGCTCATCACCATCTTCTCAAGGGCAATAAATGCTGGCCTAGTCAACGATGCCCACATCCCTGAATGAATTTTTAAAAATTGTACAGATAATCTTCAGTTTTACTCCGATAATTTACTCTATTATGTTAGATGTAATTCAATTTAGGCTAATGTTTGCATATGTCCATGGTTAATTTTAACTCCTTTTTTGCCTATAGGTATATTAGGTTGCTTCCAATCCAGTAATGTCTCCCCAGTGTAATTGATTTCTTCATGAATCATTATCAATGTCTCATAAATGTCCTCGAGTCTCAACACTCTATGGGATTTGTTTTAAGCTCTGCTTGTCTGGACTTTCATCTATGTTGAAGTAGTAAATTTTGTTTTGAACTTCCCAATAAAACAAGTCGTTCACAGCTTACTTTGTGAAAAATGTAAACTCTTTAGTGTATTAATATTTTGTGTTAGTCCTCAATTTCACATCCAATTACACCTTTGATTCTTCTCACCTCTTCTGACAGTCATCTTTCTCTTGCAGTATTGAATTAATTTGTTACTGTTATGTTTTGCCAAGTCTCACTTTGCCCCTCTGATCAACTTTAGATTTTGCATGTTCAGTGAATCCCATCCCCTTTCTCCCTGCAGGATTCATAAGATAATTTCCCTTTTTCATTTGTAATTTGCTTGTTACTCAATTTAGGGTCATACTCATTTGATCTCGGCTTGCTGCTCTGAGATTTATATTTGTACTATTTGCACAGCATTATTCCTTTAAAAGATGTTCCATGTATTCTGTGGTGAGGGTTTGAACAACCTCTTCAAAATCCATTGGAGGAAACATTGAGTGAGAAGATTTTAGAGTTACACCATGTACAATTTGCCCTGAAAAGAATAGTTGTTAACTTAAGAGTTCCTTAAAAGGGGATGGGATTCCCTTTTAGGTAGGTCTCGATGTTTTGGGCAGTGTACTCTGCCTGTCAACTAGTGAAATGATTGGAACAGGTGAAAGAGATAGTTACATACAGTGGAGGGTGGGATCTTACTGCTGACTGGTCAGGCATTGTGTTTGTAATAGGTTGCTATATGTTAGGGTTCTTGCTGCCGATCAGTCGACTCCGTAGAATGGATGTTTAAATGTGCTTCTTGAGTAAGGGTAGCAGATGTCACTAATGAGAAGGTTGCTGTCTTAGTGGTTGGTGTGGTGTTGGTAGTTGTCTGTGGCATCCTTTTGTATGCCAGTGCGTGATGGATAAGTCTAAAAGTTGGACCATTGGATGTGGTGGTTATTAAGTTGTGTGTTTGATGATAGCTAACTTGTCCCATTTACTGTGTTTGATATTCCATATGTCTAGCGTGTAGGCTCCAGCCTGTCTTCCCCCAAATGTAGACGAGTCCACAGTAACATGGTATGCTGTAAATTCCTAGTTTATTATAAGATGGTTTCTTCTCTCTGTGGATATTAAGGATGGAGTACAGCTTCTTAGAAGATTTGTGTTGGACTTCTATGTCCACTGACTCGAGTATACATTGTAGTCTGTGCAAAATGAAACCGATGTACAGGAGGCTGACTCTTGTTTTAGTGGAAGTAGTTACGGAGTGTGTTAATCTCGTGTAAAGGAAATCCATTGAGTTGAAGTGTGGACTTAATATGGTGAAGGTTTTGTTGTTGATGTTTCTAGTCACTGACTGAGTAAGCTCTTCTCATGAGGCCATTGGAAACTGATTGGAGGATGCTCTCCACCTCACCAGGACTACAACATAGACTTAAGTCATCTAAAAAACTCCACTCCACCTTTTATACATACAAAGACAAAAAAAACTCTCAATAAATAAGTGGAGAGGACACTCTCAACACAGCAAAGTGGAGGTGTGCTCTATTAACTCAACATTATTACAATTATGCAGCTCTTCCTTGAGGCTTTTCCCTGCCTGGGTCAATGCTCTGCAACTACAATAAAAAGATTTTTCTTTTGGTTTTAAGAGCTTTCATCTTACTAAACAGGCTTCATCCAACCCACCTTCTGAAAACTGCTTACATTTTGACAGCTGTGACAAATTCCACAACATTCCTTCACAATGAACAATATTCTGAAAAAATAGTCATCGCCCTATCCCCCAATGTTAAACGATCCTTTAAAAAATTCCAGGATCCAGGTCTACCCGTGTACCAAGTTTCACTGAAATCTATTCATTACTTTTTGAGATCTATTGTTTACAGGCTAACAGGGGCAAAACATTACCTCCACCACCAGGGATTTACAGATACCATGCTGTAAATTGCAACTGAGGACTCATATACTGTGGGGAAAACAGGACGCAGTCTACACACTAGATTCAAGGAACATCAAACCTGCTTTAACACAGTGAATGGAACAAGTCAGCTATTGCCAAACATGCACTGGATGTGGTGGTTATTAACTCTAGATTTATCCCATTCAGCACATACAAGATGTGTCAGAGGTGCCATGGGGATCTATCAACACCACACTGTCCTCCAAAACAATGGCATCTCATCAGTGACCTTACTCAAGAATCACATTACCATCCATTCTGCACGGTCGACCTGTCAGCAGTAAGAATGTTAACATGTATTGACCTATTATAAACAAATAGCCTGACCAATCAGCAGTAAGATCCCACCCAGATTCCCATCCTCCACTATATTTAACTACCTCTTTCCCTGTTCCAGTCATTCCTCCAGACGACAAGCAGCGTATGTTGCCTGAAACGTCCAGATTCTTCTGAGGAACTCTGTTAAGGTAACGCCTGCTCTTCTCTCAGCAGATTTTGCATGGTGTAACCATAAAATCTTCTGACTCAATGTTACCGCTCTCACCATGAAAAACCATAAAACAACTTTCAACTGGTGGAAGGTATTCTCACCTGGGATGATTTTAAGATACAACCCCTTAACACCCGTTTTCAAAATGCATATTTTTCCATGGAAATTCAAAAATTCATGCAGAAAAAGTATGTATGGTTCTGTCATATATAACACTAACAAATAGGAACAACTGCTTCAGACACATTCTTTTACTATTAAATTGGATTGGTAGATTCTAGAATGGAAAACACATTTACAACAGTATCTTATTTCATGAGGTGAATGCGTATGAAAGATTGCTGACAGGATAGTAGATGATCTCAACGATTCTCTTCTGGGTTTCTCAAAAATGGTACATCAATTTGGGTAAGATTAACTTTAACTTTCAATTTTACTCTGCACACAAGCAATAAAGTCACCACCACATCAGCGCTAGGCTGGGCACCTATAACAGAAGTACAGCTAATGTTTAACAATAGTGTTGAAGAATGGATGCCAAATTTACCAGAAGAAATATATATTTAATAATTTAACATTAAGTATTCCCCTTCAATCAGCTTTGTGATCAGCATTTGGATTACAGTTGATGAGACTTTGAACCCTGGATAGGATAATCTCATTGGAGCTATTGCAGTCTTCTGGATTATATGGTGGAGATACTGTCAATACCCCAGCCACACACAGCACTTTGTGTTGGTCCCCCTGCTCTGTAACAGGAATCCGATTTTTCTCTAGCCAAGATTTAAGGCTGGACTTCCTTTGTTCAAGTTCTTCATTGCTGTAGACCTTGTCAGCGACAGGCATAAATAAGGCAGAGAGTTTCTCAGTTGTGTTGTTTTCTCCTTCATTGATTAGTTCCACTGTCTGAATTGCGTGGCCCATAATAGTCACAACAGACACCTTCCCAGTATCCACGAAGTTTACCAGGACAACACTGAGAGAAATAAAAGATTAAGTTGATCGCTGAGGACAACTAAGCAAAGAAATTAGTTGAAATTTTCTATGTATGAACAGAATAAAACACCACATCTGAACAGATGATTGCAGCCAAATCGATGCTTTCCTACATGCATTCTAATCAGCAATTCTAGATGCCACAGAGACTATAACTGGCCTTAGTTGTCCCATCATCATGCTTTCCCGAGCCAACTGACTGGAAATAAGAATATTAGGAGCAGAAGCAGACCATATGGCCCCTTGAGTCAGCTTCACCTATCAATACTATCATGGATAATCATTGGCCTTAACTCCACTTTCCCGCCCACTCCCCATATTCTTTGATTCCCTGAGACACCAAAAATCTGTCCACCTCAGCCTTAAATATATTCAGCAATGGAGCATCAATAACCCTCTGAGGTAGAGAACTCCAAAGATTCACAATCCTTTGAGTGAAGGTATTTCTCCTCATCTCGTTCCTTTTCCTGAGATTGTGCTCCTGTTTTCTAGATTACCCAGCTCATCTCCGGTTTAAATATGACATCAAGATTGCACACACTCTGGTTCAGCCTCAGACAGTCTCCAGGGAGAGGGAGAGTGTCATTAGCTAGGGAACAGAGTCTGGAGTGGGGAACGAAGACAATGGCTTTGGTCTTTCCAATATTTAATGGGAGGAAATTTCTGCTTATTCAGTACTGTCAGATAAGCAGTCTGGTAATTTAGCACAAGTGGAGGAGTTGAGAGAGGTGATGTTGAGGTAGAGCTGGGAGTCATCAGTGTACACGTGAAAACAAATGCTGTGTTTTCGGAACATGTTGCCAAAGGGCAGCGTGTAGATGAGAAATAAGAGGCGCCAGGGATAGATCTTCAGGAATACCAGACATAACATTGCGAGAGCGGGAAGAGAAGATAAGAATGAATTAATAAGTGCTGTCCCACCCAACAGGTCGTCAGTGGAGAGGCATTGAAAGGGGATAGTGTGGTCAATCGTGTCAAGGTCTGCAGACAGGCCTTGAAGGACGAGAAAGGATGGTTTACACAGTCACATAGGATGTCATTTGTGACTTTGGTAAGAGCCATTTTGGCACTGTGCCTGGATAGAAACCAGATTGGAGGGACTCAAACTTGGAGGTCTGGGAAAGATTGATACGGATGACTTATGTCAGGCACAACAAGTGATGGTTGCCCTTGTTAGTAGAGCAACACCAGGCAGGTCAAGGCACATTTGTAGATAGGGAAGACAGAGTGAGGATGTTTCAATTTGCGTGGGAGATGAAAACTAGTGGCTATAAATATGATGGTCACTAATAAATCTATTAGGGAATTCAGGAGAATATTTTTTTCTTCAGCGAGTGGTTAGACTGTAGAACCCACTACCACATGGAGCTGTTGAGACAAATAGCATAAATGTTTTTAAGGGGAAGATACAAGTACGTGAGGGAGAAAAGAGTAAAATGTTATGTGATAGGTTTAGAAAAAGAGGGGTGGGGTTTAAAGAGATGTTCATCAAATTGAACTTACCTTCCCGATACAGGGTCAACAGTAAAGACCCAGCCTTGATATACATTTTTTTCATCTGCAGTAACTTTTACTTCTTTGTTCAGATATTTTTCCCATTCCAAAGGTTTTTTTGTAATCCATTCATTCATATTCACTATCCAAATGCTTTCCCAATCTATCAAAATACAAAAATATACAAATCATAAACACTGTATTCTTCATATCTTACTAAAGGTCTTTATGTATTGTAACATAATTTCTTAAAATAAATCTGCAAACCTGCAATTAGAATAAATTCAACTCAAAGATTAAACCCCTTTTAAAGGTCGTGTACATTAATTACAAATTAGGCGTTGTAATTAACACTATTTTCTTCAAATTAGTCACCTTGTCCCCTTTATTGCATTACCTCCATTAGACCTGGACAATCATAGAGACAGGAGAATGAGAAACCAATCACCATGGTATAGATACCTCCAATCAGTACTGTTAGGACTACCACTCAACAAAAGATTACAGCAAGGATGGGCCATGGCACCATGGTGCAAGAGGCCATTCAAGAGGAGGAAGCTTGGAGGAATGTGGAAGTGGTAGGGGCTAGTACTAACAGGGGGACAGATCTTTTTTTCTGCAGCCACGACTGGGAGTCTTGAAGGTGATGTTGCCAGGGTTAAGGACTTCTCCTCACAGTTGGAGAAGAGAATCCACTTTTCGTGGTTCACATAGGGACCAACAGAGGTGGACGAGGAATGAGATTCTGCTAAAGGAGTTTGCAGAGCTAAGGTCCAAATTACCTGGCAGAACTTCAAAAATAAAAACTTCCAGCTCTAGCTTACTGCTTGAACCCCTTGGCATGGGAACAAACGGATTACAGGATTAAGTGCATGGTTGAAAGAGTGGTGTCAGAGCCATTGGTTTCAATTCATGGGGCACTGGCACCAGTACTGGGGAAAGTGGGAGCTGTTCCATTGGGACAGACTCCACTTAAGCCAGGCTGGGATCTGTATCATGGCAAATCAAATATCTAGGGACGTAAATAGGTCTTTAAACTAATAAATGGGGGACCCACAGGCTGTGATGGATTGAGGGTTCTGGCAAGGGTACGTTTACTATTCAAAAGTGAAAAGTTAGGCTGTAGAGCAATGTAGCACTTTGGGTAAAATCAAGGAATGTGTATCAGGAAGCGACAGAGCGTTTAACAAAGGTAACCAAAAAAATAGTAAAAGGTTAACATTAAAGGCACTATTTTTGGACAGACAAAATATTTGTAACAAGATAAATGCATTAATGACAACAATAGATGGGTTTGATCCAATAGCTATTACTGAGGTGTGACTGCAAGGTAACCAAAGTTGGAACTAAATATTCCAGGTACTTGGAGGGGGGGGGGGGGTAGTCCTGATAAATGATGAATGAAATAAAATAAGAAAGGATCTTAGCCCAGGAAATCAGTATATAGCATAAGTATGAATGAGGCTAAAAACAGCAAAGGACAGAAAACACTGAACCACACAGGAGATTGTTACACAAGATTAGGGCTTGTGGGATTGGAGGTATTAGCTTGGATTGAGGATTGGTTAATGGACAGGAAACGCATCATTTTTGGGTTGGCAGGTTGTATCTAGTGAGGCATCGCAAGGATCAGTGCTTGGACAGTGCTATTTACAATCTATATAAATGACTTAGATAAGGGGAACAAGGCTAATGTATCCAGGTTTGCTGATGATACAAAGCTAAGTGGAAAAGTAAGCTGTGTGGAGGATGCATAGGTACTGAAAGGGATTATGGACAGGTTAAGTGAGTGGGCAAGAAGTTGACAGATACAGCATAATGTGGGAAATGTAAAATTATCCACTTTGGTACAAAAAAGGGAAAAACAGAATTTTTTTTTAAAAGGTGAGAGATCAGTAAATGTCGATATTCAAAGGGATTTGGACTTCCTTGTAGAATTTAAGGCAGTCCTGCTGCAATTATATGAGGTTTTGGAGTACTGTGTAGTTTTGGTCTCCTTAACTAAGGAAAGAAGTACTTATCTTGGGGATGCAACAAACGATCATTAGATTGATTCCTGGGATAAGAAGGCTGTCCTGTGAGGGGAGATTGAGTAGATTGGGCCTATATTCTCTGCAGTTTAGAAGAATGAGAGGTGATCTCATTGAAATGTATAAAATTCTTAGGAGGGCTTGACAGGGTAGACAAGAAGCCATTTCCCCTAATCAGAGAGTTTAGAACTAAGGATTATAATGTCACAATAAGGGAAGTATTTTTAAGACTAAGATTTGGATAGAGGAGGAATCAAAGGAAATGGGAATAAGGCAGGAAAGTGCAGTTGAGGTAGATGGGCCATGATTGAATGGTACCGCAGGCTCAAGGGCCTGTATTGGCATACTGTTGCTCCTATTTACGCTCTTAACTCATCTTGAACATAAACATCAGTAATACATACATATGAGAGAAAGAGTAAAATTTAAGCTTATGTCTAGGGGTGTAAATGGAGAGGAAAAAAAATCAGCCCTGCATAAAAAGTCAAATAAACTGCCACAGCCAGTAGTTAGCATTGCAATGCTATTAGCTGAGCAATACAGACAGGGAAGTTTCCAGACTAGATCCTGCTCTAGGTTCTACTTGGCATTGGCATTCACCCGAGTCAGAAGATTGCAGTTCAGGTCCCATTCCAGCACATAAACTATCTGCCTGCTTGGGTGGACTATGGCACTAATCAAGAAGCACAGGGAGTTCTCCTGGTATCTTGACCGAAATTCACACTCCTGGCTGGTGGGGAAGAGATGTAGACAGGAATGCAGGGCCAGGGAAGATGTAGATTTTGCATGGGGATCAGGGGATGGGGGAAGGTCAAGGGAAGGGGGGGGGAAACTTGGAATCAGCAGACTGGGGCTCATGTGGGTTTGCCCTGATTTCCTCTCTGCTCACAGATGGCTTCCTGATTCTCAGGACCTGTTGCACAGCTGCTGGAGCAAAGCCATGAGCAAAGAAATTCAACTACAGAGGGCCCAACTGTTATAAGTTAATGCAATAACTTCCGTAGAAGCCATGAAAGAAGGCTTCATATGATCATGTCATGTAGTCAAAACATCATGTGGAATGCCTCTATCATGAGTTGGCAACCCCATACTTAGCCCACTGAATGTCTCCACTGTTTAGTTTTTGTTTTGGATTCCTGCATTTGCAGTCTTTTGGATTCTGCAGTACAAGAGAACAGATTGTGATATAAATCAGTGCTGCCTTGCTGTGAGGAGATAGAAACGTGGCAGTCTGGGTGCAGGTGAACAACAGTAATAATTTTATAAAAATACAGTGAATGCTGAAAATCTGATATAAAAACTGGAAACGCTGGAAGTACTCAGCAGGTCAGGCAACGTCTATGGAGAAATAAGAATTAACGTTTCGGGTCGATAACCTTCCGTCAGTATAAATTTTACCCCTACTGTATTGACATGCACTTTTGAAAAGTAATACTCAACCCAGGATTTGCACAACGGACCCTGAAGCCGAAAGAGCTGTTTTATTACTGAGAAATTAAAAGGCGCCGGCTCGATCCACTCACCTGCTCACTCCTGGGCTCCGGCGCTTCCCAAACACGTCACCTCGTTCCGACGTCCCTTCTCAATGACGGAAACCATGTGATTTTTTTGCGTTGACGTCATAAAAACCGTCCTGCATTTGAAATGAATCACGTGAGGCTATAAGAGGACGAGTCGTTTCTGCTGAGCTGTGGTCAAATCCGGAGTGAGCGACTAATGTATGTGGAACCAATGTTTCCTACGTATTTTAATTAATGTTTAAATTTTGAGGATAAGCATGGGGGGGGGTCTCAATTCTTTCTTGTAGTAACCCTTCCCCTGTAATCTGAGGAATATTTATACCCACCGGGGCTGCGTCAGGGAGTATCACCACAATGTCTTTCCAAATGGCGGGGATCCTCATTTTCTCTCGTAGCCCCCGGGAATCGCCAAGTTATAAAGTGCGAAGGAGCAGGGGTGTGGACGTGTCTAACACCGCATCCGTACAGTACTTCATATGGCTGTGCGGGTGGGGCTGTCTGCTGCCTCGTTTTTTTTAATGCCATGGCCAGTCTGACTCGGTTTTGGTGAGACTCCTGTTGTCGCCGATCTCTTCCCAATGTAGCACCTCCACGTCAATCTAAGCGATTACTTTAGCAGAGTATCCTCCCTTTGGTCTCTCTCCAGTCATTCCTCTTTCTTTTTGGAGGTCAGCTTCATTGTCATACACGAGCAGCCTCACTGAGCAACTTTTTTCGCACAATTCTAAGAAAAACCTTGCTCTCAGATTAAATGTGTTGCTCTCCCAAGTGTTGGCATCTCCTCTTTGGGGAATAGAAGGAGTAACGATTTTTTAGTATCTTTTATAAAACATTGGGTGCTGGAAATCAAAAATGGAAAATGCTAAAAATAGTCAGCAGGTCAGGCAGCATTTGTGGAGAGAAACAGTTAACGTTTTAGGTCGATGATGATCCTTCATCAGAACTGAGGAAAGGTAGAAATGTAATAGGTTGTGAGCAAGCTGGAGGAAGAGCAAAAGGGAAGGTCTGTGCTGGATCCAGTGCCATTGGTTTGTTGGGGCTAATGGATCGGGGTTCTATAGCAGGTACCTCTAAATTTGTTTGTTCGGCTTTTTCAGGTACAGTTGGCCCTTCAAATACATTTGTACTTGGTTGAGTTGTTTCAACAGTCTCGAACACTGGTGGAATCACTCTTGGATATTTAGTTTCTCCACTTTGTATGTGATCCACATGCCTTCTTATTATTCGATCTTTGACTTTCACATGGTAAGAAAGAGGTCCAATTACAGCATTAATTTCACCGAACAACAATGCTGGTCCTTCTCTAAAATTTTTCCAACATACCTTCTTTCCTACAGTAAATGTTCTGTCCCAGCTGTAACAATCATGTCCCATTTTCTGATTTTCCTGCCTACTTTCTACCTTCACTGTGCCTGCACCTCCCTACCCAAAGTTTGGCATAATTAGGCTCAGTCTCGATCAGAGACAGCACTTCATCAGCAATTCTGCAGGTGTGACACCTGTTGTTGAATGAGGGGTAGTTCAATAATGGAAGAGAATTCATGCTAATTTAGTCGCTAACGAATCTCCAGACAATTTCTTCATACCAAATTTGAACGTCTGAACTGCTCTTTCGGTGAGTCCATTTGAAGAAGGGTGGTATGGAGATGTTTTCACATGAACAATACCGTTGAGGCTTGTAAATCAGTTAAATTGATCTTGGAAATTCTGGGATGTGCACTGTGAAGTTCAGATAACATTTCATCCTTTTGGAGGAACAATCACTCAAGCTCCCCACAATAAAATACCTTCTTGGCTGGTTATCTCGTACCTTCCCTGGAAATACGGTTTCATTTCATCAGATTCTTGTGTTTATGACCAACCATGAAGAACTTGATTTCTCACTTTGGATAAGACTGGGTCTCGGTTTGTCCAATCTTTAATTTGTTTAGCACATATCGGTGATGAGTCCAGGAAGTTCAATAACTGAGGAATTGGAACGTCCTCATCTTTTACTTGCAAGGGTAAATGACTGAGTGCATCTGCATTTGCAATTTGACTTCCGGGTGTATGAATAAAAGTATACTCGTATGCTGCTAAGATCAATGCCCATCTTTGTACTCTTGCTGAGGCTGTAGTGGGTATAACCTTGTCTTCACCGAATAGTCCTAATAATGGCTTCTGGTCCGTTATGATGGTAAAATGACGACCCTGCATATATTGATGAAACTCTTTAACTCCGAAAATGATCACCAGGCCGCCCTTTTCAGTTTGTGAGTACTTTTTCTCTGCAGCACTAAGTGTTCTCGATACGTAACCTATAGGGTGTTCTGATCCATCATCCATTCGATGGGAAAGCACTACTCTCGCTCCATAAGGTGATGCGTCACACATTAATATCAACTCTTTCTTTGGGTCAAAATGTACTAGAAGTGTAGATGACTAACAACTTTTTCACTTTTGTGGTATTTGCCATGACCATTTTTGGTTTTTCTTGAGCAAAGAATACAAAGGTGCCAGTTCTGTCAATAAATTAGGCAAGAAGCATCCATAGTAATTAATTAGCATCCCCAAGAATTATTTCAGTTCGATGAATTATTTGGTTTTGGGGCTTCTTTAATTGCTTTCATTTTTTCTTCAATTGGATCTAGGCCTTGTGATTCTACATTGTGACCTAAGTAAGTTACTTGTTTTTTGCCTGGAAAGTGTACTTTTCCTTTCTCAATCTCACTCCAACCTGCAAAAAAACGTTTCAGAACTTCTTCCAAGTTCATCAAATGTTTCTTTTCAGTGAATCCAGTCACGAGAACATCATCCAAATAAACTACAACATGGGGCAGTCCCTGTAATAAACTTTCCATGGTTCTTTGGAATATGGCGCAAGCAGAAGATACGCCAAATGGTAAAACAGGTGAATTGATACAATCCCTTGTGTATTTATGGCGACAGACGTTCGGGATGCCTGCTCTAATTTCAATTGTTGATAGGCATGACTCAAATCTAACTTTGTGTAAGCTGTTCCACCTGCCAATTTAACATATAAATCTTCAATTTTAGGTATGGGGTGTCTATCCAATTTTGCCACTTTGTTAACTCTTAATTTATAGTTCCCACATATTCTAATGCTTCAGCCAGGTTTGAGAACAGGTATAATTAGAGATGCCCACTCTGAAAATTGTACTGGTTGTATCATTCCCAGTTTTTCTAATCTGTCCAATGCGGTGTCTACCTTATCCCACATTGTGTAAGGTACTGGTCTTGCTTTCATGAATCTTGGAGCTGCCTCTGGGTCTGCAAGAATACTTGCTTGTAGCCCTTCAATTTTTCCAAGTTCTTCCTTAAAAACTGAGGTGTATATTTTTGTAGCAGCTGTGAAAGTCCATTGGTCCTTAGTTGAAAGATTTTGTTCCATTCCGATTTAATTTCTTTCAGCCAGTTTCATCCTAGGAGAGTAGGTACATTGCATGCTACTACCATCAAGGCTAATCTCACTGTTTGAGCTCCATAGTTTACTGTGACTTTACATACTCCCTTGACTTGTATGCCTTCTCTTGTGTAAGTCTCTAGTTTTTCTTCAGTTTCTTCTAAGTTCAACTTGCATTCTCCATGATTCGTGTATTTAAAAGTATGCTCACCGATCGCCGTAGTGGCTGCACCAGTATCAATCTTCATTCTGATAGACTTCTCATTCACTCTCATGGTTACATAGGTATTTTCCATTCTCCCTACCTTTAAATGATATAGCGAATAGATATCAGCATCCTTCACTTCAGGCTTTTCAACGCTGTTTATCTCATGAGTTTTTGCTTTTGTCTGAAAGTCTTTATAATGTCTCATGAGATGTCCATTTCGATGGCAGAAGAAACATTTGATCATTTTTATACTGTAACTCGTTACAAAGTTGTCTGCTTCCACCACTGTTACTATTATTCCCTGTTTTTGCTGCCAAGTTATCCCTTTTAATTTGCCTGCTAGCGGTGGCTGTTTCCCGCTTCAGAGCAAAGCTCTGCACTTTCGCACTCTTTTTGATTGAGGCTCCCTGTCTAACATGGAAGACAGTGCCATTTTGCACTCCTCGCATGGCTTCTGAATCTCGCACTGCACCTTCCATTGCCAGAGCAATTTCCAATGCCTTCTGAAAATCTGACTTTGATTCAGCCAGTAATCTCTTCTGAATCGCATTTTCGTTTATAGCGCACACCAAACAATCTCTAAGCATATCATTGATAGATGTACCAAACTTGCAATATTCAGTATAATTGCTTCAGACTTGCCACATAACAAGCAACTGTATTCCCTGCAGCTCTATTTCTTGAGTTAAATTCCGTTGCATTGTCACTAAAGGCTTGTGCTGATAATGATTCTTTGAGGTTCATTAAATCATCAAAACTTTGAGTCTGGGGCACTGGGTGCCAACAGATTTCAAAGTTGTCTGTATGTCTTACTCCCACACGTGGACAGAAGGATCGTGCGCCTCTTCTCCTCCCCCCATATCGTTTGCCTGGAAGAAGAATGCGAGGCATTCAACATAGTGAGACCAGTCATCCAAGGTTGGATTGAAAGGCTCTACTCTTCCAAATTGCAGAATGCTCTGAGGGGATTACTTCAATGCTGAAAAGGAAATTTTCTTTTACTTATGGCTACCGTGCGAGGTATGGCCTGATTTCAGTTCTTCCAATTTTCCTTCGTTCTTCCTCGCTTTTTACCAAATGCTGCTTATTTACAAATGAAACTCTGCAACTATACTTGTGTGCTCACAACATAAAACTGTCTTCACTCATCAGTGACTAACTCAAGACTCTCCTACATAGAGGTAGCCTGCGCTACTGATATTGGGTATTAAGATCATGTGACCTTACATTACAATACTTGTCTTAAAGGTTTATTACATATCAGATTACTACAGTCTGTGATAGGATGGAAGGCAAAAGAAATTTAATGACAAAAGGTTTTGCAATGGGTTAAAGACATAAAAGATGTGACAAGATGAAGTGTGAAGGCTGGATAACAGATGTCTGAATGCAAAGTGAACGAAACAAGTTGAAACAAAAAAACCAAACCAGCAAAAAAAGAACATGAAAAATGATGGAGGCAGAGGTTATGACCTAAAATTATTGAACTCTGTGTTGAGTTCAGAAGATGAGATGCTGTTCCTCAAGCTTGCATTGAGCTTCATTGAAACACTAGCAGGCCAAGGACAGAGTGTGAGCAAGGTGGAGAACTGAAATGACAAGTGTCAGGAAGCTCAGGGTCATGCTTGCAGACTGAACTACGGTGTTTCTGCAAAGCGGTCACCCAGTCTGCATTTGGTCTCCCCTGTGTAAAGGAGACTACTTTGTGAGCAGTATAATACAGTATACTAAATTGGAAAAAAGTATATGTAAATTGCTAATAAAAACAGAGTGCTGGAAATACTCAGGTCAGGCAGCATCTGTGGAGAAACAGTTAACGTTTCAAGTGTGCCTAGAGCAGGTGTGCTGCTGTTTCACTTGGACTGTTTAGGGATTTGGATGTTGTGGTGATCCATGTGCTGGGAAAAGCCTGTATTTCCTTTTGTGCAATGTCCCTTTAAGAACAAAAAGAAAAAGGGTTAATTGGTTTCCTGAATATGACATCATTAGGTTGCAAGAAATGTGCATGTGACCTGGGGTTGCCATAAGGATAACCAGCAAAGAAGTAAAAGATAATTAGAAAGCTAATTGTAGTGGGAGAGGTCAGCCTGTTTTTTTTTTCTGTTTGGCAGTTCAGAAGACTGGGAATTGGTGCAAATAGAAAACAAGCTCGGCTCTCTGGCAGTTTTCTTTTTGGCAGTGTTAGAACAGATCCTGCTGTTGAAGCAGGGCACTGAGAACAGTAGTATGTGTTGTGTAGTTGAAAAGGATAGAACATTGAAGACAGAGAGGGAGGGATTGTGGATTGGACAATAACCATTTCTGTGTTAAAGTGGTGCCAGAGCCAGACTGTTAATAAAAGGGTTGGAGAAAGGAATTGGAGGCTACGGCGGAAACGTTCTGATGAAATTTTTCTAGCGTCCTTGTGTATCGTTGATACGCAGTCCAGGTCTCACTGCAGTACAAGAGTGTGGTGATGACAACTGGTCTGTACACTAGGATTTTTGTTGACTTGCCAGATGTCTTTGTTGTCAAACACTCGCTGCCACATTTGTGGTAGGCTGCACTGGTGCAGCTGATCAGTGTTAGATGATCTTGAAGAGCTGCCAAGGTATGTGAAGTGCTCAACATATATGGGTGGTGGAATGTTTGGCTGACCAAGTATAGGTTGAATTTGAGTTCTATTTTGGCAACATTCAAGGACAGGCAGAATTGAAGAGATGATGTCAGCTGTACTAGATTCCTGTGCCCAGACCATTTAAGCTTGAGCATCGTTGTCACCAGGACTGGTTTAATGAAAATGATGCTCAAATATGTGACCTCCTGGAACAAAAAGGGGCAGCCTTCATTGTTGGCAGAACAACTGAAGGTCACTACTCAAGAAGGCAGCATTCCAACAGCTCAAGACTGACATCCAAATATAAATCCAGAAGATAAAGGACATGTGGTGTATATCAATGGTTTAGATTTAAATGTGGGGGGCATGAATAAGAAGTTTGCAGATGACACAAAATTTGGCTGTCTGATATTGGAGAAGAAAGCTGTAGCCTGCAGGAAAATATCAATGGACTGGTCAGGTGGCAGAAAAGTGGCAAATGGAATTCAACCCAGAGAAGTGTGAGGTAATACATTTAGTGAGGGCAAACAAGATAAGGAAATACACAATGAATGGCTAGATACTGAGAATTGTAGAGGAAGAGAGCCACCTTGCTGTCCATGTCCACAGATCTCTGAAGGGGGCAGGAGAGGCTGTTAAGGTAGTTAAGAAGGCACATGGCATACTTTATTAGCCAAGGATATAAGAGCAGGAAGGATATGCTAGAACTTACTTTTTTTTTTGTAAAAATATACTTTATTCATAAAAATCTTCAATCACATTCAAAACCATTTCAAAAACAACATTACAAGGGTACAATCCAGGTTAAACTTTTACAAAATGTATCACCAGGTGCATCAGTACAAACAATATTACAGTCATTTACAGCCTTTCATTTTGATCTGTACAGCCCGAGGGGCTCTAAACAGTTCCCAGTCTCTCGGTGCGCTGTGGTAGAAAGGTCTTAGACAGCGACCCTTCCCCATTGCGCCTTTGCGGCAGCTGCCCCAAGCTTTAGTGCGTCCCTCAGCACGTAGTCCTGGACTTTGGATTGTGCCAGTCCGCAACAATCGGTCGGGGACAACTCTTTGTGCTGGAAGACCAACAAGTTTCGGGCAGACCAAAGCGCGTCTTTCACCGAGTTGATGATCCTCCAGCTGCAGTCGATGTTTGTCTCGGTGTGTGTCCCTGGGAACAGCCCGTAGAGCACAGAGTCCTGTGTCACAGAACTGCTCGGGATGAACCTCGACAGCAACCACTGCATCTCTCTCCAGACTTTCTTTGCAAAGGCACAATCCACAAGGAGGTGAACAACGGTCTCTTCCCCACCACAGCCACCCCGAGGGCATCGTGCAGAGGGGGTGAGACTCCTGGCGTGTAGGAAGGATCTGACGGGGAGGGCCTTTCTCACCACCAGCCAAGCTACGTCTTGGTGCTTGTTGGAAAGTTCTGGCGATGAGGCATTCTGCCAAATGACTTTGACAGTCTGCTCGGGGAACCATCCCACAGGGTCTGCTAGACCCTGCTAGAACTTACTTTTTTTTTGTAAAAATATACTTTATTCATAAAAATCTTCAATCACATTCAAAACCATTTCAAAAACAACATTACAAGGGTACAATCCAGGTTAAACTTTTACAAAATGTATCACCAGGTGCATCAGTACAAACAATATTACAGTCATTTACAGCCTTTCATTTTGATCTGTACAGCCCGAGGGGCTCTAAACAGTTCCCAGTCTCTCGGTGCGCTGTGGTAGAAAGGTCTTAGACAGCGACCCTTCCCCATTGCGCCTTTGCGGCAGCTGCCCCAAGCTTTAGTGCGTCCCTCAGCACGTAGTCCTGGACTTTGGATTGTGCCAGTCCGCAACAATCGGTCGGGGACAAATCTTTGTGCTGGAAGACCAACAAGTTTCGGGCAGACCAAAGCGCGTCTTTCACCGAGTTGATGATCCTCCAGCTGCAGTTGATGTTTGTCTCGGTGTGTGTCCCTGGGAACAGCCCGTAGAGCACAGAGTCCTGTGTCACAGAACTGCTCGGGATGAACCTCGACAGCAACCACTGCATCTCTCTCCAGACTTTCTTTGCAAAGGCACAATCCACGAGGAGGTGAACAACGGTCTCTTCCCCACCACAGCCACCTCGAGGGCATCGTGCAGAGGGGGTGAGACTCCTGGCGTGTAGGAAGGATCTGACGGGGAGGGCCTTTCTCACCGCCAGCCAAGCTACGTCTTGGTGCTTGTTGGAAAGTTCTGGCGATGAGGCATTCTGCCAAATGACTTTGACAGTCTGCTCGGGGAACCATCCCACAGGGTCCACCCTCTCCTTATCCCTCAGGGCCTCTAGGACGTTACGTGCTGACCACTGCCTGATGGACTTGTGGTCAAAGGTGTTTTTCTGCATAAATTTTTCCACCAGGGACAGGTGGTACGGCACGGTCCAACTACTTGGAGCGTTCCGCGGCAGCGTGGCCAGACCCATCCTTCGCAACACCGGGGACAGGTAGAACCTCAGCACGTAGTGACACTTGGTGTTTGCGTACTGAGGGTCTACGCACCGCTTGATGCAGCCGCACACAAAGGTGGCCATCAGTATGAGGGCGATGTTGGGCACGTTTTTTCCCCCTTTATCTAGAGGCTTGTACATCGCGTCCCTGCAGACACGATCCATTTTCGACCTCCAGATAAAGCGGAAGATGGCTCGAGTGATCGCCATCGCGCAGGAGTGTGGAATGGGCCAGACCTGCGCCACGTACAGCAACAGCGAGAGTACCTCACACCTGATGACCAGGTTCTTACCCGCAATGGAGAGGGAGCGTCGCTCCCACATGCCCAGTTTCCTTTTCACCATAGCCACTCGCTCCTTCCAGTTTCTAACGCATGCCCCGGTCCCTCCGAACCATATCCCCAGCACCTTCAGGCCGTCAGCCCTGACAGTGAAGGGGACAAAGGATCGGTCAGCCCAGTTCCCAAAGAACATGGCCTCGCTCTTCCCACGATTTACCTTGGCTCCCGAGGCCAGTTCGAACTGGTCGCAGACGTGCATCAGTCTGCGCACCGACAGCGGATCCGAGCAGAAGACGGCGACGTCGTCCATGTACAGGGAGGCTTTTACCTGAGTGCCTCCACTGCCTGGGATCGTCACTCCTCTTATGCCCGGATCCTTCCTGATGGACTCGGCAAAGGGTTCTATGCAGCACACAAAAAGGACAGGCGAGAGAGGGCAGCCCTGCCTGACTCCAGATTTAATCGGAAAGCTATCTGTTTCCCACCCATTGATTGAGACTGCGCTACTGATGTTAGTGTAGAGCAGTTGGATCCAATTTCGAATTCCCTCCCCAAAGCCCATTTTGGAGAGCACATCCCCCATGTAGGTGTGCGATATTCTGTCAAAGGCCTTCTCCTGATCCAAGCTGATGAGGCAGGTATCCACACCCCTGTCCTGTACATAGGCAATCGTATCCCTGAGCAGCGCCAGGCTGTCAGAGATCTTCCTGCCTGGCACAGAGCAGGTCTGGTCAGGGTGAATCACCAATTCCAGAGCGGATTTGACCCGGTTGGCGATGACCTTGGACAGAATCTTATAGTCCATATTCAACAGTGAAATGGGTCGCCAATTTCTAATTTCCTCCCTTTCCCCCTTGTGCTTGTAGATGAGGGTGATGATGCCTTTCCTCATGGATTCTGACATGCTGCCGGCCAGGAGCATACTCTCGTACACTTCTAGCAGGTCTGGGCCGATCAAGTCCCACAGAGCCGAATACAACTCCGCCGGCAGGCCGTCGCTTCCGGGGGTTTTACTCTTCTCGAAGGACTCGAGGGCCTTAGTCAGTTCGTCAGGAGTTAGCGGTTTGTCTAGGCTCTCCCGCGTACTGTGGTCTAGGACCTCCGTGATAGAGGACAGGAAGGACTGGGAGGCCGTGCTGTCCGTGGGCTTCACGTCATACAGTCCGGCATAAAAGGATTTGCTGATCCTCAGAATGTCGGACCGTGATGACTTTACTGAGCCGTCTTCTTCCTTCAGGCTGCTGATCACAGAGCGCTCTCTGTGTACCTTTTGGAAGAAGAAACGTGAGCACGTCTCATCCTGCTCCACGGAGCGGACTCTGGAACGGAAGATGATCTTGGAGGCCTCCGAGGCAAAGTGCGAGGCTTGCTGGCCCTTCACCTCTTGGAGCTCCTCCTTGACATCGACCCCCATCGACCGCAGCCGGAGCAGATTCTGCATCTTTTCCTGGAGTCGGGACATTTCCCTCTGTTCCTTTCTAGCTTTCTGGGTGCCTTTGAGGATGAAAAACCTCTTGATGCTTCCCTTGATCACTTCCCACCAGTGTGTCAGGGACTCAAAGAGGGGTTTCACGGTTCTCCAACCTTTGTAATCCCTCTTGAGCTCCTCAATGTTCTCTGGGGTCAGCAGTTGCACATTTAGCTTCCATGCCCCCCTGCCCACCCTCAGGTCTTCCTCCAAGTGGCAGTCCGCCAGTAGGAGGCAGTGGTCAGAGAAGAACACCGGCTTGACGTCGGTGGATCTGACTGTGAATGCACGGGACACAAACAGGAAGTCTATCCTGGAACGAATGGACCCGTCTGGCCGCGACCAGGTGTATCTACGCTGCGCTCCGTCTGCAGGGTTGCTGAAGACGTCGTGCAGCTTGGCATCCTTAACTGTTTCCATCAGGGATCTGGACGTAGCGTCCAATCTGCTTCCGGCCCTGCCGGATCGTCCAGCCGCATCGATGATGCAGTTGAAGTCCCCGCCCAGAATGACCGGCCTGGAGGTCGCCAGCAGCAGTGGGAGCTGCTGAAAAACCTCCAGCCGCTCAGCCCCTTGTGCCGGGCCGTACACGTTAATTAACCGGAGTGGAGCGTTCTTGTACATTACGTCTGCTACCAGGAGTCGCCCGCCCACCACCTCCTTGACCTCGGAGACGGTGAAGTTGCCTCCCCGCAGCAGAATACCCAGGCCGGAGGAACGAGAGTCGTTTCCGCCCGACCAGATCGATGGCCCGTGGGACCACCATCGTGACCATTGCCTGTAGGAGCTGAGGTGCGGTATCGCACACTCCTGCAGAAACAACAGGTCAGCTTTGACCTTGGCTAGGTAGTCCAAGGTCGCAACACATCGCGTAGTAGATTTAATGCTACGCACATTTATGGATACAATCTTTAAACCCATATTAAAGCATTTATTCTCCTACCAAACCCACTGTTTCTGAGAGTCCCAGACCTTTAGTCTGCTCCTTCATACCCGTAGTGAGCTCAAATTCCTTCACTTTGGATGGGCTGAGGTAGATCTCCTTGGCCGTGTTCTACTCCGGTGGCATCTGGAGGTTTACGTAGTGAGCGGATTTTGAGATGACCTTTGCTGGAGAAGCTTCTCCAAAACTCACCCCCTCTGGGGGGTTGCTGTTCCCGGCTTCCTGGAGCTGGGGTGCGATGATTGCCTCACTGCTCCCAGATTCCAGGGGCTGTGGTGCACTGGCCTCCTCAGGTTGCAGGCCAAGTTGGGGTGCGCTGGTCTCCTTGTTGTCTCCAATTTTCTGGAGCTCGGGTGTCTCGTCCTCCAACGCCCTGGAGCTTTGCCGCCTCTTCTGTCGGTGCCGCTCTGGCACTTCCTCATCCGAAGAGCTGCTGCCCTTGTCATCCGTGTCGGATGGGAGACGCCTCTTGCCGCTTCTCTGGGAAACGCCTTTGCTTCTTCTTCGCTCCCTCTTACTTTTCTTGTTCTTCACCGTCCGCCACTCCCCCTGCTGCTTTTCCACTGCTGCCTCCTCCTCCATTGATTCGCTGTCCTGAGGACTGGAAGGTTCAGGGGGTAGTGCTGTTGATTGGCTCTCTGTTGCCTCAATCTCTTTCTCCACCTTGTCTCTCTCTGTGTCCTCCTTTGTCCCGTTGAGCTCCCTGGGGGCCTTGGTGGTTGGAGTGACACGGAACATTTCTTCTGCTTCCCCGTGGTCGGCTTTGGCTGCCTGTGCGTAAGTACGGCAGCGTTTGGGGCAGGTCCTGTAGAGGTGACTTGCCTCGCCACACAGGTTGCAGCACTTGGCCTGTTTGCAGTCTTTTGTCTGGTGCCCTTCCTGTTTGCAGATCTTGCAGAGGGAGGCGCTGCAGTTGGCCGCCACATGACCAGCCTTGCCGCATGAGCGGCAATGCTTGGGTTGCCCAGCGTAGACCAGGTAGCCACGGTTTCCCCCGATTGCGAAACTGGAAGGAGGGTGGAAAATGGCTCCCTTACCATCGGTCTTTAGCGTGACCTTAAACAGGCGTTTGCCTGTCCAGATCCCCAAGTCGTCTCGAATCTCAGTGCCGCTCCCCACCTTATCGAAGTACCTGGTGAGGAAGGTGACCACGTCGGCGACAGGGACGAAGGGGTTGTACACATGCACCATCACCTCACGTTCCCGTTGCAACGGCAGAGAAAAGTGCGGCTCCGCCGTCAGGATCTTCATCTCCGGCAGGTCTCTCTTCTCCTCGAACACCCTCAGGAGCCGGACGCAGTCTGCCACTTGCTTGAACGTCACGTCAAAATAACCGCCTTTGCGGGAGTCGTGCAGGGTGAAGATCTCCGTAGCTTGGAAGCCGCACGCCTTCAACAGGATCCTCCTGGTGAAGAAGCCCCGATCCATAGGTGATCCTCCTTCGTCGCTGTGGTTCACCGTGACTCGGACGGTGATAGGTAACCCACGGTATGAATTCGGATTGCGATTGGTTTTCGCCCTTCCATCCCGACCTTGCCATGGCAGGACCATGGTGTCGCCCCTGCAACACTACACTTGATCTTAGCCAAGAGGCCGAGACCCTGCTAGAACTTACATTAGTGTGATCTTTTTAAAATCTCCATCTCTAAACTAGGAGCTAGACTGATACCAATCCAAAGTCATTTCACCAAGAACATTTTACAGTCAAGTTGACAGGGGAGACATTTGCCCAATTAGTCTGGGTTGGAATTGATGTGAGATCCCAGAAGTGAAAGGCCTTTGCCTAACTTACTCTACCACACAGGTCTGGAATAAATCAGTCTTGTTACATTTTGTATTTTGGTGCAAAAATGCTAATAAAGCCTCGTGGCTAAATTAGCATTAGGAGACTGCTCTTCCAAGTTGTGCTGTGAAAATTCTCAACATTCATTATCAAAATAACAAATACTTCATGATTCAGCGATCACATATGGAAATATGTTAAATGTTAACATGTTGAATAAATTATGAAATTCTGTAATGAAGAAGCTAGAATTTGCCTTTTACAGTAATTTGCAAATGAGCTTTTTTCTGTGCCATATGTTTAGTATCTTCTTTTGGTGATGCTGACACTTTGCTGTGCTGCAGCAGACTCCATTTTTTTTTGACACAATCTGTTTTCAGGCTCCATTAATTTTAATTAGAATTGTTCCAGTAGGAATTTTCCTTTTTTGGGGAGCAACCTCTATTCAGTGCCTGTCCAGATGTCAGATGAAGAAATTATCTTCAGAGGAAACCTACTTACTGCTGTTTAACACCAAAAATACATCAACGCACTAACATGTTATATCACCACTGCTGCCCACAAATAAACATTCCTGATGTGACATGATTGAAGCTAAGGCTTTACAATATTTCCAAGCCAGTCTCTTTTCCTAATAACTTTTCCATTTGTTTTAAACAAGCATCCGAAAAATAAACAATGGATAGCACCAATTGTAGATCTGATCACAATGACTCTTGTTAGATATAGTTGTATCAACATGGCATATTATTGACTAATTCACTCCCACGCTGACTTCTTTGTCCTTGGTCCTATAGTGTTATCATAGAAATAGAATCATAGAAATTCCAATGATGCAAGCATGAGGAATGGTGGCTCATCTTTTGATTGAGCACTTTACAACCTTCCAGACTCAGTACTGATTTCAATAACTTCAGATCGTACCTGTTGCATTCATTTTTTTCAGACAGCAGGTGTTGATAATGTTTCTATCATTTACAGCTCCTTTAGATCAATGGTTGTTTATTTATTCTATTACCATCCCTTTTGTCATTTAATCATTCCTACCCTCCTTCCTATCACAGACTTTCCCTTTTCTTCTTTCCTCCCCTCCCTCCACCCTTTTTCCGCCCCCCCATCCCTCGCCTCATTTTCCTGGCTCTGTATTTACTACTAAATTGTTAAATCTGTAACTTCTCCAATTTCTGAAGAAAGGTCATCGACCTGAAATGTTAACTCTGTTTCTCTGTCATATGATGCTGGCTGACTGGCTGAGCATTTCCAGCATTTTCTGTTTTTATTTCAATGGATTTTTTTTTTTTTGCACAAATATACTTTATTCATAAAACATTTCGAAATCACCATCACAAAAGTACAATCAGGTTCAACTTTTACAACATGTATCAGGAGGTGCATCAATACAATAAATGAATATTACAATAATTTGCAGACATTCATTTTGAGCTGTACAGCCCGAGGGGCTCTAAACAGTTCCCAGTCCCTCAGTGCACTGTGGCAGAAAGGTCTTAGACAGCGACCCTTCCCTATTGCGCCTTTGCGGCAGCTGCCCCAAGCTTTAGTGCGTCCCTCAGCACGTAGTCCTGGACTTTGGAATGTGCCAGTCTGCAACACTCGGTCGGGGACAACTCTTTGCACTGGAAGACCAGCAAGTTTCAGGCAGACCAAAGAGCGTCTTTCACCGAGTTGATGATCCTCCAGCTGCAGTTGATGTTTGTCTCGGTGTGTGTCCCTGGGAACAGCCCGTAGGGCACAGAGTCCTGTGTCACAGAGCTGCTCGGGATGAACCTCGACAGAAACCACTGCATCTCTCTCCAGACCTTCTTTGCAAAGGCACAATCTACAAGGAGGTGAACAATGGTCTCGTCCCCACCACAGCCACCTCGAGGGCAACGTGCCAAGGGGGTGAGACTCCTGGCATGTAGGAAGGATCTGACGGGGAGGGCCTTTCTCACCACCAGCCAAGCTACGTCTTGGTGCTTGTTGGAAAGTTCTGGCGATGAGGCATTCTGCCAAATGACTTTGACAGTCTGCTCGGGGAACCATCCCACAGGATCCACCCTCTTCTTTTCCCGCAGGGCCTCTAAGACGTTATGTGCCAACCATTGCCTGATGGACTTGTGGTCAAAGGTGTTTCTCTGCATAAATTTTTCCACGAGGACAGGTGTTACGGCACGGTCCAACTACTTGGAGCATTCTTTATTTCAATGGATTTATTCCAGGCTTTCCTATTACCCCATCATTAGCTCACTGAGCCAATCGTCATGAGGCTAACAGGAGAAACCAAGGCATAATGCACTTTTTCATTTACGCCAATTTTTGCCGCCGCCTTGGTGCCTCCCAGCAGTGACAAAACTGAGATTAGGAGCTCAGTAGTGGTGGATACTGATCCTACATCTTGTCACTGTGTACCACTTTGTGCTCAAATGCACCACTTTAAGATTTTTAAAAAATGCATATTCAAAAAAAACACTTTATGCAAATAGGGCAATATATTCTTAGTAAAGTAGCACTACTAAGGTCCTTTATAACCAATATATCCCTGTAGTCAATAAGTAGAGTTAATAAGCTACAACCAAGTCCTCTTAGGATTTGGTCCAACCCATTGAATAGTAACATGGCAACTATCAATGAGGTGATGCATATGTCAAACACAATATTTGGAATAAAAGAACGTGATCTTTTGAATGATAGATATGAGACTATTGTGTCATTACTATTATAGAAATGTGCAGCGTCCTTCTTGTTACCACAACAGTTAAACCATACAAAGACTGCTGCAGTAACCTTCAGAACACGTTAACACAAGCTTCCAGATAAATTCAAATTCTCAAATTGATAACAGGATCCGGCTTAGGCTCAGTGCCCTTTTTGTTCTTTCAATTGGACTTATGCTCTCAAGCTCAGTAACTGCTCCATGTCAATTCCCCATTGATGGCATCAAATGCACTGTTCACACAACCATTTGTGCATTATAACTGACAGGGAATTCCATGATGGTCCCGAGTTTCAGTTCTGAGGTACATTCATCTTCCTTCTGATTATGCAATCTCCCAGTTTATTACTGGTAAGATTTCACATTATTTCATGAATTACAGAGAACATTCTTGAGCAAACTATTAAAACATATATACCTGCTAGTACTTTCTTTGACATTTCACCATTTTGTGTAGTAAAACAGTTGTATTAGTACAACATAATGTTTCTAACTCAATAGGTTATTCCATACCTGTCAGTATTGTTTTTTTTAAATGATTAGTCACAGCTAGTAAACTTCAATTGTTTACTTCATAATCACATGCACTTCTATCACTGTCTTATCAAATTTGCATTCTCAAAACTTGCAGATTCCTTGTGTTGCAGGTTTAAGGATTTTTATGTATCCCAAAATAAACACGAGACGTATTACTATAATGTAGCCATATTATTATTGAATTAAACTTTTGAGCACTGTATGATGCTTAAAGGCTTGGTGACTGAGGGGAATAAAAACTACTGTGTATAGTTTTTTAGAAATCTTCTGCAATTCTTCTCTAAATCTTAGTAATACTTTTTCATCCTATAGTTTATTGAATGTAGCATAAGTACTTTTACTGGACTGCCAGGTATAAATACAGTAGCTGCTAACCAATCAATATTGAAAATGGATAAATCTGACCTTTCCAAAGCCCACCTATAATAGAAACTAATTATGGTAAAGATTTGCTTATGGCAGCGATATTATCAAGTCCCAGGGTGCTCTGGTCTTTGTACTGGTATAGCCATTCCTGCTATATTATTAAAAGCAGCTTTCCTTTGAACCAATTCCACTCCAACTATTGCAAGCTGAAAGCAACCAGTATGGAATTCACTTTTCATGTAGCATCTCTATGAAGTTTGAACTATTTTATCAAGGTGTTTTGTAGTTAAAAGTTAGCCAGGTTAGCCCTTCATAAAGTCCATCTCCATTGGTTGCTGATGAAGGCTGAACATACCAGTTGTGATCTCGTATCCTAGCCAGGCCCAGTTTCTCCTGGGGTTTCATGGCATAAGGTAGGTCTTGCTTGTTTGCAAAGATCAGAATAATGGCATTGCACATTTCTCTCTCATTTATGATGCGGTAGAGCTCTTGCATGGGTTCATCAATACGGTCTCTGTCAGCGCAGTCCACCACAAAGATCAATCCCTGGGTGCCTGTGTAATAGTGCCTCCAAAGAGGTCGGATCTTATCCTGACCACCTACATCCCAGACGTTGAACCAAACCTTTCTGTAAGTCACTGTCTCCACATTAAAGCCTACAGTTGGCATAGTACTGACAGGCTGTCCCAGTTTGAGTTTGTACAATACTGTAGTCTTCCCAGCTGCATCCAGGCCTAGCATCAGAATCAGCATTTCTTTGTTTCCAAAAATCTTTGACAGGAATTTCCCCATTTTTTAAAATCAATGCGAAATATGTTCCCAGAAACAATATTGGACTTAAACTGTGTAAACTTTAACAGAGTCTATTCATCCAGACTACTCTGAAAAACTGTTAAACGCTAGCTTTGTTTCAAGTATTTGAGAAAAAAAGACCCACAGGGAACTGAATGACAACCTGCTGCGGGAGAGGTAGCACCAAAGTGTTACTCTCACTGTTCTGCCAATTTCTTCTTGCTTTTTCAGTTCAAATCAAATGTTAACAAAAAAAAGTTTTCTTCCTGACCTAACAGCTCAGATTGTAGTAGTAAATCTCTACTTTAGAAAGGAAGTTGATTAGCTTCTGAAATTCATCGGCTCGCTATAACTGAGTGATTTTCAGTTTGTATGGTAAATGACCCCAAATTAACTGTACAGATTACCAGGAAAGTACAGATTGAAACTGATTTGAAACGACCTCTTCATTTTCTTTTTAGTAGCTTTAAGGCTGTACTCAGGCCTATAAACACCACCTGCTGGAGGAGATATAGAACTACAGTAAAATCTTTTACTGTCCAGCAATGCTGGTTCATCAGAAATGCCAGTTAACAGAGTTCCATTTACCAATGGAATACAGTGCAATACTTGTAGCATGAACTAGTATGCAAGCACTCGGGAAGTAAAGAACAGTATTCTTTTTACTTCTAATCTTCAACAGTACATGGAAACATAAAATAAAGTATAAAATAATATGGTTCTGGATAACTTTGTAATTGCTTCTGGTTGGTAAAGTGACGATTTGTATTAGAGCAACATTAGAAATTCCGGTTAGTAGAGTGCCAGATAACACAAAATTTACGGTATTTTCTTGACTCCTCATTACGTCTAATGTGTTTAACAAAATGTAACTATGGCAATACAAATTCAATCAGCACAAATTGATACACTATAAAAGCATTCTTATCTTAACTTGAGTTCAGTTTATAATTCCAACAGAGATTTCTGTAGTTCCTTTTCTTTTCAAAAAATATACTTTTAATTCTAAAATTTGTAAAGGTACATTACATAACAGTTCAAATTTGACATTACAAAGTGCAAAATACTTTATTTCAATATGTACATGAGGTGCCTCATTAAACTTACAATTACAGGTTATATTTACAAGGTTCATTTACCTTTCATGTCAAACATTCTCTGGTGCATATGGTCTGAGGGGCTCTACACGGGTTCCAACCCCTAGGTGTACTATGGCGGAGGGCCTGAGAGAAGCCTTTTCCCATTGAACCTTTGCACAGCAAGTTTTAGCGCATCCCTCAACATGCAGTCCTGGACCTTTGAATGTACTAATCTGCAACACTCGGTCATCAACAACTCTTTGCGCTGGAAGACCAGCAAATTTTGGGTAGACCAAACAGTGTCTTTCACCGAGCTGATGGTCCTCCATCAGCAGATAGTGTTTATCTCGGTATGCGTCCCTGAGAACAGCACGTGTGGTAGCACTGAGTCCTGCATTTACAGAGGTCCAGATGAACTTGCACAAAAACCACTGCTGTTCTTTCCAGACCAGCTTTGTAAAAGTACATTCCAGAAGAAGCTGGGTAACTGTCTCTTCCCCACCGCAGCAGCCTCAGAGCAAGTATTGGTGAGAAGTGGTGAGACTCCAGGGGTGCAGGGAGAGTGGACTCTTCCCACTCCCAGACAAACTATGTCTTGGTTCTTGTTTGAAAGTTCTGGTAATGAGGCATTCTGTAGTTCCTCATTGTTGGCAAGAGAGGACAATTCAACCTATTGAAACTCGCTCCCCTGATATCTATTAGCCCCAGTCTAGCTACCAATTGCCAAAGGAATCCCTTTGTTTCTGCTGCCTTGCCTGGCAGATTATTCAAAATTTAACAATTTCTGAGAAAATATGTTTTTCCTGATATATCCATTTGAAAATGTCCTTTTCATTGAATTAAATTCATGTCCTCTGGTTCTACTCAACTTATCTTGAAACAATGAGATAAAAACAAAAAACTACTGCGGATGCTGGAAATCCAAAACAAAAACAGAATTACCTGGAAAAACTCAGCAGGCCTGGCAGCATCGGTGGAGAAGAAAAGAGTCGACGTTTCGGTCCACATGACCCTGCAACAGAACTGAGTATAGTTAGGAGAGGGGTGAAATATAAGCTGGTTTAAGATGGGGGGCTCCCCTATCTCCCCCCCGCCCCCCACCTTAAACCAGCTTATATTTCACCCCTCTCCTAATTATACTCAGTTCTGTTGAAGGGTCATGTGGACTCGAAACGTCGACTCTTCTTCTCCACCGATGCTGCCAGACCTGCTGAGTTTTTCCAGGTAATTCTGTTTTTGTTTTTTTATCTTGAAACAATCTTCATTTAACTTGTTAATACTATGTCATAAATCATCTTTATTCACTCCTTCTCTGAATTTTTCTCTTGGTTCATTCTCTTTTAATTTGGGATCACTTGCTGTGAGATTCCGCACCTTCCTATTGCTTTTATGGGTTTCTTGTGGCATGGTGACCAGAATTGTTCACAGTACTCCAGTGCGTTGATGAGTGAGTGTTGCACTGTCAAGGGTGAGATGTTAAATTAGGGCCTCTATCTGTCCTCTCAAATGAATGCAAAAGATGCCATGGCATTATTCAAAGAAAAGCGGGGAAGTTCTCCTGGTGTTCTGGACAACATTCAATCTTCAGCCAACATCACCTAAAAGCAAAATATTTGGTCATTTATCTCATTGCTATTTGTGGGACTTTGTGTGCAAATTAGTTGATATGTTTGCCCAGTGACTTAACTAGAAGATGAACTAAACATGTAAATGTGTTATTACAATTAAATATTCATATTCAGGTATATTATTTACATTCCCATATATTAATATGTACCTATTCAATCTTTTTCATTTTAATTTTCTTCTAAAATGTATAATTTTTAAGCAATGCAATGAAACAAACCATGCTGCCACTTAATGGTCAGGCATGAATTAATGGTTGTAATTCCCATCCAAACTTACTGTACAAAGGCAATGAGCAATGACCAAGTTCTTCATATAATATATATATATAATACAAAAGAAAAACAGAAAATGCTGGAAAAACTCAGCAGGTCTGACAGCATCTGTGGAGAGAGAAACAGAGTTAACGTTTCGAGTCTGTAGGGTCATGAGGGTCTGTAGGGTCATGTATGATCCCCTTAAGGGTCTCAAAGGCACATTTGGGACATTTGTGCAAAGCCTGGGAAGACCAGGAAAGGGTAGAAATTTTGAGCCAAGATTAACACCTAAATCTTTCTCTGTTAGCATGCGTCCCCTTGAGTTAAAATGTGATAAAAGTTGAGCACATAATGTTGGATGACACTCCAGTCCAATACTGATAAACTTCAGCGCTGTCAGAGGTGGCATTTTTCAGATGAGACAGTTACTGTGGTCCTATCTGTCCTCTTGGATGAATGTAAAAAGAACATGGCAATGTATGAAGAAGTACAGGAGTCTATCCATGATGTCCCAACCAACAACTATCTGAACCAACATCACTAAAACAATTCCCATGGCATCTACCCATGCAAGCACAGGAGATGCAACATCTGCCCTTTTACCTCCACCCTTCCCATCTTTTTTCATCCCAAATGCTTCTTCCAGGTAAAACAGCAACTAACTTGTATTTCTTTCAATTTGAGTATTGCTGAAAAAAGAGACATGTCGAAGCTTCTTACACTCATCAGAACCCTTTGCAAGAATAGCAATATAAAGCGAAAACAACAATTTATACTACATGAGAAGAGAGTGCTGATTGGTTGGCAAGTGGACTCTGATTAAATTTATGTCCTCTGTCAGTCACCATCACTGGTGCATTCTCCATGGCAACGCCTTTATCAATTAGAGCCCACTTACCAGCCAATCAGTGCTCTCTTCTCATAGAGTATAAATTGTTGTTTTCCCCTTGTATTGGTATTCTTGTGAAGTGTCCTTTATGATGAAAATCCTTGATGTGTCTCTTTTTTTTCCAGCAATACACAAGTTCTGTACTACCAAACAACTATTCTTTCAATTTAGTAGGTTGTATTCACTGCTCATAATGCAGTCTTGCCTACACTGGGGAGACAAATTGGAAACTGGGCAACTGCTTTACAAAATATCTCCATGCAGACTGCAGGGATGTCTCAAGCTTCTGGTCGCTTGTCATTTTAATTCTCCACTCACACTGACCCTAGAATCCTACACTGTTCCAATAAAGCTCAACATATATATTCACAGCATAGAACTTCATCTTTCGAATACAGCTTCTGGACTCAACATCAAGTTCAACACTTTCAGATCATAACTAATATTCCCTCTAAGCTGAGCATTTGGGAATGCACCACATGGGGGCCTTAACATCCTGCACACAAGCAGCAGTCCTTTTAAGATGCATCTCTACGTGGCCTGGGGGCAATCTCAAATGAACCACACAATTCGACAAATGGGCTGAGCACAGCAAAGGGACATTAGTGGGAATATTAACTTATGCCCCATGTTTTTGTATGGCACCTGTTGATGATGATTCTTTTCCCATTCACACCTCGTTCTAGATGCACCTTTTTGTTTCTTTACTTGTCCCACTACCACCACCTGTTGCCTTGGACCATCATTTCTTTCCTGTCTTCCAGCCTACAGAACTTCCCCTTTGTTCATTCCCTGCCAAAGAACCTATAACATCTCTAACTTTTTTCCAGTTCTGACATTGACCTGAAATATTAACTCTGTTTCTCTTTCCACAGATGCTGTCTGATCTGCTGAGTATTTCCAGCACTTATCTTAGTGCTGTTTATAGGACATTCACAAATTGGCCATCATGTTTTCCTACAGCAGTGACTACACTGGAAAAGCACTTCATTGGCTGTAAAGCACTTAGGGATGTCTTGAGGTTGTGAAAGATCCTGTACAAATACAAGTTCTTTCTTTAAAAAGAGAACACTATTGTCTTTTATCCATGAAACATACAAATAGGCATTAACAGTTCAGCTTTTTGCCTTTGAAAGGAATCGAGCCTGAAACACACAGCATTTTTACAGGGTGAAAAATATATGCTACTTATCTATAATTGTAATAATTTGGCCTTAAAATCTTAACTTTTCCCTAACTGATACACAATCATAAATTATAAATAAAGGAAAGTGTGAGGAAATCTTTACTGTTGGGTTTGTGGGTTTTCTGGGTGGCGGTCGAGGACTACAATTCCTGGCATGCCTGGGAGTTCCAGTGCAAGTGCAGAGGGTGACAGGGGTCAGGCTGTGTATGTTCTGTTCCAGTTTTTCTATGATAGCTGCTCGAGTGGCTTGAAGTTTTTCTTCTGGACTTCAAGCTGAGAGTGTGGTTCACATTGTGTTTGGTTTCCGACTACCATCGGAACCATCGGCCTCCAGGCCCCGCCTTAGAATGGAAGCAGAAGGGCTTGGTCATCCTGACAGTTGTACGCATGTGTGAAAGATGGCATGAAAACAACCGCCACTAGACCGTGATTTGGCGCAAAAGTTAGCCAATGTTAACAGGGAGTGGGGAGCAGGCAGAGAGGAGGGGCGGCTCCATGCAGCTGAAGTGCTGGTATTAGCTCCGTGCTGCTGAGGGGTCTGGGGCTGAGAGAACCCCAGGAGCCATTGATAGCTCCATGTTGCAAGGTGGGTGGAGCTCAGGGAAACCCAGGAGTAGTATTTGCTTGGTGTGGTTGGGGAGATTGGAGCTTGGAGAAACCCAGGGGCAGTGCCATCTCAGTGAAGCTGGTTGTTGGGGCAAAGAAAAGCCCAGGAGCAGTGATGTTCTGCTCACAGTAGTTGGAGAACTGTAATCATGCCAGTAATTTGATGTTGGGTTGCACGCTCGGGAATCCAGTGGGACACAGGCTCAGGAGAGGAGATTGAGCAAATGGGAGTTGGAACAGCTGTTGAGGGAAATCAGAGGCTATATACTCAAAAGAGAGGAGCTGAATTCCCTCAAGTTTAAAAGATTTTGTGACTCACAGTGATTGCTAGATGCCTGGCATGTTGCTGAGAAATTTGTTTGATCAGTCTTTGTTGCCTCTGCCATATATTGTGCAGTTTGTGGTGAGCTCGACCACAGTTTCCCTGTTAATTTGTGTTTAGCTCGTTAATTTTAATGTTGGCGTATAAGATAGATAATGTTGACTTTTTGCTTTGCTGACCTTTGTATAGTAAAATTTCTTCTATTCTGTTTAAAACCATGGGATTTTGTAGCTTTATTCTCTTAGTAAGTAACTGGGATTTTAAATTTTGTCCACTTTACAACAAAAGTTACTAATCAGATTGTAACAGAATTATAAGTCTGGTCTGGGATCGTAACAAAATATGTTTTTTAAAAAAAAGCTGCTGGAAATCTGAAATTAAAATGAGAAGTACCAGGAATTGCAGGTTGATCAGGATCTGAAGGACGAAGATAGTCTCCTTTTACAGGTTGCATATTATTCAGACTTTTAATATAGAGGAAATAGTTTGAAGATCTCTTTTATCTAAACTAGATATATTTTGACTAAATATTTCAAATTTCTGCAGGAAGATTTAAGGTTGGGTTGATTGCCTACTGAGCCCAATTGACTGATTAATAAATAGTTTTACTTAACTTTGCATACATTATCCCACAAATAGAAATGTCATAACTTAATACAGCAAAACTTAGCAAAAATGTAAAATTACATGACCAACATTCCTTGGAACAACATTATTCCTAATTGTAGTCTCTGCTGAAAAGGGTTGGGAGTTTGTTTTACTTCCTCTTAATTTAAGGAAGAAATGATGCCCTAGCAGCTAGGCAACACAGCTCCTATAGTGCCCCAATACATTTCTCTCTCTCTTTCTCTTGCCCCCAACCTCACATTGCATAATCTCTCTTCTGCAATTCTGGGCTAATGCAGAACTGGAAAACACATTGTGGGTGAAATATTTCAGGCAGCAGCACAAAATAGGCAATAGCAAATCGGCATGCTCTTCCGTTGAAGTCAAACCCTGGAGAAATAGCATAAATGGAAATGCTACCTCTAGCACCAAAAACATGAGATGGCAACTCACATAACATCTAAACAATATGGCACTTTCTGGTGAAGATCTTGAGGCTACGTGATAATTTCAACCAGAATGAAGAACTTTTTTTTTTACCATACTTTTCTGCCAGTGATTCATTTTGAGATGAAAGTCTTGAAATTAATGTTGTCAACATTAGTGGATGAATACTTAATGTATTCAAATGACATTTCTTTATCCACTAATAAAGCAGATATATGGTAATTAAAAGAAGTAGAGACAGGAATATCGTACTAACATTGGCAACGGTAATTTTTAGGTTCAAAGAAATATATGGTGCGGCAAGAAGTAAAAATGGTATTATTTCATTTCTCACAATGCAGGAAGGAAGGAAATAATATTTCATGTCCTCAGGATGTCCCGATACACTTCATGTCCAATCAATTACTTCTGAAGTGTAGTTACTGTTGAAACATAAGGTACATGATTTATCATTATTGTTTTTGGGCAAGCTCAGAAATGTAGATTCTCTCACATGAAGTAGTATACACTTCAGAAAATATTATGGGATAGAGTTTTCACTTTGGGTGCTGTCAGCAATCTGGGTGCTTAAACTGCACTAGTTTTCTGAAAGTTAAGCTTTGGTTCAAGTTTCCACTCAAAATTATTTGCATGTTGTCAAAAACACAATCTTCTATGAACCAGTGCAATTGGGCAACATAATCGGATGTAATTGTTTTTCTTTTCCCTTGCATTAAAAAATATTTCTTGATGTATTTAAGAATGGTAACCTTAAGTTTTATTAATATAGCAAAAATGGATTTATCGCAAGAAATAAGCATTCTTAAGAGTTTCTAGTCCACCACCTGTGAGTAACATGAATTAAATTACTGAAAATGCCTTTAAGCTGGCATCTATACAGAACCACTTGGTTCCATTGGTATACGTTAGTCCATTTCCTGGCAAGCCAACATAAAATAGTGGAAACTCCAGGCCTACGTATTCATGATTCCACTCTAAAATTCTGAAAGATGCATCAAATATAGTGTCAAAAGTCGAAATTTCCTGGAGGAGGTGCGTTACTGTGAGTTCACCTCACAAAAATATCCTGCACGTGATATATAGTATACCCACTTCTAAAATTACTAGTACTACAGGTGACAAGCCTCTGCCTGTGTTTTTTTGACCCGTTTAAGTGTCAACTTGGCTCAGTAGTAGTACTCTTACCATTGAATCGTAAATAGAGGTATTAAGCCACGCTCCAGGATTTAATCACATAATTTTGGCTGACATTTCAGTGTATAGTGGGAGTGCTGTATTATCAGAGGTGTCATCTTTCAGTTGATAGGTGAAACTAAGACCCCACAACACTAATGGTTACTGTATTGAGCTAGCAACCCAAAGCAAGTTGTGAAATAGAATAAATAAATCTCTTAATTTTAGCTGGCATCAGATAAATTGACCACTAGCGCTATATATAAATTGTTACAGAAACCTAGTGATTCTTTATTTACCTTCAAGGAAGGGGATGTGCCACATCTAGCCTATATGTTACTCAGGTCCCAGACTATCTGATTCTTTTTGCCTTTTGAGGTGGCCTAGCAAGCTTGTTAAAAAGCAACTGCTACCAAGGACAACTAGGTATAGGCAATAAATGCTGCCTTGCCAGTGCCTTATTTATTAACAAAGTACAGAAAGTTGACATCTCTGGCATGAAGCTGTAACCCCATGCTGCCTCTTGAATCTTAAATATACTAACAAATATAGGAGCTTGAGGAGGTCTTGTGGCGCAGTGGGTAGTGTCCCTGCCTCTGAGCCAGAAGCTCCAGTTTTGAGTCCCAACCCCATGACTTGATGGTCAAGGAAGGTATGTTTATAATGTGGCTAAACAGGTTGAGTATCAAATTGCAAATTCTTTCAACACATGGCAGTTGGTAAGAATGGAGAGATTCGTGGTCAGCCATGTGATGGAAAGAAAGTTGGAGCCTCTACCATCATTATCCATTGCTGCAGACTACAAAATACATGTGTAAGTGTATGTTGCCATAATAACTTGAACCTCCTGAGTGAATTCTAACACACCACCATATCCAGCTTAAACAGAATTACCTGGAAAAACTCAGCAGGTCTGGCAGCATCGGTAGAGAAGAAATCAGTTAACGTTTCGAGTCTTCATGACCCTTCGGCAGAACTGAGTATAGTTAGGAGAAAGGTGAAATATAAGCTGGTCTAAGGCGGGCTGAATATTGAATTCAACAACTTTAGATCTTAAACTCCCCCTCCCCCCATCCCCACCCCGTTTCTCCCCCCTCCCCCTTTTTTTTTCAATAATTTATATAGATTCTTCTTTTCCCACCTATTTCCATTATTTTTAAATCTAAAACTTTGTTAGTCTTTCCACCCCACCCCAACTAGAGCTGTACCTTGAGTATCCTGCCTTCCATTCTTAATTAGCACTTTTCTTAGATAATATCACCACCTTCAACACCTCTTTGATCCTTTTGTCTGTGACATCTTTTGATTATCTGCTCCTATCACTGCTTGCTTATCTCCACAATCATCCCACCCTCAACTCTCTCCCCCCGCCCCCCCCACCTTAGACCAGCTTATATTTCACCTTTCTCCTAACTATACTCAGTTCTGCCGAAGGGTCATGAAGACTCGAAACGTTAACTGATTTCTTCTCCACCGATGCTGCCAGACCTGCTGAGTTTTTCCAGGTAATTCTGTTTTTGTTTTGGATTTCCAGCATCCGCAGTAGCTTTTAGCTTTTTGTTTTTATCACCATATCCAGCTTGTTCAGCTGGCTCTTCCATCAAAAGACTCAGAGTTTAGAACTGACTCCAGATGCACATAATCTTGGTTAATTCTGTGCCTCAAAATTTATACTGTTCAATCAACAGGGATATAATGGTGTAACTTTAATGTAAGCTTCAGTTTTGATTAAAGTTCCTATTCAGAATAATGGCACAGATTTTATGGTCAACAGCGAAGCGAAGATGGTCGCCATTAACTTCGTACAAAGCTGCTCACCCATATCTAGCGATCTCTGTAGCATGGTTTTGCCCTTCCAGATGGCAGTTTAAATCTGGTGTCAAATCAAGGGAAAGACTTGTTGTGGTACTGTAGCAGTGACGTCAGCAAGGTGCCCAAGTATTCACACACTTAGGCACTTAATATTCTCCACTTTTAATTTTCATTCAGGGAAATTAATGATAATAAGATTGAGATAGCAGTTAAACTAAAGGTAAACTAACTTTTTTTAAATGTGCAATTTTATTATGGAGAAATGTAATGCACAAATATAAAATTAGCTTTTCATTGTCAGGGCATTTAACAATAATTCTGAGGCTGGCACACATAGAAAAACAGTTACATCGCATTCATGAAGGTGTAACTTTTTCAAGGGTTTTTACTAGCAAGACTACCAGCCTAAAAGTGGATTTTTTTTTCATGATTTTAATTTAAATTACAGTCTGCAGGAACTTCTACAGCGCACTTCATGGAGTGTTGTAGACTGCACTGACAGCAACCTCTGATTTTGTTATTCTGCGCATACACGGACACCTGAAGTTGCAGTCAGTTTCAATTGAGTAATAATGGCGATTGTTGAGTTTTTTTCGTTATTTACGTAGCAAAGTCTAGGCTACTTTATTAGCAGTGCCTCCTCAAATCAGAGGACACGTGTCTATTTTGAGCTATTTTTCCAGTTAGTGATGCTGAAGTAACCCAAGTTCAATCAAAAATAGCCATAATCCAGGCTAATCATGAGACGTTCTTCTTATAGGAAAAGATGTTAAAATGAGGTGCTCTCTACTTGCTTCTGGAGTTCAGTCCCATTTAAATAGCAGAGAATTCTTGCGCCCCACATTTATTCCTTGCTCAGTCACTACCACCACAATCTAGATTAACTGGCCGTTCACATCTCACTGTTACTTCTGGGATCTTAAAAATAAAAACAAAAAACTGACTTTTCAACAGTTCTGTTGAAGGGTCATGAGGACTCGAAAAGTCAACTTTATTCTTCTCCGCCGATGCTACCAGATCTGCTGAGTTTTTCCAGGTAATTCTGTTTTTACTTCTGGGATCTTGCCGTGTGTAATATGGCTATGTTAGCAATGATGGATTTCAAAGTAATTGTAGTGAAATTGGTTTTTGAGATATTTCTGGGAGACATAAGATGTTATATCTTACATAAATGGAAGCTTCCTCTTTGTTTCTTTCACTTAAAGGATGCATTTGATTATTTCCGTTCTGGTGCTTACAAAAGACAATTCTGAAAGGTTAATATAGCATGAACCATATGGATAAAAAGTGAGAATTCAGTGTTCAAATTTGTGCAAGCATAAGAAAGAGATGCAGAACTGCAGTCTGCGCCAAATCTGGTCACAATCAGCCTCAAGTTTAGTAAGACCTTAGGTATCAACTCCGCCTACTTCCTCTTCCCGATCTAAAACCTACGAATTAGGATGCGTACGCCCCAGCTTCTATTGCGTATTGGAAGCCATTTTGGAGCTGTTATTATTCAAAAGAAAACACGGTGATCAATATGGATCCCAGAGAATGCCTGATACGACAAAAGATTCGGCGCGTACTGCGCACGTGATCTCAATTCCCAACCGCCAACCGTTCCAATTCTTTCAGTCCGATCGCGCCGCACTCTGTCGAGTGCCCGTATGTGCCCATGTCCTAAACGCACATGCGCAGGCGGCAGAGGCGGGGCGGGCTTCGCTTTCAGTTAATGGAGAACGGGCGGAGGGAAGAGTGAGTGTGTTATTATGTCCCGATACAACCGGTGCGGTGGAGGTGAGGATTCCCCCCCCTTTAGCACTGAAGGAAAACCCAAACAGAAAATAAGACCACCGAAAACAAGCCAGCGTCTCGTCCCCAGGCATCCCCTGCCCTTCAAATTGGATGCTGCTGTACGGTCCTGAAAGGTTGCGGAAGCTGCCATCTGCGCGATGGTAGCACGCCAGCCTCTTCAGCATGGCGGGGGTCGGAGCTGCGTAATGGCGGCCGCTTGTTCTCTTTCCTAACGTCAATTTCATTTTCCTTGTTGCCCTCTGCGATTTCAATGTGCGTGTCTTTTTTTTTAAAAAACCGTTTTCCCTCGACGGTTTAACTGTAAAGATTGTGGAAAACATGTCGGAGAGCAAGCACTGAAACCGAAAGCAATTGTGCGCGCTTTGGCGGGCAATGCCAGGCGGGCCGTGCAATGCCTCCATGTTGTTTAAGGGTACATCTCTCCAGTTCGTGATTAAAGGGGTTGGGAAGGTGATAACCGAATTGTGAGCCCGGCACGTCGGTGGTTCTTGACGACCCTGGGTTTGGGGGCAGAGTAGAAAAGGAAGCTCGACAATGCGCCAGGCGATTGAACCTTTTGCAATATTTTGTCTCGTCCAGTAAATTAAGATTTAGCGTTCTTTGAGGAATTAACGATGTTGTCTTATTTAAGCTGCTATCATGCACAATTGAAGCTGTGACCCAGGCTTAGAACATCTCGAGTTTTAATTCACTTGGGGTTTTCGAAATCAGAGTTCATTGAGAAATTCATTTTATTAAAATATGCAGCATTGTAAAATTTGAAGCTTGTGCCGTTACCATTTTATATCTTTCCTGTACCAATTGTAACAGTTGAATTTTGCTTTGTGACCCTTTATGGTGAGGAGGAAATTCGTAAGAGAAATAGGCTGCCTTATGAATTGAAGTTATTTTACGATATACAGATATTTATTGATTTAAGATGATAAAAGTCTCAGGTTATGTCATAAACTGAATCATGTTCATAACTAACAGAATCAGAAATGCTGGTATGTGGGAATCATTTGATCCACACTGCCTGCTGGTTCTAGCTCCACGTTCTAATGTAATCTAAACTACTTTTGCTTATCTTTTACATAAACTTTCATATTTTTATTCAGTGTTGATATAGCTCCTTCCTAAATGTTTTTTCCCCTTCATTGCCACTTATTAGTAAAGAATTCCATTTTCTATTATCTTGAGAAAATTTGTTCCAATCATCTTTTGTTTTTAGTACTAAAAAGTGTTAGCCTTGACTCAATGGTAGCACTCTGAGTGGGAAGGTTGTGGGTTCAAGTCCGATTCCAGAGACTTGCGCATGTAACCCAGGCTGATTCTTAGGTGCAGTATTGTGGGAGTGCTGCACTGTCAGATGGTTCATCTTTCAGATGGTATGTTAAACTGGCTCTTTCTGCCCCCTCGGATGGATATAAAATGTCCTGTGGAAGAAAAGTAGGGGCCTTCTTCCCGTGTCCTGGAAAATATTTATCCTTGAAAAAAATTATCTGGTTATTTTCTTATATGTGGGACTCTGCTGTGCACAAGTTGACTGCAATGCTTCCTACATCAACAATGACTGCATTTCAGAAGTACTTCATTGTCTGTAAAGTGCTTTGGGACATTTTGAGGTTACAAAAGGCACTATATTTTTTACTAATCCTAGGCTTGGGGCCCCTCATTTCAGATTCAGTGAGAATATGTTTGCATTAATGCATGTAAACCCTTTCTTAATTTTTACCACACTTAATAGATTTATCCTTAATCATCTCTGCAACAAACATTTTTACATTTGATAACTCTGTCCTGTCATTCTTAAGCCGTTGACAACATGTCCTGCTTTGAAACCTATGAATTTTGGAATTCCCTCCTTGACCCTCTGTGCGATACTGTTTCATTCTTCATAACTTATTCTGACCATTTTAGGATAAGTATCCTCTCTTTTTTCAAAAATGTACTGTATATTTGAATTTGACTGCAGTTGTCACATATCTACCAATTATAATTTGCTTGTATTGTACTGTTGTTTCTCCTCACAGCTTGCCATCTAGTTTTGATATCCCTCTATTGTGTGCAGGTCACTTCTATTTATATAGAAACAAAATGTCCCAGTACATTCCTGGAGAAAACTATTCATTAATCCAAGAAATGTCTGTTTACTGCAGCTCCCTCCCTCTACAACTCCACAGTTAATACTGTGGGCTTTAATTTTAAGCATCCTATGTAACACTTCAAATACTTATTAGTAGTCAAAATATAACATGATTTCCGAATTTACTTTCTTGATAAGATTGCTATTTTTCTATATAGCCAAGCTGAATAAAGATGTTTAAAATATAGTTATTGAAAAGGACTATATATATTGAAATTGTTATTCAGAGGATAAATTGTGGTCAATATTTTGCTAAGCACAATGGTTATAATGTTATGGAACCTCTAATTTGGGCAATTAGTCTATAGTTGAGTAGAGAAATAATGCTATTGGTAGGAATTAACACCATTGAAAAGTTCTGATAACATTTTAAACAGGCCTCCACTGAATCTGGCTCTGGCAATTTATATTGTTTTTGCAAAAAGTTGCTGATCTTCAAGTATTTTGACTATGTACACTATTGAAATTTCTCCCCTTCACTAGAAAGTCTATTAGCTTTTCATGTAATGAACCAGGGTGGTTTACATTTCCAGACTAGTGTAATATAACTTAATTGGACAATTTGAGTGGACTTTTCAGACAGATTGTCACTTTTGTAGCAAAGAGGTGTTTTGTTATATTGTTTACGAAATGGGAGATTTCAGTAGAAGTTTTCACAGCTATTTATGCTTCTTGCATTCATCATAGAAAATATTGAGAACTTTTTTGGAATAAACCTAAATCAAAAAATGGTTTTGCTGAAGCTAGCATGCGTGCAACACTATTCCAAGAACCTATTTTTATGATGGCAGTTTTAATTGGGGTTGGCTATTCTGGTCCTTGTCCTCTGTTCTAAAATGAATCCACTCTAACTATTTGTATCTTGATATTGCTCTAAAGCATACCTTGTAACTCAGGTGTGCTGTTAAGATATTTCTTAAATTTTATCATGTTCCTGTTCCCTGTTGCAGTAGAGATGTAAGTAAGTACTGGTCACATATTTCCATAGTAAGGGAAAGTTGGAGAAAGACCCACTAGATGTTATGCAACTCTTAATGACCTGTTTGAGTGGCATGCATGGGTGGGAACTCTAGAGTCAAGGTGGTTGCAAAAAGCAATGCAATTCCTTCTGAGAACATACAAATGTGGAATCAAATTGTCAATTTTTTTGGATTACTCTACATCTAGAATATACACTTGCTACCTTTTGTAGTAGTGTGAATGATTGCCCATGCGGACCAACAACCAATTCAATAATGTACTTCTAATTCTCTCGGGCTGGGGAGGGAAGAAATTGAATCTTAGCTTGTTTGAAACCTTGTTCATAAAGTATTGTTTTACTTGCTTTTATGTTTTGTACTCTGCGGAATACATTTTCTATTTGGCAAGTTGTGTTGGAATGAGGAGATCTTTAAAACTGAATAGTGGGGCTTAATGTTAAAGGTGATAACTTTGCATGCTCAGAAAACAGAGCCCTATGCCATAACTAACATATTTTTGATCTATCTTACTTCAGAATTCCAATTTTGCCTGCATTTGTACAGGGAGGCACCAAGCCGAAGATAGTTGGAAGGAAGTTTGGATGGAAATGTCCATAGACCTGTAGTTGTGTGGCTTTTGGTGACTGGCTAGAAGTGGCGATACTGGTCTCTGGCCAGGTTCCTGCCATTCAGTTGTAGATCTGTGGCTGAAGGAGACCTAGTCCAGGGAACTTGTGTGCAAAAATTGATCGGTCCCTGATCATGCAATTCTGAAGATTTGCTAATTTGCAGGAGCCTGTTACTGCCAGTATTTATTGTGCTTGTTAATTCTCATGTAAGATAAACTTTTTAAATTTTGACAATTTGGCATGCATATATTCATTCCAATATGCAGCTCAGTTTTGGACTTTGTATTAAAGCTTTTTACTCTAATGTATGAATTGCATCTAAAGGCTTTTGCCTTTCCAACAGGTAAGAGGTTCTTGCTGCCTGTATGCATGAGGGCAAAGTTTGCAGTGTGGATGAGCAAACTGACAGCATCACTGGTACAGGAAGCCTTTGAAGTAGGGAGAGTGAAAGGGAATATAATGGTGATAGAGGGGAATACAGTTTGGTCGATAGATACTATTCTCCGAAGCTGCGACCAGGAGTTTGACAGTGTGTTGCCTGCCTGGTCCCAAGATTAAGGACACCTCTTTGCGGTTGGAAAAGAAATTGAAGTGGAAGGGGGAGGATCCAGTTGTTGTGGTCCATGTTGGAACCAGTGCCAAAGGTTGATAGGAATGAGGCTCTGCTGAAGGGCTAGGGTGGAAATTAAAACACAGAACTTTGCAGTTAATATCTATTGTTACCTAATACATGTGAGTTTGCCTTGGGGAACACACATTAAGAGTTTTATAAAAGCAAAATGCTGCTTTGCAGATGCTAGAAATCTGAAATAAAAACAAAAATTACTGGAAAATTCAGGTCAGGCAGCATCTGTGGAAAGGAACAGAGTTAACTTTTCAGATTGGGAGACGTCTCATCAGAACTGAAGAAAGATAGAAATGTAAGTTTTTAAGCCAGTGGAAGGAGGAAGGATGAGCAAATAGCATGCTCTGTGATAGGGTGGAGGGCAGGGAAGGTTAAATAACACAAAGATTTCATGATGAGGCAGCCAAAAAGAGTTGTAATGGATATGGAATAAACAAAGGTTGTGTCCAAATGAGGTGTAAATGGGTACATAAAAAACATCTGAATGCACTGTGAAGGGATAAGGAAAGAAACAAGACAAACACAGCAAAACAAAATAAAGAGGTAAAAAGAACAAGATGAAGTTAGATATGGAACTTGATGCTGAGTCCAGAAGGCTGTAGAGTGCTGAGTCAAGTTTGCATTGTAGCAGGCCATGGACTGAAAGGTCAGCATAGGAGCACGATGGAGAATTAAAATGACAAGCAACCAGAAGCTTGGGGCCATGTTTGCAGACTGAATGGAGATGCTCACCCAGTAGAGACCATATTATGAACAAGGGTAAGGGGAACACTATTGTGGTTCTGAGAGGGAGGGGAAGGGTTGAGAGTAGAAGTATGAGAAATGGATTGGGCTCTGTAAACCATGCTGGGTGGGAATCCTTGGTTGAGAAAAAAGGAAGGCATGTCAGAAGCGCTGGTGTGGAAGGATGCATCATCGGATGTGACGGAGAAACTGGGAGAATGGAATAGAGTCCTTCCAGGAAGCAAGGGGTGAATTTGTCCTTGTCCACCCCACCAACCTCCATCATCAGTTCCAGGATGTTAGCAAACACATCTTCCCTGCCCTCCCTTTTCAACATTCCAAAGTGACCTCTACCTCCATGACACCCTAGTTCCCCCCTCAGTCACCCCAAATACCCCCTCTCTTCCCCAAGGCGCTTGCCGTGCAAGTGCAAGAGATGCAACACCTGTCTTTTCATTTCTTACCGTCTCGCTGTCCAAGGCCCCAAACATTCCTCCCAAATGAAACAGTGATTTTACTTGCACTTTCAAGTCAGCGCACTGTATTTGCTGCTCATCATATGGTGGTCTCTACATTGGAGAGACCAAACGCAGAATGGGTGCACATCTCTGTTGGGTCTGTAAACATGATCCCAAGCTTCTGGTTGCTTGTCATTTTAATTCTCCGTGTTGCTCCTATACTGACCAGTCCATGGCCTGCTACAATGTAAGCTCGAAGAACAGCACCTTATCTTTCGACTATCTTCTGGACTCAGCATCCAATTCAACGTCTACCTTCATCTTGTTCTGTTTTTCATTTTCCTTGTTTTGCTGTGTAGGCCTTTTTTTAATCCCTTCATGTTACATTTAAATGGTTTTTATTTAGTCGTTCATGGCTCTTTGGACACAACCTTTTGATTTCTTTACTATATCCATTGCCACTCTTTTTGGCTGCTGCATCATGAAATCTTTTGTTATTTAACCTCCCCATGCCCTTTGCCCTATCACATAGCTTGCCTTTGTTCTTCCTGCCTCCTTAAAAACTCATCAGAACTGAAGAAAGATGGAAATAGGAGAGGTCACTCGACCTGAAGCATTAACTGTTTTTTTCGGACCTGCTGAGATTTTCCCAGCAATCTTTGTTTTCATAATAAAAATGCTTGACTGGTGTGGGAGGCAGGGCACTGGCACCAGTACTGGGGAAAGAGGAAGTTTTGTTGGGATGAGCTCCACTTAGAGCTGGGGCCAACATCCTGATAAATCAAATAATTAGGCCTTTTGAAAGGAGTTTAAACTAATTAAGGAGCAAGTGGGAGGATTCAGAAAAGGGCAAATGCAAAGCAATAAGAAATGTAGAGCAGAGAAGCAACTTGGGTTAAATCAGTAATATGTGTCAGGAAGGGATAGATAGCTTATGAAGATAATGGGCTTTGGTTGAGTGACAGGGAAAAATCAAAAGTTCATGCTGAAGACACTTTATTTATGCAAAGCACTCACAGCAAAATAGATGAATAAATAGCACAGATGGAAATTAATGGGATTAATATTTCAGGTTAATGGACTTTATATCAATGCGTTTTACTCTCCCAATTCATTGATTTTAACACGGTTGCAGTGAACTAGATTCTGATGGAATGTTATCAACTGAAACATTAACTCTCTTTCTCTCTACATAGATGCTGCCTAACCTGCTGAGTATTTCCAGCTTGTTCTGTTTTTATTTCAGATTTGCAGCATCTGCAATATTTTGCTTTTGAGTTTGTAAAAATTAATAGGTTTGGTCTATTGGCTGACATGGAGATGTGGTTGCAATGACCAACTTTTCCAAGATACTTGACCTGAAGAGAGGCAAAATGGAAACGAAGATGGTTTTGCCCTGATAAAGTACAGGATATAGGCAGTAGAGAGAAAAGGACCTTAGCTCAGAAAATCAAGATGTAGAATCTGTTTGGGTGGAGCTGAGAAGCAAGAGTGGGAATATAATAACGGGATTAGTATATAGGCCCCTTCATGGTGATTGTAGTGCTAGGTAGAATACGAATCAGGAAAATGGAGGTGCATGTACTATGGGTAACAATCATAATCTTCATTATAGACTAGGCAAACTAAATTTTCAGTTTAGTGTGGAGGACATGTTCGGCAAGATAATTTTGGAGATTAGCATGTCAAGGAATGAACTAAGGAACAAGCTATTTTTAGATCTAATTTTGGGCAATAAGATGTAGTTAATTGATAACCATGTAGTAAAGGAGTCTTTGGGGAAAAGTGCTCATAATATGATGGAATTTTATATTGAGTTTTAATTATGTCTGAGACTAGGAACTTAAGCCTGAACAAAACATATGTAGGTATGAGGGGTGAGTTGGCTAAGATAGCTTGTGAATCTAGATTAAAAGATATATGATAGGTACAGGTAGATAGTTAAATATTTAATTGGTAATTTGCATTGGTTATATATTCCTTTTAGGAATGAAAATCCTCACAGGAAAAGCAGTTCAACTTGGGTCCGTGAGGAGGTTTCAGGGGGTCTGCTAATACTAACCAAAAATACATTAATGTACCATGCCTACACACCATTTCACCATACAAACAGCAATTTGTCCTCCACTTCTGGCGCTGCCATTGGTAAAATCCAACCATCCACCTGATTTTTCTTTTTTGCCTTATTTCGGCCACAGACTTGTTAGCCTGAACTCCCATGCATGTAAATGCAGTAGCACCATTGATGTTTGTCTGCTTTTGTAGCCTGTACACACCATGTGGTAGCATTTTAGATGAACTGGATAGCAGCCCTTGAAGTAGCACTTATGGAAAGGGAGGCGGGGCTTGAGCAGAACAGTCTGTCACCATGCCTAAATTTGGGATGGGCACATGGTATTCGAGTCTTTGATCTGTAGGCAGTCGGTTAGAAAAGATTTGGGACAGTGGTGAGCATCAGGTTTATTGGCAAGAAGTGAGGTGGATTGCAGCCCTTCTCAGTACATGGTGGTGTTTAATCATCTGCGGCACAGTAAGTCACGTGTTTAAACCAACTTGAGTGACTCATTCCTAATGCATCAGATTTGCAGGTCTCTTCTGTTTCATCATTTTATAACTTTATCCTCCTACCACATCATAGATGTTGAATTTTTGATTTCCACCTGTGAAGTTCCAATGTATAACACATTTTGAGGGATTATTATGCTTTCAGATCCCACATTTAAGCAGTTCTATACGTGCAGATGCTGGAAAAAGTATTTGTTGCAGGAATTTTTATAACACTGGAGAGGGGGCTCGAAAAACGGTTGAGAACCCCTGGTTTAAATCCACTCCAACCAAAGAATTCTCTCCATTACTTTTTAAAATACCCTTATCTAATTTAAGTTACTTCACTTTAACTCAGCCTTTGATACCTTTATGTCTTGTAAACTCCGCGTTTCACTTGTTCTGTTGCTGCTGTTAGCTCTGATTCCTCCTGTTTGGTATTGTCCCTTTTTTGAATATCCGTTGCCTCTGGATTTCAGTGACACGTTATGTTTGCCCACCCTCCCCCAGTCTGTTTGTGCACCTCCATTTTTCTCATAGACTCTTGCTTTGCACGCATGTAGGTGTACCAAACAGTAAATGAAACAAGTAAGATGAGACCTTGTGTGATGAGATTTATCTTTATACGAATGAGTCTTAGTTAAAGCTGAGACAGAAATTTGGAAATTACAGGACTTTGGCAAGTTAATTGTGTGACGCGTTTATGCACTAAGGTGTTGAACTGTATTTCTGGTGCCAACCCATTAAAAATAGCTGTATGCAGTATAGAGCCATTTATGGTGCAGAAGGAGTCTATGTGGTCCATCAGGCCCATGCCGGCTCCTCGTGGAACAACTCAGCCCCACTCCCCTACTTGATCCAAGTAGCCCTGTAAATTTATTTCCCTCAAGTGCTCATCCAGTTTCTTTTTGAAATCAGATTGTTTCTGCTTCCACCACCACCCACATGGGCAGCGAGTCCCAGGTCATTACAATTCACTGTGTAAAAAGTTCTCGCGTTCCACTCTTAATGTCTTAAATAAAATTTTAAGTCTGGGTCCCCTAGTGTACAGCTGTCCACATAATCCATTTACTGAAATAACATTATTTAACCAATTTGTATTGACAGCTATAAACAAATCTTTGAATTTATTTCTATTGAATACATCACAATTCAGACTGCATTTTGTAGCAATATGATAAAATATAAATAAATTGGCATTAAGTTAGCCTCATTTGCAGTGTGTAATTGTCTGAGGTTTTGAAGAATCACCAGTTGAATGCATTCGGTTCAGACAGTTCTTAAGTTAGTGGTGGTTTGTATGTTTTGCCACATTTTAGCCCTTTTGGTATATTAATTTTGTTCATACTTGTATGTATGTGGATATCAATGTAGCTTCCCCAATTTGTGTATTTCCTTACTACAGAAACTTATGACCAAACAGCTAAGTATAGTTGCTGCCCTAGTATATAGACATTGTCCATCAGTGTAACTTCAGATGTTCTAGGTTTAACTCCCAATACTCCCATTGCATCTCCTAAGCAGCTTTTTTGGCATATCAGTTTCCTAGGTATTGTACCAAAATGTCCAACTAGATCATATACTCAGAACCCTGGAGTAGTACTTGAACCCAAGCCTTGACTGAAAGGTGAGTGCTAACAACTGAGCCATTTTGACAGTTTCTGATCAAATTACACTACCATGTAGTTAATATGGACAAGTTTCACCTGGTAAATTGATTCCTTATCAGCACACCCCACAGCCACATTTCTCACTGCCTTCCCAGTAACTCACAACATAACCTACCTCAGCTCTCAGGCCTTGGTCGCTTTCCTTCACCCTCTCAATGCTCCCACCCTGGACCTTCTTTTCGCTGGTCCCCTCTTGCTCTTGGATTATTAGCTTTTCAATTTATGCAAGCAAGAGATACATTTGAGTCTATCTTAAAATCTGTGTTCTTTTTCTAATTTATTCACTTTGCTTCAAAAGAATACCTAGCCCTTTCTAATACATCCTCACCGTTGCCAACACCGATTCCACTACGGTCTCCAGCGGTCAGTTTGTCATCTTGTATTATTCTTTCCTCTGCAACATTGAGTCAGTGGCATAATATCAGAATATAGTGGAAATGCTGAACAGGCCAGGCAGCATTTGAGGAGAGAGAACCAGAGTTAACGTTTCAGGTCAATGGTCTTGGGACCTAAAATATTAATTCTTTTTCTCCCTGCAGAGATGCTGCCTAACCCACTGAATATATCTGGCATTTTCTATTTTTATTTAAGATTTCCAGCATCCACAGTGTTTTGCTTTTGTCAGTGGCATCCTGGTTCCATATGAGCCTCCTACCAAACATTTACTTTGCACCTGCATCTCTTGAGCAGCTTTTTCTGCTGTCATAAATTTATTGATCTTGAATATGGGTATTTTACCATGATGTTGCCCTTCGCCTGGCCCCATAACAAGCCATTTTTGCATTCATCAACTGAATTTCTTTTTAACTAGTGTAATGAGATATTTTTCACTTATTGTTAAGTCAGTCTACTTGTGGAATAGAGTTCTGTGTTACCTATAATGGATACCTTTGCATGCTAAACATTTCTGTTCTTAGTTTCTAGTAAGACATTTGACCTTGCCAGAGATTTTTGCCTTTCCCCATCTTCCTTAGTATACATTGAAACAATACAGTAAGGTTTATTTTGTATTTATGTATCTAAAGCACACAGAGCCCCTATAGTTATCACAGATAGTTAAGTATTGTATATTTAACGTAGTTTTATTTAGTGTTTTGTTTTGTAGACTCTAATGATGTCTGATGTGCATCTCAACAGAAACCAAGGTCTATGTAGGTAACTTGGGAACAGGTGCCGGTAAAGGGGAACTAGAGCGTGCATTCAGCTACTACGGACCACTGAGGACAGTCTGGATAGCACGGAATCCCCCTGGTTTTGCTTTTGTGGAATTTGAGGAGCCTCGAGATGCTGAAGATGCTGTTCGTGGTTTGGATGGCAAGTAAGTAAACTTTAAAGGGGATCTATACCCCATTGGTAAAGTCACTGCTTTCATTATCACTTGCTGTTCTTTCTAATTACATAATATGAATGTTTTCAGCTGTTTTTAAAAATTCTGGTCAGAGCACAATTGTTTGGATTGTGTAGGTACTAAAAGGCAGGGTTTGTTCCCTTAAAAGTAGTGATAGAAATAATAGCGCATGTGTAACCTTTCCTATAAAATCAATGTCAATCTGCAGGACCTTACATTATTTAGGAATATAGTGGGCATTGTGTGCTCTGATCAGAGAAATAGAGAACATCTGAGGATCATTCACTACTTTTAAATGGAGAGAATGAATAATGAAAGGACTGACTTTACCATTTGGATTTAGCTCCCCTTTAAATAATGGGCAGTTGTCGATGAGTGACAAATGTACAAAATTGTTGTATATATGTGTGTGTGATTGGTGTGGTTGGTATCCATACATTTATTTTTATTTATTACAGTAAATACAATAGTGTATGGATAAAAGACCTATGACAGCTGCCATTACTGTAACCAAACCTGTATTAAACACTCGTGTGGTCTGGCAACTGTGGAAATGACAATTTATTTCCACAGTTGTCATGTCATCCGCCAGCATACCGGTACTATTTTTCTCATCGGAGAGCCTGTCCAGTAACTGAATATATGCATGACAGCTCTTCTGCCCTGTTTAGGACTTAGATGTCAGTTAAATTCTAACCACTCAAGAGCCTTCTCCTGGTAATGTTTAGCTTTTTTCTGCTAGATTCTCCCTGTGTAACAGGCATTTGGTGGTGGGGAGGAATGGAGATAGTTGCTCCTAAACCTCTATCTATACTGTTCTGTAGTTTTCCCATTTACCAGGAAGTACTTGACTCCATTTTGGGAATTACTGTGTGGGCAGACTGAAGCATAAATCTGCATTGATGTCAATCAGAGGTTCCCAAAGTTTTTGCTGAGGCACCCTCTTCAGAAATTCGATGTTCTATGGGCACACCCTCTTGACTAACAGTGGATGCGATAATTAGTAGTATGGAATGAGCAATAGCGAATCACACTGTTTTTAGATTGCTTATGATTTCCATTGAAGTCAACAGAAAAGAAAAAAAGCATGGTGTAAACCATGGTGCTGATTTGTTTATTTGACCTCTTTTAGCACTACTGCTAGAAACCAGTCTTCCCCCACCCTTGTATTTTTGCATAGACAATTTTATTTTCTCAGCTAAAGTAATATTGCTTACAACAGCAATGTAACTAGTGCTGTACTTGTTACTATACAACTGAATAAACTTGAACATAGAAGAATCCTTAATGACTGAACTCTTGGTGACTCGACCTACCTCAGCTGTCGGGATGAGCTTGTTTGCTAGTACATAATTTGTGGAATCGCTGTTTGATTTTTGGAGTTTCAACTATAAATCAGTCTCTACATTCAGGCTGCTTCTATACTTGTTCAGGGATGTAAATATTGAAAAAATTCTTATTTCGCACATACTTTTAAGTAAAATGGACAAATAATTCAGTGACTCTTTAGGATAACGTGGAACATTCATTTTGTATTGAGAGCCAGAACTGGTCAAAAGGCAAAATCTTCAAATTTTCTCAAAGCAGAATCACTGACAGTGTTGATCAAATTCTCATTTAGATTTAACGCCAATCTTGAGCTTTGCTACAGAGTCCTCTGAAAATGGATTTCGAACCCAGACAAAATCCTGCAATATGTTTGCCTCTTTTCAGGAAACATTTGCTGAATTTTATGCAAACTTGATAAATACTGCAGAATTTCATTTTTAACCTAGGGCTGACATTTTCCAGTCCATAATAGCAGAAGACAATATTAGGAACCTAGCCCAAAGGCAGCCTTGAATAGGTAGATCCCAGCACAGCATGCAGTGTTTGAATAGGTACTGATCACTGTGAAAAGCACCTCTGACTGGCCCAACTTTTTTTTCTAGAAATCAGCGTGAATTCAAACATTCTGTGCTGAGATCGCCCTATGCAACACGCGTTATACTTTTTCTTTGAATTTCAACTTAATTTTTAGGAAATTGAGCACGTTTTAAAGAAATTCAGATTTTTGATGTACCTCCTCTGATTATGTGAGGTTGCATTGGTGGCTCACCCTTCAGCCAGCTTGTCCTCATTGCCCACATTCCCTAACAACCTTGTAGCCCTGTTGCTATTGTAGATAGCTGATCTGTCACTCCCTTTGACACTAGGCTGCCTATTTTTATAAGTATACTATGGGAATGAGTGACCCTTTTTCCCCATTTGTTTGTCTTAGCAAACTTTGGATTCCATTTGTCAATTGCATTGCAGGGATCTGCTCCTATGCTTGTGCTAATGTTCCATAACTGGGTATTTTAAGAGTGATTTCTCTCGATCTTTCAGTTTCCTGTGGAAAAGCACCTGGGTTCTACTTGTCTCAGTTCCTTTACTGCATGCCAGAAATTTGGAATGTTTGATGGAACTAGAAGTTTGAAGGCTTCTTGAACTTTAGTGCAGCATTTTGGCATACTACCAAATTCTTCCAGCCTTTTCAAAAGATATTTTAATTGTTTTATATTGTGTGTGGAGTTGAGGATTTCTTGTTTCATTGCTCACTGTGGAATAAGTAGGATCTATGGCTAAGATATTGTAAGTTTAATTTTGCATCATAGTTTGGGTGATTTTGAAGTGCCAACTAGTTGATTCTTGAAAGAGGAGATTGATACGACCAATTTAAGTGTATTGGAGTGCCCTCAGCAATTCCAACAGTTTTTATTTAAATCTAAATGTATTCATACTAAAAATTGTGACCACATGAGTGTTATAAATAGAACATGTTATGGAGGGAAGTGAAATACAGTTTTTATTTGCACTTTGGGACAGATTAATTCTCCTGCGACTTTGTCGCTCGTGAATTGTTAACTCTGCCGGTGGACAAATTGTATTTCTCGCTTTCTATCCTGTATCTTCTGTCAGCTGTCGTTAATAGGCTATTTAAATTTCTTTAAATCATAATACTGATCTGTGGTCCCAGCTTTTCCACAGGACCTCAGATACAGCTTGAGTTAATTGTCCAACTGTCCTGTACTGCAGTTTCAAAAATAAAATTTTGATACATTATGCACATACAGGGCTATGTTTGCCTTTCTTTTGCCCCCTTTTCACTTTCCTTTTTTTTCCCCAGAAGTAAAGATAATATGATTTTTGCTAATAAGTGGTAAATGTCATCAAAACATTTTATTTCAAATAAAAATTTTGGATTTGCTCCAGTGCACAGGTGTTGGCATCAGTCCCAGTTAAACTATTCTGCAGTGATAACTTCATTTCCTTTCATCAACATGAAAATTTTTTGGCTTCTGTCACAGCTTTATTGGTGTCTATAACTTCTCACCCAATCCCTCTCACAACTGCTTGCTTTCCTTTTATACCCCTAAACTTCAAACCAAGGTGAACAACTGAAAGTCATTGAATAATACATCACCACACTTAATCTCCCTTTCAAGTAGACAGAAGGAGACCCTGTTAGACACCATGTTTTACTAACTTGTGAACTGTTATTTAACTTATTTTTTGCTGTACACGTAACTCTTCGAGCTGTTAACATTTAATTTTCACTAGGATGGATGGAGTTATTGTGCTGCTCCCTGCTCAGTTAAACAGTGTAGTGCCTTTAACTGTACAAGTACTCTTGATTTGCTCCTGTTTTTGTTTTAATTTTGTGTTTTTTGATTCTCTGTCTCAGTTGTGATACTGTTCTTTCCACTCTAGTCTCAAGGAAGGTAGGTACTGTTTGTCGTCTCCTCTTCCCCTGCCACACCCTCTTCCCTCTCCCCATCCAAATCAAACTGATGGTTCTGAATTTTATTCTTCAGGGTGGTAGAAGTATATTTTTTATATAGAGATTTTGGTCAGATCTTCAACTGCCTTTCCTGCTATCTTTCCCATATCAGACAGGTGGTCTTAGTAAATATTGCCAAGCAACTTGTGATGTTACGAGCTTCATCGTAAGTTTACACTGTTCTATAATTGGCCTTTAATACAGTGATGATGTAGTGTTCACTTCCCTGTTGCAGGAAAAAGCTTGTACAGGGAGGATAAAAAGGAATCTGAATAGCCTGATTTATCACTATTTTGTAATAGGCATTGAAACAATAGCAGTGATGGAAACCCAACTAATATGCATTTTGTTATATACAACATGAAACGAGGGACAGGTTATGCTGTTGAAGCCTTCAAGTGCCAGTCATTTCATAGCAGTAGTATTTGTTACAGTTACACATTTCAACCTGTGCTTTGTGTTATATTGACTTTGGTTTTGCATAAACACTAATTTCTTTAACTTAAGGGTAATTTGTGGCTCACGCGTTCGAGTGGAACTATCAACAGGAATGCCTCGGCGCTCACGCTTTGAGCGGCCACCAGCACGCCGACCCTTTGACCCAAATGATCGATGCTATGAATGTGGAGAAAAGGGTCATTATGCTTATGACTGTCATCGCTATAGCCGACGCAGAAGGAGCAGGTATGAGTTGCCAATTTCAGCGACTTCTAAAATTGCTTTAAAACATTTTAATTTAATAGCTAAGAAACTTTATTTTAATCTGAATAAAGAAATGCAATGCTTTATTATTCTTGCTTTATATTTTAAGTGATAATCAGGCCTTGTGGCACTTTTTGCTTGACTTTTTGAGTTTCACTGTGAATGTTTTGAATATTAATGATCCACCTGGTCCGAACCTTTCAGGTTTCTTCGTTTGAGTCAGTCACCGCGATTCAGAATGTCGTGAGCCTCATGATATCAGGCTAAGGCATCTAGCAAATCCAACAGTTTTGATGCGCCTAGAGCATACGGTGATTGGCATGAGGCCAGATCCCCTCGAGAACCTGCTACAACTAGCTTCACCTTAAGATTCTTTTGAGGGCAGAAAATGTTTGAGAGTGAGACAAGGTGATCGCCGTTATGCTGTAAATTGGCTTTCAATTGGGCCCCTTTCTAGAGGAACGCCAGATTGACCGCATTCCCTCGTAGACAAACCATCCTGCGTCAATCAAGCCTCACTATGGCTCATTTGGCTGTCAGTTTGATCGTCGTTAGATTGAAGAACATCTAGATGCTGCGATGATCTGATAGATACTTCTAGATCGCCTAGATCTGCTAGACCTTGGTCCAAAGAGAGGGTCGACTGACCTGCAAACTTGCAAGGTTTACTTTACGTACCACTTACAAAGTGTTTTTTTACAATGCACAAAATACTAAAAAAATGTAACATTTTTAACTGAATCTACATTATGTAGATATAATCTAAAAACAAATACTTAGGGCCCCAAGTTATCTTCAAACTGACGAACATGTACTATATTGTAGCAATCTTATTTTTGACTCCAGCAGAGGTATTCCAAGAATTTAATGCTGAAATTGCTAAAGTTAATACTGCTTTCTTTTGTTAAACCAGGTCCAGGACTAGATCGCGTTCACGCTCGCGGGGAAGAAGGTACACCCGTTCACACAGCCGTAGCCGTGGCAGAAGGTACATTTTTAATTGTCAGGTATTAGCTTTGAGGAGTATGCCTTTTGTTTCTTGATATCCTGTACAATTTAAAAATAATGTTCAACTTTTATTTAGGTCCAGGTCTTTTTCTCCTCGGAGGTCCCGGTCTTTTTCACCAAGAAGGTCTCGGTCGTTTTCTCCTAAAAGGTCCAGGTTAGTGAACACTTTTCCCTTTTCTCTTTGCAACTTAAATAAGCTGTTGAAACTTATTGAACTTCAAAATATGTTGTTTTTGTTGTTGCTGGTTGCAAATGTGCTTTTCTGCCTGGCAATTTTTTTAAAAAAAACTTGACCTTGCAAAGAGAGCACCTCATGTTAGTGTGGCACTGAGAAGTTGCTATCATGAAAAACACATTGGGTAAAACTGGCACTGTGTGTGTTGCTGATGCAAAATTGAGCTTTTGATTTAAGTAAATTTGAGTTATATACAAATAATTTGCCCCTTAATTGGCACAAGTTTAGATGACAGCAATTCAGTCCGTGCAGTAGTTTAGTGTTTTCGTTTCACAGCCAAGGCAATTTGTCGCTTGTCTTCATTTCACCTTGGTTGTTGACAAACTAATTCCTTTGTATGAATCTAGGCTTCAGTTTATGACCTGCTTTGCTGTGGGCTACAGACTAAGCTGGTTTTCTTCAAGATGAGGCATGGGAATGTTTTTTGGATTTTTTTTTTTATACACAAATGAGAGGACCTTATTGAAATATATATATATTTACTAGAAAACTAGTGGTGCTGTAACATTTATCTTTCTGGGAAGTGCCTGGCCTTCACTTGGCAACAACTCAACTGGTTGAAATTGAGAGCTCACTTTTGGGACTCATGGATGCAGACTTGTTGCTCCATCTTCCTCAGTTGCAGCATTCCTGAGAATATATCTTGTAAGCCATCTGGCATGATTCCGGTTTTGTTGACTTGTGACTCACGATGTAAACCTTTCTGAGCTGCTCTAGACACTGCAATATAGCATTGCAGTTGAGAGTCCAGATGCTTTAGGGTCTTCCTAAGTTCGGTGGTGGGGGGTGGGGAGGAATGAAGCAAAGTGGGGTTATCGCTACCACTTTGCTAACAAGCTTGTATGAAAACAAGCATAAATGAGCAATGCTGGCTTTTAATATTGCTGGAGGCTTCACTTGTAGGTTAGGTTCTTTTATTGTTTAGGTGATAATGTAAGGTAAGTTGATCTGTTGAAACTGCCCAAAAACCGAAGCTTGCATTCTGTCCCCCTCACCTACAGCTAACTGCACAGAATTGGTATTTGTAGACAGATGAGAAATTTAAAGTAAATGCCCTTGACCATACAGGTGTTCTTTCTTAGAAGTACCTTGCTATTTTACCTAATACTGGAAGTTGATATATGTATACAGCATGTGACAAATTACAACACTTAATTTATTTGCCTCTATAAATTATAACAGAAGATTGTCTGCATACTAAACTTGCCTTTATTGGATAGTTATTGCAATTTTAAATCTTTCTTTCTTTGTAGTCAGAGTTTGTATTTGCTGAAACTGTCTTGTCTGACCACAATTATCCCACTATATTATGAGTTTGCTCCGGACTGATGGAATTGAAATTAAGCTGGAGTTTTCTGCAAATTGGATGCACTTTTCCTGCAAGTACTTAGAATATGAGCTATATTGTATATTGATTTAGGTTTTTTAACAGACTTTAGAGTAGCTAGACAGTTTTCATAAAGTCCAGAAGATGGCTGGCTCTGTCTAGCAGAAATTAGTCACGATGAATTCCCATGCAGCAAACCTTCCAAGCATAGAAGATTGTTATTTGGACTATTTGCAAGCTGATCATTTTTAAACATATTCCCAACCAGGTTATTTCTAAGCACAAATTGAGTTTTAAAAAGACATGAATGAACAAAGTAAATGACAAAACTCACAACTAGTAAAGATTGGTGTGTAGGCACTGCCTTGCCTGAGTTCGCTTGGATTTCCTTATGGAGGAAATGGGTGACATCTAGGCTCTTAGAAGGGCCAGTAAATATTTTTAAGTTAAATTAAGTACCTGTCAATCTTTCCTAATAGCTTACTTTTCCCCTATCGCAAGAAGATCATGATTTTATTTTCTGTCGTAGGTCTAGATCGAGGTCACGATCCAGATCCAGGTCTCTGTCAAGGCAGAGAAGCAGGTTGGTTTAATTTTCTTAGTGTAATATCCCCTTTTTTTGTAGTAATCGAGAAACATTGAGTATATGATAAGTTGTCAATTATGTAGGAGCTATGTCAAGTACAATTGCGAATTAATATCGGTGACTAGTTGCAATAAAAATTGGAAGCCAGCTTAAAAGGAGGCCGAGGCTCCTTTTGACAGCAGCTTCAATCCACGACCTTTTTCACCCAGAGGGTCAAGGCAGGAGATGCTTGGGAACACCAATGCCTGTAAGTTCTCTTCCAAGTCTCTCACCATCCTGACTTGGAAATATATCACTGTTCCTGGGTCAAAATCCTGGAACTCCCTCATAGCACTGTGGGTGTACCTACATCACAAGGACTGCAGTGGTTCAAGAAGACAACTTAATACCTTATGAAGGAGGGCAATAAATGCTGGTGATGCCCGCATGAACATTTTTTTAAAAAAAAATCAGTTCAGTATTAACATTAATGAAAAATTAATATTGTAAATTTATGGGGGAGTGGAATGATCAAGATGCACGCAATTCTGATTGCTGTCTTTGAGGAGAGGCAGGTTTGGGCGGGTTAGGGCAGGAGCAGTGCACAGAGACCAAATAACTCCTAGGAAGAGAGGAAATTGAGCAGGTTATTTTGTGTTTTTGAGCAGTACTAGAAGAGCCTTAAGGGGCTGTCATCTCGGTTGTTGTATGGGTAAGAGGCAGAAAAATGCAAAGTGGAATATTTGTTTAGGAACTTGAGACAAAATATTATAGGCAGAAACCAAATTAATGAGCAAGATTTGTAACCATATCCAATAAGTTGGTAATGTAGTTTGGAATAGATGATCAGACTGCAGTGACACCAAACCCATAACGCAAATGCAGTAATTTTGATAAGCAGGAAGGGAATTTATTGGTGGTTCAGTAAGTTTCAATAACAACTGAGCTTGCAGATAGCTTTGAATACAAATTTGCAATGTAAGTACAATGGGTATTTGGTATCAGGAAAGGCAAAAAAAACTCTTGAAAGACACTCTGAAGCTATATTTGAAGCATAGCAGCATTGATATTAATGACTGGGAGGAGATTGCTACCAATTGTTCAAAATGGTAACAGCTTGCCCATCTAGCTGTATCACACTTTGAATCACAATGTCTTAATAATAAGGCAGAGCAGCAGCAGAGAAGGAAAGAAAACAAAGCAAATCCCTTACTCCGATCTCTCTACATCATGGGATATCCTGCCGTATGTGCCCAAAGACCTGTTGAGTCAAGTATCAGCCTGTTCATTTACATGAAGATCCATGGCAGAAACTCGCAACCCTGAATAGACATCATCTTTGAAGCGAGGCACAGCTGATGACGAATCTGAGTTCACGGGCCAGATTCGGCATGTTCCACAGAGTAAAGTATCTTGCCCAAGAAATCTAGAGATGAAAACTCTGATTCAATGCAGCGTATTTTGTAATCAGAAATTACATTAAAACTGTAAAGAGTGTACTTTGTTGTTTTGCCATGATGTGAAGGATGGGAAATTGTAATTGAGAGAGTTACATAGTTGCGAAGTAATTGACCCTCAAGTGAGGCATATTAATCTGCAGTTGATAAATCTTTATTGCTGTCAGTTAAACACTTTTTTATTTTTGTAGGTCTCTATCTCCTCTAAGAAGATCCAAGTCCGGAACTCCGGTTCGAAGGTAAGGAAACCAAAAACAGAAATCTTACTAATTGTTTTTATAGATTTATACATGTTTCTGACTCCCCCTACCCTATTCACCCTCCCATATCAGTTTTAAATGGGATTTCTGGTGGTGCGTGCTATTCCATAAGCACACATTAAATAGTTGACCTCCCAGCTATCTAAAGCTATTCTTAAGCCAGTTGTTAGGAGGTGTGTGAGAAAAGTATGGATTAACTACTGTTCATGTGTAATTTCAGGGTGTCTGCATTATTGATGGCATAGCTGTGATCAGAACTTGTGTTGTTGGAAATTCTAGTCATGGCATATTGAAATACTGCAGTGTTGCTCCAGAGTGCCTCCTGTATTATGGGGATCCAATTGGATATTGTTTTACCTGTGGGATCTGGATTTGATTTGAACCCAAACTGATATTTGAATTCTTGGTGAAGTAAGTTTGGACAGCATGAACACACACTATTGAGCCATAACGCAAAGTTGCCCATCAAATGTGAAATGGCTAGTATTGAGGAATTTAAAATGGGAGAATCTTTTCTGAGCTGAGTCTGCTTGTTCAGGTAGAGTAGGGAGAACTTTACTCTGCTGTTTTCTTTGTAGTACTTTGTGATGCTGCTCAGTTCCTCACAATTAGTATTCTTGAATATTGCTAAAAAGAGACATGTTGCCGAAACTTTTTGTCTTGCACTCCTCAGGACAAACGCAATAATGCCAAATTTCAAACTATCATAACAATTTATACAATAGGAAAAACGTGCTGATTGATTGGCGGATCGACTGAGGCGATGCAGTGGGGAACTATAGCCTCCCCACGCTTCCGAGTAATTGAAAAAGGTGCAAGGCTTGAACACATTTGTTTTGTTTTCTGAGAACATGTCCCTGCGTATGAATGTATGCCGCTTCTAGCAAGCAAAAATGAGCCACATTAAAAGCTTGACTGATTATCTTTAAATTAGTTGTTAGTGTAGCTATTAGCACACTTGGAATTTTTCAGAAAGTGCTTCTGATTGCAGAATCACTCCTAACAGATGTTTTGTTTTTGTTTTTGCAAGCGCGGGCTGGTTGAGTACGGTCTGTACTCTGCCTGTTACGAACAGCCGGTGGAACATGTTTGATTCGATCAGCCAGTTGTTGGGACATATGGCCTATGTACCTGGCATCACACCAACACTGAAACTTGTACATAATGTTGCTGTTTGGTATGATAGGCAGAACATCTTTTTGGATTGATGGTAGTTTCCTATTACTGAAAGATACCACATGTTGCCACTGTATAGCAGCGTGAAACGGCTTGCTTCACCTGTTGTTCACGTTTTTGAGATACTTTGCCTTTCCTGATGAGTGGAAGACAAAAAGCTTCAGCAACATGTCTCTCTTTTCAGCACTATTCAAGTTCTGTACTACCTTGCAGCAATTGGTATCCTTTCCCTCCCTTTCCCATCCCCTCTATCCAGAAATTTGTGGTTTTAATATTGGTTTTGTATGCTTTGGTAATCTGTGTACCTTCCTTTCTTGAAACAGTCGCTCGAAGTCTAGATCACTTTCACCAAAGCGAAGGTAAGGAATTATTAAAATGTAACATTTAGTGCCCCTTCACTGTAATTTCTATCTAAGGTGTAGGGCCAGACAAGGTTGGGGTAAATCAAGAAATATTAGTTGACTCTTTTAAAGTCTGAAGATGGTAAGAGGAAGGACTGACTGAGGAAGAAGGTAGGAATTCCAACATAATTTAACACGAGGTGAATAGGTTTCAGTTCTGCCTTTTCTGTTATTTTGCATTTATTATAGTAATCTGCTACAAAGATTTGAGTTTATATGGGAATTTTGTGCAAATAATTGCACTTTTTTGTCACTGAATTGTTTTTCTGGCAATTTGGGGTAGTACCCTTGTATTTTGAAAGTCAACTGGGACAATACTTAGTTCTTGGAATCTATTTCCTTCTATCCATTGCTGTTTAACATGTGGGCTGGGTAGTTTTAAGTCACTGAAAGGCCTGTGAAGATCGTAGAAAATTATGCTGATGTATGACTGCTTAATTAGATTTTTTCCTGTCTGAGGTTTTTTACATGTGTACATTAAATTACACCTGTCATTGTCTAGCCTGTTCCATATTTTATCCAATTTAATTTCTCCAATTTCTACGCTGCTGCTTCTGAACCCACTTCCCCATCCGCTGTGCAGATTTGGGTTGAGTTTCCGAATCAGTCATTTATGTAAATTAAAAATAGTAGTGGTCCTACTATTGAGCCCTGAGACACTGCACTTCAGTCTTTCTATCCCACAATCCTTTCATCTTTAGTAATAGCGCTTGTAAAAAGCAGTCTCCCTGCACCAAATTTTGTGTTTTTTGGTTTAAGGCATCATATTTAGCGCACACAAGCATTAGAAATGATAGATATATGTCTGAAGTAATGGGCTGAAAGTCCTAGTTAATTATATCCAAAATCTACTTCCCCGAATGAGCCTGAGTGAATTCACTTGGTATTTAGATTTTAAAAACTATGATGCAGATGTATATACTACATTAATTGCTGGTGTTGTAAAGGTTGTTTTGCTTAGCAGTTTGAATTTGGGAGTGCAGTAGATTCTCCTGTTTTTCTGTAAAAGTTAGACCTTTCGATTAAGGTTATTTATTAAAATGTCTGAAATAATTGCTTTATTTCATGCCAGTTAATTGTTATGTGGATGTAAGATATTTTGCTTTAAAACTTGACTTGCATTAAAAAAAATTCTACTTGTACTGACGAAGCAATTTCCTCAACGAACCAACATTATTCGGGATGGGAGTTGTCATTGGTGCAGAATATGTTTTATTTCATCATCTGACATACAAACAGGATCCAAATTAAGCCATGCATACAAATTCTATACTCGTGCTTAACTCTACTTGCTTTTTGAGATGGAGTATAATATGGAAAATGTGAGGTTGTCCACTTTGGCAGGAAGAGTGGAAAAGCAGAACATTATTTAAATGGAGAAAGACGGCAGAATTCTGCAGTACAGAGAGATCTGGGGTGTCCTTGTACATGAATCACAAAGTCAGCATGCAGGAGCAGCAATTAATTAGGAAAGCAAATGAATTATAAAATTAGGGAAATCTTGCTACAACTACAGCTTTGGTCACCTTAAGGGCGACATACGTTGAAAGCAGTTGGGAGAAGGTTCACTGGGATGAGAGATTTATTTTATGAGGAAAGGTTGAGCTTTTACTCATTGGAGTTTAGAAGAATGAGAGATGATCTTATTGAAACATAAGATCCTGAGGGCTTAATAGGGATGCTGAGAGGATGTTTCCCCTCATTGCGGAATCTGGAACCAGGGGCATAATTTTAAATAAGCAGTCTCCCACTTGAGGAGATGAGGGGGAGTTTCTTCTGAGGGTTGTTAATCTTTAGAATTCTTTTCCCCAGTGAGCAGTGGAGGCTGGGTCATTGAATTTATTCAAGCCTAAGTTGGACAGATTTTTGGTTCACAAGGGAGGGAGTCAAGGGTTATGGTGTGGGGGGCGGGGTGGGGGAGTGGGGATAAGGCCACAGTCAGATCAACCATGATGTTATTGAATGGCCTACTCACTGTCTATTTCTTATGTTCTGGCTAATGAATCATGTCCTGTTGCTCTTTGTCATTTATTCAATGTCCCCTTTACTGCAGTTTAAAAATCATGCAACTAATTCAATTCCAACTTTGTTTATCGAATGTTATCGCCTAATAGGTGATAAAGCAAAATTGGTAAAAGCCTTGGAGTATGATCCCTGACTGCTTTATTGATCAATGAGACCTGAGTTTTTATTTTGAGAATAAGGGAAATTGACAGTATCCTAAAATATAGATGAATTGAAAGACAAATTAATTTTTCTCATGTTTTTGAATTGCTATTCTGATTTTTAAAATTTTTTCTCCCCAGTCGTACACCATCCGAAAACTCTCGTAGAAGTGCAAGTCCTGACCGAAATGACTAAGTTGCAAAGCAGAACTTTAGAATGAATGTTTTTTTGTTTACATTCTTTGAAGTTGTATGGGAATCTTCATTCTTTGTGGGTTTTTGATTTGATTTTAAATGTAAGGGCTTGTTTCTAACTTAATTTTTCATGCTTCCTTTTCCCCCTTTGTGGAAAACATGGCGCGGGTAGGACTGATGTTTTTTTTAAAAGAGTACACATCTTAGAGTAGAGACTAAATCCAGTAACCTGCATTTATTTTTCCTGCATAACTGTGTTGTATTCTTTTGTTCTAATATCAGATTCCTGTTGAAGTGTATCACATTTTTGTATCTGGAAATAGAAATAAATAAATTGTCCTGAGAAATGTGTGTTTCTAAATCTGTATGTATTTGTTGGGAGAAGCATTCAGACAAATTTACTGGCTGTTGGATCTCTTGTGCTGCTCAGGGTGAAGTTAGAGATTTTAGAATGACCGTTATGCCAAATAGTTTTAAGACACTGACTTACCATCAGAGCTCTGGGAATGAGGCCTAGCAATATTTTGAACAGGGTCTTTGAAATTACTGCAGAGGGAGGTTGTTGGAACATTCTTAGGTATGGCAGCATAGTAATTATGCTACTAAACTAATCAAATCCCACCATGGCAGCTGGGAACTTAAGTTCAGTGACTTAGTTGAATCAAATTTAAAAATCAGTTATGGTGACCATGAGACTGCCAGTTACTGTGCAAAAATAAAAATGGTTTACTGATTTCCTTTAGACCAAGTAAGGATGGCAGGTTTCCTTCCCTATATTTTGACTCCAGCAATGTGGTTGACTCTTAACTGCCTGCCCTCTGAAATAGCCTAGTAAGCCACTCAGTTGTATAGAGATAGCCAATAAAAACTGGCCTTGCTAGCCACACCCATATCCTATGATATAATCAGTATCTTTGGGATGGGGATCTGGAAATGTTGATGAGGCCAATCTTGGAATTTGACATTTCTGGTATGAAGCAGTGGGAATGCTGCTTGGGGCTTGAGCTGTGAGGACAGGGGAAAAAAATGAGGATGGATCTCCTGGGTCCAGTAGTAATGTGGGATGGGGAATTTGGGACCAGTCTGTAGAAGTATTGGCAGTTGCTGGGACCTTCTGATGTGGAGAAGGAAAGCAAAGTCTCATTACAACTTTGTGAAGTAGCAAGACTGAGGGTAATAGCATCAAAATTGCTATTGGCTCCTTTTGAACCATCAAACCCTTGCTCTAAATACCCCTTTGGTGCTAAAGTAAAGTGCAAATTTATTGTTTAAAATTAATGGATGGACCGCTAGAAGTGGAATTTCTTTCTTTGAAAAGCAAGTGGGAACATTTATTGAACTTATGTTGCTGTTTTGTAGGCTAACAAAGAGATTTCTATAATACATTGTTATAAATGAATTATTTGTAGTTTCCCAATTTTTATAAAAAGTTCCAGTGGAGGAAAGGTCATTAACAGAAGACACAGATTTAAGGTAACTGGCTGAAAAACTGACGAGTCATGGAGGTCTACAGCACAAACAAAAAGGCCCTTCGGCCTATCGAGTCTGTGCCAGTCAAACAAGTACCTAACTATTCTAATCCCATTTTCCCGCACTAGGCCCATAACCTTGTATGCCATGGCATTACAAGTGCACATCCAATACTTCTTAAATGTTGAGGGTTTCTGCCTCTACCACCCTTTCAGGCAGAGAGTTCCAGATTCCCACCACCCTCTGGGTGAAAAAGTTCTTCCTCACATCCTCTCTAAATCTCCTGCCCCTTACCTTAAATCTGTGCCCCCTGGTTATTGATCCCTCCACCAAGAGGAAAAGTTCCTTCCTATCTATCCTATCTATGCCCCTCAATTTTATACACCTATAAGGGAAAATAAATTGGTTAGTGACTTATGATTTGGAATGTACTGCTTGAAAGCATTGCAGAATTGGATTCAATAACTTTCAAAAGAATTGGATAAAAAGGAAAGGACAAAAAGTTCAGGACTATGGTGAAAACAGGAGTAAAACTAATTGTGCAACTCTTTCAAAGAGCTGAATAGGCTGTGCTGTGTAATTCTATGATTCAATAAATAGTTGTAAGGGTTATGGGATTTATATTTTTCTTTATGCCATGAATTTTAGGTACTGCACTTCATAAATGTTTGAATGGGCTTTTGGTAAGTAAAGAATTAACTGCTGGTATGTGAACTTGTTTACGCTGATTGTTAGGTTTAAACAAAGGATGTTGTGATTAGGCATAACGGATGAAACTAGTCATTTTATAGAGATAGAAGTTAAAACAAATGAGAATGATTGGAATGTAGTTTAACAATAAGACCAGAAAAAGATTATTTGAAATGACTAGGTTGTTTTTGTTTTTCATTATTGCTAAACTGTTACCAAAGGTGTTATCAGAGAACAATTTAGGCTCCAAATTGTCTGCATGTTTTAGACTTCATTAATTGTAGTTCAGGGTGTAGCTATTGATTGTGTATCAATGGTCTATTGATGTAACTCTGGAGTATTGATGGTCTATTGATGTAACTGAATGGTGTATCATCAGGAGATTTTAACTGTTTTGAACACATTTCGTTCTCTAAACCCTTACTGCTAAGCAGTAAAGAAACCACAAGAGGGGTTGCTGATGTATGATGCTTTTTACAAGTGTTGTATGGAGGTCATAAAAAAGCACACATACTTGAAATAAAAGTTGATGAGAATGCAGTCCTTTCTTTCCCACAAAGTTTTTGGAGAAAGTGAAGAAACTCGAGTGTTCATAGGAAGAGAACACAAAACCATCCATCATTTAATTTTTGATGGTCATACTAGCTGCATGATACAATGATAATGAAGTTATTGACTAATCATAGTCAAAAATCTACAACCTAAATACTTACACAATTCTTTTAATGTTTCTTTGCTAACTCAACTGTCACTTTGAACACCATTGACAGACAGTAGCTGCCGAGTGCATATTCACAGAACGTTACTTTGACAACACCACAAGAGATGTAGTCATCTCTAAGTCAGTGCCATCCTGGCTTCGACACATCATTATTAATTTTCGTTCTTTGTCACTGGTTCAATACCCTGGAAAATGAACCTTTTCTGATATGTATGAACAACAATGCAAGAAATAGACACAAGTTAACCTAATGCAATTAGTTTCACAATCATAGTCACACAGAAGGTGGCTATTCAGCCCATAGTGTCAACTGTGGCTTGGTAGCAGTCCTGTGTTTTGAGTCAAAGGGTTCAAGTACCACTCCAGGATTTGAGCACAGAAATCTAGGTTGACACTGGTGCAATAATGAGGGAGTGCTGCATCTCTTTTAGATGAGATGTTCAAGTGGCCCTGTCAAGTGGATGGAAAAGATCTCATGCCATTATTTCAAAGAAGAGCAGGGGTATCGTGGCCAATATTTATCCCTCAGTCAACAGCACAAAAAAAAAATTCTGATCATTATCATGTTGCTGTGGGAGCTTGCTTTGCACAGATTAGCTGTAAAGTGCTTTGGGATGTCTTTTGGTTATGAAAAGCACAATATAAATGCAAGTCTTCCTTTCTATTGTGCCTGTGGGGAGTTCTTTGAAAGAGCAGCCCAATTACTCAAACTTGCCCTGCTCATCAATTTTAGTTCTAGGGTATCTAGAAATCTCCTGGTAACAGATCCCTGATCCCAACAATGAGACACTTCATGCAACAATGGATTGAATAAGTTCAGGACACCTGGCTGGGACATGACTCCTCTCCAACACAATAAAACCAGTGGGGCAGCGGCCTCGCTTACTCCATCTCCACCCGTGCTGCGGACTTGGTGGCTTTAAAGTCAGGGTGGGGCAGAAAGGAAGATTGATTATCAAAAGGGCATGAAACTTATCACAAACCCACTTGAAGAGAACTTACCTCCTGCAAATCAAAGCTGTCCCTCCTGCCTCTTCAGAGCTCTCGCTCACAATGAGGATTCAGGAGCAGGAGAGGCCACAAGTCAGGGTTGACAAGGAAGGGTCTGCAGTGACAGTGGGGGTCAGAGAGCGGGATATGTGGCGAGCAGGAGGTACTACAAGTAGAAAGCTACCCTATTTTAAAATAAAACAAACTTAACTTTTATATTTTTATTTCATTTACCAATAAAAGAATTTAGCAAAGTATTTTAACTTAAAGGGTAAAATGTTTTTTTCTGATAAGCAAGGTACTACAGAACCTAACTACAGCTTTTACACTGGTTTTAATTGGAAAATGTGATTCACTTATAGTTGTGTTCCTGAAAATCACAACTTTAATTTTGAGGACTTGCTGTATTTATCCTTAAACCAAATTATCTGGTCATTACCTCTCTACTGGTTTTGTTGGACCTTCCTCTACACAAGCTGACTGCTGCTTTTCCTACGTTACAACAGTGATACACTCCAAAAGTACTTTATTGGCTGTGAAGCATTGAGATGTCCGATGGTCATGAATATGAATACAAGTCTTTCTTTTTGTGGCCATTATGCCAAATGCTAGCCCGAGTGCTTTGCTAATATTAAACATCCAGACCTCTAATCTGTTCTCTTCCCGAATAAACAATCTGAAGAGCTGTGTAATTTAAGGCATCTCTGGTTTGGGGGAAATATTCTAAGATAGATGCTAGTCCACATTCTTGGTTATGTACTGCTGAACTCTGTTTTTGCACTCCCTCTTGTGGGCACAATGGGTAAATACATGATTTAATTTTCCTCATTCTGCATTGGTTTTCTTTCCTTACCAACAACCCCCACGTCGTGTGATTTTATTTTTTGCTCTAGTTTAACTAAGGTAAAAATAAGTGTTTTGATTCAAGTATGACAACTAAAACATAGCTGCCCATATTACCACACTCAAAGTACAGAGAATTTAAACCATGTTGTGTGGTCATATTCCTCGCCAGGTCTCAGCAATGCATCTGGGAAATTCATCTGCAACATAAAACATTTGGAAATGTCAAATTAAATTCTAACTCTCAGAAATAGTAAATACTGTGTGCACAAAACAACTTCCAGACTATTTTCCTGGACAGTTTCTCACCTGCCCTACCACCATCCCCACAACCACCGGCCCCTGTGCACTTAAGCTCATCAAAAACTCTATCAAATTTTGTCTGATAATGTTCCTATGAAGCATCTTGGGAAATTTTACTGCATTAAAGGTGCAATCAATGCAAGTTTTTTTTCCAACAATTTGCAACTGGTCCTAATTTACTAAATTATCCAGTTTTTCTTTCTTCAGAGTTGCAGGAAGCATTGCAGTAATATTTTTTTCCCAAGTTAGAGATAATGGGTTAGGTCAACGAACTGGTTTCATGACCAGAAGGCAACCTAGGGCATGTTAACAGGAACTTTGTTCAATCAGAACTCTTACATTAATATTTTCTGCTTTCGCTTTATGTAAAGGTTTCTTTCCCCTCCTCCCTCCTAACCTTGTTGACAGCATCAGGCCAACTCTGGGTTTCCAGACAAAAAGCCGAATGCTTAGGGTATACGGCCCCTCCTTTGCCCTTCAGGCTCCCATCCAGAAAATTGGCAGTGTAAAACTGAACTCCTGGCTGTGTAGTCTCGATTTGCAGTAGTCTGCCGCTTGGCTGATGGTAAACCCTGTAAACAAGAATATGTTTTTACTATTTTTGAATATTAAAGATTTATTCCCTAAATTTTCTCCCTAATCTACATTCCACTCGTGGCTCAAGGGGGAAAGTGCTACCAGATTGCTCTAATCTGACCAACAGCAACTGAGACCTGAACACTACCCAGGGATGGCACATGTTCTCTGTTCAGTATTTCCACAAACTGAAATTGGTAATTCGCTAGCATAGGATTCAACCTTCATTCCTCTATTCAGCTGCATGTCACATCAAAGCCACCAGAGAACTCTGCTTTTATAATTCCACTGGACACCTTATCTACACCAACTCATCTTGCTGATTTTGTTTCACTGATACCCTGTATTCAAGTCCCTGCCAAAGACTTCAACACAAAATCTAGGCCAGTGCTTCAGCATAATACTGAGAGACTGCCAGAGGTGTTGTCTTTCAGGATAAACATTAAACGAAGGCCCTGCCTGCCCCCTCGGGTGGAGAACAACTTGCATCTACATACAGAATCCTTAAAGTAAAACAGCCCAAGTTTCACAGAAGTGTAATTCAGACGAAATTTGATACTGAGCAAAAGGGGAGGACGTGTTAAGACAAATGAACAAAAGCTTGGTCAAAGAGATATGTTTTAAGGAGGGTTGTGGAGAAGGATAAAGAGGTGGTTTAGGGACGGAATGTCAGGGTATAGGGCCTAGATAGCTGATGGCATGGTCACCAATGGTAGGCTGAAGGAAGTAGGAGAATACACAAGAGACTAATTGGAGCATTGCAGGTTTCCCAGCGGGTTGCAGGGCTGGAGCTGGTTACAGAGATAGAGAAAGATAAGGCCAAGAGAGAATATGAGGATGAGAATTTTAAATCAGAGGCGTTGACGCCCAGAAGCCAATGTAGGTCAGCGAGCACAGAGAAGTTGAGGGAAGGGGAGTTGGTCTAACTCGGGACAGGCAGCAGAGTTTTGAATGAGCTTTAGATTATGAAGGATAGCAGATAGGCAGCCTGTTAGTGATAACAAAAACATGGATGAGGGTTTCAGCAGTAGACAGGTTGAAATGGGGTCAAATAGAACACCAAGATTGCAAACAGTCTGACTCACCCCGAGACAATGACTAGGGAATGGAGTTTGTGTGTCGAAGACGATGGCTTCTGTCTTCCCAGTGCTTGATTGCAAAAAATATTAGCTCTTCCAATATTGGGTGTACGACAAGTAGTGGAGCAAATGAGAAGTGGAAGGGAGGTGATGATGACATAAAGCTGGGGTTACATGTACATGTGGAACCTGATCTGTTTCTGGCGAGGGGCAGCAAGAAAAATAACATGCCAAAGATAGATCCTTGAGGTCTTTGGTGGTAATGGTATAGGGGCAGGAAGGGAAGCTATTGCATGAGGTCTCTGACTGGATAGGTAAGAGTCAAATTAGGCAAAGGTAGTCCCTTTCAGTTGGTGAACAGAGGAGAGGTGTTCAAGCGTAAGACCATAAGACATTGGAACAGAAATTAGGCCATTCGGCCCATCGAGTCTGCTCCGCCATTCAATCATGGCTGATAAGTTTCTCAACCCCATTCTCCCGCCTTCTCCCCGTAACCTTTGATCCCCTTACTAATCAAGAACCTATCTATCTCCGTCTTAAATACACTCAATGACCTGGCCTCCACAGCCTTCTGTGGCAATGAATTCCATAGATTCACCACTCTCTGGCTAAAGAAGTTTCTCCTCATCTCTGTTCTAAAAGGTTTTCCCTTCACTCTGAGGCTGTGCCCTCGGGTCCTAGTCTCTCCTACTAATGGAAACATCTTCCCCACGTCCACTCTATCCAGGCCTTTCAGTATTCTGTAAGTTTCAATCAGATACCCCCATATCCTTCTAAACTCCATCAAGTATAGACCCAGAGTCCTCAAACGTTCCTCATATGTTAAGCCTTTCATTCCTGGGATCGTTCTCATGAACCTCCTCTGGACCCTCTCCAGGGCCAGCACATCCTTCCTGAGATACGGGGCCCAAAATTGCTCACAATATTCTAAATGTGGTCTGACCAGAGCCTTATAAAGCCTCAGCAGCACATCCCTGCTTTTATATTCTAGTCCTCTCGAAATAAATGCCAACATTGCATTTGCCTTCCTAACTACCGACTCAACCTGCAAGTTAGCCTTAAGAGAATCCTGGACTAGGACTCCCAAGTCCCTTTGCACTCCAGATTTCTGAATTCTCTCCCCATTTAGAAAATAGACTGTGCCTCTATTCTTCCTACCAAAGTGCATCACCTCACACTTCCCCACATTGTATTCCATCTGCCACTTCTTTGCCCATTCTCCTAACCTCTCCAAATCCTTCTGCAGCCTCCCCGCCTCCTCAATACTACCTGTCCCTCCACCTATCTTTGTATCATCTGCAAACTTAGCCAGGATGCCCTCAGTTCCTTCATCTAGATCATTAATGTATAAAGTGAAAAGTTGTGGTCCCAACACTGACCCCTGTGGAACTCCACCAGTCACCGGCCGCCATCCTGAGAAGGACACCCTTATCCCCATTCTCTGCCTCCTGCCAGACACCCAATCTTCTATCTATGCTAGTACCTTGCCTCTAACACCATGGGCTCTTATCTTACTGAGCAGCCTCCTGTGCGGCACCTTGTCAAAGGCCTTCTGGAAGTCCAAGTAGATAACATCCATTGGCTCTCCTTTGTCTAACCTACTCGTTACCTCCTCAAAGAATTCTTAACAGGTTTGTCAGGCATGACCTCCCCTTGATGAAACCATGCTGACTTTGCCCTATTTTATCATGCACTTCCAAGTATTCTGAAATCTCATCCTTAAGAATGGACTCTAAAATCTTACCAACGACTGAGGTCAGGCTAATCGGCCTGTAATTTCCCGTCTTTTGCCTCACTCCCTTCTTAAACAGAGGGGTTACATTAGCGATTTTCCAGTTCTCTGGGACCCTCCCTGACTCCAGTGATTCCTGAAAGATCACCACTAACGCCTCCACTATCTCTTCAGCTATCTCCTTCAGAACTCTGGGGTGTAATCCATCTGGTCCAGGTAATTCATCCACCTTCAGACCTTTCAGTTTTCCTAACACCTTCTCCTTGGTAATGGCCATCGTACTCACCTCTGCCCCCCGACTCTCTTGAACTTTGGGGATGTTACTCGTGTCTTCCACCATGAAGACTGACGCAAAGTACCTATTCAGTTCCTCCGCCATTTCTTTGTTCCCCACTATTACTTCTCCAGCGTCATTTTCCAGCAGCCCAATGTCCACTTTTGCCTCTCTCTTACCCTTTATATATCTAAAAAAACTCTTGCAATCTTCTTTTATATTACTGGCTAGTTTACCCTCATATTTAATCTTCTCCCTCATTTCCTTTTTAGTTGTCCTCTGTTGGTCTTTGTAGGCTTCCCAATCCCCTGGTTTCCCACTGCTCTTCGCCGCATTGTATGCTTTCTCTTCAGCTTTTATGCTGTCCCTGACTTCCCTTGTCAGCCACGGTTGCCTCGTCCTCCCTTTAGTATGCTTCTTCTTCCTAGGGATGAATTTTTGCTGTGTCTTCCAAATTACTCCCAGAAATTCCTGCCATTGCTGTTCCACTGTCTTTCCTGCTAGGCTCATCTCCCAGTCAATTCTGGCCAGCTCCTCCCTCATGCCTCTGTAGTTGCCTTTATTCAACTGTAATACTGTTACATCTGATTCCAGGATAGTGTTGTCAACTGTGTCAAAGCCTATAGACAGATAGAGAAGTATGAGCAGCAATAGTGCTCCACAGTCACAGTCACAAACAACGTCATTTGTGATTTTGATCAAGACTGTTATGGGGTGGAAATCTGATTGGAGAGGTTCGATTGTAGAAAAGTTGGGTACAGATTAGGGAGGTGGCAACATGTTCAAGGATTATGAGAAGAAAAGGGAGGTTGGAAATGGGGTAGTAATTTGTTGAAGGGAGGGTGATGATGGCAGATTTGAAAGGGTGGTGAACAGTACCTGGCGACAGTGAATCAAACAATATCAGCTAATGATAGCATCTCATCATGTTACATATCGTGGGATCTTACGTGAAAATTACTACCACATTTCTTATGTTGCAACAGTGACCACACTTCAGAAACACTTCATTGACTGCAAAGAGTTTTGTGCAGCTAACGTGGTGAAAGGCGCCATATAAATGCAAGTTTTTATTCCCCCTTTAATAATCTTCCCCTAAACCGTTGCAACTGAATCCCAGTAGCCGAGTTTGGAATAAAAACATGGAACATACCTTGGCCTTGGGAGGAAATTGATGTAAGTGCAGTAATATCAACACCTGGGGTTTTGTTAATGAATTATTGACTCAGTGTTGCTGTTATAATGTACACAATCTATTAAAATTAGTGTGAGAAGTAAGTTTTTTGTCAACCTGTGAATAGCACATTTGGGAAAAAGATACAAAGGAGATAAAAGAAATGATGCAATTTTTTTTTTAAAGGGAACAAAATCACAAGTGTTGGCAACACCCAAATGCACAATTACAAAATGCCTCCCAAGTTCAAGATAAGTATAATCCCTTTTCCCAGGCTGGTTACCTTGCACAAGGAGATCGTTGTTTTGAGGAGTTTAAACAGAAGTTGTGATCAAAGCCTCCGACTAATTTATTTGCAATATGGTTTCCAAGTAATACTGGGTTCCTCAAGTCAAAACTTGTGTTCTCCACTGAGGCAATGTCTCCTTTATAAATTAGAAATATGTTAAGAAGCATCGCATCATAAAAATCTGATTATCTCATGTAAATAAGGAATAAAAATGTTGATACTCTTAATAACCTTCATGTATTAGCCATGGCTCAGTTGGTAGCATTCTCACCTCTGAATCAGAAGATTGTAGGTTCAATTCCCCCTCCAGAGACATGAGCATAACATCTAGATTGACACCACCAGTGCAGTTCTGAGGGATTGCTACACTCTCAGGCATGCTGGCTTTCAGATGAGATGTTAAACCAAGACTGTGTTGGCCCTCTCAAGTGGATGTAAAATTTCCCATGACACTATTTTGAAGGTGAGCAGGAGAGTTCTCCCAGATGTCCTGGACAATATTTATCCCTCAACCGATTTCACTAAATCAGATTAGCTGGCTATCATCGTATAAACATAAAAGTAGGAGCAAAGATAGGCCATTCAGCCCTGCAAGGCTGCTCTGCCATTCAATAAAATCATGGCTGATCTGTCCCTTGCCTGACAAGAGTCTATCTATCTCTGCCTTAAAAATATTCAGTGACCCTGCTTCCATCACCTTCTGAGCACAGAGTTTCAAAGTCACACGACCCTCAGAAAAATTTCTCCTCATCTCTGTCCTATAAGGGTCACCCCTAACTTTAAAACTGTGCCCCTTAGTTCTGGATTCACTCACAAGAGGAAACATCCTTTCCAAATCCACCTTGTCAAGACCATTCAGGATCTTATATACATTAATCAAGTCACCCCCGACACTTCCAAACTCCAGTGGAAATAAGCCCAGCCTGTCCAACCTATCCTCATAAGGCAACCCACTCATTCCAGGTTTCAACTTAATAAACCTCTGAACCGCCTCCAATGCATTTACATCCTTCCTTAAAAAAGGAGACCAAAACTGAACACAGTATTTGCGATTTGGTCTCGCCAATGCCCTGAATAACTGAAGCGTAACATCCTTACTTTTATGTTCAATTCCTCTTGCAATAAAGGATAGCATTCCATTTGCCTTCTTGATTACATGCTGTAGCTGCATACTAACTCTTCATGACTCATTCACTAGAACACCTAGATCCCTCTGCACCTCAGAATTCTGCAATCATTCTCCATTTAAGTAACTCTGCTTTTTTATTCTTCCTGCCAAAGTAAACAATTTCACATTTTCCCATCTCCATCTGCCAGATTTTTGCCCATTCTCTCAACTTATTTATATCAGTCTGCAAACTCCTTATACTTTCTTCACAACATACTATCCTACCTATTTGTGTTGCCTGCAAATTTAGCTGCCATACCTTCACTTCCCTCATCGAAGTCATTGATGTAAATTGTAAAAGGTTGAGGCCTCTGCAGGACTCCACTCGTCACATCCTGCCAATCAGACAGAGACCCATTTAGGCATACTCTGTTTTCTGCCAGCCAGCCAATCTTCTATCTATGCTAATATGTTAGCCCCTACACCATGAGCTTTTATTTTCCGCAATAATCTTTGATGTGGCACCTTATCAAATGCCTTCCAGAAATCTAAGTATAGTACATCTACCGGTACCCCTTTATCCATAGCACATGTTACTCCTTCAAAGAACTCTAATCAATTTGTTGAACATGATTTCCCTTTCACAAATCATGCTGACTCTCCCCGATTACCTTCAGTTTTTTTTTAAGCGCCCAGCTATAGTCTCTTTGATCGATTCTAACACCTTCCCCATGTCAGATATCAAGCTAACTGACCTATAGTTTCCTGTTTTCTGCCTCCCTCCCTTCTTGAACAGAGGGGTTATATTTGCTACTTTCCAGTCTGATGGAACCTTTCCAAAATCTATGGAATTTTGGAAAAAAAACACCAATGCATCTACTACTTCATTAGCCACCTCTTTTAAGGCCCTAGGATGAAGTCCATCTGGGCCTGGAGACTTGTCAGCCTGCAGCTCCATCAGTTTGCTCAATACTACTTCCCTTGTGATTGTAATTTCACCAAGTTCCCCTCTCCCTTTCACCTCCTGATTTACAGCTATTTCTAGAATGTTTTTGTATCTTCTACAGTGAAGACAGAAGCAAAAATATTTGTTCATCTGCCATTTCCTTATTATGTACTATTAACTCCCCATTCTCACTCTCTAGAGGACCAACACTCACTTTACTTACTTTTTTTCCTTTCTAAATACCTGTAGATACTCTTGCTATCTGTTTTTACATTTCTAGCAAGCTTCCTCTCACACTCTAATTTCTTTCTCCTGATTAACCTTTTAGTCATTATCGGACATTCCTTATACTCTGACCTGCCACACGTCTTTGCACAGTTATATGCTTTTTCCTCAAGTTTAATGCTTTCCCTAACTTCTTTGGTTAATCACGGATGGTGGGTCCTCCATTTAGCATTTTTCTTTATAGTAGGAATATACTTATCCTGAGTATTCTTAAATATCCCCTTAAATGTCTGTCACTGCTTCTCTATTGATCTATCCTCCAGCCTAGTATCCCAATGCACTTCAGCTAGCTCAGCTTTCATGCCCACATAGTTGCCCTTATTTAAGCTCAAAATACTAGTCTTAGACCCACTCTTCTCCCTTTCAAACTGGATGTAAAATTCAATCATATAGTGGTCACCGCTACCTAGGGGTGCCTTTACTCTGAGGTCATTAATTAATCCTGTCACTTTACACAATACCAAGTCTAATATAGCTCTCTGGTTGGTTCCAGAAAGTGTTGCTCTAGCAAACTATCTCAAAAGCATTCTATGAACTCCTCATCCAGGCTACTACTGCCAATCTGATTTTTCCAGTTTAGATGTAGATTAAAGTCACCTATGATTATTGCCATCCCTTTATCACAAGCACCATCTTCTTGTATACTTTTTCCTACATTGTGGTTACTGTTAAGGGGCCTGGAGTCAACTCCCACTAGTGACTTCTTTCCCCTACTATTCCTCATCTCCACCCAAACCAATTCTACATCCTGATCTCCTGAACCAAGGTCATCTCTAACTATTGCACAAATGCCATCCTTGATTACCAGTGCTACCCCTCCACCTGTACTAGCTTCCTATTATTCTTGAATGTCATATACCCCTCAATATTCAGGACCCAATCCTTGTCGACCTGCAGCCACATCTCCGTAACGGCTATCAGATCGTACTTATTTACTTCAATGCGCACTATCAATTTGTTTACTTTGTTATGAATGCTATGCGCATTCAGATACAGAGCCTTTAGTTTTGTCTTTTAGTTCTCTTTGTAACATCTAGTCTTGATTGTCGGTGCATTCTTCAGTTTTTTCCTCTCTGTCCCTTCCTGCCATTCTCTGACCCTCATTTCTCATATTGCTATTTTCTTCTCTTACCTTGTCTCTACTCTTTGATATACCACATCTGCCCACATTTGATCCCTTGCCCTAACTATTTAGTTTTAAACCCTCTCTACTTCCCCAGTTATACGGTTCACAAGAACTTATGCTTGTGGGAGCTTGCAGTGTGCTGCTGCATTTCTTATGTATTCAAATTAGAACAGTGACTACACTTCATAAGTACTTCATGGACTGTAAAGCACACTGGGAAATCCAGAGATTGTGTAATATACTACATAAATGCAAGTCATAAAACCTTTACTGTGGCACACAATCATGTATTGTAAGCAACTTCATAATGTTTACTTCCTCTGAAATCCATCCGCATAAATTAAACTCTTCCTCGAATCCAGCAAAACTGAGGTTTATTTACTCCATAACTAATGTTGGTGTGAATTTTGGCTTTACACCAAAGTTGAAGGGAGACTAGAGAAACTGGGATTATTCTCCTTAAAGCAGAGTAGGTTTAATAGAGGTGTTCAAAATTATGAAAGGTTTTGATGCAGTAAATAAAAAAAAAAACCTGTTTCCAATGGCAGAAGAGTGGAGAGTCGGAGGAGGCAAGTTTAAGATAATTACCAAAAGAATTAGAGGGAGGTGAAGAGGATTCTTTTTAATGTTGCCAGTTGTTAAGACCTGGAATGTGCTACCTGAAAAGGCCAGAAGAAGCAGAATCCATAGTAACTTTCTAAGGGGAGTTGGATAAATACTTGAAAAGGGAATTGCAGGGCTATGGGGAAAGAGTCGGCCTAATAGGATAGCTCTTTCAAAGAGTCAGCACAGGCACAGTGAGCTGAATGTCTTGCTTCTGCGCTGTACGATTCCAGGTTGTTGTGTAAATCTCAAATCAGACTCTTTAAAAATGGAATCACGGCTCAACCAACTCTGGAACCAAGTGGAATGAGATTTCCTAGTGGTCTTTCCGGCAGTTACTGTCTTTATTTCAGCTGCGACTATATCAAAAAATTGTAAAACAGGTTAATGTTTTTTGGTTTTGACCTTTTATCAGCACTTAATACTGAAAAGATAAGACAGTTCTTAAAGATCACTGAACATGCAGAAAACAACATTTGTAATCACAAGAGTGGAAGTTGAATAGTCTACCAACTGTTTATTGTGAAAAGTGAAAACTCATAAAAACAGAAAATGCTGGAAAAACTCAGCAGGTCTGGTAGCATCTGTGGAGAGAGAAACAATGTTTCAAGCCTTGTATGACTTCTTCAGAGTTGGAGAGAGTTAGAAATGTGATGGGTTTTAAACTATTGAAGGGAGGGGTTGGAGCGGGTGGAGCAAAATAGGTCACGGATATGTGGGAGCTCAGGAGAGATTTGACAAAGATGTCATGGACATAAAATAAAGGGAGTGGCAATGATAGTGTTAAAGACTAAGGCAGGTATTAGTAGTGACATACAAGTCAGATAGCAAAATCTGTTAATAGCAAAGCAAGGGTCAGCGCTCCCTGAAAGCAAAACATAAGAACAAGTCACAGACTGGCCCTGTGAGGGGAGGTGGTTGGGAAAAAATATCAAATGGAGTACAGAGTTCATGGTCTGAAGCTGTTGGACTCAATATTTAGTCCAGAAAGTGCCTAATCAGAGGATGAGGTGCTGTCCTTTCAGTTTGTCTTGGGCTTCAGTGGAACATTGTAGCTGGCCAAGGACAGAAATGTGGGCATGAGAGCAAGATGGTGAATTGAAATGGCAAGCGACAGCAAGGTTGGGGTCATGCTTGCGGACTGAACGAAGGTGTTCCCCAAAGCGATCACCCAGTTCGCGTTTAGTCTCCCCAAAGTAGAGGAGACCACATTGTGAGCAGTGAAGTGTGGTGGGAACCCCGCTTACATGCATAAAGAGAGCTTCTGCCACACTTTCGTCAATGTAACGCTGACGGATCTGAAGCAGCTCAAGAGAATTTCCTGGCTTATCTTGCAGCATTGTCCCTGTCAGGTTCAAAACCGCCCTTTACAATCCTTACTTGAAAAATATACCCTCAACATTCTACATGCCCAACCTGACCCGAACTGTCAAGTCTGAAATCCGGCAGGGACTTAGTCCCAAGGTTGCTGATTTTAAGACACTGTACCCCGAACCCATTCACAACCACATTTCATTAAACACTGTTGTGTGCCTCAGTTCCAAGTGTCACATGACATACTGGAAAGCTCCACATGTAGCAACATGTACAATTTCCTCCCACAGAATGACTCATTGACTTATAAACACTTCAAGTTTAGTGTTTACCAATTCATCACCACAATTTTACAAATCACTCCAGTTAAGCAAGAGGATTAAAAAGCAATTAACTGAATTATGCCAAGTTTTTAGATTAACTGGTGATGATGATGAAGTGAAATTAGAAGGGCTATTTCAATTAAAAGGGGAGTTTTGTTAATGGGCAGTAACTGCTAGTGACAACATTCAACGGTGTTACTACACTGTACAATCCTCAGGGTGCATTGCAGCAGCTCACCAAGGCTTATTTGACAACTGCTTCCAAACCAGACACTTTGACCGCCTAGACAGACAAGAGGCAGTAGATGCATGGGAACACTATTTCCTCTGTGACATATCGTCTCAACCTGCACAAATGTTATCGTTGGATCAAAATCCTGGAACTCCCTACCAGCGCTGTGGGACCCTTAACCCATCGGTTCATGAAAAAGGCAACTAACCACTGCCTTTTTAATGGCAATCAGGATTAGACAATAAATACTGGCCTTGCTGGTTTTGCCCATTTCCCAGAATGAATTAAAGGAAAGCATCACTGAATAGTTCTGGTTCTAATGCTCAAAATGGAATGGTATGCCATTTTGGTAATAAGCAGCAAAATCTCATCATCAGTAACAAATTACAATACACAGCAATAGTGATGGGGGCATTTAACAATTAAGGAATCAGACAAGCAGTGGTTGCAGACTTGGTATCAAGTGGCACTTACTCAGTAATAACCTGTTCACTGATGCTCAGTTTGGGTTCCACCAGGGCCACTCAGCACCTGACCTCATTACAGCCTTTGTCCAAACATGGACAAAAGAGCTGCACTCCAGAGGTGACGTGAGAGTGACTGCCTTTGACATCAATGTACCATTTGACCGAGTGTGGCATGAAGGAGCCCCAGCAAAACTGAAATGGGAATCAGGGGGAAACCTATCCACTGGTTGGAGTCATGCACAAAGGAAGATCTCTGTGGTTGTTGGAGGCCAATCATCTCAATCCCAGGACATCAATGCAGGAGTTCCTCAGGCTAGAGTCCTAGGCCCAACCATCTTCAGCTGCTTCGTCAATGACTCTCCCTCCATCATAAGGTCAAAAGTAAGGATGTTCACTGATGATTGTACAATGTTCAGCACCAGTCATGACTCCACAGATACTGCAGCAGTCTGTGTCCAAATGCAGCAAGACCTGGACAATATTCAGGCTTGGGCTCATATGTGGCAAATAACATTCACACCACACAAGTGCCAGGCAATGACAAACTCCAACAAGAGAGAATCTAACCATCACCCCATTTGACATTCAATGGCATTACCATCGCTGAATCCCCCACTATCAACATCCTGGAAGTTACCACTGACCAGAAACTTAACTAAATAAAATGGACTAGCCATATAAATATTGTGGCTACAAGAGCAGGTCAGAGGCTCGGAATTCTGTGGAGAGTAATTCACCTCCTGACTCCCCAAAACCTGTCCACCATCTACAAGGCACAAGTCAGGAGTATGATGGAATACTCGCCATTTGCCTGGATGAGTGCAGCTCCAACAGCCCTCAAGAAGCTCGACACCATCCAGGACAAAGCAGCCTGTTTGATTGGCACCTTGTCCACCACCTTAAACACCAACGCACAGGGGCAGCAGTCTGTATCATCTACAAGGTGCATTGCAGCAACTGACCAAAGCTCCTATGGCAGCACTTTGTAAACTCCCTACCTCTACCACCTAGAAGGACAAGGGCAGAAGATGCATGGGAACACCAACACCCTCCCAAGTCACACACCATCCTGACTTGGAACTATATTGCTGTTCCTTCCCATTACTGGGTCAATATCCTGGAACTCCCTTCCTGACGGCACTGTGGGGTTCCTAAAGCACGTGGGCTGCAGCAGTTCAAGAAGGCAGCTCACCACCACCTTTGCAAGGGCAATTAGGGATGGACAATAATTGCCGGCCTTGGCAGCAACGCCCACATCCCATGAAAGAATAAATAAAAAACACAACTCCAGGATGGTATGTTTGCCTCCCTCGTGCCGGGATCAAGTATGTTACTTAGTGGCCGCACAGAATTTTGAGGGGAAGAGTGAACAGCCAGAGGTCATGGTCCACATTGGTATCAATGACATAGGTAGAAAGACAGATGAAGTCCTAGAGGCAGATTTTAAGGAGCTAGGAAAGAAATTCAAAATGTAGGACCTCAAAAGGTAGCGCACTCTGGTTTACTCCCGGGGCCACACGCTAGTAAGTACAGAAATAGTTGGAGAGTACTGATGAATGAATGGCTGGAAAGATAGCGTAGCAGAGGGCTTTAGATTCCTGTGGCTTTGCGTACAATCTCTACAAGCCAAATGGGTTGCACCTCAACCAGGCCAGAACCAATATTGTGGCAGGGTGGTTTGGGGGGGAGGCAGTGGTGGTTCTCAGTGCTGTTGGAGAGGGTTGGAACTAGCTTAACAAGGGGATGGATTCGTGGATGTAGATTCAGAAGGGAAAGAAGCAAAGCCAGAAATGGAAATCAAGAAATTAGTAAGCAAGTATGGAAGGCACAGGAAACACAGGCTCATAAATAAACGACAAAGGAGTTGCTCAGTGATTAATGATATATACTTCAATGCAAGGAGTCTGGTGACTAAGACAGATAAGTTGAGGGCACAGATAGACACTTGGAAGTATATCCTAACTATTACTGAGACATTCCTGCTAACGGAGTTTTCAGATGGGATAAAGGGGGATTGAAAAGGGGGGAGCGTTGCAATACTGGTTAAAGAAACAATCACAGCTGTGAGAAGGGATGATATGACTGAAGGATCTTCAGATGAGGCCATATGGTTGAACTTAATCATTCTGCTGGAAGTGTACTGTAGGCTGCAATTAATCAGACGGAGGTAGAAGAGCAAACACATAGACAAATTGTTGAGAAGTGCCAAAACAATGGAGCTGTAATAGAGGGTGATTTCAACTACCCCAATATTAACTGGATAAAATCAGGTGCAAAAGGATCAGGGGGCACAGAATTCTTAAAATGCATTCAGGAGAACATTTTTTGCTGGTAACACAGCAAGCCCAACAAGAGAAGGAGCAGAGAAAGCTCACCACCACCTTCTCAAGGGCAAGTAGCAATGGGCAACAAGTTCTGGCCTTGCCAGCAATGCTCACATCCCAAGAAAGAATTTAAAAAAAGAACTTCTAGTTTTAGGGAATAAAGCTAGGCCAGCAAAAGAGGTATAAGCTGGAGAGCATTTTGGTATCAGTGATCATAATTCAATTAGATTTAATGTAGTTATGAAAAAGAGTAAAGATAGACAAAAGTTTTAAGGTGGGAAAAGCCAATTTTCCTAAGCTGAAATGTAATTTGACAGCTACTTGAAAGTAAATCAGTGTAAGAGTAGTGGGAGATGTTAAAGGAGGTGATGGACAGAACAGATATGCCCCCAGAAAGAAAAAGGATGGGGTTCCCAAATCCCAGGTCACCCTGGATGTCAAAGAACATTCAGATAGGATAAGGCAAAAAAGGAAGCTTATATCAGAGACTGAGCGTTTAATACTGCAGAAAGCCTACAGGAGTATCAAAAGTGCAGAGGTCAAATCAAAAAGCAAATTAGGAAAGCAAAGAGTGCATGAAAAAAGTACTGCAAATAATTCAAGGAAAACCCAAAGATGTTTTACAAAGGTACAAAAAGCAAGAGGATGAGTAAGGAAAGAGCAGAGTCAATTCAGATGGTAATATAAAAACAGAGATTAAGAGTTTCTACAAGTGTTTAAATAGGAAAAGAGTAACTAAAGCTAGTTAAGGCCCTCTAGAGAGCGAGTCTGGGGAACTGATAATGGAAAACGAGGAGATGGTGGAGGTGTTGAACAGGTATTTTGTGTCTGTCTTCCTGTAGAAGACTTAGAAAACCGCCCAAAGATACTTCAAAATCAAAGGGCTGAATCTTCCGTTCTCACCAATGGCAGGAATCTTGGCTGGCAGGGGTACTTAATTTGGGGAAGAGGCAAAAAATCTGATTCTCAACAGCGCAATAAACTGTCCGAATTTTGTTCTCCCGACTTTCAAGTCAGGTCGAGTTTCCCAACGAGCGATGTCGGGAACCCCATTAGCATTCATTAGCGTCTCATACATGCTAATTAAAAAGGATCAAAGGTTACGGGGAGAAGGCGGGAGAATGGGGTTGAGAAACTTATCAGCCATGATTGAATGGCGGAGCAGACTCGATGGGCCGAATGGCCTAATTTCTGCTCCTATGTCTTATGGTCTCATGGCCACCTCACCAGGAATAAGTTCATCATTAAAATTAAGTTCCCTGCCAGCGAGAATTTAGAACGTTCAGTTTTACGACTGCACATAAGTGGCCTGCACCTGGCAAACTTCACCTCTTCCATGATGTTGCTTTCGCCTTCTTGGGGGCTTTGCATAACTTCATTCCAGTGCTGGAACTAAACGCTGCACCAAGACTGGAAATGGGAGGCAGGCGAAGGCTGGAAGTGAGGGGGCGTAGGGTGGAACGAAGGCTGGGGAGGGGAGGCAGGCTTACCAGGGAAGGAGGGCGCTAGACTGTCCAGGGAAAGAGTGGGGTAGAGAGTGTCCAGGGAAGGGGGGAATGTTTTGGAGGGCAGGGTTGGTGATGTCGATAGTGGGGTCCTGGAGGTGAACCCAGGGCACTGGTGATAGGAGCGAGTTCACTATCAGAGGGGGAATGGCATGCGTTAAGGTGGCAGGTCCAGGGTGACAGTCTGGCAGGTGTAGGTCTCTTTGGCGGGGGTGGTGGGAGGGGGAGAAACTAGACAGGTGGCTCAGATAACGGAAGACGGCATGGTCTGGGTGGGGATGGTTTGCTCTGAGGGGAGGGAAGGCTTGCAGAGGTGGATCATGATAGAGTACAGGGTATTGGGGGTTCAAGGATGACAGAGGGAAGAGGAGTGGTGATATTGGGTGGGTCAAGGGTGATGGGGGTGAAGTTGGTGGGTGACAGAGGGAGGGTAGAAGGTGGTGGAGTAAGTTTGAAAGGTGAGAATACACCATTTTCTAAATCTGACCTTGATCACGCAGTTCATCAGTCAGTGAGATCCCTCGAAGTGAGAGGACGGTCTTTTCAGGTGGGCGGGGTTCAAGTTCAGCACAAGTAGCCGACCGAGAGCGGGAGAGGGGGCGGGCGCGGGAGAGGGGGCGGGCGCGGGAGAGGGGGCGAAAGAGAGCGTGAGAGAACAAGAGAGAGAGTGTTTGATGCCCCCTCCTGTATGTGTCAGAGACATGGGCAACGTACAGCAGACACGTTAAATCTCTGGAGAAATACCATCACTGATGCCTCCACAGAATCCTGCAAATTCAATGGCAGAACATGTGCTCCAATATCAGTGCCCTCTCTGACCAACATCCCCGTTTCGAGGCACTGGTTATGGCCAATCAGCTACATTGGGTGGGCCACATCGTCTGCATGCCTGACACAAGACTTCCAAAACAAGCCCTCTACCTCTGAGCTTCCTAACAGCAAGAGGTTACTCCCAAGAGGGCAGAGAAAACACTTCAAGGATGTCCTCAAAGCCTCCCTGAAATAAAATGCAACATCCCCACCAATATGTGGGAATCTCTTGTTTGAGACCACCCAAACTGGAGAAGAAGCATCCGCCGTTTTCTGTGGGGTTCTGCAGGGCTCAGTGCTAAGTTCCTTGTTTCTTGTCATTTGTATCAATAATTTAGACATAAAGTCGGGGCATTATTAGGAAAGAAGTTTGCAGATGTTGTAAAACTTGGTTGTGCAGTTGACAAATGAGGAAGAAAGCTGCAGAATGCAGGAAGATAGCAACAGGTTGCATCCTATGGGTGGAATTTTCCCAGAATTGCACTAAGTGTGGTAGCGGGCGAGTAAAATGGAGTCCTACCCGCCGATGGAAATGGCCGGCTCTCGCGCCGTGGCGTCCGGAGCTCCCACGAACACACCATTTCCATGGCGGATGGGCACTCGTTTGCACGCCCGCCATCACCCCGCTGTTGCATCACGTCGGCCACCATGTTTAAAAGGCCACCGACAGCAGAGTGCTCATCGCCACCAGCTCACCACCGCTGTCCGGCAGACATGGCCAGGAAAGGCAGAAAGACTGCAGCCACAACGGGTCCCTCAAGCGACTGCTGGATGCTGTAGAGGCCCGCTGGGATGTGCTCTACCCCCGCTCTGGCCACAGGATGGGCAGAAAAGTCACCAATCCGGCTTGGGAGTGGTGGCAGTGGTGGTCAGCGCAAACGCCCTGCAGAGGAGGACAGCCACCCAGTGTCGCAAAAGGATGAATGATCTCCTCCATTCCGCCAGGGTAAGTCACTCTTTTCATCACTCCCAACTCGCACACTCACAAACCCATCTCACATCCACAGGGCCCTCACTCACTGCCAGTGCAAGGGACATCACCATTCACTCTCTCACACACACTGTCATTGTCCTCATCCCGTCCGTGGGACCACTCATCACCCACGCAGGCCAGACATACTTATCATCTGGCCTGGCAGGCATCCTGATCCATTCTCCCCATCTCTATCCAGGACAAACTGGCTCACAACAGGAGGGAAAGGTCGCAGACAGGGGGAGGGATTCTGACAGAATTCAAAAACAGAGCCATCCAGCTGGCTGGTGAGGATCTGGACCATTCCTGTGCTGACGATGAGGTCGGCGCTGCTCTACCAAGTGAGGATCCAGCAGTGCAACATCCATCAGACAACCATGCCATAACTAATGTGTCCTCTTGCACAGGCCACTGCCGTGCACTAATTGCTTTCGCAGGCATATCTGCCAAACAGCTGACAGAGTCCATGACCCAGAGCCTTCAATCAAGCTCTGAAGAAACCTCTGAAGAGGAATCTGAAGGCACCCTCCCTGAAGTCCCATCACAGTGCTCACCCACACCCTCCACCAGCGCAGAGACACGCACCTCGGTGGGACCTAGCTTTAGAGTAGCCTCGGGATCACAACCTGGTGAGCACATTGCATTTTCTGATCCACAGCAGGCGGAGGCAGGGACTTCCCAGGCCCCCGTCACTTGGAGGGCTGCTGGAGGCCAGAACGTTGCTGAGTCCGAGTCAGATGATGAGCCTCTGGACTCGGTCATGTCACAGTTGCTGAAGCTGCAAAGGCAAGCTCGGTAACATCAGGAAGGGATGTCCGCTTCACTCCTCAGATTGCAAGGCACGATGGAGGAGTCCGTCCGTCTTCAGGCTGGAGGTGATAGTGCCGGCATTGCAACGCACCGAGGTTAACACTGGCAGGATGGTAGCTGCCATGGAGACCTTGGTCCAGGATGTTGCTCCTGCACTGCTGCACGGGCTGAACTCCATCGCTGATGTCATAGTTGAACTCTAACAGTGTGTACACGAGAGGGGCGCTGGGCAGCTCAATCGCACTCCAGCTACCCCTTCACGGAGTCAGCCAGGGGCCCTCGGGCACCCATAGGGAGGAGGATCAGCAGGATGAACACTCTGGGGCCATCCATGCAGCTGTCTCTGGGAGTGACTGGCCCATCTGAATTCCCCCCTTCCTGTGACCTCTGCAGCTCCATCTTCACAGGCCGAGGGTGCCACTGCCACACAGCAGGACCCTGAAAGCAGGCTGGGGCCCTCCAAGTCTCGACCCTCCAGAGGACCCCTATCAAAGTCATCACAGACAGGGCGTCACAGTCAGCAGGCTGCCTCCACCTCTGCTGTGGATGTCCGGAGAGCACCAAGACGTAGCTGCAAGGTTAGGAAAGTTAAGTAAAAGTAGTTGCACAGCCTGCGCGCGGGTATTGATCACTTGTACATACTGTTCACTATTGTCAATAAACTCCCAAGAATGTCCCCCTGCCTATGGCTCCTTGTTCTGATGAGCAGTGTTCTTGTCACTCAGATGTGAAACCTTTCTATACAAGATAAAAGGCAGGTGTCTCAGTCCAGGGCCTCTTCCCTGTGCTCTGTGCAGCCTTCAGACCACAGTGATGGTCCAGCCTCTCACTCCCTGGAAACATTACTGATGCCTGCACCTCAGTGCTGGTCATTGCTGCCAGAATGTAGTGGGCAGGCACCACAAGGTTCTCTCATTCTCTCTTTGTGCTCTCAGCACCTGTAAGGTGGGGCTGGCCCCCATCACACCAACATCTGCGACTAGTGATGCTGTGCACCAGCTCCTGAAGGGTTGAGGTGCTGAAAGCGGACACAGCATCAGATGCATCTAAGGTTTCATGGCTGCGTCTCTGAGATGGCCCTGATCATGCAGCGCAAGCGAGCTGCCCTCGGCCAGACAGAAGTCAGACATTCTCAGAGGCTATGTGGAGATCTATGGAGTGTCCTCACTGCAATCAAGCGACCATTAGTGCCTCCACTGCATCTCCACAACAGGAGCATTCTCACAGAGGGTATTGGCGCTGCCATAAGCCAGACTGGAGTCAAACGTTGACAACTGCGATGTGAGGATCTATGGGATCACCTCACTGCATGGCGTCATCATCCTCCACAAATCTGGCAGCTATGGGGGCCCCCCCGAGCGTGCCTGCCTTGTCTAGCCAGTGCAACAGCCTCATCCCCGTCATCGTCACCACTGAGGACCCCCCTCACCTTCATCCCTGGCGGTGTCCTCCTCATCGGAGGAGACCTCCAGCTCCTCCATCTCCTCCTCAGCCAGCTCCTCCCCCCGTTGCAGTGCCAAGTTGTAACGGGACAGCAGACGATGATGATGCGTGACACCCTCTCCGGACTGTATTATAGGGCTCCACCAGACCAGTCCAGGCATCGGAACCGCATCTTCAGAATCCCGATGGTTTGCTCCATCAAGTTGCGAGCTGTTGCATGAGCATTATTATACTGTCGCTCTGCTGCAGTCTGAGGCCGCCACACGGTTGTCATCAGCCACGGCCTCTGTGGGTAGCCCTTGTCCCCGAGGAGCCAACCCTGCAGCCTCTGTGGACCCTGGAAGACTGCAGGGATCTGCGAGCGACTGAGGATGTAGGCGTCGTGCACACTCCCTGGAAACTGTGCGCTTACCTGCAGGATGCGTTTCTGGTGGTCCCATACCAGCTGCAAGTTCAGGACTGGAAACCCTTGTGGTTGATGAAGACCACCGAGCGTAGCAACGGAAACCTGAGCGCCACATGAGTGCAGTCAATCGCACCCTGTATCTGTGGGAATTGCATCCTGGCTGTCCCGGTCCCAGGCGAAATGCACAAAGTTGTGTGCCCTCGTGAAGGTGGCATCCGTGACCTCATGGATGCATTTGTGGGTGGCAGATTGTGAAATCCCAAGAGGTCACCTGTGGAGTCCTGAAAGGAGCCACTGGCATAGAAATTGAGCGCTGTGGTCACTCTCACAGCCACTGGCAGTGGTTGCTCTCCATGCCCCTTGGCGCCAAGTCCTGCAGTAAGTGGCAGATGTGAACCACCAGGTCCCTAGACATGCGCAGTCATTGGCGACACTGGTTCTCAGTCATCTGGAGGAACGGCAGGCGGCGTATATAGGCTCTGGGTGTCTCTAGGCGCTGACCAGCCACGGCTCGCTGTCGCTCCTGGGCAGCATGTGCGGGAACCCCTGCTACCCCTTCTTCCTGAGGTTGCTGCTCCTGCCTTTGCGCAGCCAGGTGCCTCAGTCGCTCCCTCCTCCGTCTTCTATGGTGTCTGTAGGCCATCAGGCATACAGCTAGATCACCAGGGTCCATGATCCTGGCGTGGTCCTCCTGCAGCAAGAAAGAGAGAGAGAGATGTGGTTACCATGTCTATACTTAGCACCTCTCCGGGCCCTGTGTGACCGCCCCTTAATGCTTCCTGGAGAGTGCTGATCACCCCTCGGATGGCCAGAGATGAGCGCGCTGCATGGCTGCCCTGTCAACCTGCGACACGGGGGGTCACTGGACCAAACCGGGATGCTGAGATTGCAAGGGGCTGTGAGCACAGTGACTGCTACATGGACAGCGTTGGTGAGGAGATTGTACAACGTGTGCAGCCCAACTGCCCTGCGGTCCAATAAAGTGGTGGCAGACTCGAAGTCTGTGCCGGGTGTGGGGGATGTTTGGGGGTGGGGGGGTGGGGGGTAAAGGTCTGGAGCGCTTGGTGGCCCTTTGGTGCCTCTGATTTGCTTCCAGGGGCGGGCAGGCTAGGAGCCCGACCCCAATCATATCACTGTGGCTGCGCCTGATCTGTCTCAGTTGCAGAGGCATGGTCAGTTTATACAAGTGTCCCTGATGCATGGCCACTTCCCTCACTTACCCTGCCCCCCACCTCAATTGCCCGTGCACGGGATGCAGCGCCAGGGCAGTACTTGACACCCCGCCCCCCCACCCCCCATCAATGGTAGCCTCCAAGGCTGGCCAGCACTTGCCCACGGACACCCCCCCACCTTAGCAGTCGCCTCCGAGGCTGGGCATCAGTTGCCCCCACCCCCCCGGTGCTCCTGAGGCCTGTAAACAGCAGGCGAGCTGTGGGGAACGCTGCTGTTCACTCACCTCAGTTCCCCCAAAGTGAAGGCCGCCAAGCACACGTCACCTGTGTGCTGTTGTGAAACACGTCGGTGTGCTTTCCCGCTGACGTGGATGGGCGATACGGCGGGTTTCCAAGAGCCTGGCAGAATGGCCATTTAATTATATGCTAATGTATTACAATTAGCTCCCCGCCGACCGTTTGGCGGTAAACACGACCCGCCGTTGGCGGGCTGAGCATAAGATCGTGACCTGCCTTCACGCTATCGTGAAGCAGGTTGCACCATATTTTCCGTGCACGTCACCTATCACACCAACCACCAGCGGGCTCGGGAAATTCCGCCATATGACTTTATGACATTTAAAAATTAGTTGGATATGCACAAAGCCCTGTAACTTATAAAGCTATGGACCAAGAGCTAGAAAGTGGGATTAGGTTGGATAGTTCTTTTTCAGCGGACACAGACACAATGGGCCGAGTGGCCTCCTTCTGTTCTGTAAGTTTTCTATGTTTCTATAGTTAATTTTACATTTGGCATCAGATATCAATGTTTTGCCTAGCCTTACAAGGGTGACAGTGACCCAGGAAATAAGGAGTACAAGTAAAGTTAAAAATTATATGCTTCACTAAACAATTTACTGTTAATGTAAGATTAAAGGAACACCTTCCCACACAATGGCCAGGATTTTCCCGTCGGCGATTTGGGGGCGGGGCCCACTCGCCAATGGGAAAATGACACGGGATGATGTTGGGAGGAACCCCTGACGTCATCCCGGTCCCTTTAAATTTTCAGGAAGGCGGGTGGACAGTGAAATCAGCTGTCCGCCCGCCAACCTGTCAATGGCCAATTGAGGCCATTGACAGGCTAATTAAGATTGTTAAAGACCTGCCCGTCCAACCTTAAGGCTGGCGGGCAGGCCAGGAGCCCCAGCGGGCTTCTGATAATACATGAAATCTCATCCACTGGTGGGATGAGGTTTCATGTCCGTTTTTAAAAAGTTTCATAAAGTTTATGTGGTTCTTATTAACATGTCCCAACTCGTGTGACATTGTCACATGAGGGGGACATGTTAATAATTTTAATATTTTTCTATTTTTGGAGTTTTTTTTACCTGTCAGTAATCTCCCTGAGACAGCACTTAGTCTCAGGGAGCAGTGCGCTCTTTCACGCACGTGCACGAAAGAGCGCACTTTGACAGTTGGGGAATCCCTTCCCCTCCGCACAGGAAGCACATAGCGCTTCCTGTCGGGCGGGCCGCTGGGCGGGCCTTAATTGCCCCGCCCACTCAAAATGGCGGCAGGCCCCGTTTCAGCGGCAGAGTTCGGCTGCCGGCCCACCCACCAAGGGCAAAATTCTGCCCAATATTTCCTTATTGTACTCTTTTTCATATACACATGTTACAGTGCATTACTGACATGCATTAAAAACAGAAATTTACAGTACAGAAGGATGTCATTCATTCCATCATGTATATGCTGGTCCTTTGCAATCAAAAACTACTCCCACTGCCCTGCACTCACCTTATTGCTCTGTATCTTCCTCTGCTTCATCCATTTTTCCCTTAAAAGAGGCAACAGTCATGGTCTCAACTACCTACTGTGCTAATGCATTTTGCATTCCAATAACTCTCCACATAAAGAAATCAATCCGAAACACGCTCCTCACTCTTTGGATAATAATTTTAAATTGATGACCCCTCATCAATGAATCCCAATTAAAGCAAATAGTCTTTCTCTATGCATCCCATCAAAACACTTCAGAAGTTTTCTAAAACTCTATCAAATCTCTTTTTAGTCTTCTCTGCTCCAATGGAATTAGCCTCAGTATCTCAAGGCTTACCTCTTAAATATGGTTCCCCTTCCCTAGTCTTACATCATGTAGAAGCAACAAAATGGAGATATAAATGGGTGGAATATTTGTTGAACCAACCAAGTGCTTAGTAAGCAAAAGACACAGCCAAACTCCACTGAGTTGGGGCAGTTACATCTCTCCAGTTTCACTCAATGTAAATTCAGTATTCATACATTCCCCTCCTTTGATAACATAGGAACAGGAGTAGGCCATTTAGCCCCTTGAGCCTGTTCCAACATTCAATAAGATCATAGCTAATCTGTGGCCTAACTCTATGTATCCACATTGGCCTAATATCCTTTAATACATTTGGCCATCAAAAATCTATCAATCTCAGATTTAAAATTAACAATTGATTGAGTATCAATTGCCATTTGCAGAAGAGTTACAAACTTCTACCATCCTATAACTATGTTATAGTTGAAGCATGACTTCCATCCCCTTGTATTCTAGTCCTCTAGATATAAAGGCCTGCCACATCTCATGAATGGATATATTTTTTAAATGTTGTCACCTAAAACACTGGGATTACTGTTATTTTGCTTGCAATTCCTCATATGACTAAAATATAAACAAAATAACATGCATATCCTTACCAGTTGGAATTGATGTCAGATCGACTGGCAGGTAGCTATTTGCTTCTATAGAAACCTTATGGTCATAGATGTTAGGGAATCCCTAAATGGAAAGAGAAAAAGGTGAAACTGTTAATGTTAGAACTACTTCCTTACAATATTTCACCCAGGTGTACAAAATCTTCCGTGGTCACATCTTACCTTAGCTCTGATCAGAACTCACTATCCGTCCAATTCTGGGCTTTTGCACATCCGACTACCTTCACCCCACCTAGCTGTGCCTTCAGGCGTGAAGGTCCCAAATTTCCTCCCTAAACTTCACCTCTCCACTTTCTCTCCTTTTAAGATTTTCCTTAAAACCTATCTCTCCAACAAAGTGCTTGGTCATGGTTCCTAATGTAATTTTCTTTGATTCGGTGTGAATTATATTCCGATTACATTCCTGTGGAACATCCTGGGACTATGTTAAGAGGTGCCATATAAATGCAAGTTATTGTTTGCTACATTAAAGGCACTATAGAAATGCAAGTTGCTGTTCTACCAGGAATAGAGTATTTACAATTTGCCTGGTGTATTTGGAATAGAAATGCAAAAATGTTTCATCAGATGCAAGAATAAGTAAAACCTACAATTTCTGGACTCAATGCCATGGAGTGAATGCAACTGAGGGCTTCAGTTCCTGATTTAAGTGGGTCATACTTGGGGTGTACCCATTGGACGTGGTGGTGTTTCCCAGCCAGGGGAAGGGAATAATCAGGAGAAATGGTCAGGTCCATACACACCTGGCCATCCCCTAGGCCCAGTTATGGACAGTGCTGGCAACAGTTTGTGAGCAGACCATGCAGCCACTGAAAAGGGGGAAGTCAGGACAGGCAAAGAAACGAGAGCCAACAATAATGGAAAGAGCGAGAGGAAAGTCAATCAATAAAATATCGATGGGGCAGGGGAACACAATCATTAAAGTCCACATTTCCAGCAGATAAATTTAAACTTGTGATGAATGCTTGTCTCTTCATCAAATTTCAGAGATCTCATGGAACGTCTTCTTGAATGCTGATTACAATATCATTCACTGATTAATGGTTCATTAGCTTCACTACTGGGCAGCAGCAAGTGATCTTGTGACATGTTCTCAGCACTGACTATGCCTTTTTTAAAAAAAATGCATGGTCACTGTTTAATGCAACCAGCTGCAAAAAAGTTAAATTATTAGGTATCAGCCATGATTCAGTTGGTCGCATTCTGCCTTTGAGTCAGAAGGCTTGAACCCCACTCCAGAGAATTGAGCACCAAATCAGGACTAACAATCCCAATGTAGTACTGAGGGGGTGCTGCACTTCCAGAGTCACCGAATTTTGGATGAGATGTTAAACAGAGCCCCCATCTGTCCTCAGGTGGTCATAAAAGATATATAAATGCAATTTTTTTCTTTCTTCCACCTTTGGTGGCAAGCAACTTTTCCAACAGAGGTTACTGAGCAGAGAGCTGGTTTCAGGGGCCCCCAAACCCAAAAGGAAACTGCCCCTACCAAGTCTACGGTACTTTTATAGGTGGATGAAATATAAATTGTATCTCAAAAATAATTACAGTTTTCCAGAGGTCCAGACCACATTCCTGGCTTGGATGCTCCCGCCCTCTGTAGGTGACCTCATAGTATTCATTGTACTCTTATAGTCCCCGCAGGGACCGATAACTTTTAAAAGAAAGGAACTCCCATGAAGCCAACAGAAAGAAAACTGTTGAACAAGATTTCACTTTTTAAATCTTTTACTGTAACAAACCAACTAAAACCAATATAATTCAACCACTAATTACCTGGCGAAGGATATTTCAAACAAAAAGTCAATTTTTAAAATAGTCGATACAACAAAGTTACAAAGCCCTTGCATTACTTCCCGCATACATGTGACACAACAGGCAATCTCAGTCTTTCCAACTCAGGCTCCATTTTGTAGGATCTCTCACTTCCCACCCAATCAGCCCTCGAGTCACATACACCAGCAGCTGTATTCCATTCGAAGTCCCTGCACATGGTTAACTCCAATAAGGTGTATATCTCTCTCACTCAGGTCACAACAGTCCTGATGGCACAGAAATGCCCCCCCAGAGACTCCCTTCTTCGACCCTTTTAAGTGGTCTGGTGGGCTCTGGCAATGCTAAAGCAGCAGCAAAGGGACCAATTCACGATCCCTTGTTCTTCCTATCCTCAACTCTCTGTCCTTTCCAACTCTATAACACGAAAGTAACATAATATTTATTCTATTCTCAGAAACCTGCTTCACCACAAGGATCTGTTTGAAAACTAACAGAAAACGTCATATTTGGAGAGAACCTTGCCTTGTTCCCTTTTACATGAATTCTTAGCACGTTCGGAACTGTGAAACAAACACATATGCTTGTCACCACGCTCCAACCCTATGATTCAAACTAGTTGCAACAGCAGTGAACTGCAATAAAAAAATGCCAAAGCAAGTGTTTTGCCAAGTGGTCATCTCGGATACTCTGATGCTAGACCAGGCCCCAACTATCCATGACCCCAGTCTAATTACCTGTTCCTCTAGCACACAGCATTTTAAAAAATAGATTCTTGGAAAATGGGTATTGCTAGCAAGGCCATTATTCATTGCCCATCTCTAGTTTCCCTTGAAAAGAGGATGGTGAGTCTTCTTCTTGAACCACTGTGCTCTTTGTGGTGAGGATATACCCAAAGCCAAATACAGCAGGAGTACATGGAAGGGCCAGCAACTTCAGCCACCACATTTCCCCAATAATGTTCCAGGCTGGATATGGGTGAAGTAGTGGCAGGGATGAGGAACTTCAGTTAAGTGGAAAGAGATTAGAGAAGTTGGATGTGTTTTCCATGGAACAGAGACAGTTAAAGGGAGATTCAGAAAGTGCTCAAATTAAGAAGGGTTTTCATAGAGTAATGAAGGAGAAACTAGTTCCAATGGCAAGGGTTGGATAATGACAGGACACTGATTGAGTGTATAATGCAAAACAACATGAGGAAATAAAGAGAATTTTCTTTTACTCAGCAAGTTATGATCTAGAATGCACTGCCTGAAAAGGTGCTGGAAGCAGATTTAATAGTAACTTTAAAAAAGGAATTGAATGAATACTTGAAAAGGAAAATAATTCTAAGGTAAGGGGAAAGAAGAGAGTGGTACTAATTGGATAGCTCTTTCAAGAATGGCGCAAGCAGGATGGGCCAAATGGCCTTCTTCTTTGCTGTATGACTCACATCAAGCAGAAGGTGGTCAGGGTCCAAAATTAGAAGTTGAAGAACACATCCTCAATCTGCTTGTTGCCAGTTTTATGACAGTGGTTTTCGAGCCAAGCATGTACTGTCCTAGAGAGGCAGGGCACTTAATTATCATATTAAGTCAAACTCCCACAGTGCAGCTGGGTACGTGATCTAAATTTAGTAGCTGCTGGTTAGGCTCCCCACGGTTCAGAATACTCAGCTGCTAAATGGAGACAGGAGAAGCCAGCTCCAGGAGGTAAGGGCTTTTTAGGGCACATCTCATGAGCAGGAGTGCTCTTCCAGGCCTCTCGAACAAACCTTTGGCCTCTCTCCTGCTGACTGCGACCTCTCCTCACTGCTGCGATCATCCAACCCTTCCCATCCAGCCAGCCACCAAACTTTAATTCCAACCCTCAACATTGATGGGCTCTGAAACCCCCTCCCTCTCCCATTGTCCCGATCCCAGTCATTCCCTCCCTCTCTCCCGATTGCCTGGCTCTGACAAATGTTTGATAATTGAATGATAATCAGTTACTCAAAATTTGGCATAGGCATTTTACACATTTATATTAAGAATATTACACCACCTTGGTGTCTAACGAGTGTGAAAAGACTCCCAACAAGCCCAAACCCATTCCAACTGCAGAGGACTATTTCCAGCTGCGGCCTCCTGCCACTGGCTTTCCTGCCCACAGCCAGCCAGCTGTTAATCTGGATGGTTGCTGGATGAGGAATGGAAGAAGAAAATAATAATGAGGCCCTCCGTTAAATTTGATAGGGCCTCACTGACCCCAGGATTTCTGGTCACCTCCACCTCCAAAAATACTGTGTCCTGAAATTCAGATGAAACCAAACAGATGGACAAAATGAAGTGAAGGAAACTCAATGGCTTATGAATGAAAGGTTTGACTTATTAAAATCATCTTGGACTTTATCTTCATTCCACTTACTCCAGTAATAAACAGTGGGTAGACCTATCTTTAAGCTGTGAACCGGTAAAAACAATTGATCTTACATGCCCTGCTAGATTGAAATAGGAGTGGTTGGTCAGGTTTATTGGAGTGGTCTTGGTGGTCTGGGCCTTGTAATTAATAGCCAGTACTGCTCCATCAAGAATATACGTCACCCAGACTTTCAACTCTCCAGGATATCCTTCTTCACCATCAGCGCTCGTCATTGAAAACTCCACTCCATTCGATAATACTTTAGGTGTCCAAAGCACCTACAAGAAAAAGAATTTAAAACACATTAAAAATGCTTTCACGTTGAGCAAAAAAAGGCAACTTAAACTACTAACCAATTTAGTTGACACAATGGCCATGAAAGGCTGAAATGCATTTAACACCGAGATTAGGAACAGTAGTAGTGTTTCAGCCCCTCAAGCCAGCTTCACCACCTAGTTGAATCATGGCTGATCTGCACCTCAACCCCATTTACCTGCCTTAGTTCCATGTCCTTTAAAATAAAATCTATCTAGCATACACAGTGTTTTGAGGGAAGAGGGCTGCAGGTTAATACATTATAGGTAGAATCTTGGGGAGGCAATGTGGATCTCGGCCACTGGTTGGAGAACTGGCAAGACACTCATTGAGCCTCTTTTTGGGAAGAGCAAATGTGCCAGTCAGGCACTTGACAGGCCAGCCCAGGCCCTCCCCTGGGATCAAGGACCCTGGGGACAGAAGTCCCGCCCATCAAGAGCTGCTGGCCAATCAGAGGCCATACTGAATCCAATCACACATAGAAGTCCAGTTATACTCCAGTTTGAATTATATTGTGATCCAACTGCAACGTGATAATGCTTGTGCTGTGAAAAAGTGTCTATCAGGATATTACATAAAATATCCCTCTAAGTTATTTCCTGCAAGACAGTGTATGTATGGATTATATCTAGGCAGTGCTCAATGCAAACCCAACACACAATCAGCAGCAACTTGCATTTATATAGTGGCTTTAAGATAAGTCCAAAGTGCTTCAAAGGAGAGTAATGATTCAAAATTGATGCCAAGCCAAAGGACCAAGTGATGACCAAGGATGGTCAAAGAAGTAGGTTTTAGGTGGGTTTTAAAAAGGAGAGAGACGTAGAGAGATTTATGGATGAAAATCCAAAGCTGAAATCAATGTTGGAGAAGAGTTTCAGAAACTGAGACAGAAATTATTCCCAATCGAAAACTTTGTGTACCTTTAGCTGTTGCATCTTTCAAAGATGCAGAGATTGGTTAGCAAATTATGTTCAAAGTGAAAAAAAGAGCTCCCATTGTTTACTAGTAATATGCTGCCCAGCAACCTCCTCAGGCATCAATAACAACTTGTATTTATATAACACTTCGAAGTTAGAAACATATCACAAGGTGCTTCACAATAATTAGGCAAAAGTGAATGCCAATCACATAAGGAGCTATTGGCAGATGGACCCAAAGCTTGGTCAAAGAGGTGGAATTTAAGGAGCGTCCTGAAGGAGGAGGCAGAAGTAGAGAGCCATAAGGAATTTAGGGAGGGAGTCCCAGAGCTTCAGGCCAAGTTGGCTGAAGGCACGCCCACCAATGGTGGGAGGAAGAAAGTGGGCGATGGGCATGAGACCAGAATCAGAGGAACATGAGAGTTCTGAGGGTTGTAGGGCTGGAGGAGATTACAGAAATGGGGCAGGTCAAGGCATAAAGGACTTTGAACACTGAGATGATCCTTTTAAATTGGAAGCATTGGGGAACCGAAAGCCAATGCAGGTCAAAAAGAACACAAGTGCTAGGTGAGCAGGAATTAGTGTGGATTAAGCTATGGGCAGCAGAGTTTTGTATGAACTGCTTTAAACAGTCAGATTTCACTCTTAGACCAGATATTTAATAATCTAAAATGCAAAGATTTAAAAATAATGAGTTTTGATGATGCCTTGTCTGGCTAAAAGATAAAACATATACACCAAACGGTGACCGTTGATAGTACAAATATTCTTCCTCAAAAGCACAATACACCAAGTATTAAAGTTTGGTAACATCTGCATTAAAAAAAAAAGACTTCAATGAAGAGGCACAAAACATTTCTGCAGCATACATCAGATCTGCTTTTCACTGGGCTAACTTGATTCCCCACAGTTAGCAAATTGCATTGGCAAAGATAAGAGCCCCAAAATCCGGCAAACCCTTTCGAGGAAGTGGAGATCCAGTGGGATGGGAGTTTGCCACCTGCTTTAGGGATAGGTCACTTAAATATTCTTGGCAGGCACAATGTATCTGCAGAGCAACACTAAGGTCCACCTGCCCCAATAATACAATGGAATTGGTACGTTAGCCTCATGATAGATTGCTCCTAATGTTCAAAAGACAGATGATTCCGTGGTAAAGGTAATGAATTCCAGGTGGATCGTACTCCTGCCAGCCATGATTCAAGACCTGGACAACATTCAGGCCTGAATTAATCAGTGGCAATTAACATTCACGCTACACAAGTTCCAGGCAATGACTATCTCCAACCAGAGAATCTAACCATCTCCACTTGACATTTAATGGTATTACCATCACTGAACCCCTTACCATCAACTACCTGGAGATTACCATTGACCGGAAACTGATCTGGACCAGCCACATAAATACTTCAAGTGCTGGTCAAAGGCTGGGAATTCTGCAGCGAGGAACTAACCTCCCGACTCCCCAAAGCCTGTCTACCGTCTATAAAGCACACATCAGCAGTGTGCTGGAACACTCTCCTCTTGCCTGGATAAATGCAGCTCCAACAACACTCAAGAAAATCAACACCATCCAGGACAAAGCAGCCTGCTTTACCAGCATCCCATTCACCACCTTCAACATTCACTCCCTCCACCACTGATGTACAGTGGCAGCAAGGGTGTACCATATACAAGATACCATATATAATTGCACTGCAGCACCTACCAAACCTGCGATCTCTATCATCTAGAAAAACAAGGACAGCAGACACAGGGGAATACCACCACCTGCAAGTTCCCCTCCAAGCCACACACCATCATGACTTAGAAATATATCACTCTTCCCTCACCATCACTGGGTTAAAATCTTGGAACTCCCCTCCCAACAGTACTGCGAGTGTATCTACACAATACAGGCTGCAGCAATTCAAGAAGGGCAGCTCACCATCACCTTTTCAAGGGCAATTAGGATGGGCAACAAATACTGGCCTTGCCAGTGACCCTCTCATGAAAGAATGAAAAAAAGGCTGTGGTTCAACTGGTAACACTCTTGCCTCTGAGTCAGGAGGTTTTGGGTTCAAGTCCCACCCCAAGAATTGAGCACAAAAATAAAGAATGACACTCCTGCACAGTACAAAGGGAGTGCTACACTGTTGACAATGCTATCTTTTGGATGAGATGTTAAACTGAGGCCCCGTTTGCCCTCTTAGGTGGACAGATGCAAAAGATCCCATGGCACTATTTTGAAAAAAAAACAAGGGAAGCTCTCCCAGTGTCCTGTCCAATATTTATCCCTCAATCAAGATCACCAAAAATAGATTATCTGGACATTACTCATTGGTCTTTGTGGGGACTTACTGTGCACAAATTAATTGTAATAGTTACTACATTACAACACTGACTACACTTCAGAAGGAATTCATCGGATGTAAAGCATTTTTGAGACATCCTGAGGCCATGGAAGGTGCAACATAAATGCAAGTTCTTTCTTTTCCTTTATGCTATCTGCTTTTTGCAATGCAATAATACATAAGCATTTTGGAGAGGCAATCTGTTTATGTTTGCAAATCTATATGCAATAGAGCGGAAGGTGCTGAGGTGCATAGCCACAGACATTTCCTTTGAAGCAAAAGATCGTGTAGATAAGGACAAATCTTTGTCACACATTTCCCAAACAACAGCTATAATATCAAGGTAAAAGCAAAATACAGCAGACACTGGAAATCTGAACAAAAACAAAAATTGCTGTAAAAACTCAGCAGATCTGACAGCATCCGTGGAGAGAAAGACAGAGTTAACGTTTCGAGTCCAGATGGCTCTTCTTCAGAACTAAAGAGAAGTGGAAACCTGATGAAATATATACTGTATAAGGGAGGTAGGGCAGGTGAAACTAGATAGAAGGCCAGTGATAGGTGGAGGCAAAGGAGAGATTGCAAAAGATGTCATAAACAAAAGGAGGTGCTAATGGTGACACCTTCGGTCTGTCTGCAAGCATGACCCAGACCTTCCAGTCGCTTGCCATTTCTCATGCCCACGTGTCCGTCCTGCTGCAATGTTCCAGTGAAGCTCAAGGCAAACTGGAGGAACAGCACCATATCTTCCGATTAGGCACTTTACAGTCTTCCAGACTTAACAGTGAGTTCAACAACTTCAGATCATGAACTCTCTCCTCCATCCTCACCCCTTTTTTCAAATATTTATTTTTAAATTTTTATATATACAATTTTTCCCCACCTATTTCTATTATTATTTTTAAAATTTATTTCCATTCTTTTATCCCCACCTTTTAACCTATTTTGATCCTTGCTCCCACACCGTCCCCTCCCCCCACCACACACCCACTGGGGCCATTTGTCACTGGCTCATCCTGCTTTCTACTCTTAATGTCACCATTAGCACCTCCTTTATCCAGTATCAACACTATCAGCACCCCTCCGACCTTTTGTTTATGACATCTTTTGCAATCTCTCCTTTGCCTCCATCTATCACTGACCTTCTGTCCAGCTTCACCTGTTCCACCCCCCCTTAAACAGTATATATTTCACCGCATTTCTACTCTTTAGTTCTGAAGAAGAGTCATCTGGACTCGAAACGTTAACTCTGTCTTCCTCTCCACAGATGCTGTCAGACCTGCTGAGTTTTTCCAGCAATTTTTGTTTTAGCTACAATATCAATATGCATAATTAACTTGTAGCAGTCTTTCATTGTGATTTGAAGCATTAGGGTTAAAGCATCAGACACAGACACGCAGATGAGGTTTTGTCCTCACTAATTAAAATTCAACAACATCTGCTTTTAGAAGAACCCTATTTTCAACTGATCACTACACAGGGCTGTGACACAAAGGTCCAATGAACAAAGACTCACATTCTCCAATAAAACCAAAGGTCAACATCAGGTTAACCGAGATACGACAAATTATATATAGAGATACAGATATGTACAGATACAGAGATAGAGAGAACTAGGCAAATAGGTCATATGTTGAGCAGTGCACTGTTCAGAAACTTCAACCTCCACGTGTTACTCTCATCTGTTTCATTTGGCTAGTGCTGCTGCTCCTGATCAAGGGTCATTGGAGAATGGAGACCTACAACTCCTGGAGATAATGGTTGAAAATAGAGATATAGGAAGCAGAGATATAGAAACAAGAGTAGGCCATTCAGCCCCTCCTGCCACACCTCCATTCAATTAGATTATGGCTGATCTGGTATGGCACTCGTCTCTGCTCCCAAGTACAAGGAGCACAGATCTGAACCACTTATGGTGGTGCGGCAGGTTCAGCCATTCATCGTCAGTCTTGGCTGGATCACAAAGGTATTGCTTTCCTCTGTCAAAATTGTTCGCTACATTCCAGGATGTTCCTGGAATAAAGATAACCTGCAACTTCATCCTCCTCCACAAACCACATCCCTAAACAAATCTTCTCTGCCTTCTCAACCCTCATCTCCAACAAGTGTGAGAAGCTCATGGCATTCTTTGTCACTAAGATTTAGACCATCTCTTCAGCTTCCTCTGCTGCTTCCCTCCCTCTCCCAGGCCACCAGCCAAATTTCCCCTAAAGTTCCTCCTACCCTAGCCCTGAACTCGCAACTTTGTCTAGTTTCTCTCCTATCTCTCCTTGTGCATTCTCCGAGCTCATTTTGAGCATGAGGCCCATGTCCTCCTCCCTCAACCCTATCCCCATCTGAGCGTCCAACATCCTTGAATTCCTGGTCCCCATATTAGCTGACAATATTGTTAACCACTCTCTCTCTCTTCAGGGACTGTCTCCTCCTATTCAAATCTGCCATCATCACTGATCTCCTCAAAACATCCACTCTGGACCCTTCCATCCTTGGAAAATATCACCCCATCCCCAACCTCCCTTTCCTCCCTACAGTCCGTGAACATGCTGTCACTTTCCAAATCTATGCCCAGCTTTCCTGGAATGCATTCCATTCACAACTCCTCAGATACTGAGGCAGTCCATGCTGCGTGCAGCAAGCACTGGACAACATTCAGGCTTAGGCCAATAAATGACAAGCAACATTCGTGCCACACGAGTACCAGGCAATGACCATCTGCAACAAAAGAGAATCTAGTCACCTCCTATAAAGATTCAACAATGCTTCCCTTGGCGAATCTCCCAATATCAACATCCTGGAGGCCTCCATTAACCTGAAATATCTGGACCAGGCACATAAATACAATGGTTACAAGATCAGGTCAGAAGCTGGGTATTCTGTGGCGTGTGATTCATCTCTTGACTCCCCAAAGCCTTTCCAGCAACTACAAGGCACAAATCAACAGTGTGATGGAATACTCTCTACTAGTCTTGATGAGTGTAACAACAATAACTTATATTTATATAGCATCTTTTAAGTAATGTCCCAAGATTTTTACAGGGGTATTATAAAACAAAGTATGACAAAGCCACATAAGGAGCTATTTGAGTACAATCCAAAAACACTCAAGAAGCTCAACATCAACCAGAATAAAGAAACCTGCTTGATTGGCACCCTATCCACCACCTTAAACATTCACACCCTCTACCATCAGCAAATCATGGCTGCAGTGTGTACCATCTACAAGATGCAATGCATCAACTCGCCAAGATTTCTTTGACCATAAGTCCATAAGACGTAGAGCGGAAGTAGGCCATTCGGCCCATCACGTCGGCTCCACCATTCAATGAGATCATGGCTGATCTGGTAACCCTCAACTCCACTTTCCTGCCTTTTCCCCATAACCCTTCATTCCCTTACTGATTAAAAATCTGTCTATCTCAGCCTTGAACATACTTAACAACCCAGCCTCTACAGCCCTCTGCAGTAAAGAATTCCACAGATTGACTACCCTCAGAGAAGAAATTCCTCTTCATCTCTGTTTTAAATGGGCACCCGCTTACTCTGAGATTATGCCCTCTGGTCCTAGACTCTCCCACAAGGGGAAACAACCTCTCAGCATTTACCCTGTCAAGCCCCCTAAGAATCTTATATGTTTCAATAAGGTCGTCTCTCATTCTTCTAAACTCCAATGAGTACTCAGCCTCTCCTCATAAGAAAATCCCTCCATACCCAGGATCAACCTAGTGAACCTTCTCTGGACTGCCTCCAATGCCAGTATATTTTTCCTTAGATATGGGGACCAAAATTGTTCACAGTATTCTAGGTGTGGTCTAACCAATGCCTTGTATAGTTTTAGCAAGACTTCCCTATTTTTTACACTCCATTCCCTTTGAAATAAAGGCCAACATTCCATTTGCCTTCCCTATTACCTGTTGAACTTGTGTGTTAGCTTTTTGGGATTCATGCACAAGGACTCCCAAATCCCTCTGTGCTGCAGCCTTCTGCAGTCTTTCTCCATTTAAATAATATTCAGCTCCTCCATTCTTCCTGTCAAAGTGCATAACCTCACATTTTCTCGCATTATGTTCCACCTGCCAAGTTTTTACCCACTCACTTAACCTGTCCATATCCCTCTGTAAACTCCTTGTGTCATCCTCACCACTTGCCTTCCCACCTATTTTTGTGTCCGCAACCTTGGCTATAGTACATTCACTTACCTCATCTAAGTCATTAATATATATTGTAAATAATTGAGGCCCCAGCACTGATCCCTGTGGCATTCCATTGACAGCACTTCCCAAACCTGTGGCCCCTACCACTTAGAAGGACAAGGGCAACTGGCACATGGGAATGCTACCCATTTTAAGTTTCCCTCCAAATCACACACCATTCTGATTTGAAACATAACGCCATTCCTTCATCGTCACAGAGTCAAAATTCTGGAACTCCCTACCCAACAGCACTGTGGAAGTATTTGCACCACATGGACTGTAGCAGTTGAAGAAGGCAGCTCACCACCGCCTTCCCAAGGGCAACAAATGCTGGCCTTGCCTGCGACACCCACATATCATGAACAAATAAATAAAAAAGAATCATTTAATTCCTTTTTGAAGGTTATATTGAAACAGCATCCACCATTCTATCAGACAGTGCATTTACCCCTTATATTGCCTCTTTTATTTGACAATTACTTTAAATCTATGCCCTCTCATTATCATCCCTACAACCATTGGGAAAAAAAAATTCTCTTTATTTATTCTATCTAAGCCTCTTAGTCTTTTCTACTCTAAGGAGAACAACTCCAGCTTCTCCACATAACTGTTAACTGCTCATCCCTGGAATCAATCTAGTAAATCTCTTCTACACCCTTTTCAAAGCCTTCATGCCCTTTCAAGAATGTTGCGTCTAAAATTGAACTCAATACACCAGCTGAACTAGCGTTGTATATAACTACGTGTCCATTCCACCAGCCTGTCTATATCCTCTTGAAGTCCATTGCTAACTTTCTCACTGTTTACAACATTTCCAAGTTTTATGTCATCTGCAAATTTCAAAATTGTGTGTTCTGCAACCAAAGTCCAATTTACTAACATATATCAAAAACAGATATATCTTAGTACTGAACCCTACAATCCAGTGTATACCTGGCTCCAGTCCAAAAATCAGCCATTCACAACAACTGTTTTCTATCCCTTTGTCAACTTTATATCCATATTGTTACTGCCCCTTTTAACCCATGGACTTCAATTGTTGCCAACAAGTCTGATACGTGGTATTCTATCAAACACCTTTTGAGAGCCCATATATAGAACATCAACTGCGCTGCCTCATTCACCCTCTCTGTTATCGCATCAAAAACTCAATCCCGTTTGTTGGCAGTTTAAAAATCAATAATTTTAGTGTGACTTGAACACTTCGTAGTCTGATTCAATACATTTTTTACATAGTAAACTAACATAGTCAAGAAACCATTTTGAACTAATCCAGGAGACATTTTAAAACTAACCAGTTTCTGCATGATTGGAAACCAGCCAGGAATGATTGAACAAAGTAGTGAGTTTCCATTGTGAAACAGTTGAAGGATAAGTAATTAATCAATAGATGTATTGGTAAAAGCTGGACATATAACCTGTAAGAGAAAGTCTGTAATGTTTTATAATAACACAATTTTAATTTTAAATACTGTATACTAATTGTACATTATGAGACTGTGCATTGTAAAATGATGTTTCTCAAGCTAGTCTAGAAAGACAAGGTATGCTAAGTTGAAGCCTTCATGACCTTGGCGGGGGCAGGGGTCACATTAAGATGGGTAAAGAGTAAGGCATTATTCAAGTATTATACAAAAATCAGACACTGAAACATTCTGAGTAGCATCACTGTATGGAAAGATGTTCACATGTGTCAGGAACCAATTATGAATAAACAGACAGTTAAGTTAACTAATTATTGTTTGACAGTTAGGCTAAGGCTAATTCCAGATAAGAAAATACAAGTTGAGGGGTAAAATGAAGGCTTCAAGGAAGCCATCTTTGCTACCATGCTATTCATCTTCTGAGTGTCCTAGACAGGATTCCGAAAGATCTACTGTCCACAACAGACCAGAGGGTTAACATCACATCATGCCTTCGGCTTGATCAACTGAGGAAGCCGTGAGAAGTCTGTTTAGTTGTTAAGTTAAACTTTATTCCTTTTACTGTTAATTGGAACTTTGTCTTCTTGTTACCTTTCTACTTTTTAATTGTTAATAAATCTTTTGAGTTTACCACCTGAAGTGTTCGCTCTCGCCTGATAGTTGAGCCCAGTGCGAACTAAATGATTTATCAGATAATTCACAATTGGGGATTTACTGAATAGTTGAAACATCAGGTCAAACAAGTTGTACTCCATAAATTATCATAATAAGCTAGTCAAACATAATTTGCCCATAACCAATCTGTTCTGGCTTTCCTCTATTCGTCCACACATCTCCACGTGATTGCTAATTTTCCCCTGGTTTGTTGTTTCTAAAAGCTTCCCCACAACCAGTATTAAATTGACTTGCCTGTGATCACCAGGTTTACCCTTCACCCTGTTTCTGAACAAGGGTGCAACACCTGCAATCCTCCAGTCCTTTGGCACCCTTGTACCTAAGGAGAATTGGAAGATTGTGGCCAGAACCTCCTTACTTCCCTTAGCAGCCTAGCATAAGATCCCATCTGGAGTGGGTGACTTATTAAACTTTAAGTACAGCCAAACTTTGTAGTACCTCCTCTATTTTTATCGCATCCAGTATCCCAACATCCTCCTCATTTACCAAAACCTCAGTAAAATTCTCTTCACTGCTAAATACCGATGCAAAGTGCTCATTTAGTATCTCAGCCATGCCTTCTGCCTCCACCAACAGATCTTCATTTTGGCCCTTAATTGACCCCACTGCTCCTCTGACAATCCTTTTATTGATAATATGCTTACAGAAGATCTCTAGATTCTATTTATATTAATCACCAATCTATTCTTGTCCTGTCTCTTAGTCGCTTTTATTTCCTTTTATATTTATCTGTACTTTTTATATTCAGTCTGATTTTTCCTTGTTATCTTGCTGACAGATGTCAGATACATTTTTTCTGTTTCATTCTACTGTCTAACTCCTTTGCCATCCAGGGATCTCTGACTTCTGTTGCCCACCCTTTCTCCCTTCTGGATATACATCTAGATTGTGCCTGAACCATCTTCTCTTTAAGGCCTCCCATTGCTCCATTACATTTCTGCCATTAGTCTTTGACTCCAATTTGCCTGGACCAGATTCATCCTCAATTTGCTGAAATTATCTTTCTCTGGTTAAATATTTTTTATTCAAGATTGTCCCTTGTCCTTTTACATAACTAATTTAAATCTTATTTATTACAATGATCACTACTGCCGAGATGCTCCCCAACAGGGACATTCTCCAGTTGATCTATTTCATACCCCAGGACTAGATCTAGCAGTGTCTCCTTCCTCATTGGGCAAGAAACATACTGACCAAGAACATTCTCCCAAACACACTTCAGAAATTCCTCCCCTTCTCTGCCCTTAAAACAATCACTGCCCTATTCAATGTTGGGATAGTTAAAGTATCTTATTATCACTATTCTATAGTTCTTGCACTTCAGTAATTTATTTGCGAACCTGCTCTTCCATTTCCTTCCTACTATTCAGAGTCTTATAAAATACACCAAGTAGTGTAACAGCTCCTCTATTGTTTCTCAACTCCAACCAAATAGATTGCTTTTGATCCCACTTGGACATTCTCTCTTTCTATCACAAAGATTCATGTGTACAGCTGACAATGCTCAGCTCTACTGCATCACCACCTCTCTCCATCCCTCCCATCATCTCTGATTTATCACACTTATCTGGCATCCAATACTGAATGAGTAGAAACTTTCTCCAATTAAATATTGCAAAGATTGATGCCACTGTCTTCAGTTCCCTACCCACCGACTCTATCCCTCTCCCTAGCAATCATCTCCACATATCTGCTGCAGAACCAAGATTGCCTCCTCCCAACTCTGTAACATTGTCCAACTCTGCTCCTACATCCGCTGTTGAAACCCAGGTCAATCCCTTCCCCTTAATTCAACATTATTCTCCTCATAGTCCTCCCAGCTTCCACCCCAAAACTTTATTACCTATATCCTAAATTGTGCCATCCCATTCACCTATCACCCCCATATGCTACACTATCTCCCAGTCTAGCAAGGCCTCAGTTTTAAGATTCTTATCCTTGTTTCCAAATCCCTCCATGGCCTCATCTCAACCTTTCTCTGTAACATACCCCTGCCCCACAACCCTGCGAGATTCACTGTGCTCCTCCATACCTGGCCTTTCACACATCCCTAATTTTAATCACTCTATCATTGAAGGTCATGCCTTCAGCTGCTAAGCTTCTAATCTCTGAAATTACCTCTCTAAACCTCCCCACCATCCTTTAAGATGAATGGCAAAAGAACCAAAGACCACATGAGAAAAACATTTTTTTTAAACACATTATGCAGTTGGCATCTTAAATGCACTGCCCAAGAGTGTGGTGGAGGCAGATTCAATTGTGGATTTCAGATAATCATCCAATTTCTTTTTGAAGAGAAAATATTTGCAGGCGGGAGAGAGAGACTTATGCAGAGAGTTGGCATGAACACAATGGGTCAAATGTGCTCCAACTGTGCTGTTGCCATTCTACGATTTTACAAGGCCTTCCTTAAAACCTAACTATTCGATCAAACACTTGATCATCTGTTCCAGTATCTCCTGATATAGCTTACTGTCAAATTTTGCTTGATAACTCTCCTGTGACCTCGCTTTGGTGCTTTACTACGTAAAAGGCACTATATAAGCACAGAATGTTGTTGAACCTCAACTCCATTTACCAATATTTGCTGCATGTCCTTTGTCACCTTTAACCCAACAAAAATCTATCAATTCCACTTATGAAGGCTCCTATGAACCACCAATATCCATGGCCTTTTGGGGGAGAGATTTCTAGTTCGTCACGTGAAGAAGTGCCTCTTGATTTTTCTCCTAACTGGCCTACAACTAATTTTGAGATTAGAAAATTTTAGATGGCTAGTTGAAGGAAATGTAGAGAAATGGTTATTGGAACAGGGCGAGCACGTGGGATTAGGCCTACCACTCATGGAGAGATAACCAGCAAACACATACTGATTGGGTTGAACAACCTGTTCTTGTATTGTAATTCTCATTTCAAAATGGACAGAATAACCACAAATGTTTAATCTTAAATGTAGACCTTGTGGCAGTTTGAGAGTTATGATATAATTTGGGTCTTCAAATATTGAGTTCTCTATATTGCAAAGTGGCATAGGTAGCAGGATTACAGTATATCTGCTGTCAATGGTGCTCCTTTAATGTTAAAGTGCACTCTGGTGTAGTTTCCTATTTCTGTATTGGTTTATAAGAAACTGTGTCTGCAGTGGATGATGGGTTCAGCCTATTTTCCACAAACGTACTCTGCAGCTGAACTCAAGCACGTAAGCTGCGTTTAAATTTAAAACATCATCGTGACTCAAAGCCACAAGCATTACGACCTGGCGCATGTATTTTTTGCTACCTTGTCACTCTTTATATAGAGTAAATGCTACAAAAAAGTTCCAGGAATAAAACATCAAAGTAAAGGCTAGACAATTCTTCCTTTTGCTACTGACATATTGCGCTGCACATGCCCCCGCATGTCTCTTGCAATGCTACTGAAGAGGCATACCAATATTCTGCAAACACCTACATAGCACCTACACATATAGCATTGGGGATAGGAAAGGAAGGGGATTCACGAAGGCTAGGCCTGATGTTAGTTTTGGTTTTACTCGACACTCAATCTGGTGTCCTTGTGTGCTTAATTTGGTTTAGGAACAGGAGTAGCCAATCAACCCTTCAAGTCTGTTCTGCCACTCAATATAATAATGGCTGATTTGTATAATCCATCCACCCACCTTGGCTCCATATCCCTTAATACCCTTGCCTAACAAAAATCTACCTTCATAATAAAGTTATTAATTCAGCTGGCATCTACTGCTTTTTGTGGGAGAGAGTTCTACACTTTTCCACCACACTTTGCATGAAGAAGTGTTAATTTCTCTCCTGAATGGCTTGGCTCTAATTTTAAGTTTATGTCCCTTGTCCTAGACCCAGGGTTGTCCAATAGTCTGTTCAAAATACAGGTAAGTGGAAGTGAAAGACCTGCAAGGAGCTGCTCCTCCAATCACAGGGTATTTTTCTCCCGTGTTTGCTGCTGGTAGGCTCACCAGTGATTTCATATTTCCAGCATCCGCAGTATTTTGCTTTTATTAAAAAATTGAAATGTCAACCCTTGGACCAACCCACCAGCAGAAAAGTTCCTCTCTATCTACTCCGTCAATCTTCCCAAAATCCTGCAAATTTTAAACCACCCCTTAGTCACCTACATTCCAGGAAATAAAGCCTCGTTTGTGCCATCTCTCTTTATAATCTAACATTTGTAATCCAGTCACATTCCAGTGAATCTGCTCTGCAGCCCTTCTAAGACCAATATCCCTTTGCTAAAATGCAGCGCCCTGAACTCCAAATGTGGTTTACCCCAGGGCTTTGTATAAGTATAGCAAACCTTCTTCCCTTTCTATTTCGGCCCTTGAGTTATAAAGGCTATCATTCCATTGGACTTTTGTACATGAACCCCTAAAATCTGCTTGGAACTCCACATTACCTAGCTTTTCCTAATTTAAAAAGTACTCACATCTATCCTTTTTTAAGGTCCAAAATAAATGACCTCACACATACCCATGTTGAAATCCATTTACCACAGCTTTGCCCGCTCACTTAATGTATCAATGCTACCTTATAATTTTATGCTCCCACCTACACTACTTACCATGCCTCCAATCTTTATGTCTTTGGCAAACTTGGATATGGTTCTTTATTACATTATTCAGGTCATTGATAAATATAGTGAATGATTGAGGCCTCAGCACTGATCCTTGCTGGACTCGTCACTCGTGACCACTAGTCACTTCCTTCCAATTGAATTAAATCCCTACTATCTGTCTCCAGCCACTTTAACAGATATCCTAACCAGGTGAATAATTTGCCTTCAATTCCATGACTTTTAATTTTAACCAACAGTCTGTTATGTGGAATCTCACCAAATGCCTTCTAGAATTCATAGAACTACATCCATAGACATTTCCTTTCTACTATTTTAGCTTCTTCCTCAAAAAAATTCAACTAGGTTTATTAGGCATAACCTAGCCTATTACAAAACCTCGTTAGCTCTCTCTAATCAGTTTAAAATTTCTCTGGGTGCTCAAACACTTTGTCTTTAGCTATTGATTCCAATAATTTCCCCACAACAGATGTTAGACTAATGGGTCTATAATTTCCTTTTTTCCCTCTCAAACCTTTCTTTAATAATGGAGTTACATTTGCAATTTTGCAATCTAAGGGACAATTCCTGAATCAAGAGTAATTTGGGCTATGGTTAATTCATTAATTTCTTCTAACAGCTATCAGATCCTGGGGAATTGTCAGTCTTTAGTGCCATTATTTTTCCTATCATGTGCTCAATCTGATTTCATTGTGTGCTGGGTGATCTTTTGGATGTCACACAGGATTATTGAGCAGCAGGAATAGGTCTTCAACCATGACCAGAAAACATCAAAAACTGTGTTACCAGGGTAAACTCTGCCGCATTCTTTGGTTTCCTGGCCAACATTTATCCTTCAAACAACATCACTGAAAGAAATCAGGTGGCCATTATCTCAATGCTCTTTGTGGCCTTTGCTGACTGTAAATTGGCTGTTGCATTTCCTACATTACAACAGTAACTACACTTCAAAAGTACCTCAGTGGCTGAAAGACATCCTGCGACTCTGAAAGACAAATGCAATGCAACAGTTGGCTGCTATCTCACAAACTAAAATACTAGTGCAGCAGAAAACGGAAAATACAGAGATTAATCTCAGCTAAATGAACAAGCGAAAGAGGAGAACGACTTGAAATTTAATTTATAGTTGCATCATTGTTAAGGGGACCAGCAAACACAACTGAAATCTCAAATGAATGAGGTAAACAGAGTAAGTAGAGTAGTTGAGGCACTGAATTTACACCACCATGCTCCTCGTGACCTAGTCTTGCATGCAGCAAATTTGTTCAGCTGTCTAAGTTAATCCAGAAATGGAACATAGTTTAATACTTATGTTAAACATGGGTGGGGAGAGGAGGCAGAGAAGCAGAGATTCTTCAACTGCAACTGCCCGTTTTGCATCTGAAAAACAGGTGTTGGCAGCTGGAGGTCTGGTGAAGGCCTTGTGCATACACGTGCATGCCTGATTCATTTGTGAGGTGGACATGCCCAGTGTTCCTATTCAAAACAAGTGGGAGGCTGTTTAAACAAACATTCAAATTGAGGTTTCTATGCTAGCAGTAGGAGCCAGAGTGCAACATGCACAGGAAAAAAATGGAAGGAGCATCCAGAAGTGCACGTTAATCCTACTTTATCCAGGCATTGAAAGGCTTAGACCTTCTGGTTAGTTGGTAAAAGGATCCACCTGAGGTTCATCGGAGAGGTTTACTTTTTATTTTTAATTAAGTTGCAGCCTATTCTCACATACTGCACTCACCCCTAAGCAAATGCTCTTCCCTTATCCCCTGCCTGCATTCTGACTCTGTGAAGATAGCTAAACTGGTTAAACTTCAGTTTCCCCTACTATGATAAGTCTCTCCTGCCATTCCCAATGACAAATTTGATGTAGTAGACACACTAAAATATCACAAAATGATTGACCTACTGAAGTTATTTGCCCCTTCCCGTAATAATTGTCTCTGTTGGTGCTTTTAATGCATTAAGGCTGATTTTTAACATAACACTAAACATGTCAAAAAAACAGAAATAAAACACTGTGTTGGAACATCTAGTCAGTCTTTTCCACTTGACAGTAGAATTGGTGTTAGTTACCCAAACTCAGAATATAGCTATGTGTCTAATAAGGATATGAAGTAACATCCTCTTAAACAGCCTCACCTCTAGTATCTCCTAATCATTTCCTGTTTGCTATCGGGTATTCATGTGTCCTAACAACTGCTTCGCATTCAGGCCTACATCCCATCACTTCTATTTTCACTTCATTCTCTTTCCTCTACTTGTTTTTTTATGCCTCCTAGACCCCTGTCTACAATCATCACGTCTCCTTTCCCTTTCTCCCCTTTCAAGCGCTTTGCCTTCCCAAATCTCTATCACCAACCCTTCTATACTCCTCGACCTCACTGCTCTACTGCAGGCTTGACTCCCTCTTAGGTAAGTCTACAGTTTCCCTCTGTGCCTCTTCCAAGTGGCTCGTCGAGGCACTCGACGCCGGCTCATTACAAGCAGCAACCCCAACTGTCCATTCTATTCTCTCGCTGAACATACCGTCCAGTGCACCTCCAGGTCTAATCTTGCCAATCTCCTTCCTACCCCATTTACGCCTCCTGCTGCTGACTCTCTGCAAGGGGATCAGCTCTCACCACCCCTCTCCTCATCGCCTTCCAAAATATCCATTCACTTGTGAACAAGGCCTTTGCTGTCCATAAGCTTATTGTGGATAACTGCATCGACATCATGGCTTTGATGGAACCTGACTTTGGGGTGATGACACCTTCCCCCTTAATGAAGTCTCCCTGCATGGCTATTCTTTCCGCATCAAGACCATTGCAGCAGTGGTGTGGTGCTCATTACCAGATCACAATCTTGACCCAAACCTCTACTCCTCTGGAACTTTTCTCCTCTGAGCAGCTCACCTTGTTCCAACTCTCTCTCTCCTCTCATTCAAAATCCTCATTCTCTACTGCCCACCCAACTACAATAAAAAAAATTTCACCAAGCTTTCTTCACTGCTTTCCTCCCTGCGCCAGAAGACTTCTCATTCTCGGTGATTTCAACCTCTATCTTAACTCATCGTTGTCTCTTATCCTCCTTTAATCTCTCCATCCATGCCAATTCCCTAACCTATAATCATGACCACCCCCTTGACCCTGCCATCTCAACTCCCATCTTATCAATCACAGATAGGCCCATCTCTGATCACATCCTTGTATCACAACCTACCTCTTTCCCTGTTCACCCTTGGGAAAAACGGGCCCCAATTCACTTCCAACCGCTGCACTTTCAAACTCCCAACTGTGTCCCCCCCCCACCCAAAATGGCCCTCATCTCTGCTCTTTCCAAGAGACACAGACATGAATGGATATTGAACAACAGCCATTCACTACCAGACCTGGTTGGGCCACATAAAGCATTCAAGTGCTGCTCTCAACTGATAAGCCTGGAATGCAATGATTGGCACGCCATCCAACACCTTCAACATCCACTCCCTCCACCACTGACTCACAGTGGCAGCACTGTTGTACCATCTACAAGATGCACTGCAACAACCCACCAAGGCTCCTTCAACGGCCCCTTCCAAACCCACAACCTCTACTACCTAGATCCTAGAAGGACAAGGGCAGCAAATGCATGGTAACACTAACACCTCAAGTTCCCCTCCAAGCCACTCACCATCCTGACTTGGAACTATATCACCATTCCTTCACTGTCGCTGGGTCAAAATCCTGGAACTCTCTCCGAACAGCAGTGTGGGAGTACCTACACCACATGGACTGCAGCAGTTCAAAAAGACGGCTCACCACCACTTTCTCAAGGGCAATTAGGGATGGGCAATATAAACGCTAGCCAGCAACACCCATATCCCATGAAAGAGTTAAAAAAAAAACTCCAGCTTCTTTTCACTATTGTGAACCCCTCTTCTATCTCTTCCACCCTCAGCTCCAGCAGCAAAAGGAGCTCATGGACTTCTTTGTCATTAAAAGTGAGACCATCTGATCAGCTGCCTCTGCCACTTGCCTTCCTTCCTCTCGCCCACCAAAGTTCCTCTAAAGTTCCCCATGGTCTAGCCCCGAATTTGCATCTTTCTCTAGGTTCTCTCTCATCTCCCTTCAAGCTTGTCTTGTCCATCGGTCCTACCTCCTGTTCCGTCAAACCTTTTCCCACTAAACTGCTGACCACCCAACTTCCCTTACCCCTCTGTGCTCTAAAGAGAACAATCCCAACTCCTCTAGCCTCTCCACAAAACTGAGTTGCTCTATTTCATTGGACAGTATAGTCATACATTTGCCTTACCTTGTCAAATCCTTTCAAACCGCCATGTATACTATTAGGCCCATTATTAATGGGCAGCTGGTATTCCTTCCCATCAATACTGAATTTCCCTTCCGCAATTCGATTGGCAAAACGGCCAATCACTGCGCCAAAGTAGGGGTGCTTGTTAATATAGCCTGTAAACATAATTGAACCAATTGTCATCATAGAATGAGGGATTTTGACTTCACAACAATTTGATGTTCTCTACAAATTACTTGTCACTCAATTCCATTTTGTCACACCTTCCTCCACTTCTCCAGGAATGTTAATTCTTCCAAAATGCCCGTTGGAATGAGAGACAACAACTCATGTTTATAAAGTACTTTTCACGTAATCAAACATCCCAAGGTGTTTTATAGGAGTATTATAAAACAAAACATGACAACGGGGCCAGACAAGGAGACAATGGCCTGTCAGCACTGAAGCTGTGGCTTACGTCGCTGACTGCATTATAAATTACGACTTTACCCTTCTGACCAGCTGCAAGGGGAAACATTCTCTCCCAGTTGCAGCTTGGCCTATCTTCAAGGTGAGTCAGGAGGCTTGGTGCAGAAGCATGGTTGCAGCGAAGCCACATCCACTTTGGAGTCATGAGCTGAAGGTACACACCTTGAGGACTGGGGGGGGGGGGTTGGGGAAGGGTATGACAGGAGGAGGTTGTGACTGAAGCGGGAGACATGATGGGAGTGGGGGGGGCATGACGGGAAAGGCCGTGACCACAGTGAAGGGTGTGGCGGTAGCAGGGGGTGTGATGGTGGGGGTCATGACAAGAGCATGATGGGGAGGGCGGCGTGATGGAGAGGGCAGTGTGACAGGAAGGGGAGGTGTGATGGGGTTTGCGTGATGGGCGGGAAGACGTGATGGGGGTGTGAGACGGGAGTGGGGGTGCCGGGGGGGGGGGGGGGGGGGGGGGGGGGCGGCTTGAAGGGAGGGGGACAAGACAAGAAGAGGATTCTGATGGGAGGGTGTCATGATGGGGAGCATGTGTGATGGGAATGGGGGAATGACGGGAAGGGGTGTGCGAAAGGAGGGGGCCATGACAAGAGGGAACGTAACAGGTAGGGGTGTGAGAAGGGGGGGTGTGATGGGATGCGGAGGATTGACGGGAAGGAGGTCTTGGTCGAAAGTGAGCATCACGGAAATGGGCCATGATGGGAGGAGGGACGTGATGGGAGGGAAGGTGTGACAGAAGGGGATGTATGAGGGGAGAGGGGCATGACAGGAGGGGAAAAGACAAAAAAGGGGATGTGACGTGAAGGGGACATGACTGGAAGGGGGGGGCGGGGGGGGGTGACAGGAAGGGGGCGTGATGAGAAGAGGACATGACAGGAGGGGATGAAACAGGAGGTGGGGTGACGGGGGGAGGGGAGCGTGACATAAAAGTTTAAGAAATAGGAGCAGGAGTAGGCCATTCGGCCCCTCAATCCTGTCCACCATTCAACAAGATCATGGTTGATCTGCCCCAGGCCTCAACTCCTCTTTTGTGCCGACAAATCGTAGCCCTCAACAAACTGATATTTCGGGAAGGGATGTGACGGGATTGGAGCTGGTGGGGGGTGGGGAGTGGGGGTGTGTGACGGGAGAGGGGCAAGACGAAAAGGGGGTCGTGACGAGAATGGGGCATGACAGGAAGGGGGGTGTAATGGGAGGTAGGGTGACGGGGGGGGGGACGTGACAGGGGGGGAATGTGAGGGGAGTGGGGCTGTGTGACAGGAGGAGATGTGTGATGGGAGGGGGGCCGGCAGGAGGTGGGCTGACAAGCAGTGTGACAGAACAGGAGCTGACAGGAGGGCTGTGACAGGGTTGACAATGAGTTGACGGGTGGGATGATGGTGGGGTGGGGGTGACAGGAGCTGGGCTGATGGGCATTGTAATGGGAGGCGGGCTGACAAGCAGGGAGTGACAGGTGTGATGAGTGTTGACCAATGTAGGGTGACGGGTGCCGGTGGGGGAGGTGGCAGTGAAGCCTGGAGTTGGGGGGAGGGGGGACAGGAATGAGCCACGAGTGTCAGTGGAGGCGTGAGCCAGGGGTGTGAGTGAGGGGCTTCGCAGCAATGGAGGGGTAGGGAAGGTGTCTGGAGTGTGAAGAGACTCCCCCTAACTTAAAGGGCTGCATTCTCAGCAGGCTCTACGCCAATTCGGAACAGCGTCAATAAATCAATGCAAAATAGCAGGGAAGTACATGACAAACAGCCCAAGTTCACATGTTGACAGGTCCCAGGGGACCATCAGAGTGGACCCCCATGAAGCCGTTTTTTGGCGAACTGAAAGTTCGGGGTTCTGGCGTAAGTCAACTCACCGGAACTTCCGACTCTGTCGCAACCCTGAATAGCGGTGAACGTTTCAGCATTCGCCACTATTGGGGGGGGCGGGGGGGGGGTGCCACAAGATCTTGGCCAATTAGGCCCGATGATCAAAAACTTGGTCAAAGAGGCAGGTTTGAAAAAAAGTGTCTTAAAAGGAAGAAAGCGGGGCAGAGAGAGAGGAGAGTACTGTATAGGGAGGGCATTCCAGAGCTCAGGAATAGAAACTGTTGAATGAAAATGACATTAAGAGTCGCTGGCAGTTAAAATCCCACAATAAGTACAACCAAACAGTGGCTGGGGGGGAAAAATAAAGTGGATTTAGAATAAACACACAATGGGGCTGGTAGGGTGAGGTTTGCCTCAAGGGTTGATTAAAAAAAGACTCTACTTGTGGAGAGGAATTTGCCCTCCTGGGGGTGGGGGGGGGGGGTGTTGGTGAGGACTCTGAATGCCCCACCTTGCAGGTTATCGAAGCCCAGGACGATGTCTGCCACTTGCCCGTCCCGGTCCTTGGTCTCCAGGCTGGTTACAATGCCGCCCAGGGTCAGAACTCTCAGCGTCACCGAGTCGGAGCGCAACGTGTACCGGCGGACCAGCCTCCCGTCCGGCAGCGTCCCGAACACATCCTCACTGACTGGGCTCATGCTCCCTTTGGCCAGTCGGTTAAAATGAATCCCTGGGTCCGGTTCTCTTTCCCTTTGCCCCCACTCTCCCCTCCTTATTGGTCAGACGTTGCGACCCCTGACATAATGTCTCGTGCTCGTGAACACAAAGTTCATTCGGATTTTGCAAACCCCAATCTTTTTTTTTCTTTTTGCAACGTCGCCCCGCCTTCTTAACTCGACCTAAAATACTTTGCTAAGTTCAGCCGCCATGCTGCTTCCAAAGCAAGGGTTTCTTTTTTTTTAAAAAAACAAAACTTTTCCAGCCGGTGACGTGTGTTGATCGCCAATCGGCCTCTACTTCCTTGTTAGTCTGGGAGAGGAGAGGAAGGAAATGCAAAACAAAAACAAAAATACTTGGAAGAACTCAGCAGGTCTGGCAGCATCTGTGGAGAGGAACACAGTTAACCTTTCGAGTCCGAATGACTCTTCAACAGAACTAAGGAAAAATAGAAAAGAGGTGAAATATAAGCTGGTTTAAGGGGGTGGGGGTGGGACAGGTAGAGCTGGATAGAGGGCCAGTGATAGGTGGAGATAGCCAAAAGATGTCGTAGACAAAAGGATAAAGAGGTGTTGAAGGTGGTGATATTATCTAAGGATTGTGCTAATTAAGGGTAGAAAGCAGGACGAGCAAGGTACAGATAGCCCTAGTGGGGGTGGGGTGAAGAGAAGGGATCGAAATAGGCTAAAAGATAGAGATAAAACAATGGATGGAAATACATTTAAAAATAACGGAAATAGGTGGGAAAAGAAAAATCTATATAAATTATTGGAACAAAAGGGGGGGATCGGAAAGGGGTTGGGGATGAAGGAGAGAGTTCATGATCTAAAATTGTTGAACTCGATATTCAGTCCGGAAGGCTGTAAGTGCCTAGTCGGAAGATGAGGTGCTGTTCCTCCAGTTTGCGTTGAGCTTCACTGGAACAATGCAGCAGGCCAAGGACGGACATGTGGGCATGAGAGCAGGGTGGAGTGTTGAAATGGCAAGCGACAGGGAGGTCTGGGTCATGCTTGCGGACAGACCGAAGGTGTTCTGCAAAGCGGTCACCCAATCTGCGTTTGGTCTCTCCAATGTAGAGGAAACTGCATTGGGAGCAACGAATGCAGTAGACTAAATTGAGAGAAGTGCAAGTGAAATGCTGCTTCACTTGAAAGGAGTGTTTGGGCCCTTGGACTGTGAAGAGAGAGGAAGTAAAGGGGCAGGTGTTGCACCTTCTGCGGTTGCATGGGAAGGTGCCGTGGAAGGGGGTTGAGGTGTAGGGGGTGATGGAGGAGTGGACCAGGGTGTCGCGGTGGGAACGATCCCTGCGGAATGCCGCCGGGAGGGTGAAGGGAAGATGTGTTTGGTGGTGGTATCATGCTGGAGTTGGTGGAAATGGCAGAGGATGATCCTTTGAATGCGGAGGCTGGTGGGGTGATAAGTGAGGACAAGGGGGACCCTATCATGTTTCTGGGAGGGAGAGGAAGGTGTGAGGGCGGATGTGCGGGAGATGGGCCAGACACGGTTGAGGGCCCTGTCAACCACCGTGGGTGGAAAACCTTGGTTAAGGAAGAAGGAAGACATGTCAGAGGAACTGTTTTTGACAGAGGCATGATCAGAACAGATGCGACGGAGGCGAAGGAACTGAGAGAATGGGATGGAGTCCTTATAGGAAGCGGGGTGTGAGGAGCTGTAGTCAAAGGATCATCCTCCGCCATTTCCGCCAACTCCAGCATGATGCCACCACCAAACACATCTTCCCTTCACCCCCCCCGGCGGCATTCCTCAGGGATCGTTCCCTCCATGACACCCTGGTCCACTCCTCCATCACCCCCTACACCTCAATCCCCTCCCACGGCACCTTCCCATGCAACCGCAGAAGGTGCAACACCTGCCCCTTTACTTCCCCTCTCCTCACCGTCCAAGGTCCCAAACACTCCTTTCAAGTGAAGCAGCATTTCACTTGCACTTCCCTCAATTTAGCCTACTGCATTTGTTGCTCACAATGCAGTTTCCTCTACATTGGAGAGACAAAACGCAGACTGGGTGACCGTTTTGCAGAACACCTTCGGTCTGTCCGCAAGCATGACCCAGACCTCCCTGTCGCTTGCCATTTCAACACTCCACCCTGCTCTCATGCCCACATGTCCGTCCTTGGCCTGCCGCATTGTTCCAGTGAAGCTCAATGCAAATTGGAGGAGCAGCACCTCATCTTCCGACTAGGCACTTTACAGCCTTCTGGACTGAATACTGAGTTCAATAATTTTAGATCGTGAACTCTCTCCTCCATCCCCACCCCCTTTCCGATCCCCCCTTTTTTTTCCCAATAATTTATATAGATTTTTCTTTTCCCACCTATTTCCATTATTTTTAAATGTATTTCCATCCATTGTTTTATCTCTACCTTTTAGCCTATTTCGATCCCTTCCCTTCACCCCACCCCCACTAGGGCTACCTGTACCCTGCTTGTCCTGCTTTCTACCCTTAATTAGCACATTCCTTAGATAATATCACCACCTTCAACACCTCTTTATCCTTTTGTCTATGACATCTTTTGGCTATCTCCACCTACCACTGGCCCTCTATCCAGCTCTACTTGTCCCACCCTCCCTTAAACCAGCTTATATTTCACCTCTTTTCTATTTTTCCTTAGTTCTGTTGAAGAGTCATTTGGACTCGAAACGTTAACTGCGCTCCTCTCCGCAGATGCTGCCAGACCTGCTGAGTTTTTCCAGGTATTTTTATTTTTGTTTTGGATTTCCAGCATCTACAGTTTTTCGCTTTTATCTTGAGGAAGAAAATGCCACGTTCACGTTAATTCACTCTCAGGATAACGTGTTGGCGACAAGATTTCCATTTGTTGCTTGCTCCTGCTTCCCTTGTGGCAGTGAAAGTATGATCATATCAGGTAGTTGTGAAAATTAAATAAGACTTAGGGTGACTGGATGAATAGGAAAAGGCTTTCGGTAAAGCACTTTTGCACCTCCCAAAGCAGTTTACAGACAACGGGCGGAATCATCCCAGATTGGCACAAAGTAGGGTAGCGGGCGGGAAATAGCGGGCGTTTTCACCCGCGAGCTGCCATGGCAGGTTTTCGCACCGTATTGTCCCATTCTCGGCGCATCCCGCCTCATTAATAATGCATTCCCGGGAAACACGTCAGATCGCTGGCGTCCTCTGATTCACCCACCCCGCCATCACCTCAGGCCTTCAGTAATCCAGGCACCATATTTAAAGGGCGCCCCAGCACAGAGCTAGCACTCTGTAAGGCATCGGAAGCTGCTGCAAAGTCATGGTCACCAAAGGGGGGGAAACACGCTGTCCCCAAATTTAGCGACACCTCCCTCGGACACAGTGGGGGCCTGCTGTGTGGTCCTTCATCCCTGCTCAGGGTGAAGACCAGCAAGCAAGGTCACTAATCCAGCATGGGAGGTGGTGGCAGCGCTGGTCAGCATCAACGCCCTGCGAAACAGGACAGCCACCCAGTGGATGATCTCCTCTGTTCCGCCAGGGATAAGTCACTTTTCTCATCACTCTCAACTCACACACTCACAAACCCATCAAAAATCCACAGGGATCTCACTCACTGCCAGTTCAAGAGACATCACCATTCGCTCTCTCACACACACACCTTCATCTGCCCTGCGAATTGTGTCCTCATCCCATCTATGGCACCACTCACCACCCACACATGACAAGCATCTTTATCATCTGGCCTGGCAGGTGTCCTGTTTACACTCCATCTGTTTTCATGCAGGACAAGCTGGCACACAACAAAAGGGAGAGGTTGCAGACTGGTGGAGAAAAGCCTGACATCAAGGTCCTCACAGACTTTGATAATAGACTCACCCAGCTGGTCGGCAACGAACTGGACCATTCCTGTGCTGACAGTGAGGTTGGCGGCGCTCAATCAAGTGAGGATCCAGCAATGCAACATCCATCAGACAACCATGCTGTGAGTCAGTGCCCCTGTTCTGCAGTTCCCTGCCATGCACGGATTATCTCTCCTTGTTCTCGCAGGCACGAATGGGAAGCAGCCAAGGGGTCCATGACCCAGGTCCTTGATTCACAGCAGGAAGCCAGAATGTATTATGGGAGTTTTTTGCTGCAGGAATGCAACTTTTTACAAACTTAAATGTTTTACGTCAGGTAGGGACGTGTTATTGAGTAAAATGAGTCTAGACGGAAGAGATTGAATGAGTGTTTTAACTATATCATAAAATCGTATATAGTCCGCTGATGTCAGCAGCCCTACAATATTTTACCATATGAGACCACCCTAATTGAAAGTTTCACAATCAGTAGCACTATGGTCAATTTTCTTATGAATTGCCCTCTCATCTCTTTTTAAATGTTACACTGTCCATTCTCAAAGCCACAGTGTTAAAATCAATTCATAGCACCATATGTTAGTAAATTTGATTAATATACAATCTCCAAAAATAATTTGCTAATATTATAGTCCCAGTATTTGATTAGTTTCTATTTAGGTAAACGTGTTTGATTATTTAAACATTTGTTCTCTGCTCCAAATGTCCCTCACCTTTGACATTTCTGCTTGATGTGCCAGATTCAGCTTGCAATAACTTCAAAGTAAGATTGCAACCTGAAGTGTTGAGATTGGAGGGGTGAGAGAGGGAGTGAAATCATAATATAGTGCAATACTGCTAAATCACTAGAGAATTACAGCATTCATATCTTTTGGGTATGTGGACAATGAACTTTGTATTCTTATCCCTTTTTGTTTGGTAAGCTTGCTAATCCTTGGCTGATCCAGCTGGCTGGAATATGTCAATTAAGCAGTGCATCTTGTGACTAACCTAAATTTGAACCTTGGTGCCTTTTATCTGAGGAAGTAGGTTTGGTCAAATGAGTGATGATTTTGAAATATATTGTATATTACAGTTGGAGTCTCTTACCGAGCTGCAAGCCGAACAATGAATGTTTCAAATGTCAGGTTATACATTGGAAATATCAAAGCCTGTCTACTATGTTCATCCGCTCTCTTGAATGTGAAAAATACCATAATTATAGCTCTGCCTAGAAACTGCTAATTGAACTTTGTAAGAATTAAAATTGTACAGAAGCAAGAATAAATCAGCAAAACATAAACATAGTACTCAACTTAACCCACAGATGTTTCAAACCAATTGAGATCCAGATCTTAAGCTTGGTCTTGTAATTGGAGAACTGCTAAGGTGGAGGAACTTGTAACAGTTGTGACAACTGTTTCCATTTCAAATATTTGTGCCTGGACTAAACCTGATGAAAGGTCATTGATGTAAAAAGTTTACTCTATTTCTCTCTGCATGTGCTGCCTATTTCCAGCAATGTTTGTTTTTACTCCGTTATGCCATTGTTCTGATGGGGGGTGGGGGGGCTGGTGTTGGTGGAGTGAGAATTTAAAAACTAATCAGACTTGGCTTAAAACTGCTTGTTTAGATGGCCAGCATTCATGCACATTAAATGTTAGGGGAGACATAGAGGCACAATTACATATATATAAACATTTCTTAGAAAAGGGAATAATGCCAGAGGATTAATGGACACCTAATGTGTTTCTAATAGATGAAAGGGAAATGGAATAAGTCCAATTAGCTTAACATCAGTGATAGGAAAGATAATGGAATCGTTGCTGAAAGATGTAATAGAAACACCTAGGAACCGAAAATATAATGGTCAGTGCAGATTGCAAAATAAAATCATGCTTGACCAACTGTATTGAATTCTTTGAAGAAGTAACCTAAGGGGCTCTTAGAAAAGCCTTCAGTAATGTACTGCGTTGTAGACTCCTGGCTAAGGTCAGAAGATGGAATAAAAACAGAAAAATGCTGGAAATATTCAACAGATCAGACAGCATCTGTGGAGCAATAGTTAACGTCAATGATCTTTAGATATCCGGCACATCAGTTCTGACAAAGGTCATTGATCTGATGAATTAACTTAGTTTCTCTTTCAACATAGCTGCCTGACCTGGAGTATTTGAAGCATTTTCTATTTTTATTTTCAATTGCTGTAGGGCAAGTAGCAGAATAGGTAAGATGGTTGCAAAACAGAATGGGTTAAAGATATCACCACCTTCAACACCTCTTTGTTCTTTTGTCTGTGACAGCTTTTGGTTATCTCCTCCTATCACTGGCTGCTTGTCCCAACAATGCTCTCCCCCCCCCCGCCCCCCACCAGCTTATATTTCACCCCTTTCCTAATTTTACTTAGTTCTGTTGAAGGGTCATGAGGACTCGAAACGTCAACTGTACTCTTCTCCGCCGATGCTGCCAGACCTGCTGAGTTTTTCCAGGTATTTCTGTTTTTGTTATGGGTTAAAGATGGTTGCTCAGATTGGCTAGTGATATTAAACAAGGATCGCTGCTGGGACCGCTGTTCACCATTTATATAAATTGAGCTGAAGAGTTGAAATACTATTTCAAAATTTGCAGACGACACCAAATTTGTGTGTGTGGGGGGGTTGTCTGGTGATGGGAGGGCTGTCAAAATAGAGAAAATGAGTGTGTAATTGGCAGATGAGCATCAAGAAATAGGAAAGTGAGTACGTTTTGGTAGGAAGAATAGAAAGGCTGTATACTCTTGGAAATTAAGTGCCTAAATGGGATAGGAGCACAGAAACTCAAATCACAAAGGTGTAAAAGGTTAATTTTTTTTTAAAAAGCAAAAATGATATTTTGTATAAAACCTTGGTTAGACCATATTTGGGGTATTGCAAACAGTTGTAGTCTCCATATTTTTAAAACAAACATAGAAACTAGAGCGGATGCAAGAAATAATAGAATTGTATCAAATTGAGGGGTTATAACTGTCAGGCAATATTGACCATGTTGGGGTTCTTTTTCTCTAGAAAGGAGAAGACTGAGCGGTGACCTGAGACGTCTTCAACGTTGTTGTCAAGCTCATCCTGCTAGTTTTATTCTGGCAATTTTAATATAGGTTTCATTTGACTTTGAGTGGCTCTTTAGATGCCTTGCAATCTAGGCAACAACGGATGCTGGTGTGATAACTTGGAAGTCATCTGTTCTCCATGCCAAGATCAGTTGGAGTTGAAAATCCAAGGTCTCTAACCAAACTGCTAATTTGGTGCCAACTATAGTGTTGCTGGCAATCTTGGATACCATAAGAATGAGTGGTGTAGGAAGTCAAATATGTCAATGGTAGGCTGAAGAGGCTGGGCATAAATGTATCAAAGAGCTTTGCTTTGCATCGAGTGGAAGTAGTTACTGTGTCTTGTCTTTTTCTGATGAATCTGCGTATGCTTTGCTTTGATATCCTTTCTATCATGTCTCCAACACCGCATGCAGTACTCTAACTATTAACATTATGCATCTACTCATTAGAAAGTTTCTTTTTTGAGACATTTACTAAAATTTTGTCTTAACTTTTATTTAGCCAGCCAAATGTTTAATGAATTGGGTTTAAAAGCAGCTTAGACTGATGTGTTTGACAGCCATCTGGATTGTCTGTTGAAACTAATTTTGCTGTTTCTACTTTGTGGCTGTGAGCATAAAGCTCCTTGTATTGTAGTGCTAAAACATGTTGAGATGTCAAAGGCACCTGGTGGGAATTAGTAAAACCGCAGCAGTGAAATAGAGCACTTTTAAGTTAGATTTATGTGGAACATTACTTTGGTTTAGCCAGAGCTTCTTATTGATGACGGTTAAATCCTGTGGCATGGCGATTTCTATTTGGCTTGCTCAACTTGCAGCCGCGGAATCATAGAATGATATAGCACAGAAAGGCCATTTGGCCATCATGCCTATACCAGCTCTTAGGAGTAATCCAATTAGCTTTACTCCTATCCTTTTTCCTAGTAGCCCTGCAAATTTTTTCCTTTTATGTATTTATCCAATTCTTTTGAAAGATATTTGATCATTGCCACCCATTTATTCATTTTGCATTCCAGATCACCATAACTCAGTGTATATTTATTCTTGTCTCTGGTTCATTCGCCAATTTTCTTAAATTTGAGTCCTCTGGTTATCTGTTGCCACTGGAAATAGTTTCTCCTTGTTAACTTGATCAAAACTCCACACACGTGTCTCAAAACTGGCAGCCTTGGGACGCGTGTGTGCTATTTTTTTTGGAAAAGGTCCTGAAGCATTTCACAGGACCTGCAGTGTAATAGATAAAGATTGACATCAATTAAATCTATGTCTAAGGCAGCCACACTGAAGATGGATGGTGCTTTGCTAAGGCCACAGCTCACTTTTGGTCACTTGAGCAATAGAGAAACACTCCAGATGGAAATTGTGCAGAGAAGTGCAACTCCTTGAGCTTGGTTGGGTGGGGTCAAGGGTTACTCTGATCACTCGGTGCATGGTAAATGTCGTGCAAAGCGGATGACTACTTGGCATGCTGCCCCGTCCATGTAGCAACTCGCTGAACAGGCCACTAAGTTTTCACTTACTTAATAGCACTTCAAAATTCTTGCATGGCTAGCTTAAAAAAAAAGTCCAGTTTTCGGACATTACCAGTTTTCGGGTGGCTAGATTTGAAGTACTGTACCTCCTCTTAGATTTCCCCTTAACATTTACACTCTGGCAAGACCAACCCCAGCTTCTTGAGTGACCATTTCACTGAAGTCCCACATCTTTGGAATTCCAGTATATCTCCTCTGCCCTCTCACCAAAGGCCTTGACACTTGACAAGTGTGGAGCCCAGAATTGGATGCGCTACACCAGCTGAGGCCTAAACCAATGAGATAAAGGTTTAGCATAATGTCCTTGCTTTTGTACTCTCTGCCTCTTTTCATACAGCCAAGGATCCCCCGTACAATGAGATAAAGGTTTAGCATAATGTCCTTGCTTTTGTACTCTCTGCCTCTTTTCATACAGCCAAGGATCCCCCGTACTTTGGAACAGCCTTCTCAACTTGGCCTGCCACCTTCACAGATTTGCTCCCCCAGGAGCTTCTGTTCCTGCACCATCTCCAAAATTGTTGCTGTTTAGTTTATATTGCTCCTGCTGATTCTTCCTACTAGAATAGTTCATTTCACACTTTTCTACATTGAATTTCATCTGCCATGTGTCTGCCATTTTCCCAATCTATAATGACCCCTTGAAGTCTGTTACTGTCCTCTTTGTATCATTCTCCACCCCTATCCCAACCCAGTCTATGTCTGATTGTGGAGGGGGAAAAAGAAGTTAGCCCCAATTCACTTATAACAGCCCTTTCAAAATCCCAATTATCTAACCATTGGCTCTCTATTCACCACAACCTTTCTGCAGCTGCTGATTTGCACACCTGTAGCCACTGGGTGGCTAACTGGTCTTGCTGTTCACAGGCAGATCTGGCAGGACCACATAAAGTACTATGGGATCCTGCTGAGATCTGTTAAAATTGTTCACTATTCCAGGGTCACCTGGGAATGCCAATATAATCCTTCCACCCCTGACTACTTCACCCTACTGTAAGCCAACTTAAACACTCCCCTATGTCTCCTACAGCTGCAACTGTAACAAACAAGGGACTTCTTTGTCACTAAGGTTGAGACAAGCTGGTGCCTCTGCTGCTTCCCTCCTCCCACTAGCCCACTGGGCCAAACTTTCTCTAAAGCAATCTCTTCCCCTGGCCCTCAACGTGCATCTTTAGTTTCTTTCCTATCTCCCCATATGCCCTCTCTGACCTCACCTTGTTCATGAGACCCACCTCCTGCTTCCTCAATCCTATTGCTGCTTCATTTCATGGTCTCCATGTTAGCTGATGTCCTTAACAACTCAGTTCTGCCTTGAGGTACTGTTCCTCTCTCCTTTAAATTTTCTTTCTTCCTCGCCTCTCCACGAAATTAACCCTTGAGCCCACTGTCCATGCAAGCTACTGCCCCCATCTCTAAACTCCCTTTCCTTTCCAAAGCCCTTGAACCTATCATCTCTAAACCCATGCTTATCTTTCCTGGAGCTCCATGTTCCTAGTTGCCCCAAATCTTGCTTTTGTCACAGCCACAGTACCATATCAGCTTTTGCTAAAGTCACAAATGATGTCCTGTGTGTCTGTAACAAGGATACAATATCCCTCCTTGTCCTGTGTCTCACCACCTGCCTCCAACACCACCTCCATCACCCAGCTGGCGCAGGGATGAAGAATTTCCACCATTTGACAGAATTCAGACTTTGTGGCCATGGAATTCTGCTCTTTTAATTCCTTTTCTGACCTCTGCCCCTGCAGAGGTGCATTTGAGCGTGATCGTGCTGTAAACATTTTAAAAGAACACGATGCGACTGAGCTTACAAACACAACAGCAAGAAGAAATTGGGCTTCCCTTTTGATTCTAGCAGAGGGAAATGTACCTGTGCAGTTTGCCTTCCCCTGGCTGCCAGTGCAATGTATTGACGTGTGAATTTGTTGGACATTGTACTGAAATATGAGCTGTGGGGTGAGGAAAGAGGGATTGAACACGGTGTGTGAATGTCACAAAGCATAGGAATAGCTCCATGGTCGAATAGGACTGCATTTCCTGCCAATGCCGTGCATGCCCTGAACGTGTGTAGTTCGAGCATGTTGCTCTGTGACATCGTTTGAAGTGCGTGAGTAGGCAACAGCCAGGACCAAAGGTGGTGCTGCTGAGATCATCACAGCTGAGATGCAGCGTCCTTTTAACAGGCACTCAGAAAGAAATGCAAAACTGTATTAACTTGTACTCCTCTGTTGTGAGTTATTTAAATTATACATAAAGGAAAGACACAGATTTATGTCAAGACAGTGCACTCTGTCCTTCTTGGGTACCAGCATGCTGGGATGAATCTCAGCTGCTTGGAACCGGAATTCATATAACCAGTTAGTTTGAAAAAAGTGCATTTTTGCAAGGAATAATTACAGAGTTGTCTGGAACAAGGTGCGATAGCAAATCATTAGGTTTCGCTGTGAAAACTGTCTGCATCCATAAAGCCTGGAGAAAGCATATGGCAGCCACAATAGCTATTAAATAAGCAAGTATTGATGGGGGATTCCCTGAGAGCGTTTTCCCGTGGAACGGAAGGAGGCGATGGGGTGAGGAGGAGCAGGTGGTGACCCCCATAAATACTGCCCAGCACTCCCTATGGCCGTCCGCACTGGCTGACACTCCCCAGGATCTGCCGAATTTTGAAATTCTCACATGCACGATTCTTCTGACAGCACCACGGCTTGCAGCCCATAACTGTGCATATGCAGAGGTCTGACGAGAGGCCCCTTTCAGATTGTTGTGCATCTTTGGCCTGAATGTCTCTCTCTGCCTCTGAGCAGTGTGGGTTTAGGGGTTGGGGACAGTTTTGATTAACTTCGTGCCAAATTCGATTTCTTGGTTATAAAGTACTGGGTAACAGGTCTTTTCTTTACTTGTGCCCTATAATCCCTGTATTCTCTAAAGCTGATCAGCTTTATTGGCCAGCAAGGAAAGTTGAACATGACATCATCATTGAAAATTAGCATAAATAATGGCATTGACAGAAGACATGGAGCATTCCATTTGTAATTTTGTTCTAGTAAACCTTGCAAAGCCATGCAAAATGTGAATTTTAGGAAAGTAGCTTAAATTAGTTTGGAGGTTGTAACTGCCATTATATGTTTAGAGAAGTCGGTGAGTGATTCAAAGTTCTTATGTATATAACAGTAGTTTGTATTTATAAAGGGGCTTTAATGTCAAATGTTTCACAGGAACAATATAAAACAAAGTACGAGTCTGAGCCACAGAAGGTGGTATTAGGTCAGGTGACCAAAAGCTTGGTCAAAGAGTTGGGTTTTAGGGGAGTGTCTTAAAGGAGGAAAACAAGACTGAGGTAGAGGTTTAAGGTGGGATTCCAGAGCTTAGGGCCTTGGAAAACCAAAGCTGTTGTCTTTGTTCTCTGCCACAAGACCTGCTCCCTAGCTATTGACTCCATTACTCTCCTTGGAAATGGCCTGAGGCTGAACCAAAATGTTTGCAACCTCGGTGTCATATTTGATCCTGAGGTGAGCTTCTGTCCACCTATCTGTGCCATCACCAAGAACATCTGCTTCCACCTTCGTAACATCACCTGACTGCCAACCTTGTCTCAGCTCATCTGTTGAAACCCTCATCCATGCCTTTGTTCCCTCTAGACATGACTCTTCCAATGCATTCCTGGCCTGCCTCCCACATTTTATCCTTCATAAACTTGAGGTTATGCAAACCTCAGCTGTCCCTGTCCTTACTCATGCCAAATCCTATTCCTCCATCACCCTTGTGATCGCTGAGCTACATCGGCACCCAGTTAAGCATTGCTGTGATTTTAATATTCTTTTTATTTCAAACACCTCCATGACTTCGTTCCCTATCTTTGTAATCTTCTCCAGTCCCACAACTCTGTTATCTGCGCTCCTCTAATTCAGGTCTCTTGAGCATCCCCAATTTTAATTGCTCCACTATTGGTGACTGTGCCTTGTGTTGCCAGGCTCTAAGCTTTGGAATTTCCTTCCTGAATCTACCCAAATTTTGCTGCCATGGCTAATATTCACCCCTCAACCTACACCTCTTAAACAGATTATTTGGTCGTCGTCATGTTGCTGTTTGAGGGACTTCGCTTTGGGCAAATAGGTTGCTACATGTGTGACATTAACCGTGACTGCTTCAAAAGTGCTTTGTTATCTCTAAAGCACTTTGTGATGTTCTGAGGTTGGGAAAGTTGCTTTATAAATCTAAGCTCTTCATTTTCTTTTGCAGTATTACAGGAAAGTAAATTGGGATTTCTGCTTTGCCTGTTTCTCCTGTTACTTTTGGAATGTTTCCGTACACGGTGTTCTTGGAATTCTAAAATTGAATGTTTCTGGCTCTTCAGTTCATCTGTAATGGAGCTGGAGTAAATGCGAGAAGGATTAAATCATTTATTGGTTGAATGGATTAAAGTTTTATTATTACAAGCAAAATGCTTTTGAGGTTTGCCTTGGCCATGTCATTAGAGTACCAAGATTAGATTTTAGTGTTTTCAGAATGAAGTTTGGAGATTAAACATCTTCCACCACTACCCATGAAGTTATATGTATCAAAACATTGTTTTCATCTGAACAGTTGAAAGGTCATTGACCTTTGTTTCTCTCTCCGAAGATCCTGCCAGCCCCGCTGAGTATTTCTAGCATTTTCTGTTTTAGACTTATGTTTACTGTTTAAGTCAAGCAACTTAGTAGTTTCACTTTGTTACTCATGTTATAAAAACAACTAGATGCTGTACAGTTTGTTACTTTTTAACTTTTCTTAATTGTGCTTACTGCAACAATCAACTGTTGCTTTTGTATTCTTGTTAAATAAAATACTGCAGATTCTGGAAATCTGAAATAAAAGCAGAAAATTTTGGAAATTCTCAGCAGGTCAGGCAGCATCTCAGGAGAAAGAAAAACGAGAGTTCTGGGAAGGGTTATCGGCCCGAATTCGGTTTCTCTCCACAGATGCTGTCTGACCTGCTGAGTATCTTCAGCATTTTCTGGTTTAATTCCAATTCAACAAGCTACATTTCCTGTATACTGAAACTTAACCATTGTCTAAAAAGAGCCTTGGCTGGTGTCCTGCAGAACAAATCATTTTACATGTATTTGGGACAAGTATTGGAAACAATTTGGGCTGCCCAGACTTCCTCTTTGATCTCTAGAAAGACAGTGGGTCTCAGGCTGAAACCGCCAATTGATTTAACACCAGGTATGGGCAAACGAGATAAAACAGCAGAGAAAGTTAAGTCTAGCCACTACTTCAGGGCTTTTGGGAACAAGATAAACCTGAAATTTTAAGTAAACAGACTAATTTTATGCTTCTCGGGCTTGTCTGGTGACCTATATACAGATTGAACAGAGTACAATTTAAAATTACATTCTTGCAATTAAACTGCAAATCACAAGTTAAGAATTTGCATAAATGTGAATCTCATTTAAATGGATCTTCAAAATAACTGTTAAACAACTGATAATTTTGGACCCTCCTAGCCCAACAATGCTTGAACCAGTGGCTGGAGATGCTTGCGTCTTAATATCGGTGATGGAATCCAGCATAGGTGATGATCATCAAATGTTTAAATTACAATGTTGTGCACCTTCATAGAAATATAATTATCCCCTTTTTCTGGATGTTGGATATTGGGGTAATCCTAATCCTTAACTTTAATACAGGCTAGTGGACTCGATGGATGTTTTGATCTATATTTATCAATACACTGATGCAAACCTGTACATGCAGTAATTGTGAGGCTGACGCTAATTTTACTCCCGAGCAACAAATTCTTTGGGCCCTGGTGAAGTGTCCTCTGACTTTTTACAGTGGTCTGCTCAAAACTGAAGAATTTCTAAAGTATACTGTGCAAGTCAAATTGTGTTACTCCTTTAATTGAGAGGTAAGCATGGTGATAGTACAGTAAGTGTGTCCATTGTACATTTACGTATGCTTAATAGTACCATTAGTAGTTACAAACTGCTTTCTCTTTCCATAGCTTCCCCACTTCCAACCTAACATGCTCATTAGAAATGCTAGCTGTTTATTATTCCCTAGACATTTCATACACAGTTCACCAAGATTGACCTGCAGAATCCTTGCGTCTTTATCTTTTTTAGATTTTTTACTACAGTGAAACCTTCCTTTATTAACAGTTCAGATGCTAATACCTGCCTATCCAATAATTAAGGTTCCACTCTCTCCATCCTACAATTTACTTGATTTTTTACCTCTACATGTCCACAGTCTGATTTAATCTAGTTTAACCCTCAACTGTTATCCCTACCTCAGTGTTCCCGGCTGCTGGTCTTGAAGGAAAGACGTCTTTCAGTTTAATGCTAGTCTGCTTAGAAAAATAATTTGTCATAATGTGTATTTAGTTTTTAATTTGATACCGGACTTTGCTTTTGTCATAACTTGACTCTTCAAATACTCTATGGACTTCCAGCATTTATTACTGACAAACTCCTGCTTTGCATACTTTGTACTCATTGTTTTCTATGTAGCATGTATTCTTTTCCAGAAAGTCAGTTGGTGAAGGCTAAAAATGGAGTTAATCTTCATACTTTTTTTTGATACTTGTGCACAGTTGCATTGCGCCAACTAAACCAACAATCACCTGTATCTATTTGTAAGTGGCTCAATTAATGCCCACCACCTGCATATAAATTAAACACATAATTGTACATACTGTTAACTGTATATTAAGTGGGAAACCTGGAGGTAATAATCTGTTTTAAAATGTTAAATTTTTAAGCCTACTGTACCATTAGGCTGGACCTTTTTTTAAATAGACAATTCTAGTAGTGCACAGTGCACTATTTTTGGTGAATGTTGTTGAACCTGTGCCAAAACTAAAGAATTTTAGAAGTTAATAAATTAACTTTGTCTTAAATTTTGTGAACAGTGCATCAAAAGATCCTTGGTTTGAAGGAGAAGGCTAAAATGTTCAAGGTGCTTGAGTTTTGCCATGGGGCCTTGTGTATTAAATTGGTAAAATACTAAATAGCTTTGTCAAGTGGAATGGAGGAAATATACACTACCCCAAGATACTCTAGCCCAATTCAGGCAACCAGATCAGAATTAATACTTCTAATGTGCACGAAGAGCATGCTTAGGAATTTGGATTATTTTACCACCAATGCAAAAATAACTTACCTGACTTTCATTAGATTTAAGTGCAGAACTTTTATACCTTATTTAGCATTCTTGGGCTCGTAGAAGGATCCAAAATTATCAATTGTTTAACAGTTATTTTGAGGAGCCATTTAAATGAGATTCATATTTATGCTAATTGTTAACTTATGATTTGCAGTTTAATTGCAAGAATGTAATTTGAAATTGAATATTTGTCTTTAGAATGGATTTCTTAATGATCTAAAAATTCATAAGTATCTTCCACAGCAGGGAAACCTGGTTCTTTTAATCTCGATCGAGCACAAGTGAAAAATGTTTATATCCTTCTGGGTATCTCTTTTTTTGAGGCCAAAACAATAAAGACTTTTAGTGAAAGTAAACATTTGTTTAAAAATATTCTTTGTATAGGGGATGGAATATTTGTCTATCGGCATGTTACCGTTGACCACAAGCTGCTCACTGTGCACTATTGTTTCATCTAAAACACTCGAGTTTTTCTCTGGCACAGAGGTGCATCTGCTTTTAGTTTGCAGACAAGAAAAAAAAAGGGAATGACTTGACGACATAAGCAACATGCTGGCTAGTAATGATTGTTAGTAACCTTGTCCTTGTTAATGATCTTGTGGTTAGCATGTAAGCTGTTGACAAACCAACATAATATATTTAATTTAATTCCTGGCTCAAGATTATGAAAAACATTATTCAAACTTGCAGATAAGAAGTTGCATTATTTTTGTTTGTTTTTAAAAAGTTGTGATTAATTGAACTGTTTATACATTACCATTTTTAAAATTTAAACCTTAGTTGGGTGGTAGCTATTTATTCATGTACTCCAGTCTGCCAACTATTAATTGCTATGCCTAGCTAGGGCTTTTGGGCAGAATATGTTTGTGTCTCTTTTAGGTTAGGCAAAATACATTTTTGAAAAAGATGACTTTTGATTCCTAGTGTGTGCTGAGTTTAATGGATTTTAATTGGGACTAAATTGTTTTGACATGATTCTGGACTAGGAAAGGTAAAATCTAACCAGGTGAGAGAATCAAATTGCATGGTTAATGTCATTGTCATTTATAGCCTAGGCTAAAATATTTTTCGTTTTCAACAGATGAGTCCGGTAGCCAGGAGGCTGTAATGAATTCAGAGGATGTTCCCATGAAAGAGGCAAGACCGATACAGGTGGTGTTGGCACATGAAGATAATCATCATTTTGATCTCGATGAAGAATCCTTGGAACGAATTCTATTGCAGGAACACATTCGGGACTTGAATGTTGTCGTTGTCTCTGTGGCAGGAGCATTTCGTAAAGGCAAATCATTTTTGTTGGACTTCATGCTGCGATACATGTACAATCAGGTAAGAGACCATGCTATCATTTCTTTTACTTAAAGTCTAAATTGTTTTGAAATGTGAATGTTGAAAATGTCTTCAGCCACTTAACAATGACAATTGTATATCCCTATCTGAGTGTTCCCATGAGTTAGATATTTGCAAGGTTTTTGTTTGCAACCAGTTGGTCTCAGTTGAAACTGTAGTTGAGTAACTACTTGTAGAATGCTTGCTTGGTTCTTGTCCAAATGCTCCAGGGTACTGAACATGAAATTCATTGCTCTCCATTTAAGCCTGCAGAGCAGTAATGTTCTTCAGGGTCAACCTAGGATAATTTGTAACTTGCTCTACAAATTCACTTTCTCCCACTTTCCTTATGAATATGAATCATTTACAAGGAAAGGATACCCCTTTCACCTTGTAACTCACAAATCGCAATTCCCGTTAGCCTTGATTGTGACTGTTGATGGATTATTTGATTGCAGAGGACATCACAGTTGATTGCGTTTGTTCATAGCTGACATCAATGTCTACTTCCACAGGGGTTCAATTGCTGACTTACATGCTTTGGGAGTCCTCTTTAATTAGCCATCCACAACCTGGGCTAATTATAGGACCTTTAGTGTCACCTACTGAGAACAGATTGACCCTGGAAGTTCCTGGATTGTGATGATCAAGTACTTGCAAGATACAAATTGGAATCAACTAGAGAAATTAGTCCTTTAAAAGTGTAAACTTATAGGGACTTGTTTTGAGTAGATTTCAAGAGCAGAGCCACCTGCATGCTTACTCTCTTCCGCTCCTATTTTTCAGCAAAGATGCCAATTTCCCTCTGCCTGTTAATGTTCCCTCTATATTCCCTTGGAAATTTAGCAATTGCACTGCCAGCTCTGGCTCAATTAGTAGCATTTCTACCTCTTGACTTAGAAGGTTGTGGGTTCAAGTCCCACTCCAGGACTTGTGCACAAAAGTCTCTAGGCTGAAACTAATGCAATACTGAGAGAGTACTTCACTGTTAGAGATGCTATCTTTCAGGTGAGACGTTAAAGTGAGTCCCACTGTGCTCTGTCAGGTGGAATTTAATCTGGATAAGTGTGAGGTGATGCACTTGGGCAGGACAAACGAGGCACGGGAATACATGTTGAATAGTAGGACCCTGGGAAGTACTGAGGATCAGAGGGGCCTTGGTGTGCATTTCCACCGGTCCCTCAAAGTAGCGGGACAGATAGATAAGGTGGTTAAGAAGGCATATGGGATTCTTGACTTTATTAACTGAGGCATAGAATATAAGAGCAGGGAGGTTATGATGGAACTGTATAAAACGCTGGTTAGGCCACAGCTATAGAGTATTGTGCGCAGTTCTGGAATCTGCATTATTGGAAGGATGTGATTGCACTAGAGAGAGTGCAGAGGAGATTTACCAGGATGTTGCCTGGGCTGGAGAGTTTTAGTTATGAGGAGAGATTGGTTAGACTGGGGTTATTTTCCCTGGAACAGAGGAGATTGAGGGGGGACATGATTCAGGTGTATAAAATTGCGGGGCATAGATAGGGTAGACAGGAAGGAACTTTTCCCCATGGTGGAGGGATCAATGACCATGGGGCATAGATTTAAGGTAAGGAGCAGGAGGTTTAGAGGGGATGTGAGGAAGAATTTTTTCACCCAGAGGGTGATGGGTATCTGGAACTCATTGCCTGAAAGGGTGGTAGAGACAGAAACCCTCATAACATTTAAGAAGTATTTGGATGTGCACTTGCGATGCAATGGCATACAAGGCTATGGGCCTAGTGCTGGAAAATGGGATTAGAATACTTCAGTACTTGTTTGAGCAGCGCAGACTCGATGGGCCGAAGGGCCTTTATCTGTGCTGTAGACCTCTATGACTATGAGGTGCTCCTCCCTTTGTCGAGCCAGGCACCTCTGCCATTCGCTTCTTCTTTGATCTCTGTAAGCCATGAGGCATACCGCTAAATCACCAGGTCCATGATCCTGATGTTCTTCTCCTGTAGGATCAAAGAGAGAGACGTGTGGGTTAGCATGGTTGTCCTAAGGACCTCTCTTGAGTCTGAAGGCCCCTTCACGCATGCAGAAGCGTGCTGGCCACCACTTGGATGGAAGTATGTAGTGCGCTCATTAGCTGTCTGAAACCCTACCCAGCTCTGTCCCACTCTACTTGACTGATTGGCGGCAGCTTTGGTCGCTGGACTGCATGCTGTGCTCTCAGCTCAGGCACAGGCATTCTCCTAACCCGCACTGCAAGGCTGCACTGTTAGCTTGAACCCTAATGCATATTGGTCCACACGTTAATAAAGACATTGCAAGGGGCTGTGAGGCCTCCACCAGTGACTGTGCCATGGCCACTTTTCACAAGGGGATTGTACAACTTGCCCATTCAGTCAATTGCTCTGCTGCCCCCTAAAACGCACATTCATTTGCAATCTGCGTCTGAGGGGTGAAAAGCTCTGGAGCATTTGGTGGCATTTTCATGCTTTTGTGTTGCTTGAGTGGGCAGAAAAGCTTCAGAGGCCCGATTGCATGCATGTCAATGGAGCGGCAGCTGAACGGTCTCAACTGCAGAAGAATGCTCACTTTTGACAAGCTTTTCCAAGTGCGTACCCATTTCCCTCACTCTCCTCCCCCTACCCATCGGCATGTGCTTGAGTATTTCCTTAAGTCTGTCTGTGCTGCCTTGCCCCCCCCCACCCCCAAACCCCGACCCCCTGGTCTGACCCACACTGGAGCCCTTGCCCCGGTATTGCACTGAAAGCCAGCCAGGAAAAAACGACTTGTCTGTGCCCTCATAAATGTGCAGTGCCTCTTTCTTGGTGTCCTATGGGTGATGCTCAGAGGGCTACACAAGGTGTATGACCTGACCTCCGAGTTCTCTTTGAAGTTCAGGTTGCCAGGTGCATGCCTATTAAAGGCAGTCATGAAGCACGCCATTCTGAAGTCTTCTGAAATTTGATGGGGGATGGTTCAGGCAAGCAAGGCTTATAATTAGATGCAAATGAGTTAAAACGATGCTCCTGACGTGCGGCGGTGGGAAATGTGGCCCGCCATTGATGGGTGGAGTGGACAATCGCAAACTGCTTTCACAATGGCATCAAGCCGATTTTTGGCCTTCTCGCCATATTGTCCCGTCATGACACCATGAATTTGATTCATGGAAATTTCGGCCAATGTTTTTGTTTGATGTGTAGTCACTCTGGCTATGTAGGAAATAAGGATGCAATAGGGGTTGAGTGAAGAGTGCAGGAAGGCATGCCAGGAGCAGCATCAGGCATACCTAAAAACGAGGTGTCAACCTGGTGAAGCTACAACACAGGACTACTTGCTTGTGATAGACAGAGCTAAGCGATCCCACAACCAACAGATCAGGTTTAGGTGCAGTCCTGCCACATCCAGTCGTGAATGGTGGTGGACAATTAAACAACTAACAGGAGAGGAGGCTCCACAAATATCCCCAGCACATTATTGCAAGAGACAAAGCTGAAGCATTTGCAACCATCTTCAGCCAGACATGCCAAGTGGCCATCTTGGCCTCCTGCTGAAGTCCCATGCACCGCAGATGCCAGAATTTGGCTCACTCCACATTATATCAAGAAACGGCTCAAGGCATTAGATACTGCAAAGGCTATGGGCCTGACAACATTCCAGCAATAGTACTGAAGACTTGTGCTCAAGAAGTAGCCATGTCGGTACAGCTACAACACTGGCATCTACCTGACAATGTGGAAATTTGCCCAGGTATATCCTGTCCACAAAAAGCAGGACAATCCAACCCAGCCAATTACCGCCAGTCCCCCCACCCTCAGTCTACTTTGATCATTAGCAAAGTGATAGAAAATGTCATCAACAGTGCCATCAGACACACTTACTCAGTAATAACCTGCTCACTGACACTCAGTTTGGGTTCTGCCAGGGCCACTCTGCTCCTGACCTCAATACAGCCTTGGTCCAAACATGGAGAAAAGAGCTGAACTCCAGAGGTGAGTGAAAGTGACTGCCCTTCACATCAATATAGCATTTGATCAAGCGTGGCATCAAGGAGCCCTAGCAGAACTGGAGTCAATGGGAATCAGGGGGAAAATTCTCCACTGGGTGGAGTCATATCTAGCACAAAAGAAGATGGTTGTGGTGGTTGGATGTCAACCATCTCAGCCTCATGTCATTGCTGCAGGAGTTTCTCAGGCTAGTGTCCTAGGCCCAACCATTTTCAGATTCTTCATCAATGAACTTCCCTCTATTCTAAGGTCAGAAGTGGGGATAAAAACAAACAATGTTGGAAAAACTCAGCAAGCCTGACAGCATCTGTGGAGAGAGAAACAGAGTTGATGTTTTGAGTCCTTATGACTCTTCTTCAGAGCTACAGAGAAGAAGAATCATACGGACTCAAAATGTCAACTCTGTTTCTCTCTCCACAGATGCTGTCAGACCTGCTGAGTTTTTCCAGCATTTTCTATTTTTGTTTCAGATTTCCAGCATCCGCAGTATTTTGCTTTTATCAGAAGTGGGGATGTTTGCTGATGATTGCACAATGTTCAGTGTCACTCATGACTTCTCAAATACTAAAGCAGTCCATATGCAGCTAGCCCTGAACAACATTCAGGCTTGGGCTGATAAATGGCAAGTAACATTTACACCACACAAGTGCCAGGCAATGAACATCTCCAATAAGACAAAGTCTACACATCTCCCGTTAACTTTCAATGGCATTACCATCGCTGAATCCCCCACTATCAAAATTCTCAGAGTTACCATTGACCAGAAATGAACTGGAGCAGCCATAAAAATATTGTGGCTACAAGCGCAGATCAGAGGCTGGGAATTCTGCAGCGGGTAACTCACGTCCTGACTCCCCAAAGCCTGTACGCCATCTACAAGATACAAGGCAGGAGTGTGATAGGATAATCTCCACTTCACTAAATGAGTGCAACTCCATCCAGGATAAGCAGCCCTCTTGATTGGTACCCCGTCTACTACCTTAAACATTCACTTCCTCCACCATTGACACACAGTCGCAGAGCAGTGTACAATATACAAGGTTCACTACAGCAACTCACCAAGGTTCCTTCGACAGGACCTTTCAAACCCACAACCTCTACTACCTAGAAAGACAAGGACAACTGTTGCATGGCAATGCCACCACCTGCAAGTACCCCTACAAACCACACACCATCCTGACTTGACACTATGTCACTGTTCCTTCACTGTCCCTAGTTCAAGATCCTGGAACTCCATCCCTAACAGCACATGGATTGGAGCATTTCATGAAGGCGGCTCATCAACACCTTCTCCAGGGCAATTAGGGATGGAAACAAATGTTGGCCTAGCCAGCGACATTCACTTCCTGTGAAATAATAAAAAACAGTAATTGGGCTCATTATTTCATCGGGCCAGAAATATCCAATTTTTAGATGATAAGATAAAAACATTTCAGTTTAGCTCCCGATCAAATAAAGTGATTCAGCACGGAAGAAGCAGCCAGAGCCTAGTCTAAAGCACCACGACTAGCTCAGCTGCACAGTGGGCAGGAGGAAGATTGGAAAAGCAAGGGGGGGATAAGGGATTTGATTGTTAGGGAAATGAACAGGTGTTTCGGTGGCCACAGACATGAATCTAAGATGGTATGTCAGCTCCCTAGTGCCAGAATCAGCAATGTCACTGAGTGGCTGCAGAACACTCTGAGGCAGGAGGGTGAACAGCTAGTGGTAATGGCCCATGGCAATACCAACGACATAGGTAGAAAGAGGGATGAGGTCCTGCAGGCAGAGTTTAGGGGGCTAAGAAAAAAAACTAACAAGCAGGACCTCAGAGGTAGTAATCTCCAAATTACTCCCAGTACCACTGTAAGTAAGTATAGAAATGGCTTAGAGCAGATGAATGGGTAGTTGGAGAGAAGGGGTGGAGGGGGCTTTAGATTCTGGGACATTGGAACCATTCCTTGGGGAGATGGGTCCTGTACAGGTTACTCCTGAACAGAGCTGGGACCAACGTCCTTGAGGAGCAACTTGTTACTACTGTTGAAGAGGATTTAAACAAACTTGACAGTGGTATGGAAACCAGAAGGTATTATTAGAGAGGAAAAACAAGATGCATAGAGAATTGGGAGAGACAGATAGCACTAAAGTAGGAAATAGTAAAGTATTAGTTGGTGTTGAATATGAGGGAATGTAATAAGATCTAAATTAGGCTTATTGTGCACGAATGTGAATGTACAGAGTGTGGTAAAAAAGGTTAATGAGTTGTATGTGCAGATAGCCACGTGGAAATATGATGTGCTGGTGATACTGGAGACTTGGCTCACAAACCGCCAGGTCTGGGTACTAAGTATTCCTGGATACAAGGTGTTTCCGAAAGATAGGTAAGGAAAGAAAGGAGGAAGGGGCCCAGTATTGAATAAGGAGAACATTACAGTGCTGGAGAGAGAGGATATCCCAAAAGGGTCAAGGGCAGCATCTATATGGTTAGAGCTAAGGAACAATAGAGGTACCATTGCATCACTGAAAATATTCTATAGGCCACCAACTAGTGAAAAAGATATAGAGGAACACATTTCTGAAGAAATTACAGAGAGGTGCAAGAATTATAGAGTTATTATAATAGTGATTTTAATTATTCCAATATACACTGGGATAGTCAAGGTGTAAAGGACAGAGAGGGGCAAGAGTTTCTAGAGTTTGCTCACAGAAATTTTCTTCACCAGTATGCTCCCAGTCCAATGAGGAGAGAGGCATTGCTGGATCTAGATCTAGGGAATAAGATGAGTCAAGTGAATCAAGTGTCGGTAGGAGAACATTTAAGGGACAGTGATCATACTGTTGTAAGATTTAGGTTGACTATGGAAAAGGACAAGGAGTAAACTAGAGTAAAAATAATTAATTGGGGGAGGGCCAACTTCAATGAGGTGAGAGTGGATCAGCCTGAGTAAATTGGAATCAAAGATTGGCAGGCAAAACTGTAATGGATGAATGGACTGCCTTTAAAGAGGACATAGTTCGGGTACAGTCAAGTTATATTCCCATGAGGGAGAAAGGTAGGACAAAAAAATCCAGAATTCCCTGAATGTTGAAAGTGATAGAGAATAAGATGAAGCAGAGAAAGTGTACAGATGTCAGATAGATAATACGATCAAGAATCAGGCTGAATATAGAAGATTTGACAGGGAAGTGTAAAAACAAATAAGAGAAGCAAAGGGAGAGTATGAGAAGAGCTTGGCAGCTAACAGGAAAGGGAATCCATAAGACTTTGGTAGGCAAATAAGTAATAAAAAGGTGATAAAAGGAGGGGAAGGAGGACTAGGGACCTAAAAAGGTTTTCTGCATGGAGGCAGAGGGCATGGCTGAGGTACTACTTGAGCACTCTGCTTCTGTTTTTACCAAGGAAGAAGATGCTGCCCAAACCATAGTGCAAGAGGAGTGGTTGAGACACTGGAAGGTCTAAAAATTGATAAAGAGAAGGTATTAGAAAAGCTGGCTGTTCTTAAGGTTGGTAAGTCACCAGGACCAGATCAGATGCATTCAAGGATACTGAGGGAATTAAGGGCAGAAATTGCGGAGGCACTCGCCATAGTCTTCCAATCCTCCTTAGATACAGGGATGCTGCCAGAGGACTGGAAAATTGCAAAAGTTACGCCCTTGTTCAAAAAGGGTATATGGATAAGCCCAGCAACTACAGGCCATTTTAACCTTTGTGGGAACAATTTTAGAAATGATAATTTGGGACAAAATTAACAGTCACTTAGACAAACGTGGATTAGTTAAGGAAAGCCAGCACAAATTTGTCAAGAGAAAATCATGTTTAACAAACTTGCTTGAGTTTTTTGATAAGGTAACAGAGAGGGTTTGTTATGATCTCTGTAAAGGCCGATAACTTTTAAAAAGAGATGCAAATTTCCAGTTAGCAGCTAAAAGAATGACACGGCAAAATTTCATGCTTTAAAACTTTTACAGTAACAGATGATTAAAAGCACTATTGACTAAACTCTATTTTCATTTTTGTAGGCAACTTACACTTTAAATTACAGAGAGGAATATTCTCCTTTTATACACATCGCATTCTGCATGGAATTACAGTCCTTATAGCAAACAGTCCACAGTTGCTCCCAGCTTCCAACAGGTTCCTCTATCGCCGTTTTACCAAATAGTAACTTTAAATGGTCATCTCCAGGCACTTTCCTCAATTTTTGGACAGTTTCTTAAATCCCATCACCAGCAGTAAAGCCTGTTCCGATGATTCCTCTTCCCCCTGAAGATGCCAGAACAAATCGCCCAGAATCCATTGAAAGCTACTGGTTTTGTCTCTTCAACTTGAGACCATCTCCCTCCTGCATCCGGCCGTGTTAGCTCATAAAGTCAAACGGCCTTTTCTCTCTGCTGACCACACAGTAACTCTGAGAGACCCCTCGCCCTCTCTCTCTTCTGCTGATAAGCCTGGAAAAGCCAACAAATCTACTCTCTGCTAGCACAGCTGCTCTGGCCCATTGTCGCAGGGTTGAGAATTTCATACCTTGGCCACAAGTTCCTTACTTGAGCCTCTTGTTCCCATAGCAACTAAACCTGACTTGTATTCAAGCAGAGTTCGGAACAGATCACATGACCTCCTTCTTTACCCTACTTATAAATTTAAAGCTACAGTCCCAAAATGTAATAATCTTATGAGCTTCTTAATTATAGGTTGATGAAAGTAATGTAGTTGATGTAGTGTATGTGGACTTCAAAAGGCATTTGATAGAGTGCCACATAATAGGCTTGTCAGCAAAATTAGAGCCCGTGGAATAAAAGGGACAGCCGCAGCAGAGATACAAAATTGGCTGAGTGACATGAAGCAGAGAGTAATGGTAGACAGTTGTATGTAGGACTGGAGGAAAGTATATCATGAGGTTCCCCAAGGATCGATGTTGGGACCCCTGGTTTTCATAACATATATTAATGACCTAGACTTGGGAGTACAAGGCATAATTTCAAAATTTGCAGATTACACAAAACTTGGAAATATTGTGAAATGTGAGGAAGATAGTGATAAACTTCAAGAGGACATAGACAGGCTGGTGAACTGGTTGGATAAGTGGCAGATGAAATTTTATGCAGAGAAATGTGAAGTGATTCATTTTTGTAGGAAAATGAGGAGAGGCAATATAAAATAAAGTGTACAATTCTAAAGTGGCGGCAGGAGCAGAGGGACCTGAGAGTATATGTGGAAAAAGCATTGAAGGTGGCATGGCTGGTTGAGAAAGCAGTTAATAAAGCATATGGGATCCTGAGATTTATAAATAGGGGCTTAGAGTACAAAAGCGAGGAAATTATGATAAACCTGTATAAAACTCTGATTTGGCTTCAACTGGAATATGTGTCCAATCCTGGGCACCAAACTTTAGGAATGTTGTGAGGGCATTAGAGAGGTTGCGGAAAAGATTCATGAGAGAGGGATGAGGAACTTGTGTTACATGGATAGATTGGAGAAGCTGGGGCTGTTCTCCTTGGAGAAGCAAATATTAAGAGGAGATTTGATAGAGGTTTTCAAAATCATGCTGGATCTGGACAGTGTAGGTAGGGAGAAGGATCAAGAACTGCAATGCACTCTCTCTGAGAATGTGGTGGAGGCAGGTTCAATTGAGGCCTTCAAAAGAGAATTGGATAATTATCTGAAAAGAAAGAATTTGCAGGGCTATGGAAAAAGGTGGGGAACAGAGTTGCTCTTGCAGAGAGCCAGCATGGACAACTGGCTGAATGGCCTCCTGTGCTGTAACCATTTTATGATTCATCGCCTCCCCTGTTGCAATTGTTTCTTAAATTAATAATAACTTTTTGCCTACACTACTCCACTTGATCAACACAAAGGCCAGGATTTCCCGGTCGGCGAGCAGGGGGCGGGGCCCACTCACCGATGCGTAAAATGATGCGGGGCGGAACTCCCAACGTTACCCAGCCCCATTTCAATTTTCAGGTTGGCGGGGGCTCAGCAGAATCAGCTGTGCGCCCGCCGACCTGTCAATAGCCAATTGAGGCCATTGACAAAGTAGTTAAAGTAATTAATGGACCTGCCCGTCCAACCTTAAGGTTGGCGGGCAGGCCGGGAGCCCTGGTGGGCTTAAGAAAAAGCATGAAACCTCATCCACGGGTGGGATGAGGTTTCATGTAGGTTTTAAAATTTTTAATAAAATTGTCAATGAAAGTGATTTAAAATTTTTTCAGACAGGAACCGAGCTCCCTGAGGCAGCACTTAGCCTCAGGGAGATGAGTGTGCTCTTTGGCACACATGCGCTAAAGAGCGCATTCTTGGCTTAGGGAATCCCCCCGCCCACACAGGAAGCACTATGCGCTTCCTGGCGGACATCATGCTGGGCGGGCCAATTAAAATGGCTGCGCACCTCCAATCGGGGGCGCCGATCAGAGGCACGCCTCCACATGCCCGCTCCTAAACTTCCCCCACAACGGGGGGAAAATTCTGCCCAAAAAGCGTCAAACAGATTCACTTAAGCTGTTACTATATGTTGATTTAAATTTTAAGTATAATTTTGTTCCAATAACTTTTAAAAAGTACTCATTTTTTAACCCCTCTAGAAAATTATGTCAATAGATGTTGAAGAGGTCAATCTTTGCCTCGAGGAGATTGAAGTATAAAAAGGAGCCACACACTATTTATGTAGTAGACAATGGTCGGGATTTTCCGTGCTTGCCAGTGTCGGACATGTTCGGTGGCATGAGTGGACAATATGGCACGATCAGTTTTCATGATGGCGTGAAACCAGTTCGCGATCGTCTGCTCAGCCCGCCAATGGCTGGCTGCGTTTCCAACCATCAGACGTCAGGATCTTCATTGTAAACATCTGCATGTCATTATTAGGCCAGCCCGCCAGAATCGTTCCCCCGCACCCCCTGCGCCGCCCCCACCCCTCCACCCCACCCCTCGCTGGATTGTCAGTGGGAAAGCACTCCAACGTGTTTCACAACAGCACGTAAAAGGCATGCACTTGGCAGGCTGCACTTTGAGGGAAGCTCGGAGGTGAGTGCACAGCAACGATATGCAGCCTTCGCCAGGGTCGCCTACTGGATTTCAAGCTTGAGGAACGTTGGTGGGGGGGTGTCAAGGGCAGCCCTGCAATTGAGGTGACGTGGGGGAGGCAGGCAAGAGCTGCCTTGCAGTTGAGGCGACTTGTAGGCGGCGGGGATGGGTGAGTGGGGTCAAGGGCAGCCCTGCCATGGAGCATAGTGCACAAACATTCGGGATGAGGTGTAAGGTGGGCAAGGGAAATGGCCACGTATTAGGGAAACCTGTATTAAATGACCATTCCTCTGCAGCTGAGACAGTTCAGGCGCAGCCATATTGATATGATTGGATAAAAACAAAAATAAAAGCAAAAAACTGCGGATGCTGGAAATCCAAAACAAAAACAGAAATACCTGGAAAAACTCAGCAGGTCTGGCAGCATCGGCGGAGAAGAACAAAGTTGACGTTTCGAGTCCTCATGACCCTTCAACAGAACTGAGTCTGTTGAAGGGTCATGAGGACTCGAAACGTCAACTTTGTTCTTCTCCGCCGATGCTGCCAGACCTGCTGAGTTTTTCCAGGTATTTCTGTTTTTGATATGATTGGAGTCGGGCTTCTAGCTTATCTGCCCACTCAAAAACTGCAGAGGCATCAAAGTGCTACCAAATTTTCTCCAAAGCTTTTCACCACCCCACCCCCCCGCACAGACTGCAAAGTCATGAGTGTTTTAGTGGACTGCAGAACATTTGGAAGACTGCACATGTTGTACAATCTCCTTGCTAAAGTTGGCCATGGATCAGTCACTGCTGGAGACGCTCACAGCCCCTTGTAATGTCAGCACACTGGTTTGGACCAGTCTCCCCGATGGTTCAAGTTAACAGTGCAGCCTTGCAGTGTGGGTTAGGAGAATGCCTGTGCCTGAGCTGAGAGCACAGCATGCAGTCCAATGGGCAAAGCTGCCGCCAATTGATCAGGTGGAGTGGGGCGGAGGTGGGTGGGGTTTTGGGCAGCCATGCAGTGCACTAATCAGTGCACCAGGTGGTGGCCAGTACTCTCCAGGAAGCGTTAAAGGACCTTCACACTTAACCAGGACAGGTTGTTAGTACACCCATGCTAACCATGTGTCTCTTTCTTTCATCCTGCAGGAGGAGTACATAAGGATATGGAGTCTGGTAGACTAGCTGTATGCCTGATGACCTACAGAGAGTGAAGGCAACGGAGGAGAGAGCAACTGAGGCTCTTAGATGCGCAGAGGCAGAAGCAGCAAACTCAGGAAGGGGCGGCTGGGACTCCTGCACATGCCGCCCAAGAGCCACAGCCAGTTGTAGCTGGTTGGCGCCTAGCAACACCCAGGGTCTATAGACGCCGACTTTCATTCCTGTGGATGACCGAGAACCAGTATCATGCGCATGTCTAAGGAACTAGTCGGTCACATCCGCTAGTTACTGCAGGATTTGGCGTCACGGGGGCATAGAGGGAATCCACTGCCAGTGGCTGTGAAAGTGACCATGGCACTCAATTTCTATGCCAATGGCTCCTTTCAGGGCTCCACAGGTGGTCTCTGTGGAATCTCACAAGCCTCCACCCACAAATGCATCCATGATGTCACAGATGCCATCTTCGTGAGGGCACACAACTTTGTGCATTTCGCCCAGGACCGGGAGAGCCAGGATGCAAAAGTGATTGGATTCGCCCAGACCTCGGGTTTCCCACAGGCGCAGGGTGCGATTGACTGCACTCATGTGGTGCTCAGATCTCCATTGCAACACGTGGTGAACTACATCAATCACAAGAGGTTCCATTCACTGAACGTGCAGCTGGTGTGTGACCACCAGAAACGCACCCTGCAAATGTGCGCACAGTTTCCAGAGAGTGTGCACGACTCCTACGTAGTAGGTCACAGATCCCTGAAGTCTTTCAGGGTCCACAGAAGCTGCATGGATGGCTCCTCGGGGACAAGGGCCACCCACAGAGGGTGTGGCTGACGATACCCATGTGGCGGCCTCAGGCTGCAGCAGAGCAATGGTATAATGAGGCTCATGTAGCAGCTCACAACTTGGTGGAGCAGACCATTGGGATGCTGAAAGTGAGGTGCCTGGACCGGTCTGGTGGAGCCCTGCAATACAGTCCACAGAGGGTGTCACAAATCGTCATCGTCTGGTGTGCCCTTTACAACCTGGTGATGCAACAGAGAGAGAAGGAGATGGAGGTGCTCGAGGTCTCCTCCTATGAGGAGAACGCCAACGGGGATGAGGGTGAGGAGGTCCTTGGAGGCGACGATGATGGGGATGAGGCCCTCGCACTTGCTAGACAAGGCAGGCACACGCGGGGGGCCCTCATAGCTGCTAGATTTGTGGAGGATGATGATGACATGCAGTGAGGACACTCCATAGATCCCTGTGATCAGGGTCACATCATGGAGATGCAGCCGTGAAACTTTAAATGCACCTGATCCTTTGTCTGCCTTCAGCATCTGAGCCCTTCAGGAGCACAGCGTCAATGGTCACAGATGCTGAAGAGATGGGGGCCAGCCCCACCTTGAAAGTGCTGAGATTACACAGAGAAAGATGGAACTCTGTGTCACTAGCCCACTACATTCTGGCAGCATTGACAAGTACCGTCAAGGTGCAGGCATCAGTAATGTCATCGGGGAGTGTGAGGTCAGACCATCACTTTGGTCTGAAGGCCGCACAGAGCACACGGAAGAGGCCCTGGACTGAGACACCTGCCTTCATCACACCTGAGTCACAAGAACACTGCTCATCAGAACAAGGAGCCGTAGACAGGAAGAGATTCTTGGGAGTTTATTGACAATAGTGAACAGTATGTACAAGCGATTAACACCCGTGCCCAAGCTGTGCAACTAATTCTTATTAACTTTCCTAACCCTGCCGCTATGTCTTGGTGCTCCCCAGACATCCTGCTGACTGTGATGACCTTGGCAGACGTCCTCTGGAGGGCAGAGACTTGGAGGGCCCTGGCCTGCTTTCGGGGTCCTGCTGTGTGGCAGTGGCACCCTCCTTGGCCTGTGGAGCTGGAGCTGCTGAGGTCAAAGGAAGAGGGGATTCGGATGGGCCGGACACTCCCGGAGTCACCTGGATGGATGGCCCCCGGGGTGTGCACCTGCTGATCCTGCACACTATGGGTGCCGAGGGCCCCAGGCTGACTCCTTGAGGAGAAGGGGAAGCTGGAGTGAGATCGAGCTGCCTGGCACCCCTCTCATGTACACACTATTGGAGGCCAACTATGGCATCAGTGTCAGGGAGAGGTATTAATGTATATAATGTTATTGGAAATTATTTTTTTTAAATAGAGGTTTAGTTTGTGTGTGTGTTAATTGGATTAAAGCCAGTTAGTCTGGGTGCTTTGATGTATAGTAATTTTGAGATGTAAACAGTAAGTAGAGGTACATTTGCATTTTGTTGAATAGAGCATTCAAAGACGTGGGGAATGAAATCTTGTGCCTAGCTGGGAGACACCAAGCAATGTTTATATTACTAATAAAATTGATAATATGAAAGTGGTTCAAAGGCCCTGGTGATACAATGACAATTTACATTCACAGGGGAATGCTGGATATAACAGAAAGGAGTTTGTGTGTACAGGTCAGAGGCATGTAAGATCTAAGCCTGGAAGCTTACACTGTCTGCAAAGGAACCAAATTGAAAGGAACTTCATTTTAAATTTGTGAGGTGAAAATACTTTGCCTGATGTCTGTTTAAGTCTATTGGTTATTGTTGCCTTAGTGGAGATTAATTTGGGAATTTGTTAAAAGTTATGATAGTGGTAATTTGTACCCATGTGTACGTTTTGAATTTGTTGTAACTTAACAAATATCTCATTTAGTTTGATATAAAAGCCTCTCTAGAACTGGTGGTCTTATTCCTGAATTTAGAGCTGCAACTCAAAACGTACCAATTGAAATATCAGTTATGACAGTTGTTTAAAGTTTCCCTCTGGGATTTGAAACAACTCAGCCTTTACAAACTGCTATGTCATAACAATCAGTGATAAGTTGAGCCCGCACAGCAGTGCAGGAGCGACATCCTGGACCAAGGTCTCCATGGCGGCCGCCATCCTACCAGTGTTGACCTCGGTGTGTTGGCATGCCAGCGCTATCACCTCAGAGTGAAGGTGCTGCTCCTTCGGGCTCCTCCGTCATGCCTTGCAATCTGAGGAGTACAGTGGACATCCCTTCCTGATGTTCCCGAGCTTGCCTTTGCAGCTCCAGCAACTGTGACATGACCGAGTCCAGAGGCTCGTCATCTGACTCGGACTCAACAAATTTCTGCCCTCCAACAGTTCTCCGAGTACCGGACACCTGGGAAGTCCTTGCTGCCACCTGCTGTGGATCAGTCAGTGTGACGTGTTCACCAGATTGTGATCCCGAGGCTATTCTAAAGCTAGGTCCCACTGAGGCGTGTGTCTCTGTGCTGGTAGAGGGTGTGGGTGAGCGCTGTGACGGGACTTCAAGGAGGGTGCCTCCAGATTCCTCTTCAGAGATTTCTTCGGGGCTTGATTGGAGGCCCTGGACTCTCTTGGCTGTTTCCCAGATGTGCCTGCAGAAGCAAGGGGAGATAATTAGTGCATGGCAGTGGCCTGTGAAACAGGACGCATTACTCACAACATGGTTGTCTGATGGATGTTGCACTGCTGGACCCTCGCTTGGTAGGGCACCACCGACCGCGCGGTTGAGGGGGGGGGAGAGAAGTTGGCGGGGGGGGTGGTGGTTGTAGGGAGAAGCAAGCAGTGATAGGAGCAGATAATCAAAAGATGTCACAGACAAAAGGAACAAAGGGGTGTTGAAGGTGGTGATATTATCTAAGAAAATGTGGTAATTAAGAATGGATGGCAGGACACTCAAGGTACAGCTCTAGTGGGGGTGGGGTGGATAGGCTGACAAGGTATTATATGCCTGGCATGTGTGGGTGGTGAGTGGTCCCATGGATGGGATGAGGACAATGACGGTGAGTAAGAGAGTAAATGGTGGTGTCCATTGAACTGGCAGTGAGTGGGATCCCTGTGGATGTGTGATGGGTTTCTGAGTGTGTGATTTGAGAGTGATGAGAAGAGTGACTTACCCTGGCGGAACGGAGCAGATAATTCATCCTCTTGCGGCACTGGGTAGCTGTCCTCTTTTGAAGGACGTTAGCGTTGACCTCCACTGCCACCACCTCCCAAGCCTGGTTGGTCACGCCGCTGACCATCCTGCGGCCAGAGTGGGGGTAGAGGACATCCTGGCAGGACCCCATGGCATCCAAAAGGCGTTCCAGTGATGTGTCTCCAAACCTGGGGGCTTCAGTCTTTTTGCCTATCATGGACACCTTCCCTGCAGCAGTCATGGGCTGGAAGCACTGAGATGTGCGTGCGCGGCTACACTTTAAATATGGTGCCCGGCATGATGAAGAGGCTAAGTAATGGTGGGCGGGTGAATGAGAGCCCAACGGCCATGGAAATGGCGTGTTTCCTGGGAATGCATAAATAATGTGGCAGGTTTGAAACAATATGGTGTGAAAACTCGCCATCGCGGCTGGCGGTTAAAACATCATTTTCCTGCCCACTACTGCACTTAGTGCAAATCTGGGGCGATTCCACCCAATGTCTCACATTGCACTCAGTGCTAAGGAGTGATCTTCAGGTGGTTAAAGGGTGGGCTAATAATTGTACCAAGGCAAACATAATTTAGTCCCCATATTAAAGTCATATTACTTTTTATATTCTGTTTTTATTTTACATTTATAGTGTTGTGTCGAGATGACATGAAAAGAAATCCAAAACTTTATTCTTTTTGCAATTTTTAAAATGAACTTTCTGCGGAACCAAAAAAGATGGCTGCTACAGGTCACATGACCACAAGATTGACCCTCTGTCCTGGAAGCTACCAGCAGGAGTTACAAGAACAAAAGAATCCTCCTCATCATCGTGGAATCTTACACCCAATTGTAAGGATATTATAATCATGAAACCAGGGGACTCGCAGATTGAAACTCATTATGCCTGCAAATCTGTTAGCAGACTCATCTCACACCTCGGATTGTCCAGGTTCCTATTTCCACTTCCAGCTTCTACAGCAGTGAAACTCCAATGCTCCATCCAACTCTACTCCACTATTCCCATATGGTGTATTGAAGGGACAATAGACATTATGTGAATCTTGATAAGCTTATTATAGTGGAGTCAGTGGGTCCGCCTAGCCAATGGCTTCCCAACGCAACACCCTCAATATGGACGGTCACTCTTTCAAAGGCTAATGGATGGGACATTATCAGTCCTGAAACCAAAGCCAGTTCTAGACATTGGATAAACATCCCTTTTGAAATCACTATGGACAAAGAAGGTCACATGACTCAGTGACTATTTTGAAATCTCTACATTCCTTTGAGAATTGAGAAATCCTCAGTTTGCTGTTTAACATCCAGCTGGTGAACCACCAAGAAGCAGAACCCCAGACTGAATAACAGCCTGCTCATCGAAGCCTGTCTCTGCTAGAAGATTTCCTACCTACTTCCTATGGTAGGAAATCTGCAATCTGCAAAAACTGCAGAACTGACGCAGTTTTTGTATATCAACTTCATCTTGTGGTATCAGCACTAACTGTAAAGAGAACTCTACAACCCCAGTCTTCAGCCAACTGAACTCAAATTCCTTTGTGAAAGAACTCCTCATTGGACTCTGACTCTGGACTCTGATAATCACATGAATTAATTTTTGTGATTCTTTTACTGTTACTATCCATGGTGGTAAAACTTTCTTTTTTCTATCCCCCCTTAGTGTGTATGTTTGCATGCGTGTATGTGTGTGTGTGGTGGAGTGCGATGTTGCAAACACTCCTCCCCTGGGTTTTGAATGTGAATAAACTAACCTTCTGAGTTAATCATAATGTGGGTTTGCTGCAAGTTATTAGTAAATTGGATCAAACAAACTGAGCTTGGCAAACCTTAAAAATAATTCAAAACAACTTCTCCTTATGGACAGCTGGTGAGAGGAAAGAAGCCCAGTTTGCCTGTCTTTCCTGTCTGTAACAATAGTTAAATAGCAAGAGTCAAAAAATGGGAATAGTGGAGTAGAGTTGGATGGAGCATTGGAGTTTCACTGCTGTAGAAGCTGGAAGATGAAAAATTGAGATTCTAGACTGCCAACACAACAGCGAGGGTGTAACACCAATATGTGTACATGGACTGTTTCAATTTTAAAGTGGAAATAGGAATAGATAGCGGGAAAAGTTCATACAAAACGTGATTGATAACGTGACAGGAAATCAGGTTTTATTAACTGGAAGTGATTTTCATAATTATAAGCACTAGTCTTCAATTTATTTGTATTCTGTGGTTAAAGCAATCATTAGGGATAGCTAGCTTTCAGTCTATCAGATAAGCCAATGAATAAAGAACAATGAGCGCAAATGAGATAATAGCTGTCCAATACTTTAAAGATCAGTCATCTGCAAACTTTTAACTTCCACTTGTTTCAAACAATTGACTCGAGGGCTCAGGTTCATTTTGAAACCAAAGAGATAATGGAAGCCGGATGTCATAACTGGAATTCCTATTCCCCTTTATTTACTAATCCATTACCAAAAGTCATATTGCTCACTTCCTATTTTCAGTAGCTATCATATCAACTTTCCACTTCATCGACTATTGAGCACCAAAGGACTTCAGACAGTTATTTTGAAGCAAGCTTTTGCTTTGCTGAAACAGGAATACAGCTTAATTTCAGTAATTCTCATCGGGTTGCTTAATTTACTATTCACAATGAGCAAGAATAAGGTGCTTTGTCACCACCGATTCCACTGTCCCTGGTTGAATCAGACTGAAATCTTGATATCCTTTTTGATCCCAATCGAGCTTTTGGCTCCATACCCTCTCCATCACCAAGACCACCTGCTTCAACCTATGTAACTTCATCTGTCTCCACCCTGCTGTAGCTCATCTGTATCTGAAACCCTTGTCCATTCCTTTGTGAGTGCCAGACTCGACTATGTAAATCTTAAATCCTCTAAATTTGACTCAATGAAAATTCTGCTGCCCATATCCTATCCCACGCCAAGTCTCATTCAAGCATCACCCTGTGCTTGCTGCACTTTGGATCCTGATCCCCCCCCAAGCCTCAAATTTAAAATTCTTGCCCTTGTGTTTAATTCCCTCCATGGCTATGAGCCTGTTTCTCACTTTCTAATAGCACTGTAGGTGTACCTGCACCACATGGAAGGTTCAAGAAAGTGGCTCACCACTATCTTCTCAAGGACAATTAGGGATGGGTAATAAATTCTGGCCTGGTCAGCGTCGCCCACATCCCATCTACGAATAAATAAAAGAAAACATCTACAACCACCTCCTTCCAAACTCTCCATTTACCTTATTGCAGTTTCTTGTACATCCCTCTTCCCTCCATTCCACCATTGCCATCAACCTTCAAGAAAGAAAAACTTGCATTTATATTGTGCCTTTCATTGCCACCAGTTGCCCCAAAGCATTTTACAGCCAATGAAGTACATCTGAAGCGTAGTCACTGTTGCAAAGTAGGAAAAGTGGCAGCCAATTTTCCCAAAGCAAACTCCCACAATTAGGAATATGATGGTGACAAGATAATCTTTCTTTAGTGATGTTGATTGAGGGATAAATATTGGCTAGATCACCAGGAGATAACTCCCCTGCTGCTTTTCAGAATAGTGCTGTGGGATCTTTTATATCCAGCCGGGAGGGTAATTGGGGCCTCGGTTTAATGTCTCATGAGGCATCATGTTCTGGAACTTCCTCCTTAAGTTTCACCACTTATCTTTTAATAATACACAATACAAATGCAAGTTTTTCTTCCTTCCCTAAAATTTACCTCTGTCCAAACGTTTGGTCACCCTCCCCACCCCTCCACCATCCACCTCCTAATATTTCCTTCTTTGGCTTGATGCCCTACTTTTATCTGAAAGAAAGATTTGTATTTATATACCAGCTTTCACCACCTCAAAATGTCCCAAACTGTATACAGCTGATGAAATATTTGGGAAGTGTAGTCACTGTTGTAATGTAGGAAATGCAGCAGCCAATTTGTGCAGTGCAATTTCCTACAACCAGCAGGATGATAACGATTGAATAATCTTTTTTAGTTATGTTGTTTGAGAGATAAATGTTGGCCAGGACACTGGGGATAATTCCCCTGCTCTTCTTTGAAATAGTATAATGTTTTTTATGTCCGCCTGAGAGAGCAGACAGGACCTCGGTTTAACTATTGCACTCCTTTGACATTTTTCCACTATATAAATGCAAGTTGTAGTTGATGCTGTCTCATCAAAACGGCTCTAAACAAAGTCATGAAACATTATCTGTGATGCTTTACTCCTTTTCATTCTTCTTGAGGAAGAAATACAACAGGGAGGCAGAAGAAAACAGAGAGATGAAAATACTGAGATCAGGAGATGAATTGAGAGTCTGGTAGAGGAAGAGAAAAGGATGGAGGAAAACATAACGAGAGATAGAAAGAGAAGATAGATAATGAGGTAAAAACAGTATTTCAAATAATGGGACTACAGTATATATGATATTATTATATTATCTGTTATTTTTTTGTTCATTCATCAGATGTACGCATCTTTGGCAAGGCCCTTTATTGCCCATCCCTTGAGCTTGAGAAGCTGCTGGTGAGCTACGTTCTTGAACCACTGCAGTCAATGAGGGTGTAGGTACACCCACAGTGCTGTTACGTTGGGAGTTCCAAGATTTTGACCCAGCAACAGTGAAGCAGCAACAATATATTTCCAAGTCAGGACAGTGTGCAACGTGGAAGGGAACTTGCAGGTGTCGGTGTTTCCATGCGTATACTGCCCTGCTCCTGTGGTAGAGATTGTGAGATTGGAAGATGTTGTCAAAGGACAATTGTCAGTTTGCCAGAGTGCATCTTTACAAGGTGGTTATACACTTTCAAATGTAAGGTTTAGAAAGATAAATGATTCCAGAGAAACCTGAACTGAGTGGCTCCCATATAAAACATTTCACACAATCAAGTTGCATTTCAGTTCTTGTTTCTTTAAACAGATTTGTTTATTCACAAGTGCAACACACTTCCAAATGAGGGCTTTGGCCATTGCAAAGCAAACCTGGAGAGGTCTATCCTTCCCCTGCGTACAGTGTCAGGCTTTAACAATAATAATTTGCATTTATTTATCACCTTTAACATAGTGAAATGTCCCAAGGAACTTCACATGAATGTTAGCATCAAAATTTGTCACAGAACCATATGTTAGATGGTGACCTAAAGCTTGGACAAAGGAAGACAATTTTAAAGAGCATCTTAAAGGAAGAGAGAAAGGCAGAGAGGTTCAGGGAGAGCATTCCAGAACTTAGGACTGCTGAAGGCACAGCTGCCAAGAGTGGGGTGATAGAAACATAGGAACATAGGAGCAGGAGTAGGCCATTCAGCCCGTTGAGCCTGCTCCACCATTCAAACAGATCATGGGTGACCATCTACCTCAACTCCATTTTTCCTCACTATCCCCATATCACGTGATGTCATTAGTATCCAGAAATCTTATCAATTTCTGTTTTGAACATGCTCAGTGATTAAACTTCCACAGCCCCCCGGAGTAGTGAATTCCAAAGATTCACCACCCTCTGAGTGAAGAAATGCCTCCTCATATCAGTCTTAAATGGCTTGCCCCTTATTCTGAGACTGTGTCTTCTGGTTAAGTTGGAGTTTGGTGACAGGGAATTTAAGGGTTAATTTCTATCTAAAGTCTAGTCTTTCTTTAATTTAGCAATTAACTAAAAGCTGCTGTCTGGATTGGAAGCAGGCGAGTTTTAGGCCAGCTTTAAGACAGGGTTTACACAGGCTCTGCTTTCAGCTACAACTAGTTAATTAGATAATTGGCTTAAACAGGTTTCCAGAGGCTAGATTCAGAGAGTATAAAAACAGGCCATCTTACAGTGCTGACTTTGTCTGCCCTGGCGTGCTGTCCTGGGTTGCAGTAGAGTGCTTAAGTTGGAGTTTGGTGACTGAGGGAGGAGGTGAGGAGGGAACAAGGTGATCCTTTGAGCACCTTGAGTACGGTCAGGCAAGTATTTACTACTTTTATCACTTATAGTTTTTAAAGTCTTATTTTGTGGTTCATTGTTTGTAAGGGCTATATTCTGTAACAACGAGGAGCAGGGAAGAAGAGCCCTAGAATAATTGATATTATTTGATATTAAGTATCTTCCAAAAGATTTAATTTAATTTAAAGGGGTAAGTCATGACAGGAGAGCTCAAAGCCGTGGTGTGTTCCTCCTGCTCTATGTGGGAAGCCAGTAACGTTTCCAGTGCCTGGGGCCAGCATATGTGTGGGAAGTGTCTCCAGCTGCAGCTCTGGAAGCCCGAGTTTTGGAGCTGGAGTGGCGGCTGGGGACACTGTGGAACATCTGCAGGGCGGAGAGTATCGTGGATAGCACGTACAGAGAGGTGGTCACACCACAGGCTAAGAGTCCACAGGCAGGAAGGGAATGGGTGACCACCAGGAAGAGTAAGAGAACTAGGCAGGCAGTGCAGGAATCTCCTTTGGCTATTCTCCTGTAAAACAGATATACCGCTTTGGATACGGTTGGGGGGAATGGCCTCTCAGGGAAAAGCAGCAACAGCCAAATTCATTGCACCACGGTTGGCTCTGCTGCATTGGGGAGGAGTAAAAAGTGTAGGAATGCAATAGTTATAGGGGATTCAATTGTAAAGGGAATAGATAGGCGTTTCTGTGGCTGCAAACGAGACTCCAGGATGGTATGTTGCCTCCCTGGTGCTAGATTCAAGGATGTCTCAGAGCAGCTACAGGACATTCTGAAGAGAGAGGGTGAACATCCAGTGGCTGTGGTACACATTGGTACAAACAACATAGGTAAAAAATGGGATGAGGTCCTAAAAGCAGAATATAGGGAGTTAGGAAGTAAGTTGAAAAGTAGGACCTCAAAGGTAGTGATCTCAGGATTACTACCAGTGCCACGTGCTAGTCAGAGTAGAAGTAGCAGGATATATCGGATGAATATGTGGCTGAAGAGATGGTGTGAGGGGGAGGGTTTCAGATTCCTGGGACATTGGGACCGGTTCTGGGGGAGGTGGGACCAGTACCAACAGGACGGGTTACACCTGGGCAGGACTGGGACTGATGTCCTAGGGGGAATATTTGCTAGAGTGGTTGGAGAGGGTTTAAACTAAAATGTCCCATAGATGGGAACCTATGCAAGGAGTCAGAGGAGGAGGAATCAAGGACAAGAACAAAAGACAGAAAGGGTAATAAGAAAAGTGATAGGCAGAGAAATCAAGGGCAAGAATCAAACAGGGCCTCAGTGAAAAATAGTGGGAACGGGACAAGTAATGTTAAAAAGACAAGCCTTAAGTATTTATGCCTTAACCCGTGGAGCATTCACAATAAAGTGGATGAATTAACCACGCAAATAGATGTAAACAGGTATGATATATTCAGGATTACAGAGACATGGCTGCAGGGTGACCAGGGATGGGAGCTGAACATCCGGGGGTGTTCAGTATTTAGGAAGGACAGACAAAAAGGAAAAGGTGGTGGAGTTGCATTGCTGCTTAAAGAGGAAATTAACGCAATAGTGAGGAAAGATATTAGCTCCAACGATGTAGAATCTGTATGGGTAGAGCTGAGAAACACTAATAGGCAAAAAACGTTAGTGGGGGTTGTATATAGACCCCCAACCTGTAGTGGTGATGTTGGGAATGGCATTAAACAGGAAATTAGAGACGCATGCAATAAAGTAACATCTGTAATTATGGGTGACTTTAATCTGCATATAGATTGGGCAAATCAAATTAGTAACAATACCGCAGAGGAGTAATTCCTGGAGTGTATACGGGATGGTTTTCTGGACCAATAAGTTGAAGAACCAACTAGAGAACAGGCCATCCTAGACTGGGTATTGTGTAATGAGAAAGGAATAATTGGCAATCTAGTTGTGTGAGGCCCCTTGGGGATGAGCGACCATAATATGATAGAATTCTTCATCAAGATGGAGAGTGACGTAGATGATTCTGAGACTAGTGTCCTGAATCTTAATAAAGGAAACTATGATGGTATGAGATGCGAGTTGGCTATGATGGATTGGGAAACGTTACTTAAAGGGATGATGGTGGATAGGCAATGGCAAATGTTCAAAGAGCGCATGGGTGAACTGCAATAATTGTTTATTCCTGTCTGGCACAAAAGTAAAAAAGGAAAGGTGGCCAAACCATGGCTTACAAGGGAAATTAAAGATAGTATTAGATCCAAAGAAGAGACATACAAATTGGCCATAAAAAACAACAGATCTGAGGATTGGGAGCACTTTAGAATTCAGCAAAGGAGGACCAAGGGATTGATTAAGATGGGGAAAATTGAGTACAAGAGTAAGCTTGCAGGGAACATAAAAACTGACTGTAAATGTTTCTATAGGTATGTGAAGAGAAAAGGTTTGGTGAAGACAAATGTAGGTCCCTTACAGTCTGAAACAGGGGAATTTATAATGGGGAACAAAGATGGCTGACGGACTAAATATATACTTTGGTTCTGCCTTCACAAAGGACGACACAAATAATGTACCAGAAATGTTGGGGAACACAGGGTTTAGTGAGAGGGAGGAACTGAAAGAAATCAGTATTAGTAGGGAAATGGTGTTGGAGAAATTGATGGGATTGAAGGCCGATAAATCCCCAGGGCCTGATAATCTACATCCCAGAGTACTTAAGGAAGTGGCCCTAGAAATAGTGGATGCATTGGTGATCATCTTCCGAGATTCTATAGACTCTGGAACAGTTCCTACAGATTGGAGGGTAGCTAATGTAACCCCACTATTTAAAAAGGGAGGTAGAGAGAAAACAGGGAATTATAGACCAGTCAGCCTGACGTCGGTAGTGGGGAAAATTCTAGAGTCCATTATAAAAGATTTAATAGCTGAGCACTTGGAAAACAGTGGCAGAATCAGAAAGTCAGTATGGATTTACAAAAGGGAAATCATGCTTGACAAATCTACTAGAATTTTTCAAGAATGTAACTAGTAAAGTTGATGAGGAGGAGCCAGTGGATGTGGTTTATTTGGACTTTCAGAAGGTTTTCGACAAAGTCCCACATAAGAGATTAATGTGTAAAATTAAAGTGCATGGGATTGGGAGTAGTGTATTAAGATGGATAGAAAACTGGTTGGCAGACAGGAAACAGAATAGGAATAAACGGGTCTTTTTCCGAATGGCAGGCAGTGACTAGTGGGGTACTGCAGGGATCAGTGCTGGGACCCCAGCTATTCACAATATATATTAATGATTTAGCTGAGGGAACTAAATGTAATATCTCCAAATTTGCAGATGACACAAAGCTGGGTGGGAGGGTGAGCTGTGAGGAGGATGCAGAGATGCTTCAGTGTGATTTGGACAAGCTGAGTGAGTGCGCAAATGCATGGCAGATGCAGTATAATGTGGATAAATGCATTGCTTGCTGACCCTGCAAGCTAACTTATAGTGACTCATGAACAGGAACATCCAGGTCCCTTTGGACATCAACACTTCCCAACCCCTCATCATTTATGAAGTATTCTGCCTTTCTGTTTTTTCTACCAAAATGGATAATTTCACACATTTACATTATGTTCTAACAGCCATGTTCTTGCCCATTCACTTAGCTTAACCAAATCCCCTTGAAACCTCTTTGCATTCTCCTCACAACTTACATTTTCATCTAGTTTTGTGTCATCAGCAAATTTGGAAATGTTACATTTGGTCCCCACATCCAATTATTTATATAGATTGTGAACAGCTGTGTGTCCAGCACTGATTCTTGCAGTACCCCATTAGTAACAGCCTGCCATCCTGAGAATGACTCGTTTATTCCTATGCTCTGTTTTATATCTGTTAACCAATTCTCAATCCATACCAGTATTCTGCTCCCAAGCCCATGTACTCTAATTTTGTTTGCTAACCTCCTGTGTGGACCTTATCAAAAGCCTTCTGAAAATCCAAATACACCACGTCCATTGGTTCTCCTTTATCTATGCTACTGGTAACATCCTCAAAAAACTCCAACAGGTTTGTCAAACAGGATTTCCATTCAGAATTTGTTGACTCTGCCCAATCATATCATTATTTTCTAAGTGTCCAGTTATCTTTTATAATAGATTCTAACATTTTCCCTGCTACTGATGTCAAACTAACTGTAGTTCTCCATTTTCTCCCTCCCTCCTTTCTTAAATAGTGAGGTTACATTTGTTACTTTCCAGTCTGTAGGAACCTTTCCAGAATCTATAGAATTTTATAAGATAACCACCAATGTAACTATCTCTATAGCCACTTCCTTCAGCAATTTGGGATGTGGCTCATAGGTCCAGGGGATTTATCAACCTTCAATCCAATTCATTTTTTGAGTACTACTTCTTTATTAGTATGTTGATACTAATTTCTTCCAGTTCCTCATTTTCACAAGTCACTTGGTACCACAGTATTACTGGGAGATTTTCTGTATCTTCCTCTGTGAAGACAGACACCAAGGGCGGAATTTTTCCATCCTGCCTGTGGCGGGTTTCATGGCAGGTGGGAGCGGAGAATCTAGCGGGAACCAAAAAGTCAGAAACCCGCTGGTGTAAAAACAATTTGCAATTCTTCCAATGGCGGGTTAATGGTGGGTTGGGTATCCCGTTGACCAGTGATGTGAGCACAATTTGCATTCATTACCATCTCATGAATGCTCATTAAAAAGCTTCTCGCTGGAATCGCGTGCCGCCTTCCAATCTTCCATCACACCAGTGGGAAATCACGTTGGCCTGAATCTCATTTGAAAAAGAGTGGCATACACTGGTCAGACCTCATTTCACTTGTGACTTTGAGGTAAGGGCAACTTACATAGCCTACCTGCCGCAACGCTGTGCTGGCCTTGATGCGATGCCAATGGAATGCCACACTGCTAGGGGTGTATTGTTGGTCTGCTCCAAGTGGTTGCCTCCATAGTCAGAAGGAAACCACTGTGGACTGGTACTCAGGCAGGGATCAACATTCAGACGGACACCAGTGTTGTGACTGGGAGAGGTGTAGGGATAGTCTGCTCCAGGTGGGTGCCACTTTTGTCCTGAAGAATGCAACTGTGCAGCAGTACTCAGACAGGGCTGAACATTCAGAAACCAACATTTCGACTATGGGGTGGCGGGGGTGGTGGTGGGGAAAGATAACAAGCACACAGGGGACAAAGGGGCAGGAAGGCTTTGCAAGGGGTTGGCGGAGGGGCAACATGGGGCAAAGGGGCAGGAAGGCTTTGCAAGGGGTTGGGGAGGGGGAAAATGATGAAAGGCAGAAAGGCTTTACAAGGGGGCGGAGGAGGTGGGGGAGGGGGTGAATGATGGCAGGCAAAGGGGAGACCAACAAGGGAAACTGAAACACTGACAAACAAGGTGAATGGGATACCGCATGTATAAATGGGAGGGGATACATGCAGACTCTAAAATAGGAAATGGGGCTGGGGAGGTGTCAGCGTGGGACAAGAAGGATGGGTAACACGGAGACTCATAAGTGGGGGTGTTGGGAAGGGAGACAGTGTAGTTTTCAGTCATGAGGGCAATGGGGAGCTCATTGAAAGTTAAAGTCCTTGGTCTGGGTCTAGTGGGTCAGAGTTTGACAATAGAGATGCTCCTTGGGCTCACAGTCAGTAGTCAGAGAGTAGAGACAGTCATGGGGTGCAGCAGGCCAGGCTGCAGGGCTATACATGACAAAGACATTGTACTTCAGCTTCAGGGAGGGGCAAGGGCTGTGTGCTCAATTGGAATAATGCACAGCTTGGTGTGCCGGGCGTTTTCACAGTCGCTGCCCATGGGCTTGTCTGTCTCTGTACTGGGCTGCAGATGGGATGATGATGGTTATTGGGAGGCAACTGCAGCATGTATTTGGGGAAAACATTATAAAGGCGGGTATGTGAAGCTTTCCTGGGGGGTGGGGGGGGGTGCGGGTTGGGTTCTCCTTGATAGGTGACTGTGCACACAGCTTCTAGATGGGGAGGGTAGAGGTCCACGTGGCGCATGGGCACGCCAACAGTGATGGGCTCAGTGGGGAATATCGACCGCAACAACAATGGGATCCAGTATTACTGGAGGAGGCTGGAGAATAAGAGGAGGGAGCTTTACCTTCACATCGTGAGGTTCCAGGTAGATTTCTGGGACGCAGACAGTTAGAAAGGGAGCATTGAAGCTGATCATCAAGTAAAAGCACGGAACCACCAGTTTGCACCATTAAACTAATGATGTAGTTATAAATCAAAAGAAGTGAATTTGCATGGCAGGGTTCTGAGGCAGCCTGGGAGGAGTGCACTGCTGGACCAAGGGGCCCTTTCTGGGGATGTCCTCTAACTTGTTAGTGTCACAAAATTAAAGTGGAGTCTGGCTGAGAAAGGAGGAAGATCTCCTTGAGAATCTAGCCATTAAAACCCATACCTTTTTCAGTGCTGTAACAGGGAAATGTAGAAGTCTCTGGCTTGACATCACAGTCACTGGATTTTAACATTAACACACAGGAATGTGAAATTTGGGAATGCAGGCAACCGTTAAGGAGGCACAGGGTAGCATATATGGCACCCCATCAATGGAAGGCTTTCATGTGCTTTCCAGAATTGCCAAAGGGCATCCTGTCATTAATCATGATCAACTTATTGTTAATCAGTATGCCTAATCAGAAATTGGAGAATCAAGCTAGGTCAGGTCACGCATGTCATTCAAACTTTCTCCAACCACTGTGGGATTCAGATGTTAAGTCTCAGGGATGGCTTCTTGGTCACTTCGATGTGTCTGTTAGCACCTCAGATACAAGGCTGCATCAGCGATAAAGCTAGTAGAGCAGAAGCCACTATAGACTATTGCTATTGGTTGCTATTGATTTAGGATTGTGAGCTTGACTATGTTCACCCGTTATTCATTAATCTATCATTTCAGAAATAAGGATAATGCTGCCTTTTTGAGGGTTCTAATACAGTGGAGGAGGAGAAGAAGGGAGAGGTGATACCAAGCACAGCTTCATGAGGAGGCCTGGCCTGAGCTCCAGGACGCAGGGGAGCCAGAGTAAGAACATGAGGATCAGGAGGATTGACCCAGAGCACGGAAAACTGGACACAGATTATTCCATGTGCTGCCAATACCACCAATCCTGGTTCCTGTTCCATGATCTCAACAAACCTATTTCAAAGTTCCCACGAATGGCTAGCACCAAGGAGGGCAAGCAGACCCACATGTTCAGGTCCACGTTAAATGCTGCTAGGTGGGGTGGGAGTGTACTGCTAGACTATTTCAGAGGCCCATTATGAGTCAACCATTTAACATCAGTGGTGGGTTAACTTTTAGGAACCATAATCTGGGAGAAAATTAACAGCTACTTGGGCCTGTATGGACTAATAAAAGAGAGCCAGCATGAATTTGTTTTGGGCAAATTGTGTTTGACTAACTTGGTAGCTTTCTGTTGAGGTAACAGTGAGGGTGAATGAGGCAGCACAGTTGATGGTGTGTATATGGAGTTTCAAAAGGTGTTTGATGAAGTACCATAGAATAGGCTTGTTAGCAAAATTGAAGCCCATGGGATTAAATGGATAGCACCATCATGGGTACAAAGTTTTTCAGACTGGAAGAAAGTATACAGTAGTGCTCCCCAGGTTTTAGCACTAGGACTACTGCTGCTTTTGATATATATTCATGATTTGATCTTAGCAGGTACAGGGCACAATTTTTAAATTTTCAGATGACAAAAAATGTGGAAGTGCAGTAAGCAGTGAGGAAGATAGTAATAGACATCAAAAGGAATGTGCTGAATGGCAGCTGAAATTTAATGCAGAAAAGCCTGAGGCAATATATTTTGGTTGGAAGAATGAGGACAAGCTCAATGGTACACTTTCAATGGGGTTTATTGTGAACAAATCTTTGAAAGTGGCAGGACAAGTTAACAAAAGCAGTTAAAGCATATGGGATTGTGGACTTTATAAATAGATGCATGGAGTATGAAAGTCAGGAAGTTATGCTAAACCTTTGCAAGACACTAGCTTACCCCCATCTGCAGTATGGATGGTGTCCAATTCTGGATACCACATTTTAGGAAGGGCACAGAGGCTTTGAAGAGGGTACAAAAGAGATTTAATAGAATGGTTCCACGGATGAGGAGTTATATTTCCATGGATAGAATAAAGACACTAGACTTGTTATCCTTGGACCAGAGAAAGCTGAGATTTGATTGGAGTACTTGAAATCATAAAGGGTTTATATAGAGTAAATAAAGAGGAACAGTTTCCAATGGCTGAAGGGTCAATAACTATAGGGCACAGATTTAAGGTGTTAGCAAAGAACAAGAGGCAACATGAAGAAACTTTTTTCTACAACGAGTGGTAAGGATTTGGAATGCACTGCTTGATAGGATGGTGGAAACAGCTGGTGCAGACTCAATGGGCTTGAATGGCCTCCTTCTGTGCTGTACTATTCTAAGATTTCCGCTACTCTGTGTGAAGAAGTGCTTCATGAATTCACCCCTGACTTGCCAAGTTCTAATTTTAAGCCAATGCCCCTTTGTTCTGGACTCCCACAGCAGAGGATATTGTTCCTATATATCTACTCTGTCAACTCCTTTAATCATTTTAAACACCTCAACTAGACCGCCCCTTAATCTTCTAGTGTTGAAGGAAAAGGAGACTAGTATTGGCAACCTATCCTCCTAATTTAATCATTTTAGTCATAACATTAAAAGAAGGATTTTAATGTGTTTTACCTTCTGTACTGATCTATGGGATAAAATTAGTTAAGACTTGACTCGATTTTCATTATAACTAAGGAAACTTAACAGAACTACTATCTTTCTGATCAAATTTGGGTTTGGTAAAGGTTGACAACCTCCTGTTGCATAGTTGGCTCTTCATACCAATCACTTAAGAAAGGTGAGAGAGAAATGTGGAAATTATGAATCCATTCATTTGAAATCATTGTGGGCAAGTTATGGGAAAATTTATTAAAAACAGCGTGGTTTTTACTGGTGGGTTTTACGTGGAAATTTACTGATTAGATTAGGCGTAAGTAAAGAATGTCTCACAATGATTAGGGATAGCATATTGCATGAATCTGGACATTTATAGAAATAATTTCAATGGCTCTCCAAATGTCCCCATCCTGCCCGCAACAATACCTGCCAGTGTCAGGGCCAGAAAATCCCAGCCATAGGGTAGGATGTTAGAACAATGCAGGAAGACTGAATGGAAATGAGATCAGTTTAAAATGATTGAGTCTGCCCGTGGAATGTATAGTAAAAGGCAGAAAGAGGATGGTTAAACAGTTATGCTGTCTGCATACTTTTGATTGTATTACTAAAAACCCTACTTGTAAAGAACAGCATAAGCCTATTAAGATATCTGCATGCTAACTTCATTGATTGTAGTTCAGGATATAGCTCTGACTAGGTTTTAACAGTCCACTGATGTAGCTGTAAATGGTTCATTGATTATATTGATTATCGTACAAATTGATTGCTGGACTTTTACCAAATAAAGTAGGGGAAATCCTAGAGATAGGAGCTAGAGAAAGAAAAGAAGGGCTCTCTGGAGAGATCTTGTGCAAAGTTTCATCCTACAGAAGAAAAGAGACAGAGGAGAGAGAAAGCAGGAGAAGCAGAATCCAAAAGAATAAAAGAGAAATTAGTACACTTTGAACTGTGCCCAGGTTGCATGGAAGTAAAGACCAGCAGTCTGTCAACTGCTGCCTGTTTGTTAAGTATAACCTTTATTTAATAAATCTCTTATCTGTTTGGAATAGCTTTGCCATTTGTCGACTTTTTGTCTCACCCAAGAACATTTGTTTTAAATGGTTAAGTGTCCAATGTTAATGGTATGTTAATTATTTTGTTAGGATACACAGGTGAAGGGCAATGTTTAATAAGGTGCATCCATCAATGGGAAAGATGAATCATTCTCTAGAACCTCAACCTCCAGGAGATTACTCAGTACTGCAAGGGATTCTTCCTCATCACTCTCCAGGAAGAGTCAATTCAAGTCCAGCAGATCTTCGTGGGGGTGTTCACCATGTGCTTCAGTGCTTTCTGTATCCTTTGGCCGTACTTTGTGAAGAACTGAGAGACTCATAACTTCAACCTCTGCCCTGGGTCTAGTGGATGGTGTCTCTGTGAAAGAAAGCTGTGTATAAACGTCCTCAGCTTCTGAAGGCTGAATTTCCACTACTTCTAAATAAAAGGTTGAAGATTGTTGCATGAAGCACAATACGTTGTTAAAATGATGAGCATCATCTGGTTTTTCTAGGGTTCCTAGAAGTATGCTAACATCACCACTCAATAAAGATGTATGTTGATTGTAAAGAACATAGAGAGAATCAACAATCTGTTGTCCCTTTTTGCTAGGGGGAGCAACCCTGCCATTGCTTGGAAGGTCTATGCTGCCTGGACCTTGTAACTTGATGTCTGATGGATAAAGGTCATCGGCTGAAACCAGTCAAGGTCATCTGCTAACATGTTTACAGCCATTCCAGAATCAATTTTAAAAGGAGTATCAAAGCCTTGAACTTGGATTGTAACTGACCAGTAGTCTGGATTAAGATTATCTGCTTCCCCTAGGAACTCTGTAGTTTTGTCTTCTTATAGACTTTCCAATTCTTGGATGGAATGCGTTTCATAAATACTTGCTGGTCTGCGACTTCAGTTAAAATTGCTGGATTTGCAGAAATGCTTGAAGTGTCCAGTTTTGCCACACTGGAAGCTTTCCATGTCCTCTGTGGACAGTCTTGGCATCTATGCTGGGTTTTCATGCCATAATGCAGGCATTTCAAAATGGCTGCTGGCATGGATTTCAACGCTGGCAAGTGTGATGTCACCTATTTGGGTTAATAAAGGATAGATAAGAGTATTTTTTTAAATGGTGCAAGGCTAGGAAATGTGGCAGTCCAAAGGAATTTAGGGGTCCACAAACACAGATCATTAAATGTAGTGGGCAGGTACAAAAAAACTAATTAAAAAAAACTTAAGAGAGTGTCGACTTTTATAATTAGAGAGCGAGAATATAAAGGAGAGGAAGTATTGCAAAAGTTATACAAAACTCTGGTTAGACCACATCTGAAGTAGCTTGTCTAGTTCTGATCACCGTATCTTAGAAAGGATCCATTGGCCCTGGAAGGAGTGCAATGCAATTTCACCAGACTGTTCCCAGGGCTACAAGGGTTAAATTGTAAGTAGAAGTTGCAAAAAACAGGCTTGTATTCCCTGGAATATATGTTAAGGGCTGAGTTGATTGAGATTTTTAGGATTTTGAAAAGAATTGACGGGGTAGATAGAAATGTTTTTTGCGGGTCTAGGACAAAATTACATAGCCTTAAACTCTGAGACAGGCCATCAGATATGCCAACATCATTGTCAAGACTTTAACAAAACTTTAAAATAATAATCTGCCATACTGTTTTTCCTACCGAAGTGGATAACTTCACACTTAGCCACGTTATACTGCATCTGCCATGTATCTGCCCACTCACTCAACCTGTCTAAATCGCCCTGAAGCTTCTTAATGTCCTCCTCATTGCTCACATTCCTACCAAGTTTTATGTTGTCAGCAAACTTGGAAATATTACATTCAGTTCCCTCATCCAAATCATTGATATATATTGTGAATAGCTGGGGCCCAAGCACTGATCCCTGCGGTAACCCACTAGTCACCGCCTGCCACTCCGAGAAAGACCCATGTATTCCTGCTCTGTTTCCTGTTTGATAACCAATCCTCAATCCATGCAAATATATTACCCCAAATCCCATGTACTTTGATTTTACACACTAACTTCTTATGTGGGACTTTATCAAAAGCTTTCTGAAAATCCAAATACACCATGTCCACTGGTTCTCCCTTATCAATTCTGCTAGTTACGTCCTCAAAGAACTCCAGTAGGTTTTTCAAACATGATTTCCCTTTCATAAATCCGTGTTGACTTTGTCTAATCCTGTTGATATTTTCTAAGTGTCCTGTTATCACGTCCTTTATACTAGACTCTAGCATTTTCCCTACTACTGAGGTTAGGCTAAAGGTTCTGTAATTAACTGTTTTCTCCCTCCCTCCTTTTTTAAATAGTGGGGTTATATTTGCCACCCTCCAGTCTGCTGGGACTGTTCCAGGATCTACAGAATTTTGGAAGATGACAACCAACGCATCCACTATTTCCATAGCCGCCTCCTTTAGTACCCTGGGATGTAGATTAACGGGCCCTGGGGATTTATTGGCTTTCAGTCCCATTAATTTCTCCAGCACTATTGTTTTAGTAATAATAATTTCTTTCAGTTCCTCCTTCTCACTAGACCCTTGGTTCCCTAGTATTTCTGGGAAGTTATCTGTGTCTTCCTCCATGAGGACAGAACTAAAGTAGTTCTATCCCCCTTTTTCCAATAATTTATAATTTTTTAACAAATATATTTTTCTTTTCCCTCCTATTTTTAAATTTATTTCAATCTATTCTTTCATCTCCACCTTTTAGCCCATTTCAATCCCTTCCCCCCACCCCGACTAGGGCCATCTGCCACTTGCTCGTCCTGCTTTCTACCCTTAATGTCCCCATTAGCATATCCTTTAGATAATATCACCACCGTCAACACCCCTTTGTTCTTTTGTCTATGACATCTTTGGCAGTCTCTTCTTGGCCTCCTCCTATCATTGGCCCTCTATCGAGCTCTACCTGTCCCACCCACCCCCCTCTACCAGCTTATATTTCATCTCATTTCTATATGTTTTAGTTCTGATGAAGGGTCATACGGACTCGAAATGTCAACTGTATCCCTCTCTGCAGATGCTGTCAGACCAGCTGAGTTTTTCCAGGTATTTTTGTTTTTGTTCTAGATTTCCAGCATCCACAGTGTTTTGCTTCTATATTAAAGTAGTTGATTAATTGCTCTGCCATTTCCGTGTTTTCTATTATAAATTCTCCTGTTTCAGACTGTAAGGGACCTACATTTGTCTTCAATAATCTTTTTCTTTTTACATACTTATAGAAGCTCTTACTGTCTGCTTTTATGTTCCTTGCAAGTTTACTCTCATACTCTATTTTTCCCCTCTTAATCAATCTCTTGGTCCTCCTTTACTGAATTCTAAACTGCTCCCAATCCTCAGGCTTGCTATTTTTTCTAGCAGCTTTATATGACTCCTCTTTGGATCTAATACTATCTTTAATTTCTTTTGTTAGCCATGGTTGGGCTGCTTTTCCTGTTGTGTTTTTGCACCAGAAAGGAACGTATAATTGTTGCAATGCATATATTCATTCCTTAAATATTAGCATTGTCTATCCACCGTCATGCCTTTTAATGAAGTTCCCCAATCTATCTTAGCCAACCCACGCCTCATATCTTAAACATGGAAACATAGAAAATAGGAGCAAGAGTAGGCCATTCGGCCCTTCGAGCCTGCTCCACCATTCATTATGATCATGGCTGATCATCCAACTCAATAGCCTGCTCCTACTTTCTCCCCATATCCTTTGATCCCTTTCGACCCAAGAGCTATATCTAACTCCTTCTTGAAAACATACAATGTTTTGGCCTCAACAACTTTCTGTGGTAGCGAATTCCACAGGCTCACCACTCTCTGGGTGAAGAAATTTCTCCTCATCTCAATCCTAAATGGTCTACCCCGTAACCTCAGACTGTGACCCCTGGTTCTGGACTCCCCCACCATCGGGAACATCCTTCCTGCATCTACACTGTCTAGTCCTGTTAGAATTTTATAGGTTTTTATGAGATCCCCCTCTCATTCTTCTGAACTCCAGCGAATATAATCCTAACCGACTCAATCTCTCCTCATATGTCAGTCCCGCCATCCCAGGAATCAGTCTGGTAAACCTTCGCTGCACTCCCTCTATAGCAAGAACATCCTTCCTCAGATAAGGAGACCAAAACTGCACACAATATTCCAAGTGTGGTCTCACCAAGCATAGTTCCCTTTGTTATGTCTCCAAGCCATCTTCCGAAAGGGACAGGGATACTGAGGGAGATTGAATCCCCCAGAACTGTGACTTGGGGAGGGCAAGAGTAGGAATTAGAGTTGAGTAGGGTCTGTAGTTGTAAAAAGGGAGTTACAGAAATGTAATGTAAATAGTTAAAGACATAGTTTCATGTTGGTGTTAAAAAGTAGGATGGTATACTTAGGGGAAGGTATAGTACAAAGGGTTAACAGGTGGGATATGCTAATATGTGACGTAGATGAGGATGCACCACTGACACTAGTCAGTCATGTATTAGACTCTCTCTCAAGAGAGAGGTTGGAATCATGCCAATGAGCTATGTGCCCACTATATAACCTGTTTAGATGTAGTCCTAATAAACACGTGTTAAGCAGATACCAGAGTATGTCTATAGTCTATCAAAGGGCAGAATTTTACAGCCCCATCACGGTGGGGGCAGGGCCGTAAAATGTGACGAGCCATTCAAAAGTCCATTGGTTTTGCTGGGACCAGAAAATCCTGCCAGTGGGAGGGGCCATCAAATTCTGCCCCAAGTCCCATGCTTAGGGTCCAAGACATGACCCAATCTCAGAATATTCTTCACCTATAAAATTATCCATTTCAAAAATCAGTTTTAATCCTTACTTTCACTTGTGTTATGTTCCCCAGCTAAGATTACTCCTGGACAAGCCTGATTCCGGGGTGCAACCTAGCTTGATAGATCCTAACTTTTATCTGTTTGTTTAGATACGTGGAGAGTAGCTACTGAACAGAGTCACAGGAGTCAGCTAATGAACTCTTAACAAAAGAATAAAACATTTGTTCAACAAGAAAAGGTGAACTATATTACAATACTCCTTCATCTACAACTATATCTTTACATACACAGATTTGTAAGGATCACACAAGTTATAAAAGCTATCTTACATTTTAATGTTCACAGTAAGTACACAGTCCATGTAAACCAATAGGCACCCTGTGGTCAGACACACCCCACTCTGAAACCAAGTGACAGATGCCACCTCAACCGGATGCTATGGATCTCTTCTCAACTACCCCCAGGCGCTTGTCACACCGTGAGCCAACTGGTCTCACTGAACTCCGTCTTTCACACAAGGGTTTCCAATCTCCACTCTCCAAGAACTCACTTTGGAATCTTCGCCCAAACCAACGCTTTCTCTCAGACGCCTTCTGCAAGGGTTTCAAACTCTCCTTCTGATGTTCCTCTTCCCTTGGCCACCACATACATTCAGGCTGTCTTCCACACACTCTCTCTCTCAACGACTCAGCCATCAACAGTACCACTGCTTCACATACCCATAGAAAGAATTACAGACCTTCAGTTGTTTCTTTGGATCTTCTTGTCTCTTGAAAGCTGTTTTCACTTTAAATCTGCTTTCTGCAGATTTTGTCTCTTTAAATTTGAAGCTTGGAGCCTTTTTCTCTGACCCTCACTCTTAACTTCACTTAACAGGACCTTTTCCAGGTTTCTGTCCTTCCTTTGACTAGAAGGTCTTCTTGGGACTTTCTCCTGTTCCACTCCCCTGGATTTGGGATCTTTTCTTTAGCTTGGGACTTGCCATCTGTCCCCTTTGATCCAGTCTCTCCTGGCAGCTACTTTCAAAACCAACTGAACTCAAGCAGCTTCCAAAACAAACTGCTGTTTTTCTTCTTGTGTGTGTCTTTGGGAAGGACCCGCCTCTCTGGACCCCTGTTTCTAGACAACAGCACTTTTTGCTGCTCATATTTGTTTACCTTAGCTGAAACAGTGGTAAATATCTCATTAGAAATGCAGGTACCTTTTTTAAAGTGAAACTAAAACTCAATTTGATCTTTTCTTAACACACAGATGCAGAAATACAAATCAAACCTAAACATTAAAGCTAATGCTCATTCCTAACACTTACAAAAAACAATATAACTTACTTAAACTATCTTTATTTCTAAACACATGAAATATCTTTAAACAATTTAATACAACAAATGGACAAATGTAGAGTAACAGAAAATTAGTGAATATACCAACAAAAATTTCAATTCTCCTTAGGCAGGGACACATCAAATGTGCTTTGTGCTGAAGAATGCAAAACAGTGCATGCTGGGCAGGAGGGGAAAGTTTAAAAATGAAGAATAAGTTGGGAAAAGAAACGCACTATGGAAAAAAAAGTGTTTGAGGGATTTTTATTTCACAGCAGGGTGGGGAGAACTGAATACAGAGGACGGGTCTTTATTAGCTAAATAGTGCAGAAGTGAAAAACACTACGAAGCTTGGTGGAGGAATACAGAAATTTGAAAATTAGGCAAAACATTTAAGTCAGCTCTCTAGGACTTGTGTAGTGTCCGAGCCAAGAGAAAGGCGGAGATAACACTCTGATTTCTGGCTTCATGTTTCCAGTCTCCCCGTCCCCGATACTTGAAAGGTGACGATTATAGTTCGACAGATGGGCGGTTGGAGTGGGTAAAAAAGCCAGCTTCAGGGCTTTGCAGAGCTACTCCCTGAATTGCCAACCAGCAAACCCGGTCCTGATCCATCTCCCCAACAGACAAATCCTGAAATTTCATAGCCCTCTCGTGAGATCACGAGTGAGGCTGTATTTGACAGAGAAATCATGACGATTCTTGCGACAAATTTGCGAGAGGTGGTATTTGTGGTCTATTCAGGGGAGGAGTTAAGGCACAACTCTTCATGCAAAGGGTGGTAGACGTCCTGAACTGTCTCCACAAAAAGCTGTAGATGTTAGCCCATTAACAATTTTAGATCTGAGATTAACAGATTTTTTTTGTTGTTGACCAAGGTATTAAAGGATTTGGAGCCAAAGTGGGTGAAATACAGATTAAATGGGGTAGAAGGGGTTTCAGGGGCTGAATGACCTCCTTCCATTCCATCGGCCCAACGCTGTACCTACTGAGCACCAACGGTAGGGGGCGAAAGCGGGGTGAAGGGGCAGGCTCAGAGCTGATAGCTGCGACCAATCGGGATGCGGAATCACAAGCAGCGTCTTCCCCCTTTGTTCCAGCGCCCAATCCGGACTGGCCGTCGGGGACACCTGTGGCCAATCAGCGAAAGGCTAGGAGGTGGGTGCGCGCGCCTCGAGCCGAGCCCGACGACTGCATTTTCGGGGTCGTGGACAAAAGAGCGAAGCGGCGAGTTGTTGGGAAAGAGACGTCTTTGGCTGAAACGGTTTCTTCCCCACCCCGCACCACCTTCCCCCCCTGAATCGAATCCTTTTTATTCGGTAAAAGAACTCAGTATCGAACAGTGCTTTGACCAATCGGGCCTTTAGTTTTGTGGAAGCTTCTAGTTTTCTTTCAAGTTACATAACAGCCGCGGCCTCGGTCGAAAGACTCAAGTTTCCTTCCTTACAAGTATTTTTGGAGGGCCGGTGGGAGGGGGGGGGTAAAAAAATGTCTTCGGTGGACTATTACGAGTCGACGGACTATCTGGACGAATATTACGAATCCTCCCGACACCCGTCTAAACGGCTCAAGGTCGACGAAAGCGACTCCGATTTCGACAGCGAGGAGGACGAGGGACGCGACGTTGGCGGCTCGGATGCCGGGGTAAGCTGGGAGTGGGGAGGGGAGGGGGAGGGGAGTGAGGACTGGCGGTTGGGAAGGGGGTGGGTGGGGGGAGGGGCGTTTCGAATAATCGGCGTCGGAACGTTATGTAACGTTCCGTGGAACGGGAGGGATTCGAACAAAGGAGATTAACGTTCCAAATTCCACCCCGCGCTGCGGCTCCCGCACTCTTGGTCCTTTTTTTTTAATATTTAAACACAAACACACACCACACCACTGAAATTTCATCCCGACTTTAATAATTCATAGACAGTACGCGCATAAGTGGTTTTTTTTAACAAAAATTGTTTAGCCCCGGTTCATTCTTTCGGCGTCGCCCCCTAACTCTCTTTTTAATCTGCCTTTCTTTCGCACTGCACCAAATGTGCCAGCGTGACACTTTTCTGGTGCACTGGTACCAAAGTGCAGCTGCTGCTAACCTTGTATTTCAACGCGGGTGCGAGATGTGGTGGGCTGGTGTCTTGAAACTGAAGTTCTGAAGCATGTATATATATTTGCATATTACATAAAGCGACGTCAATCTGGCACCATCGTGGGATAGTCTACCGGTTTATTATCACAAGAAATTGGTTTGGTGTGGCAGACGCTTTTGTGCATGCCTGTCCAACGAGTCGGCATACCCGTGGATTTTCTGCTTTATAATGCGGATAAAAATGTTGATGCTATATTTTTCTAGTGAGATGAAGACACCAAGGAATGGTGTCTAAAACCAAATTAAAATGTTAAACGTTTTTAAGTCCATCCTGTTTAACTACAGATGATCAATTTAATTTGAGTTTTTAAATAAATTGCATCCTGAAATAAAGATTCTGTTACAAATCCTGTGTGGGTGTATTTTTGCTGAGAAGTGTAATGTGTTACTGTAAAGCCGCTGACCCTAAAGCTCCTCAGTTTGAAAGGCCCATGGAAACTGGCTGTTGATGCTCAGTGTGAGTAAAACATGGCTGTTTACTGAGTAAATATGCCAGCCATATTGGGTGTGTGGTTAATATGGAGGGGTGGGTGAACCCGTTTTACAGTTTTTCAGCCGTATAGTCCAAATTGCAATATATGAAACATGTGAAGAAGTAACTTAATCAAAATTGTTCTGGTGTCCTGAAGTAGAACAGGTGCGGTACATCTGAGCGATGGAGATCTGCAACCTCGTGGAATGCAGGCTCACTAACCATTGGGGGCATTTTTACTTACCTTACAAACCAAGTGTTTGGAAGCGAAGGTAATGAATGTTTGCTGATTTTTTTTCCCCCTTCCCCTCTTTTGGGGACTTTCTGTCAAATGCGTTTCATATTTCCTTCTGAATGTTTTAAAATGTGAACTGCAGAGCTTTGACAGCTTGAGATTTAAATTCACACGAACTAAACCCCCATATTACAAATAAACGGAAGCAATGCCTTTATAGGCGGCAGCTCCTCAACGAGATTCAATTTTTTTTCTGACTCTAAAGGTTTGTCTGAAACTCAGGGTTTATTGAAACACCTTTTAAGCCATAAGCTTTCAGTGATTTTGGTGAAGTCGTAATACAAGCAAGGGAATACTGGGTTTTAACAAAACACGCGCATTTCATTAACTTCTGCACTGTTACTAGCTTAACTGAATTTTTTTAAGGCAACAAAAATTGGTTTGCTTTTGATAAATATGTTTAGATTTTTTTGTTTCCTTCGAAGTTCTAATGGACTAATCAAATTGGCAAGGGTAACCTTGAGGGAGAGTTCATAGAGCGTATTAGAGAGTGTTTATTGGAGCAATATGGTGTGGAACCAACCAGGGAGCAGGCTATTCTGGATTTGGTTTTGTGTAATGAGATGGGATTAATTAATGATCTCATAGTAAAGGATCCTCCTAGGGAAGAGTGATCATAGCGTGCCAGAATTTCAAGTTCAGTTTGAGAGTGAGAAAATTGAGCCCCACACTAGTGTTCTGGAGTTAAACAAAGGTAACTACATAGGTATGAGGGCAGATTTGGCTCTGGTGGACTAGGCCGGAAGACTACAAGGTAGGACAGTTGATGAACAGTGGCAGATATTTAAGGAGGTATTCAATTCCTCCTAAGTAAAATACATTCTAAAGAGGAAGAAAGATGGTAAGAGGGGGAAAAAGCATCCATGGCTAAGCAAGGAAGTTAAAGATAACATAAAGGCAAAAACTAAGGCATACCAAATTGCAAAGGTCAGTGGCAGGCTGGAAGATTGGGAAACTTTTAAAAAATCAACAGAGTGTTACTAAAAAAATAATAACGAGCAAAGGTAAATTATGAAAGAAAACTAGCAAAATGTAAAAACTGATAGCAAAAGATTCTACAAGTATATAAAAGGAAAGAGAGTAGCTAAAGTGAATGTTGTCCCCTTGGAGGATGAGACTGGGGAGTTAATAGTAGGGAACGCAGAATGGCAGAGATGCTTAATCAATATTTTGCCTCAGTTTTCACAGTGGAGGACACTAGTAACAGGTAGTGCAGAGGGTATAGAGAATGAGGAACTTAAAACAATCACCACCACTAGAGAAAAAGTACAGAGCAACTATTGGGATTAAAGGGTGACAAGTCCCCAGGACCTGATGGCCTACATCCCACGGCCTTAAAGGAAGTGGCAGCAGAGATAGTGGATGCATTCGTTATAATATTCCAAAATTTCCTGGATTCTGGAAAGGTTCCAGTGGATTGGAAAAATGCTCATATAATGCCTTATTCAAAAAGGGGGGAGGCAGAAAGTAGGAAACTATAGACCAGTTAGTTTAACGTCTGTTGTTGGAAAATTGTTGGAATCCATTATTAAGGAAGTGGTAATGGGGCATTTGGAAAGTCAAAATGCAATTCATCATAGCATGGTTTTATGAAGAGTAAATCGTGTTTGACTAATTTGCTCGAGTTCTTTGAAGATGTGACAAGCAAAGTAGATAATGAGGATCCTGCAGATGCAGTACATCTGGACTTCCAGAAGGCCCTTGATAAGTTGCCGCACAAAAGATTAATACACAAGATGAGATCTCTCTGAGTTAGGGGTAATATATTAATTTGGATAGAGGATTGGCTAACCAACAGAAAGCAGAGAGTCGGGATAAATGGGTCTCTTTCTGGATGGCAAGCTGTAACTAGTGGAGTGCCCCAGGGTTCGATCCTTGGGCCCCAACTATTTACAATCTACACTAATGATTTCAATTCAGGGCTCGAAGGTACTATAGCTAAATTTGCGGATGACACCAAAATAGGTGGGAAAGTAAGTAGCAATGAAGAAATAAGAAATTTACAAATGGATATGGACATGTTAGGTGAATGGGCCAAAATTTGACAGATGGAGTTTAATGTGGATAAGTGTGAGGTTATCCATTTTGGTCGGAAGAATAAAAAGGAGACTCATTATTGAAATGGAAAGAACCTTCAGAATGCTTCAGTGCAGAGGGATCTGGGTGTCCTCGTGCATGAATTGCTGAAAGCTAGTATGCAGGTACAGCAGGTAATAAGGAAGGCAAATGGAATTTTGGCATTTATTGCTAAAAGAATAGAGTATAGAAATAGGGAAGTGTTGTTGCAACTGTACAAGGCATTGGTGAGACCACACCTGGAGTACTGTGCACGGTTTTGGTCCCCTTAAGGATGTAGTTGCATTGGTGGCTGTTCAGAGGAGGTTCACTAGATTGATTCCAGAAATGTGGGGCTGGTCTTATGAAGAGAGATTGAGCAGTTTAGGCCCATACTCGCCTGAGTTTAGAAGGATGAGACGAGATCTAATTGAGATATGTGAGATGCTAATGGGGATCGACAAAGTAGACGTGGAGTGGATGTTTCCCCTTGTGGGGCATTCTAGAATGAGAGGCCATAGTTTAAGGCTAAGGGGTGGTAGATTTAAATCACAGATGAGGGATTACTTTTCTCAAAGGGCCGTGAATGTGTGGAATTCACTACCTCAGTGCAGTGGATGCCAGGATGCTGAATAAATTTGAGGATATAGACAGATTTTTAATTAGTAATGGGTTGAAAGGTTGTGAGGTGAGGGCGGGGAATTGGAGTTGAAGCCGAAATGAGGTCAGCCGTGATCGTAATGAATGGCGGGGCAGGCTCAAAGGGCTGAATTGCCTACAGTTCTTATGAAGTTCTATCCAGGTTCCTGCTTTTATATTTGGGGACTTGTCAGTACAAATACTGACTAAGCTATCGGCACTTTGTGCAAAAGAAAGAGGTTTATTATATAAACTGCAGAAGAAAATTATTTGTTAGCTGGTGCCTAGTTTGATTTTGAAAACAGTCTGGGACTTTAAATACTATGGAAGTAATTGAAGGTAAAGACAAAAAGCGTTCTACTACTGGCTTTTTTAAACCCAAAAAAGGCTTGTCTGGTGTGAATTGTAACAGGAAATGGAATGTACAAAAGAAACCTTTTTATATAAGTTGGAAACAGAAGTCCTGAGTGTGTGTTGAACATTTTACATTCCCCAGTGAGAGTTTTGATCTCTTTCCTGGAGGCGCACGCCCTGAAAGGCAGACTATTCTGGAAAGGATTGGTTGATTCTTCGCATTTCTAAGGCCAAATGCAGTAACTCGTCAGCCGCTCTGGTTAGTGGGTGATCATAGTTATTCAAAGTAGAATTTATGTTCCTTGTTATGACATGCTTTGTTCCTGATAATCATTTCAGATAAAATCAAAATACTGTGGATTCTGGAAATTTGAAATAAAAAAAGTGCTGAAAAAACTAAGCAGGTCTGGCAGGATCTGTGGAAAGAGAAAGCTTCTAGTTCGTATGACTCTTCAGAACACTCAGAACTTGGTTTCATATTGTTGCCACACATTATGGTGCTATGATCTGATAATTAGGCACTGATCTTTTAAAAGCAGACTTCCAAACTGCACAATCAGTTGTGACCAAATACTTGATGCTGACTTACATTGCTGCAGACTCAATAGAGGCCAATGTGTGACTATATATCTAAGTGAATTCCTCATGGCCTTGCTCACGAATATATTTGCCTAACAACTCCATGAGATACCAAGTTTCTCTCTGGGTGAAGATTTTTTTGGATATCTTAGTAACTATCATATTTATCTCCTGATTTTAAGGCTCTTTTCAAAAGAGCCCCTAACCTGTTACATTTTTTTTTATGGTTAGTTGGTGTCTTCCTTATTTTATTTTTCAGCTTTTGAAGCCACACTTTTTTCCCCAGTTTACGTATTCTGATGTTATTATATTTCGCCATCCATTTTCACAATGCTGTATTGTGAGACTTTGGTTTCTGTGGTTTGTAAGCAATTTGTATCCCAGATCTTTGGTATAAAGCAGCTCTGAAGTATTGTAAGATAAAATGATCAGCTTTTTAGGTGGGGTGGGGGGGGGGGAGAAAGTAACATTTCATTGAAGTGCTCCTTTGAAGCCTAGTACTCTTGGGAAATGGTTGACGTTTCAATTTTCTTTCCGTTTATAAATGAGAAATTATGCAGCTAACGCATTATTCTTGTTCGGTAGTGAATAATTTGGAGTAATGAGTTATTAAATAGCCATAAATTAACTTAAGTAATATAATACTTTGAAAAATCAGTGTTACAATGTACTTTTTTTGCAGCTCCAGTTGAATGCAACTATTTTGTGACCATTTTATTATCTTCCCCAACCAGCTGCACTTTCTATACTTAGAACAAGATTAGTTATTTCTTATCAGTTAAATCTGCTCCCTTCTCTTCCCCCTTAAGTTGAATTTTTATTTTTCAACATGGATACCAAGTAATTAAAGCACGTTTTTGGGACATAGCAGGGGCAGACCATTAAGTCGCTGAAGCCTACCATTCACTTAGATCATTTTCCTGTCTTTGCACCTTATCCCATGACACCCTTGCCCAACAAAAATCTCTTGATCTCAATCTGCCTTGTGCCTTAATTGGTTAAATAAGACTTAATATTGAGTTTTAGAGCCATGTCAATCTTGGGTGGGTGTTTTTCGGTCTTTGCAACATGGTTTAAAACATTTTTTTCGTACACAGTATCTGCTACTTTCAAATATGTCACCCATGGCTTGCTGGTAACATTCTTGCTTCTGGCAGCATTTTTGCTTTTTACTCAAATGGTTGTGGCTTCAAGCCCCACTCCAGAGACTTGAGCACTTCAACTTGGTTGGCACTCCGGTGCAGTACCAAGTAGTGTTACACTAGTGTCGTTTTGCAGTTGAAATGTTAAACCAAGACCTTTCTGTCCCTGTAGTGGATGTAAAAGATTGGATAGCACTCTTTTGAAGAAGGGCAGGTGTCCTGATCAGTATTTATCTCGTAAGCAACGTTAGCAAAACAAATTATCTGGTCATGTTGCTGTTTGTGGGACCTTGCTGTGTAAATTGGCTAACAGATTTCCTACATTACAATAATGTTCGTTGGCTGTAAAGCACTTTGGAATATCTTAAGGTCATGAGAGGTGCTCTGTAAATGCAAGTTCTTTCCTCTATATTGGGAATAGTATTTTACAAATGTATATAATTCCCACTGTTGTGTCATTATGGAGTACACCCTGTTAGATTTGTATTGTTACAGCAAAGTAAAAGCTGTGGAAGTGAAGTGGATGCTTTTCTGATTGCTGTGTAGAGCCAGGACAGGCAGCTTCAAGTTTTGATCATTCATTGTGTGATTGTGCAATTCTGCAGGTTTCCTGAGAATTTTTACTTTGCTGTTGATGTGGGTGCAATTTGCATAGAGCAGAAATTCTATAACGATTGTTATACATCCCTAAGCTGCTCTGTTCACAGTACTTATTGAATCTCTCAGTGCAGGAAGAGGCCATTTGGCCTTGTGTGCCTGTGCCAGCCATTTGGAAGGGCTACCAATTAGTCTCATTACCCTGTTCTTTTCCTATAACCTTACAAAACTTTTCCTTTTCGAGTACATAACGCAAAGTTACTTTTGAATCTGCTTCTAGAGGCAGTGAATTCCTGTTCATAGCTTGCTGCATTTATATTAAAACATTTCTCCCCTCCAATTCTTTTGCAAATTATCTTGAGTCTTAAGTTTTTGGTTGCTCTACGGCGCATGTTCCTTCAATTTTGTAATGTTAGCATCAAGACTGGCTAATTCCTTCTATGGACTGGTTTTGTGACTTGGCAAAATTCAGGAGTCGCTCAAATCTGAGATTGCCATTAATTTTCAAAGGCCTGGATCTTGCAGTAGCAGTGAATGCTGAGAGGTTTGTTGCTATTGAGGGCAGCAACTTCTGGAGAGTCCACTTGCACTCAAACCTGGAAATCAGGTGTACCTCTGGAGCCCATGGTGATGGTTCTGCCAGGACCTGTGATGCAGGAACTTGGTTGATTGCTAAGCAATTGCACTAGTTTTTACACGGCTTTGTTTGAGTGTGAATACATCCCTATCCCTGGCTTCTCTCCCTCCTCCCTGCTGCCTTATTCCCCCACCCAGCATCACCACAAATGTCGGAAACTGCCCTTTGTGCAGGCGAAAGTCTTGAAGGTGGTGGAGAGGAACCTTGGGTGGTGGGGATTAAAAGTAATTACAATTAAATTAAAAGTACATCCAATTTTTAAAAAATGAAAATCATTAAAAACCACATTTCATTGAGTTGAAGACAGGCCTCTCCATTCAGTTTGTCGTTGGATCCCACATTGTAGCTAGGAGAGCAAATTATGAATTAGGAGCAGGAATAGGCCACTCTGCCCCTTGAGCCTGCCCTGTCATTCAAAAACTATCCTAAAAATATTCTACAACTTCTACATCTAGGCTACCTTTGCCCATCCGATTTTTCCAGTCTATATGTAGATTTAAATCCCCCATGGCTATTGCCATACCTTTCTGACAAGCTCCCATTATCTCTTCCTTTATACCTCGTCCTACTGTGTGGTGACTGTTAGAGGGCCTACACACCACTCCTACAAGTGACTTCTTACCTTTATCATTTCTCATCTCTACCTGAACTGCTTCTACATCTTGGTTTCCTGAACTTAGGTCAACTCCCCTCTCTTGTGTTAATACAGTCATTAATTAACAGAGCCATGCCTCCACCTTTTCCTAACCTCCTGCCCTTCTTAAATGCCATGTACCCTTCAATGTTCAGGTCCCAATCTGTCATCTTGCAGCCATGTCTCTGTAATGGCAATCAGGTATTACTTATTTCTATTTGCCTATCAGTTAATTTTTATGCATGCATGGGGTGTGGGCTTCGCTGGCTGGGCCTGCTTTCTTGAACTGCTGCAGCCCATGTGGTGTAGGTACACCCACGGTGCTTTTAGGAAGGGAGTTCCAGGATTTTGAGCCAGTGACAGCGAAGGAATGGTGATATATTACCAAGTCAGGATGGTGAGTGGCTGGCGAAATTCCAGGTGGTTGTACTCCTATCAATGTGCTGCCCTTGTATGTCCTTCTATATGGTAGTGTTCGTGGGTTTGGAAGGTGCTGTCTAAGGAGCCTTGGTGAATTTCTGCAGTGCAGCTTATAAATGTGTACACTGTTGCTACTGTGCGTCAGTGGTCGAGAGTGTGAATGTTTGTATGTTTGTGGATGTAGTGCCAATCAGTCAGGCTGCTTTGTCCTGGACAGTGTCAAGCTTCTTGTGGGAGCTGCAGTCATCCAGGCAAGTGGGGAGTGTTCCATCACATTCTTGACTTGTGCCTTGTAGATGGTGGACAGGCTTTGGGGAGTCAGGTGAGTTAATTGCTGCAGGATTCCTAGTCTCTGACCTGCTCTTGTAGCCACAGTATTTATATGGCTAGCCCAGTTTAGATTCTGGTCAATGGTAACCCCCAGGATGATGTTAGTGGGGGTTCAGTGATGGTAATGCCATTAAACGTCAAAGGGCGATGGTTAGATTCTCTTTTGTTGGAGATGGCCATTGCCTGGCACTTGTGTGGCGTGACTGTTACTTGCCAATTGTCAGTCCAAGCCTGAATATTGTCCAGGTCTTGTTATATTTGGACATGGACTGCTTCAGTATCTGAGGAGTCACAAATGCTGCTGAAATTTGTGCAATCATCAATGAACAGCCCTTTTCTGACCTTATGATGGAAGGAAGGTCATTGATGAAGCAGCTGAAGATGGTAAGGCTGAGGGCACTACCCTGAGGAACTCCTGCAGTGATGTCCTGGAGCTGAGATGACTGACCTGCAACAACCACAACCATCGTCCTTTGTGCTAGGTATGATTCCACCCAGTGGAGAGCTTTCCCCCAATTCCCATTGACTCCAGTTTTGCTAGGGTTGCTTGATGCCGCACTCGGCCAAATACTGCCTCGATGTCAAGGGCAGTCACTCTCGCCTCCCCTCGGGAGTTCAGCTCTTTTGTCCATGTTTGAACCAAGGCTGTAATGAGGTCAGGAGCTCTGGCCCTGGCAGAACCCAAAATAAGCGTCAGTGAGCAGGTTATTGCTAAGCAAGTGCCACTTGATAACACTTTACTGATGATGGAGAGTAGACTGATGGAGCGGTAATTGGCTGGAGTGGATTTGTCCTGCTTTTTCTGTACAGGACGTACCTGGGCAATTTTCCAGATAGCCGAGTAGATGCCAGTGTTGTAGCTGTACTGGAACAGCTTGGCTAGGGGCGTGGCAAGTTCTGGAGCACGAGTCTCCATTATTACCGGAATATTGTCAGGGCCTATAGCCTTTGCACTATCCAGTGCCTTCAGCCGTTTCTTGACATCGCGTGGAGTGAATCAAATTGGCTGAAGACTGGCATCTGTAATGCTGGGGACCTCCAAAGGTGGCTAATATGGATCATCCACTCGGCACTTCTGGCTGAAGATTGTAATAAATGCTTCAGCCTTATCTTTTGCACTGATATGGTGGGCTCCTCCGTCATTGAGGATGGGGATACTTGTGGAGTCGTCTCCTCCTCCAGTGAGTTGTTTAATTGTCCACCAGTATTCACGACTGGATGTGGCAGGACTGCAAAGTTTGGATCTGATTTGTTATGGGATTGCTTAGGTCTGTCCTGTTATAGCTTCACCAGGTTGACACCTCAGTTTTAGGTATGCCTGGTGCTTCTCCTGGTATGCCCTCCTGCACTCTTAATTGAACCAAGGTTGATCCCCTGGCTTGAAGGTAATGGTAGAGTGGGGGATATGCCAGTCCGAGGTTACAGATTGTGTTCGAGTACAAATCTGCCTCTGCTGATGGCCCACAGTGCTTCCATGGACACCCAGTCTTGAGTTGCTAGATCTGTTCAAAATCTATCCCATTTAGCACGGTGGTAGTCCCACACAGCACAATGAAGGGTACCCTCAATGCGAAGGCAGGACTTCGTCTGCACAAGGACTGTGCGGTGCTCACTCCTACCAATACTGTCACGGGCAGATGCATCTGTAGCAGGCAGGTTGGTGAGGATGAGTTCAAGTATGTTTTTCCCTCTTGGTTTCCTCACCGCCTGCTGTAGACCCAGTATAGCAGCTATGTCATTTAGGACTCGGCCAGCTTGGTTAGTAGTGGTGCTACCCAGCCACTCTTGGTGATGGACATTGAAGTCCCCCACACAGTACATTCTGTGCCCTTGCCGTCCTCAGTGCTTCCCCTAAGTGGTGTTCAACATGGAGGAGCACTGATTCATCAGCTGAGGGATGGCGGTATGTGGTAATCAGCATGAGGTTTCTTTGCCCAGGTTTGACCTGATGCCATGAGATTTCATGGGGTCCGGACTTGATGCTGAGGGCTCCCAGGGCAGCTCCTCCCACCTGTATACTGCTGTGCCGCCACCTCTGATGGGTCTGTGCTGCCGGTAGGACAGGACATACCATGGGATGGTGATGGTGGTGTCTGGGACATTATTTGTAAGGCATAATTCCTTGAGGATGACTGTCAGGCTGTTGCTTGACTAGTCTGTGAGACAGCTCTCCCAATTTTGGCACAAGCCTCCTGTCATGAAGAGATATTAAGGTCTATAATATTGGATATTATTGTTAAATTGGACTTGTGGTAGGGTCTGTGTCTATGTGTGTGTCTTAATTGGATTAAAGCCATCTAGTCTAGGTGCTTTGACGTACAGTAGTTTTGAGATGTTAATTGGATAAACGTAAGGAAGTTAAAAGGTAAAGTGTAAATTTGCATTTGTCGAATAAAGCATTTGAGTGGGAGTAAAATCTTCACTTAGCTGGGAGATGCCAAATGATGTGTTTATATCATTATTAAAATTAGTGGGATGCATATGTTAGATATGGTGTTAAAAGCCTACGATACAATGGTAAATTTACATTCAAAGGGGAAGCTAGGTATAAACAGAAAGGAGTTTCTGTATAAGTCAGAGGCATTTACGATCTATCCAGTTGTGTCTGCAAAGGAAACAAATTGAAAGGAACCTCGTTTTGAATTCGTAAAGTCAAATGTGCTTTGCCTGGTGGCTGTTTAAAGTCTATGGATTACTGCCTTGGTGAAGATTTACCTGGTAGTGATTAATTTGGAGATTTATTTAATAGTTATTATGGTAGTAATTTGTAGATGTGTATGTGTTTAATTAAGTTAATAAATGTTTAACTTAGTTTTATATTTAAAAAACCTTTCGTGGTTCAGTGGTCTTATTCATGAATTCAGAGCTGCGCCTCAAACATACCAATTGAAAATATAGGTTATGACAGTTGTTCAAGTTTTTCTCTGGGATTTAAACAACTCTGGCTTTACCAACTGCTGTGTCATAACGCCCCCAGATGTTAGTAAGGAGGACTTGCAGGGTCGACAGGACTGAGCCTGCCATTGTCATTTCTGGTGCTTAGGTCGATGCTGGTTGGTCCGTCTGATTTAATTCCTTTTTTTTTGAGACTTTGTAGCAGTTTGATGCAACTGAGTGGCTTGCTAGGTCGTTTCAGAGGGCAGTTAAGAGGCAACCACATTGCTGTGAGCCTGGGGTCACATGTAGGCCAGACCAGGTAAGGATGGCATATTTCCTTTCCTAAAGGCCGAAATGAGATCAGCCATTATTGTATTGAATGGCAGGGCAGGCTTGGGGCTGAATTGTCTACTCCTCCTTGTTCTTAGTGAGTCAGATGGGTTTTTACAACAATCGACAATGGTTTCGTGGTTATCAAGGTCATCAGACTTTTAATTCCAGATTTTTATTTTTCTGCCATGGTGGTATTTGACCCTGGGTCCCCAGAGCATTACCCTGGGTCTCTGGGTTACTAGTCCAGCGACAATACCACTGCGCCTTCGCCAGTGGTACACATTGCTGTTACTGTGCATCAGTGGTGGAGGGTGTGAATGTTTGTGGATGGGGTGCCATCAAGCAGGCCGCTTTGTCCTGGATTGTGTCAAGCTTCATGTGTTAGAGCTGCACTCATCCAGGCAAGTGGAGAGTATTCCATCACACTCCTGACTTGTGCCTTGTAGATGGTGGACAGGCTTTGGGGAGTCAGAAGTTACTTGTCACAAAATTCCTAGCCTCTGATATGCTCTTGTAGCTGCAGTATTTATATGGTTGGTTCAGTTTAGTCTCTGGTTAATTTTGGTGAGAAGAACATGGAGAGACAATATGAAAGGATGCGTAGTTGTATGCTGATGTTAAAAAAAAGCCACTGTATCTTTAATGCCTGTGTTAATGCCTGCCATCTTTATAGGGGGCAATGTGTGATATGAACCCAACTTATTTACTTTCAAGAGCTATGAACCATGCGTCAAAATCAAGTGACTGCCTGTATTTTTCAAAAATCATATTTAGTTCTGCATCAGTAATTCATTGATCCTTGTTCAATATGATTCTGAGTTGTCCTTGTCACTCCTCATAAAATACTGTAACACTTTCTCTAAGTGTCAATAAAATGTTTGAGAGCTAGATCTTCTGAGCAACTTGCTGACTTAAGTGATGTGTGGAATCCACAAACTAAGAGCATATTGCAACAAGAGTTAGAAAGCAAAATAAGTTGGCAGTGTGCCTGGTAAACATGGGTGCGTGCCATTGGATTTCTGCACATGCGTGGACCAGTACAGACTGGTATCAGTGGCCATCTTGCATGGCCATATTGTGTTGGCAGGAGATACAGTGGCTTTTTTTAAAAATGGGTACAATTCTGAAGGGGATACAGGCGCAGAAGGACCTGGGTGCATAAGTCATTGAAGGTGGCAGGACAGGTTGGAAGAGCAGCTAATAAAGCATACAATAACCTAGATTTTATTAATAGGGGCATAGATTACAAGAGCAAGGAGGTTATGTTGAACTTGTACAAGACACTAGTTCAGCCTTAGCTGGAATATTGCATCCAGTCCTGGGCACTGCACTTTAGGAGGGACATGAAGGCATTAGAGAGAGAGTGTAGAAAAGATAGATTGGAGAAGTTAAGACTTTTTTCCTTGGAGAAAAGAAGGCTGAGAGGAGATTTGATGGAGTTGTTCAAAATCATGCAGAGTCCAGACAGAATAGATGGACCGAAGCCTTTACCACTGGTGAAAGAATCAAGAATGAGGGGGCTCAGATTTAAAGTAATTGGCAAAAGAAGCAAAGGCGACATGAGAAGAATGTGCAAGGTTACAGGGAGAAGGCAGGACAATCGGACTAAGGAAATTTCTCATTCAGAGAGCCGAATGGCCTCCTGTGCTGTAATGATTCTGTGAATTAATTGATCATCCTAATGGCCTGACCTTTGAGTGAAGTAGTCAACTTCATCCATTTGTATTGTAACCTATGATTTTATGTAAGTTGTCCATTCCATCACTTGGCCTCCTCCCTAATTAGGAGACTTTTTTTTCTGTCTGCCAAGTTTAAGATTCAAATCCAGGCACTCAGCCACCCATCAACCATTTATTTCCTGATCCCCACCTCCCTCATGCCTTGTCATTCCTGAAAGAATTTTCTCCTCGGTTAACATTTTTAATATGCACTCAATGGAAGTGATATCCTGCGCCCTTGGATTTATGACCTGTTTGCAGATTTAAATAATTTGTGCTGTCTCCATTATCACTAATTCTAAATTTTCAGTGACCTGTTAGCAAAATTATTTATATCTTCAAATTCTTGCAATTTTTCTTTCAGTTTACTTATGTATCCTTCAGTTGAGACTGTTCTGCTACTTTGTTTGAGTTTGTGTTGGTGCTTGCTTAAGAACCAGAGATTCAAGGTTTATATATTTGCTCTGTTGTGGGGCATACTTACTGAGAAAGGTATTATTATGGGACATGAAAAACAGACTGTGACAGGAAAGGATAGAGAGTACAAATCTAACAAATCAACGGATGAGAATCTAGAGGCTATAAAAATAATCAAAGGGTAAAACTAAAGGCTCTGTATCAAAATGCACGAAGCATTCGAAACAAAACAGATGGAACTGAGAGCACATACAGAAATAAATAAGTATGATTTGATAGCCATTACAGAGACATAGCTGCAGGAAGACATTGATTGGGACCTGAATATTAAAGGGTATAGCACATTTAGGAAGGACAGGAAGCTAGGAAAAGGTGGAGGGGTGACTCTGTTAATACCATTATTTATTAGCACAATAGAGAGGGATGACCTAAGTTCAGGAAACCAGGATGTAGAAGCAGTTTGAGTAGAGATGAGAAATGGCAGGAAGTCACTTACGGGAGCTGTGTACAGGACCCCTAATAGTAACCACATGGTAGGATGGAGGATCAAGGAAGAAATAATGGGAGCTTGTCAGAAAGGCACAGCGATAATCATGGGAGATTTTAATCTGCGTATAGACTGAAAAAGTCAGATGGGCAAAAATAGCCTAGATGAGTTTATAGAATGTTTCTGGGATAGTTTCTTAGAACAGCATGTTTTGGAGCCAACCAGAGGGCATGCTTTCCTAGATCTGGAATTGTGCAAAGAGACAGGATTAATTAATGACCTCGTGGTGAAGGCGCCCCTAGGTAACAGCGACCATAATATGATTGAATTTTACATTCAGTTTGAGGGAGAGAGGAGTGGGTCTGAGGCTATGTTTTTAACCTTTAAATAAGGGCAATTATGAGGGCATGAAAGCAGAGCTTGCTAAAGTGAATTAGCAAATTAGGTTAAGGAATTGGTCAATAGAGATGCAGAGGCAAACATTTAAGGGGATATTTCAGAATACATAGAATAGATACATTCCAAAGAGTAAGAAAAGTCCAAGGGATGGGGACATCATTTGTGGTTAACTGGAAAGATTAAAGATAGTAGCAAACTTAAAGAAAAAGTATATAATTGTGCAAAGATAGGTAGAAGGCCAGAGGATTGGACAGAATATAAGGATAAGATCAATAAGGAGGAAAAATTAGAGTACGAGATAAAGCTAGCCAGAAATATAAAAACAGTTTCTATAGATATTTTTAAAAGAAACTAGTTAATGAAGTGAGCGTTGGCCCTAAGAATGAGAGTCTGGAGAATTGATAATGGGGGAAAAAAGGAAATGGCAGATGAATTGAATAGGTATTTTGCATCAGTCCTCACTATAGAGGATACAAGTAACATCCCAGAAGCAGCTATAAATCAGGAAATGGAAGGGAGGGAGGAACTCTCAAAAATTACAATCACCAGAGAAGTGGTGCTGAGTAAATTGTTAGAGCTGCGGGCTGAGAAGTGCCTGGGTCCTGATGGACTTTATCCTTGGGTCTTAAAAGAAGTGGCTAGTGAGATAGTTGATGCATTGGTTTTAATTTTCCAGAACTCCTTATATTTGGGGAAGGTTCCATTAGATTGGAAAGCAGCAAATGTAACTCCATTAGTCAAAAAGGGAGACAGAGAAAGCAGGAAACTACCAGACACAGGTCCCATAAACAGAAATGTGATCACGATCAGAATCTGTTGCACTGATGTCCGAGGGATAAATATTGACCATGGCAGTGGAGAGTTCCCCAGCTCTTTGAAATATTGCTGTGGGACTTTTTACATCTACCTGAAGGTCAGCAGGCCTTGGTTTAATCTTTTTATCTGAAAGGTGTCTCTCCTGCCCCATTCCCAACACCAACCACTACTCCCTCAGTACAGTACTGTACTAGTGTCAGTCTAGATTTAAGTGCTCATGTCTCTGAATTGGGATTTGAACCCATGCCCTTCTGATTCATGAAGTGTGAGTGCTGCATCCTGAGCCACAACTGTTGTCAGTTAACAACAGCTGAAGCACCTACATTTGGCTGCTGGAGACTTTTTGAAGTTGATTTTTACAGCCTAGTGTTCTAAATTAGACATTGGAGAAATAGCACTAGTGAGACTTCATAGACTTTTGATTTAAACAATAGCCCACAAACAAATATGGGGCTAAAATGGGAGAATAGTTTTTGAAGATAATTCATTTACAGCAATAAAACCATTTCAATTTTAGGATCGTGATAGAGATCGGGACCGCGATAGAGATAGAGACAGAGACCGAGATCGTGATCGACCAAGAAGTCAATACAAGACTGCCCCATCACCTGTGGTTCATGTCCGTGCTCTATGTGATTCCGTCATTGAAGCTGATCTGGTGAAAGGTGTTGACCGATTTGGACTCATAAGGTAAATGAATCACTTGTATGGCTCAGAGTACTTAGAATTCCCAGTGGCCTTTATGTACCTCCCTTTCAGTTTCCAAAACGAACAATGCTTTTGAAAGGAACCAGTGGGGTTTGTTGGAATGCTCTTTCAATGTAAATGCTCCTCTCTCTCAGCTTGGGTTTTATTTGTTGGCATGCTCTGCTTTCTATACATTGCTGTAGTCTGCTGAATATGTTCTTTCTCTTAATGGGAATTAAACTACTAGAGCATGTAATCTTGTGACCTGGCCTCTTTCCTGACCTAGAATACTGATCTTTAATCTGTCCCTGGTTAGATTAAGGCTGGATTTAGATAACAATCCAGGTTATTGTTAGTTTATTTAATTATTTTTTTCCCTCGTGTGGTTATCCTCGCAGCATTGAAGTCACCAATCCTTAGTATGGCAGTTGCTGCTTAAGTTGGCAAACTGTTTTTTGCGATACTTGTACTCTACATTTACAACAGTAAGTTCCCAGAGGTATTCTTGTTTTTATTGACACCTTTTTTTAGTTTTGATGTCCAAGTAATTTTGTATAGCTTAGCACTGGGGATAAATGTTGACTTGTGTCTTAAAGATTACATCAACATAAAATCAGATTGTAGTATCATCAGATGGCCATGTCCATTTTGTCTGTGCCAGTTTTCTGTTGGAGAAACTCGGGTAATCCCACTCCCTTTTTCCTGTAGTCCTGCAAATGTTCCATTTTGTAATTATCCAATTCTCCTTTGAAAGCCATAATTTAATTTGCCTCCATCGCACTCTTGGGCAGCACATTCCAGATCTTAACCACTTGCTCCCTTTTTTTAAAAATAAGTTTTTCCTCATGTTGCCTCTCTTTTGCCATTCACCTTAAATCAGTGTCTTTTGGTTCGTGAGCCTTCTGCCAATAGGAACAATTTCTCCTTATTTACTCTTTGAAAACCTCTATCAAATCTGTTCTCAAGGTGCTCATCAAGTTGAACAGCTCCATTCCAGACTGTTTTAAGATGATTATAGAATGTAATATTACAAACGTTTTTACATATAGAAAATTACATTTAAAAGGAAACCTAGTTATTTGCTGTTGCATTTAATTGGGCAAATTCTGCCATGTTATCAATTAAATCTGATGACCACAAATATTTATGGAATATTTAATGATATTCCTTATGGTCAGTATGCAGTTTGTCTTTGGGTGGGACAGGGGTAGTAATGGGGAGCTAATCACTGGATTAGCCTGCCACCCTGGGCTAGATGCTAATGTTGACTTGTGCTGATTTACATCCTGCTCTAGGAGATATTTGGGGTGATCAAAGAGGTGTCTTGTATCTCATAGGCTTCTTGGGTTGTGGAGGTGTTTTTAGTCCAAAGGGAAATTTAAAAGCAATGCTTCATAGCTGATGGACTTCTCATTACAGCTATGTGATGATGTTGCCCAACAAACGACAAGCTTTGGTGGAGTTTCAAGATTTGCGAAGTGCCCAGAAGTGTGTTGCTTACTCTAAAAGGCGGATTGTCAATATTGCCGGACACCCCGCATTCTTCAATTTCTCTACCAGTCAAAGGATTACTCGCCCTGGGGGCCCTGAAGACCCAAAGCATGTCAACAATGTTCTGTTCTTATCCATTCAGAATCCTCTTTATCCAATCACAACGGTAGGTTTGCCTTTTATTGAAAGTGTTGAAGCTAACTTCAGAGTTGTTTTTAATTCATTGCAACTCGTAGCATGGTGTACTGACTGACTATTGGTAACTTAACCTAACTTACTGAAGTATCTTTTATTTGAAGCATGTCTGTCTTAAGTCTTCATCATGCTCAAGAGAAAAATAAATGAATTGCAGTCTGGACCAAATTCAAACTCTGATAGAAAAGGCAGCACTTTAAACCTGTTGCATCTTAATCCTATTTGCTTTTTTTTGTGTGTGTGTAAAATTCTGCCAAACCAATCTCTGTCTTATCTTTCAGGATGTTCTGTACACTGTCTGCAACGCGTGTGGTCCAGTCCTGCGTATTGTAATATTCAAGAAGAATGGAATACAGGCTCTGGTTGAATATCTTTTTGCAGTAGGAGAAATGCATTGCCCCAAGTGCAACTCTAGTTGACTTTCAGTTCCAGTTGATGATCAAGTTATAGGGCACAAGTGTAATTTATTTTGCTGGGGGATTGGTTTTGGATTCTTCCACTTGTAGTGTGCCCCCTAGTGGCTGCTTCAGCACACCATTTATTTTCAGAGCCTGTATTAATCATCAGCCCCAACCTTGTGACCACAAATGCATTAATGGTGGGATTAGTGTGGGTAATGCAGTTGATGTGGTATATGTAGACTTCCAAAAAACAGTTTGATAAAGTGCCACATAACAGCTTGTCAACAAATTTGAAGTCCATGGAATAAAAGGGGCACTGGTAGCATGGATAAGAAGTTGGCTGAGTGATGGGATAGAGTAGGGGCGAATGGTGTTTTTTTTTGGGAAGATATATAGTGGGGTTCCCCAGGAGTACTAGGACCACTGCTTTTCATGACTTATATTAATGACCTAAGTTTGAATATGCAGGGCACAGTTTCAAAATTTACAGGTGCTACAGACTGAGGAAGATAGTGATAGACTTTAGGAGGAAATGTGAGTGGACATGTACCAGATGAAATTTAATGTGAAGTGATACATTTTGTAGGAAGAATGAGGAGAGGCAATATAAAGGATACCATTCTCAAGGGGTTGCAAAAGTTAAGGGACCTGAGGGTATAAATGCACAATTCGCTGAAGGTGGCAGTGCAGGTTGAGAAAGTGTTAATAAGGTGTGGGATCCTGAGCTTGAGAGATTTTGATGGAGGTGCTCAAAATCATGAGGGGTCTGGACAGAGTAGCTGGTGAGAAATTGTTGCAATTGACAGAAGGATTCAAAACTAGACTGCACAGATTTTAAAGTGACAAAAGAAGCAAAAGTAAGATGAGGGAAATCCTTTTTATGCAATGAATGGTTAAGATCTGAAATATACTGCCTGTGAGTATGGTGGAGGCAGATTCAATCATGGTTTTTAAAAAGGAATTGGATAATTACTTGAAGACAGAGGAGTAGGACTAAGTGAATTGGCCTTCCAGAGAGCTGGCGCAGAGACAACAGGGTGAATGACCTCTGCGTGTTTTTAACCATTCTATGATTCTAGTCCAGAAATCTTAATTCTATCCAGAAAGTATGCAATTTGGCCTCATGTCAGTACTGAGAGGGGGGGCTGCACTGTTTGGATGAGATATTAAACAGAGGCCCTGTCTTCCCCCTCAAGTGGATGTAAAAGACCCCTTGACACTATTCAGTGAAGAGAAGGGAGCCCAGAAATCTATCCCTCTACCAATGTCACTAAAGCAGCTTACCTGGTCAGTTGTTCGTGAGATCTTGCTGTATGCAGATTGGCTACCGAGTTTCCTACATTACAATGTGACAACATTTCAAAGGTACTTAATGGGCTGTAAAGTTCATTGGGATGTTCTGAGGTTTTGAAAAGTGCCTATTAGACCATAGCATGAGTAGGCAATGCAGCTCTTTGAGCCTGCTCCATTCAGAGAGATCATGACTGATCATCTACCATGACTCCACCTTCCTGCTCTATCCCCATATCCCTTGATTCCTTTAGTGTCCAAAAATCTATTGATCTCTGCCTTGAATGTACTCAATGAGTAAACATCCGCAGTGCACTGGGGAAGAGAATTCCAACTATTGTGAATTTCTTCTTTTTTGTCCTGAATTGTCACTCCTTTATCCTCAAGTCCAAGTATTTTATTCAGGGAGCAAGGAAAGTTTTGAGTGAGGGGTTAGGGGGAAATATGCAAGATAGAAGGGGATGAGAGAGAGAGAGCATATATTCTTACTAACAGGACAGAAATGGGTTTGGGCATGACTGTTGTTTAATTATTAACATTAACTTACTTAAATTTCTGTTGACTCCTTAACATTGTGCACATTTGATTCAGTCCAAAGTGCCCAAAAGGCTAAGGCTTCTCTGAATGGTGCAGACATTTATTCTGGTTGCTGCACACTAAAAATAGAGTACGCAAAGGTAATCTGTTAAAGCATTGTGTTACTTTTCTAAATAACAATTCAATTTTTTCACATATTAAAACAAAGAGATGTTCTTTCAATTCACTAGCCTACTCGACTGAATGTGTTCAAGAATGATAGCGAGTCCTGGGACTACACTAATCCTGATTTGACTGCACGAGGTATGGTGTACCCTCATTATTTGTGTAGGTTTTTAGATTTTATGTGCGCATGAAGAATTCTGTGTTCCATGTTAGACCTCCAGCAACAAATGTCAGTTTTGCCTCGAGTGCAGGATTGGAATCGTGACAGAAATTTCTCTAACTTAGCAACAGAAAATGTGCTAAAATCAGGATCTGCTAAAAGCTGTGTATTAGTCTGCATTATTGCCATATTCTAATTTTTAGTTGGTTTGCGCACATAAAATGGACTAACTGCTATCTGTTTTGACTAGCAGCTGAGGATTCATATCTGCATTTTAAACTTTCACAGTAAAGTGTTTCTTGCCCTTGCCTAATGGAAACTGGAAAATTGATCTTTAAACAGAGGGCAGTGACAGATGTGCCTTGGTGTTCTGAGCTCCCAAAGGGGAAAATTTATACTGGGTTCCTTCTCCTAATTGCTATTCTGTGGCTTCCCAGTGGAAACTACACACAATTAATAGTGTGAAAGATACATTTCTTCTGAATTAATTGACTTGCACAAGGCATTGGTATTTTTCCTAAATTACAACAGTGACTGTATTTCAAAAAGTACTTCATTGGTTGTAAAGAGCTTTGAGACATCCTGAGGTCGCGAAAGACGCTATAGAATTGCTGGTCTTTATATGTGGAAAGTAGCCATTCTCACTTGTGGGACCAAAGCCTTGTGAGAGTTTCTGGTTTCAGAAGAGAGTAGGAAACGTAGGGAGACCAGGTGCAACCCATGTATGATCTGAGTGGTGCAGCTTGTTAGAGCAGTGCTACGGTTTAAACTGAGTCACCTAACTCTTGTATAAAAATGAGGGGCCTCTTAATTTTTTGGGGGGGTGGAATTCGCATTTGTAACTTTTCAGTAATGCAGCACTCAGATGTTTTACAATCCTGTAACTTTTAAAAGGGGGGAAAAAAACAGCTTTAGCTTGGTTTCCATTCTTCAAAGTTTCCTGAACTAATCAAGAGATTTTAAACTTTTTTTTTAAAGAGAGGTTTGAGGTATGACTCTTCAATGAACAGGCCAAACAAATTAGCTATCTTCAGCTTTTTATCGAGGAGTGAAATTTGAGTACTCATTCTGCATATAGGAGCTGAAGATATGATCCAAAGTTATAGTTCTTTATGGTTCCTACTATTAATGCACAGTACTCTTCTAATTGTTGTAACCACTTGATACTTGATGGTTTGTATATTTGTACAGTAATTGCTGGTAGTCTAACATCTGTTTGGAAAAAAAAATCAGAAGTTTTAGCTGCCTGTGTTGAACTGCACTGTCCTCTGCTGGATGTTCTGAAGTTCACTTGCAACACTTGTTATAGCACTGTAGCTGCAGCTCACCTACATGAACTGTACATGCAAACAAGGCTACGGCACAGAAAATCGCAGCTTTCAAAGTCGCACGCAGTACTCAAGAGCATTTCACTCAAAGGGGAAAGAGAGAACCAAGACTTCAGTTACAGAGATACTAAATCTTCAAAGCTACATTCACCTTCTGCAGATTAATATCTTCACTGCCGAAAGGATATTGATCTTTCCCCCCTTCCCTACTGGAGCAAGACATTTTCTCAGGTACACCAGCGAAAGTGACACCACAGAAAGAGAAGAGGGGCAAGCCAGGCAAACTAACCACTTCATGCACCTCGCCAACGAATGCCAGCATTCCGCAGATACAAATGACAGCAATCCAGCCTTCAGAAACAGAACAGACTCTTAATAAGTCTCAGCTCACCCAGACTGCATGCAAACACATCCTCAGGAAACTTGATCAGGAAGGACACTTTTCTTACCCCCCATTCATCGGTGCACAGAGGATATGTTTGCAAAGTGCCATCGTAAGACTGAAATGAAATTCTATTTGAATGCATTAAATGCTGTGAAATAAATCATTAAAGAAAAAGCAACTCTTGTAAATTTCAAATGAAGAAAAGAAGTCTACTTAATGACTGCTGTTTTTTTAAAAAATCCTGTGGAGACTTCTGAGGTTGAGTTTCAGACTGAATTAACTTAAGGTTTTTGACAAATCCAGGAACCATTGAATGCCCACTGGATGGAGGGCTATAAGGACTATCGGGGAAAATTGTTTCTTTTTATGGTTAACTCCAACACCATATAACAATTAGAATGTTTGTAGTGTGTTTAATGGGATAATGACTACGGGGAGTGTGGTCATTTTAAAAATTACAGCACCAATGATCTTCATACTTTACATGCTTTTAAGACCTAAAATATCAGTGGTACAAGATGTTTCAGGAACTTGTGTTTCTTTTTTTTAAACTTTGGTTCAAGTTACGAAGCCGTTATGTTTTTGTGACTCGGTAGGTAGCACCCTCAACTGAATCAGAAGATAATGGGTGTCCCAAGTCCTACTGCAGAAACTTGAGCCCGTTATCTAGGCTGACACTTTCACTGCAGCACCAAAGGAATGCTACACTATCACAGGTGCTGTCGCTCAGATAAGAGACGTTAAATCGAAATCCTGTCCGCCCTGTCCAGTGATGTACACGCATGTATTCAAATATTCATTTATTTAACAGTAGGGAAGTTCTCGTGATCTCATTCAATCCTGAAAAAATAGATTATCTTGTCATTACCACATTGCTGTTTGTGGGATATTGCTGCCTTGTTTTCTAAATAAGTGACTTTACAGTTAATTGGCTGTAACGTATTTTTGGGATATCCCAAGGTCATTAGAGGCATTATATGAAAGTTGTCCTGTTGAAGCAACCTTAAATTGTTTACATAATGGAAATCTTTCTTAATAAGTTTTACTTCCATTAAAATCAATCTGAACGTTGGAAAATTCTAAATTTAGAAAATAACACAGGTTTTTAAGGGAATAGCAAGGGTTTTATCATGACTAGTGCAGTTAGTGGGAGGTGCTCTTCATGAGGTGGAACTGAGTTAACCCAAAAATATTAATTGATCTTAAGTGGGTTAAGCATCAGTCAGTTTCACTTGCCTAGGGATCGGGCTGTAAAGGGGGTGGAGGAGAAACTGATGGGGGCAGTTACTGTACCAACTGCTGTGACAGTTGTATAGATTGTGGTGCTGAAAGTGTAAATTGGTGCGTGCCCATAAACTGCCCACAAATTCTTATGTAAATTGGGCAGAGTAAAGGAGCATCTTTCTGGTTTTGGCCTATATAGCACCTGACTGGGTGCTTGGAATTACTGTTTAAAGCCCAATGGATGAAATTTGTTGCCTGACGCACTCACTTGCGCACATTTTTTCTTTCTCTCCTCTTAGGTCCCTGCAATCTACTTGCAGCCAGTAGATTGAATGAAGATGCAGTTCTGGTAGTAACTATAGCAGTTTGGTAGTTTTCAAACGCTGTCACTCTGGGATATGGACCTTTTGAGCAGCACCAGCCTCTGCTCTACTGGCTTCCATGTTTGGATGCCTCGGCAGAGATGTGCTGGACTCTCCCTGAAAAGGAGAAAGAGAGGAAAAATGTCTTCCCAGTTTTAACCACCTCACTACTTAAGTGCATTCTATATTGGAAGAAAGGTTTCTTTATCCAGATCAGAAGTGGACCCTTTTTTGCAGTTGAGTGGCAATATTGCACATATACCTGCCTTGGTCTGACTCATTGCTGGTAGTAGAATAGTGTCAATAATTGATTTGGGATGTAACTGAGTACAATAATCGTATTTGACAGATCTTTCAGTGGCCTATTTTTAACCTAACTTGCAGTAAAATGTAGCGGAAACGTTGATCTGTTAAAAATGTTTTTTAAAAAATGATAAATAGTGTTTTTAGGACAATGCTGTTAATTTTGAAAGGCAGGGTTTTTTGGGTCTTAAAAGTTGTAGAAATGTTTTGGCTGACCATTCTACTCCATCTTTTGCATTACACTAAATTGTTTCTGGATTTGTGATAAAGCTTCAGTATTGGTTGACCAAGTCCATACCATTAAAATTGATGGCTTTAGTTTCAATATTCTGCTGCAATTCTGGATACTTAACATTTAACTTGCTGCATCAGTTAAGCGGCGAAGTCACTAACCAGTGACCTAAGCAAATATCTGGATAGAATATGGTTATTTTTAATGGTTTAAAGCCATTGGATTTGGCCAACCAAGTGTTCTCCTGATTTTACCATGTGTAAAGTTTATGATGTATTTCACCTTTAAAACCCTGTATTTACTGATTATAAAACTGTAATGCAGGGGCGAAGCATCTCGCTTTTGCTGAATCCTCCTGCAAGTTATTAAGAAGGCCGTTTTGAAACTGCTCTATCTTGCTGTTTGAAGCTTATGGTACAAAGAACAGGTACTGTTTTTTCAAAATTGTATTTTTATCAATTGTAAAATTGACCAAATGTGCAAATGTTTTTTGATTTCTGTACAATGTGTTGATGCAAAATGTGTAGTTTTGTTTTTGTTTTTAAATACTGCACAGGGGGAACCTAGGTGCTGAATTTAAGTACTTATTTAATCACACAAGCATCGGCAAACCACTTAATTTCTTCTCCTTTCCTTGATTCTAGATGAAAGAAGGCGACAAGGACAGCCAGCCCTTCTGGGAGATCACCCTTCAACATATGGGGGTAATTAATAGTTCTAGTAGAATCTTTTAAGCGGCTCGCTCCAACCCCAATGTTGTGACCGTTGACCTATTTCACTTTATTTTTTAAAAACCTTTTCCCCTCAACCTTTTAACCAGAAGTACAATTCTTTAATTTTCTTTTCTTTATTAGAAAATGCAGGAAAATCTTTGGATTTTTAATACCATTGAGGAAGCTATTGATATTTTCATTGCTGAACCTGAATCTGCCCTGCAATATTTACTGTAAATTCTACAGAAAAGGGAACCTCGTTGTAATTGCAAAGTCTAAAGAATCACAATGATACTAATAGACCCATCGTGCAGGTGCCAGCTCTTTGAAGGAGCTATCCGATTAGTCCTACTCCCTGCCCCTGTTCTTTCTTCCCCATAGCTCTACAAAGTTTTATCTTTCCCAATATTTATCCAGTTCCTTTTTGAAAGTTATTGAATCTGCTTTGACTGCCCTTTCAGGCAGTGCATTCCAGATCATCATAACTTGCTGGTAAGATAATTTTCTTTATCACCTCTGCTCTTTTGACAATTATCTTAAATCTATGTTCACTGGTTACCAACCTTTCTGCCATTAGAAACAGTTTCTCCTTATTTACTCTAAATCAAATCCTTCATGATTTTGAACACCTATCATCATATTAACCTCAGTTCTATAGCCTTTCCAAATAACTGAAGTCTTTCATTCCTGCTGTCAGACTAGTAAATCTTTGCACGTAACTAAAGCCTTGACACCACATGTTTTGAAAGATGTCTGGAATTGAACATAATACTCCAGATGGGACCTAACTAATGTTTTATAAAGGTTTCCTTATTTTTGCACTCTGCCTCTACAAAGCTTAGGATCTCATTCCTCTTTAATAGCCTTCTCAATTTACCCTGCAACCTTCACAGCCTTGTACCTGCACCCTCTTTAAAACAGTGATAGTTAATATTGCTACTCCACATTCCTCTTAAAATGAATTAATTCATGCTGCATTTAATTCCATCTGTCATATGTCTGTCTTCCTGAGCTCTGCTACTATCCTCAAGTTTACTACAATTGAGTTTTGTCTCATCTGCAAAATTATACACTTTGTACCCAAGTCAGGTCATTTTATCTCTGTCTCTCGCTTGGCCATTTTTTTTACTCTTGAGTAGAACCAGTTAAAGAAATTGGCCATTTTTTTATCCATGCAGCCACTTCTGTTAATTGTATAAATTAAGATTGTGTGTACAGGTGGGGAGCACTAATTTGGATAATTATTTGTGCACTGCCCCTTTAGGGGGCTGACAACTAATTAACTTGTTTATTAGTTTATTTGTTTAATTGGTATACTCATAGTATAAAGATACACTTATTGATATAGTGGTGGGTTGTAGAATTAGGAGCTATACATTGGTAACTTTTCACTTTGAATAAGTCTAAAACTGAAGATTGACTTCTGGTCTCCAACTGGCTGTAAGAAGTTTAACAACTTCTCACTTGATTCCATGGATTTCTATTTTGTTAAAACAAGTCTTATGTGGTGCTTTGAATGGCTTCTGAGTCTGCATATGCAACATCAATTCTGTTATTTCATCAAAGAATTCAACCAAGATGGTCAAACATCATTGCCTTTAAATAAATTTGTGCTGACTTTTCAAAGTGCCAATTAATTTTGACCCTGTTAATTACTCTGAATGCTTCCCCATTGCTGATGTGCTGCTGCCTAGTAGTTGCTCAGTTATTCCTCTCGTTTTTCTAAGCAGTGGTGTAACATTTGCAAAGCTCTAGTTCTCTGGTTGTACCTACATATCTAAAGTGGATTGTAAAATTGTGGCCAAATTTCCATCCACCTTTGCTTCCCTCAGCAACCTAGGCTGCATTCTATCCAGCTCAGGTGCTTTATCTACCTTTGAGGACTGCCAACCTTTTAAGAGCCTGCTGTATCTATTTTTATTCTAATTTCTCTAATTACGTCCCCTTTTAACATTTCCTTTAAATGAAGGTGGATACAAGTACCCATTTAGTACCTCAGCCGTATCCTCTGCCTCCGAGAAGATCTATCTCTTTTGTTTATTATTGGCCTGACCCTTTATCCACTTGTTTTACTATTTAAGTTTATAAAGTACTTTGTGGGGTTCTTTTTTTTTTTAATATTACCTGCAAATTTAAACATCTTTCCTGTGTTTTATTTTAATCTCTATCTTTAGTTGCCCTTGGAGCTCCATTTGCCTCACTTCATTTCCCACCACTGATTCCTTTCTCATTGGGCTGTACATATACTGTTGAAAAATTAACATTTCGGAAATATCTTCTGCCGACCACGCTACCCACCCCCCTCCCCCCCCTTTTTTTGCTCATGTTATGCTTTTCCAGTACATAAATCAAGATAATGGAACCCCCCCCCGCCAAAAAAAATTATCATTATGCTACTTGGACCTTTCTGAAATTTGGCTGAAAATTTACTTGACACTCCTTCCCAATATTTGGCCTGCAATACACCCAGCCATGTAATTGTGCCTCTATTTTCTTTCATTCTAACCAAATAGATCCTGTCTTGGAAACCTCAAATACAACATCCCTTTCCAGTGCTGTAACAGCATCTTCAATCAATACTGCCCATTTCCTTCTACTCATACCTTATCTTTCCTGAATACATTGTAGCCAGGAATATTAAGTGTCTTTCTTGAGCTAGGTCACAGTAATTACCTGCAATATCATCTCATCTGGCTACTTGTGTCTCAGCTCATTGAGGTTCCATTTAGTTACATGCACTATAAATCCATCTAAATTTTGCGCCTCATTGCTATTCTATTTTTGAACTACTCTTGATTCTAATACAGTTGCTCTGCCCGTGCACCATGCCTTTTCTGCAGTGCTTCACACTGGTGCCCCTTCCCCTGTTTCCATTGGCCTTGAGGCTGCACAATAAATGGAGCGTGGACCTGGTGTAGTCCATGGGCAGCAGCACAACATTAACGGGGAAACTTTGAGGCATTAACCGGTCAAAATTAATTGGTACTTGGAAAAATATAGATAAGGTCAGCACAAATTTATTAAAGGCAAAACATGTTTGGCAGTCTTGATTGAATTCTTTGATGAAATAACAGAATTGATGTTGCATATGCAGACTTTCAAAAGCCATTCAAAGCACCACATAAGACTTGTTTAGCAAAATAGAAATCCATGGAATCAAATGGGAAGTTGTTAAACTTCTCAGCCAGTTGAAGGAGTCCACCAGAAGTCAATCTTCACTCAGTTTTAGATTTACCAACAGCCCTTCTCATCTCCCCAGAAAGCTTTAATTGTAAAACTGCAATCCAGAATATACCTCCCTCAATCATCTCTTAATATTCTTGTGCTCTTTTCCCCCCTTACTCTCTTCCACACACCACCCACCACCACCACTGTAGGCATGTTAATTTTGTAATTTGGTTATAAAGTAATTTGCACTAATTAACTCTGGTAATTCACTGGTAATAATGAAAGCCATTAAGTAAGTATGGGAGTGCTGCTGTGTGGTTTTATCTACACTTGGGGGTAAGAATGGACATGTACAGATGCTTATTTTTGTCTCCAATTGGTAACTAAGTTGGCTGTTACCTTTAAATATTTACTCACTATCTGTAATCTGGGACTGTAGAAAGGATGAGCAAACTGACCATACCACCATGGTACAGGGAGCCATTCAAGTGTGAGGAGAAAAGAGAAATGTAGTTGTAATCGGGGATAGTATGGTTAGGGGAATAGATACTGTTCTCTGTAGCCAGGTTCGAGAGTCCTGAAGGCTCTGTTGCCTGCCTGGTGCCAGGGTTAAGGATATCTCATCTGGGCTGCAGAAGAACTTGGAGTTGGAGGGGAAAGATCCAGTTGTCGTGGTCCACGTAGGTACCAACGATATAGGTAGAAGAAGGAAAGAGGTTCTGCTGAGGGAATACGAGCAGCTAGGGGCTAAATTAAAAAGCAGAACCAAAAAGGTGGTAATCTCCCAGATTACTACCTGAGCCATGAGCTAAATGGCACAGGATCAATAAGATTAAAGAGGTAAATGCGTGGCTCAAAGATTAGTGTGGGAGAAGTGGGTTTGAATTCATGGGACATTGCCACTAGTACTGGGGAAAGAGGGAGCTATTCCGTTTGGACGGGCTCCACTTGAATCATGCTGGGACCAGTGTCCTGGCGGATCGCATAACTACGGTCGTAAATAGGGCTTTAAACTAAATAGTGGGGGCTCAGTTACATGGAAATATAAAAAATCAAGGTTAAGGAGAGGGTAAGAGTGCAGGTTAGTGACGAGGCTGATTGCTATCAAAAGGTGAAAGGAATGGACTGTGTGAACGCCATATTGCACCAAAGGATCATAAAAGCGTAGGGAAAATTGACAATAGGGCAAACTTAAAGGCTTTGTATCGGAATGCACGTAACATTCGGAATAAAACTAATGAGTTAACAGCGCAAATAGAGATAAATAGGTATGATTTGGGGCAATTTACTGAGACGCGGTTACAGGGAGAACAGGTTTGGGAGTTGAATATCCAAGGGTACTCAGTGTTTCAGAAGGATAGGCAGGAAAGAAAAGGAGGTGGTGTAGCTTTGTGAGTAAAGGAAGAGATCAGTGCTTTGGTGAGGAATGATATGGGCACTGGAGAGCAAGACATAGAGTCAGTCTGGGTAGAAATAAGAAATAGCAAGGGAAAGAAGTCCCTGGCGGGAGTAATCTAGGTCCCCAAACAGTAGTTTAGCAGTAGGGCACAGTATAAACCAGGTAATACTGGGAGCATGTAAGAAAAGCACGGCAATATTCATGGGTGATTTTAATATGCATATAGACTGGACTAATCATATTGGCAAGGGTAGTCTTGAGGGAGAGTTCATAGAGCGTATTAGAGAGTGTTTATTGGAGCAATATGTTGTGGAACCAACCAGGGAGCAGGCTATTCTGGATTTGGTTTTATATAATGAGATGGGATTAATTAATGATCTCATAATAAAGGATCCTCCTAAGGAAGTGTGATCATAGCGTGCCAGAATTTCAAGTTCAGCTTGAAAGCGAGAAACTTGAGCCCCACACTAGTGTTCTGGAATTAAACAAAGGTAACTACATAGACATGAGGGCATATTTGGCCCCAGTGGACTGGGCAGGAAGACTACAAGGTAGGACAGTTGATGAACAGTGGCAGATATTTAAGGAGGTATTCAATTCCTCCCAAGTAAAATATATGAGTAGAAAGATGATAGGAGGGGCGGGGGGGGTGGGAAAGCATCCATGGCTAAGCAAGGAAGTTAAAGATAACATAAAGGCAAAAACTAAGGCCTATCAAATTGCAAAGGTCATTGGCAGGCTGGAAGATTGGGAAACTTTTAAAGATCAACAAAGGGTTACTAAAAAAATAATAAAAAGAGCAAAGGTAAATTATGAAAGAAAACTAGTGCAAAACTGATAGCAAAAGCTTCTACAAGTATATAAAAGGAAAGAGTAGCTAAAGTGAATGTTGCCCCCTTGGAGGATGAGACTGGGGAGTTAGGGGGAAATGCAGAAATGACAGACGCTTAATCAATATTTTGCCTCAGTTTTCACAATGGAGGACACTAGTACCACCCCAATACTAACAGGTAGTGCAGAGGATATAGAGGAGGAACTTAGAACAATGACCATCACTAGAGAAAAAGTACAGAGCAAACTATTGGGATTAAAGAGTGGCAAGTCCCCAGGACCTGATGGCCTACATCCCAGGGTCTTAAAGGAAATGGCTGTGGAGATAGTGGATGCATTGGCTATAATATTCCAAAATTCCCTGGATTCTGGAAAGGTTCCAGTGGATTGGAAAAATGCTAATATAACACCCTTATTCAAAAAAAGGGAGGGTGGGGAGTGGGAGGTAGAAAGTAGGAAACTATAGACCAGTTAGTTTAACGCCTGTCGTTGGGAAGTTGTTGGAATCCGTTATGAAGGAAGTAGTAATGGGGCATTTGGAAAGTCAAAATGCAATCCATCAGAGTCAGCATGGTTTTATGAAGAGTAAATCGTGTTTGACTAATTTGCTCGAGTTCTTTGAAGATGTGACAAGCAAAGTGGATAATGAGGATCCTGTAGATGTAGTATATCTGGACTTCCAGAAGGCCTTTAATAAGGTGCCGCACAAAATATTAATACACAAGATAAGATCTCTCTGAGTTAGGAGTAATATATTAGCTTGGATAGAGGATTGGCTAACCAACAGAAAGCAGAGAGTCGGGATAAATGGGTCTTTTTCTGGATGGCAAGCTGTAACTAGTGGGGTGCCACAGGGTTCGGTCCTTGGGCCCCAACTATTTACAGTCTGTATTAATGATTTGGATTCAGGGATAGAAGGTACTATAGCTAAATTTGCAGATGACACCAAAATAGATGGGAAAGTAAATTGCAATGAAGAAATAAGAAATTTACAAATGGATATGGACAGGTTAGGTAAATGGGCCAAAATTTGGCAGATGGAGCTTAACATGGATAAGTGTGAGGTCATCCATTTTGGTCGGAAGAATAAAAAGGCGACTTATTATTGAAATAGAGAGAAACATCAGAATGCTTCAGTGCAGAGGGATCTGGGTGTCCTCGTGCATGATTGCTGAAAGCTAGAATGCAGGTACAGCAGGTAATAAGGAAGGCAAATGGAATTTTGGCATTTATTGCTAAAGGAATAGAGTATAGAAATAGGGAAGTGTTGTTGCAACTGTACAAGGCATTGGTGAGACCGCACCTGGAGTACTGTGCACAGTTTTGGTCCCCTTACTTGAGGAAGGATATAGTTGCACTGGAGGTGGTTCAGAGGAGGTACACTGGATTGATTCCAGAGATGCGGGGCTTGTCTTATGAGGAGAGATTGAGCAGTTTAGGCCTAAACTCCCTAGAGTTTAGAAGAATGAGAGGAAATCTAATTGAGGTATACAAGATGCTAAAGGGGTTCGACAAAGTAGGCGTGGAGTGGATGTCTCCCCTTGTGGGGCATTCTAGAACGAGGGGCATAGTTTAAGGCAAAGGGGTGGTAGATTTAAATCACAGGTCAGGAGGGATTACTTTTCTCAAAGGGTCGTGAATCTGTGGAATTCACTACCTCAGAGTGCAGTGGATGCCGGGACGCTGAATAAATTTGAGGAGATAGACAGATTTTTAATTAGTAATGGGTTGAAAGGTTATGGGGAGAGGGCGGGGAATTGGAGTTGAGGCTGAAATGAGATCAGCTGTGATTGTAACGAATGGCGGGGCAGGCTAGAGGGGCTGAATTGCCTACTCCTGCTCCTAGTTATGTAATGATGGTTGCATATACAGAAATGGAAGGAAAGGAATATTGACGGCGATAAGACATTCCTTCATATAGTTGCTTGGTAGTACAGAACTTGAGTTTTGCTGAAGAAGAGACATGCTATTGAAGGTTTTCATATTGCACTCATCAAATTGTTGTTCTGCTTGAAATTTTGTATTCTTGTGTCAGTCCTGATGAGTGCGATTAGAAAGCTTTGACACCGTGATTTTTTTCCCATCAACCCATCATGCTAAGGCCCTGGGGTGGGAAAGCTTGAGCAGTTAGATGTGCAGATGTGTAGTTGTTGTTTATATGTAGGTTGGCACATTTGGAGGTTAAAAGGAACAAAAATAGTTAATCAGATAATGGAAGGGAGAGGGATGCAAACACTTCATGATTGACATTTGTGGTGAATTAAAACTGCTGCACTGTTTAAAATTTTTTATTTCTGATACTACATCTGTGCATAAATGGTTTATATATTGGACATAAGGTAACTTAATAATCTTTGAACAGGCTTTCAAGCCAACCCATTGGCATTGACACACAGAATGGATGCTCGCTCTTCCAACAGCAGACCCATGCACCTTTACTCAGCTCCTGACTTTGAGTTTGTGCCCCAAGGCAAGGTTATAATGATTTATGGACTTAATCCGCACAAAATGAATTGTGAAAAAATCTTCAATCTTCTCTGCCTCTATGGCAATATTGAAAAGGTAAGACTTGACCCGTTTCTGCTTGATCTTGGTTGATAAGGCCTACTTGCATCTCCTCAATTTGAAACTTGCCTGAATTGACTTTTTAAAAGTGAGTTCTGTGCTCTACAGTCAGAAAGCAGTGGTTGATTTTCCAGTGATTATGATATAAAGGAGAGCCTAGGTTTCCATTTGGACCTGCGCAAATCTCATTTTAAACCTTGAGTCGTACCTTCCAACGGCTGGAGAATATTGGAACCATGTTTTTGAAAATTAATTAGCCACCCAAGTCAGGGAAAAGAGCACAGCAAGAAGAAAATTAATTTTTGCGATTAATACTGTGTAACTTGATTTGGTACGATTCTTTGCTTCAGGAGGTGCTCCCCTTTTTAAAAAAACGAGTATTCGTTCTATAAACTATTTTTTATTATTCTTAGGTCAAGTTCATGAAGAGCATGCCTGATGCTGCCATGGTGGAAATGGGTGATGAATTCTCTGTGGAGCGAGCTATCACCCATCTAAACAGCGTAGAGATGTTTGGAAAGAAACTTAACTTGTGGTAAGCCCTTTTTAAAAGATTTTTGCACAATTATAGAGAAGAATTTGCAGTTTCAATTTTTGTGCTGTGCACAGCTGCAGTATTCTAAACTACTTTGCCACTACAGTGTCTCTAAGCAGGCATCGATTGTGCCAAGTCAGTCGTATGAGTTGGTGGATGGTACTGATAGCTACAAGGAGTTCACCAACTCGAGGAATAACCGCTTCACTAATCCTGGGCAGGCAGCCAAAAACAGGATCCAGCCTCCTTCCAATGTACTCCATTTCTTCAATGCTCCACCTTGTGTAACAGAGGAAATATTTCAAGAGGTAAGATTTATGATGCTAATGGAGTAGTAGAAGAGTTCCACTATTCCTAGTTAGAAGTTAAGGCTGGAGTGTTGCTGCACTGTATCCTGTGGTTCACACACATTGCAACCAAAGTGCTAGTGATGAAGAGAGTGCAAGGGGGACTAACCAAGCAAGCTGTTTTTTATTGTTGCAGGTGCACCTATCCAGGCTAGTATTGAGTGCTCTGCCACAGTCCTGACTTGAACGTTTGTAGAAGGGGGAGCAATTCATTAGAGTATCTGACTTTTGCCCTACTCTTGTAGCCATTATGTTGATGTGGCTGGCCCAGTCAAATTTCTGATTGGTGGTGACTCTGTCCCACCCAGAATATTGATGTCGAAGACATGGCTAAGCGCCATCAGAAAGAAACGTGAATACCACTGCAATCTGTAACTTCGTTTTTTTTAAAGCGTTACTAGGCAACATTTTCCCCCTAAGCTGTGGAGTTGCACAGCAACCTTAAAGAGCTCATGGAGGCTGTACATAAATTATTGCCTTTTGTGTGTGGCCGTGCACTAAACCACCTGCGTGTGCGCACACAAAAATTAGAGGGAACATTGCTCTATGGTACAGCTCCTAGCATGACCACCTACACATCCTGATAAATGTGGGTTGGGCTCTTGGCTTGCTTTGTTGATGATAGAAGAGGTGAGGTATCTGTTTGCCTATGAGGTAATAGATTGCAATGATATACAAGTCTCTCGTTGGTGACTCTTAGCGCCATGCAACAATCCAAAACTGCGTATCTTTATTTGTCCTACTTTGCATGGCAATTGTACCACACAACACAATGGAGAAAGATATCACTGTCTTGTGTTTAAAGATTATATCGTGGTCATTCATGCCAATGTTATCATATCTGTGGTCGCTAAGTGCTCAGTTCAAACAAATTACTTCCTCATATTGGTTCCCTCGCAGTCCAATCTGCAAGTATATCAACCAGGATTCAGCTATCTTGTTCGATGATATTAAGCAACCCTTGGCCATTTGGTGTTCCTGCCCCCACCCAGAGTAAGTTCTGTGCCTTTGGTCAGTGCATTCTGTAAATAGCAGTCACCATTGAGTATTGGTTTTGTCACTTGAAGCGAGCCAGTAGCGATGGTCAGCAGGCATTTTCTTGTTAGACATGGAGTCTGTGAAGTGCTACGTTTTAGTAGGAAGAATGAGGAAAGGCAAGAGGCAATATAAAATAAAGGACACAATTCTAAAAGGGATGTAGGAACAAGAGAGACTTGAGAGTGTGCACAAATCATTGAAGGTGGCAGGGCAGGTTGAAGAAATGATTAAAAAGGCATATGTGATCTGAGCTGTATAAGTGGTGACATAGCATGCAAAAGTGAGGAGGTTTGGTGAACCTGTACATAGAATACTGGTTTGCCTCAGCTGGAGTGCTTCATAAATTCTGAACATATTTTAGGAAGGATGTGAAGGCAAAAATGGCTCCGGAGATGAGACTTCAACTATGTGGACAGATTGGAGAAGCTGGAGGTTGTTTTCCTCAGGAGAGAAGATTTGATAGAGATGTTGAAAATCATGAAGGGTCTGGGCAGAGTAGATGGAGATAAATTGTTAATGATCGAGAACCAGAGGACACCAGTTTAGGTGATTGGCAAAGAACCAAAGGTGACATGAGGGAAAAGTTTCTTGTATAGCAAGTAGGAATACACTGCCTGAGAGTTTGGTGGAGGCAGATTCAGTTGGCTTTCAAAACAAAATTGGATTAACACTGGAGAAAATTTGCATGGCTATGGGGAAAGGAAGGAGTGATCCTACCTCTCTGGATCTTTCCTCCCAATGGGATGGGTCCCATGGGATGTTGATGGAGCCTTAAGAGGCTGGATGAGATTCTGTGAGGATCATTGTGAGGCTGTTGCCTTACCAGCCTTTGGAGTTTTCCTCCTAACTTGGACACAGTCCCTAGATGTTGGGTTTCTGCAGGGTTGCCTGCAATTGACCAATGGTTGCCCTGTCACACATTAGCAGTTTTGTTGAATTAAATTCCACAATTTGGCTATAATGGGATTTGAACTCAACAACGAAATTGCTAGCCAATACTGTATCCTAATTCTGCTGAGTATTAGTAACAGACTCCTCGCTGTTCACTGGATAGAATGCTGGCAATGGAGTTTCTGGATATTTTGGGGTTTGACTAGAATGGAATGTGAAAGGGAGAACATGAAGTCTAGTCTGGAGGCCCAAAGCAGATTATTTCCCTTTAGGAATTTTAGGAACTTCCATTGTTTGAAGATGTTTTCTTTCCTTTTGGGAAAGGGGGGATGGAAAGGTGCGCACTCTTAAAAACATAATTGCGGAGTTCACAATTATGCATTCATTAGGAATGCTACACTGGTAATTGTGGTGCACTGAGGTGATGATGATCTCACTGTTATAATATTTCCTGCTGTCTTGCAACTCTATCTTGCCTAGGTTTGCGAGGATTGTGAACTGAAACCTTTTAGAACTTTCAAGACATTTACTGGGAAATGTAAGTAATACAATTGTGAAAGTGGAGAATTGAGAACTGCCCAATTATAAATGATTGGGTAATGCTTTATTTTTAATCCTCTGCTAGTTTGTAAAAATGTAATTTACTTGTGATAAATATCTTAATGTTTTGAGAATTAACCATGCTTTGCTTTTTAACTATAGATCAGCTTTGAGCATTGTCATTATTGACATATGTTTAGTAAGGTTTCCATTCATAACATAAAAAATAAGAGGAGTAGGCCATTCGGCCACTCAAGGTAATTCAGAGTAATTTTGAATCTAGTTTCAACTGTACATCACCTTCAATTTGATAACCATTTACATGTCTCATACCTTCAATATAATGAGGCAGCTGACACAGCGATGGACACTGAACAAAAGTTTAGGAGGTGGAGCTTTGGAAAGATAATTATAGCCAAAGGAAAGCAGGTTCCTGAGGATGTGCAAGCTGTTGGGCTATGGAAACGGAGCTTAAATGCTAGGAGTATTAGCTGAAAGAGATGGAAGGAGAACACACACATAAATCTAGAAGAGCGGAGGGGTGCAAGTTGTGGATGTATGATTGGAGAGGGGTTTCGTAGGTGGAACACTAGACTAAGATTTTAAAATCTGTACCCTGAATTGATAGCTGTATTTAAAGTCTGGAATTTCTGGATTCTCTGAAATGTTTCCAGCCCTCCTTTATTCGTCTGCAGAGAGGTTAGTTTGACAATAGACAAGATGTGAGGATGGGCTTGCAGCCATTTTTACACTGCATGACAAAGCTTGACTGCATGTGAACAGTCACTACTGACCAGATAGCGTTGATGCCAGGTTAAAATTGCTTTCCAGTTTTGCTTTAATTGGATGCTTAGTAAGCTATGATAGTCTGCTTGCAAGATGACTTTCAATCATCTGTCTTTCTAGCCGACAGGAGTTTATCCGGCTTGTTGGAGTGGGAAACTAAAAGCGATGCTGTGGAAGCACTGACTGTCCTGAATCACTACCAGATGAAAAACACAAGTAAGTGTTCCATGATAAATGAGATTGTCGAAGCTTAAAAGGTTCAGATTGTTTTGACAGGTAAGGATTGTCTTCGCCTCTGGACCCTGGGATTGTCAATTTGTATGCTGAATTTAAACAGTCTCAATTTAGTTACTTGAGGGCCCCAGTATGAAATTAATTGGTGAAACCCTTTGAGCCATAGTGGTTGATGTGGGAAATTTGGGGAAAAGGCTGCACAGCTGCTATGAGGACTGCAATCCACAAGTTGAGAATGAGAGCAGAGTGAGAAATTTACCCTGTCAGCCAGTGCAGGCATGATGGGCCAAAAGGCCTCTTCTGCGCTGTAACAATTCTATGATTCTGTGATTCAGATGCTCAGGATAGATAGAAGAGTGGTCTACTTTGATCCTTAATCTTTGGGGGAGGGGGAGGAAGCACTTAAACCATGCTCATTTGTGTCCTGATGGCACGATTGAGATCTAAAACAACAGGTCAATATTGCAGATGTTTGAAACCTGAAAACCGAATAATGTTGGAAGTCTGGCAGCATCTGTGGCAGAGAAACAAAGTTAACATTTCAGCTCGGTGACCCTTTGTTAGAACAGGAAACATTAATTTTGTTTCTCTATCCACAGATGTTGCCAGACCTGCTGAGCATTTTCTAGTGTTTTCTGTTTTTGTTTGGAATCTGAAGCTGGTCGTGGTATGGTGAATTGGTTTGTTCTCCCAGCTGTCAGTGCAGTTCAGATATTTCTTCTGAATTGAGATGAACAGCAAGAATAGCCAACTAAAGTTTCTTGTACAAGTCCATATTCAAATATTTGATGTTTATTTCCCCACAATTTACAAACAATACAGATTATCATGATCACAGCATTTACAATAAATGTGAGATTCAATTACATCAATACTTATGGATTGTTGTATGTTTATTTGGGAGAGGGAGGTGGTAAGTATTAGTTTGAAGATTGACTCCCCTCGAGGGAGCAAAAGGAGTCCAAAATATGAGAGTCATGATGTATCGATAGGAAACAGTCAGAAAGCTGAATCCTCATGTTACACGCTGAGATAATGCGTAAATCTTTGTATGGTAATTAACTAATTTTCAGTGGGAAAGAGCAGACTCAAAAAGGAGAACAAGAAGGATGAGTATTGAGAGCAGTACTTGAGCATTAAAAAAAGTGAATAATAATAGAGACCAATGATCAGATATTTGCTGCTATGTTATCACTAACTATATCTATCAAGGAGAAATTTTTTCACTTTAGGTGAACAAAAATTTTGTTGAGCAGTTTGTACATCCAGGAGTATTGAATTCCACACATCTGGGTCAGCGAGTCTTTATTCATGTGCTAAAGCAGTTTTTGGATTGAGCAATTGTACATTACAGGAATTTCTGGTAGGTTAGTTGTGAATGGCAGAATTCAATTGAAACATTTTGTTGAACAAAGGTGGCAGTTGATTGGAATGAAATTGAAACTTGAGCATTTTGTAAAAGATGTACATCTTTCAAAGTCTTCATTTTCAGCATCTTACAGCAAATAAATAATGGATTATTGTTGTCAAAATAGCTTGTGCCTGCTCAATTTCGTAAAGCCTTCTTTCCTAATAGAAGAATAGAATGGGTTTTTGATTTGTGATATGCCCACACTTGATTACAGTAGGTTATATGTGGCCAAAGAATATAATTGTAAACTGTAAATAATATTTGAGCTAGCAAGTGATATCTCAATTTAGATAATGTGCCAATGTATGCAACGAGAAGCCTTTTTTAACATTAAAATTGGAATGAACAAATAGCAAATGTTTTCAAATTCCAATTTATGAATTAATGGCAAGGGATTCTACAGATAGTAACAACTTGTACTTTGTAGTATTGTTAAAATGTATATTTTAGTTTGTTTTTCAATGTTTAATGTACTTCATAAAGTTTTGTTTGGAAGCCAACATTTTAATGAAACTCAAACAATTTTGTTTTTAGATGGCCCATATCCTTACACCTTGAAACTCTGCTTTTCCACCATGTCCCATGCATGAAGATCCAACTAAAGTTTGAAGAGGATTTTGAATTAACACTTGTAGTCAACTTACACGGGCCGTTTCCAAATAGTGAGAGAAACCTAGATCTTTAGTGTCCTCCTTGCACCTAATAAGTGGAAGATATTTTCTTTGTTCTGTTTAAATTGTAACTTTTTTCAAAATTGTATCAGTGTAAAAGTAGACATTTAACTAAGTGTTCCTTTTCTCAGTAATTTTCTTTGCAGTGTGTCAGTACTTAGAGCTTAATGTTTATGCAAGTGACCTTGTAAATTAGAACTATGCAAGTGGTTAAAAAAAACATCTGCTTGAGGCATATTCACCAATTTAAAGGCACTTTTCTCCAGTGACATGAAACTAGGATTATCATTCTTCGTGAAATGTAGTTTGCAAGTTTGTTTTACTATAAACTAACTACAGTTGCCATCTGGAGAGTTCTGTGTACTACAAACTGAAGTGCCAACATAGTGATTTTGAACACTATACCTATACTTGGTATATGTATGGCTCGTTGCCACGTGTTAATTCTTGCTGTGGTTCAGTAATTCATTAAACAATTATTACCTGGATCTGTGGATTGTTTCTCTATTAGCAATAATAGAGGTTGTAAAACTAAACTAAAATTGGTGGTCAACTTGTCACAACTAAAACGGAATAGCTGACCCTAACTAGGTCTCTTATTATTTGTTCCTTCTCTTCTCCCCCTCCCCTTGCACCCCCACACCACAGTCTGTTATGTATGATGCACCTGGGGAAACCTGTTGCGGGGATTGATCTTCACACTGCTGGGAAATCTAAATGTATCATTTGTTTACAAGATGTGGAGTCCCTTCTCCATAGAGGGACGCTTGTTTTCCTGAAATTAGGTTTGGTTTACCTGAGCCAAAGCTTGGGAACCTCCGTTTCGAAAAGGGGCAATATTGGACTTGAAACGTTAACTCCGTTTCTCTCTCCACAAGTGCTGCCAGGCCTACTGAGTTTTTCCAGTACTTTGTTTTCATTTGGGAACCCTCCAAGTGGGCATGTCAGCAGGAGCTGAAACTGTACAGCTTAAATAGAACAGTTGTCTTACCACTTGACCTCTGAACTGCTAGGATCACCCTCCCACTGTCAAAATTGCTAGTCTATTTAGTTATTGGAAAAGGGGCCTAGAATACTGAGGCTCTAACTGGCTCTGGCCTCTTATGAAAAATCTTCATGGCTGTTTACTAAGTTCTGAGATTTCATTGCCAGGCATGTCCTCTTCGAGTCACTTGGTTAAAGACATGCTGATATTCTTGGACAAAACATTTTAACTGCAATTCATTTGATCCTATTAAGTTAGTAAACTGCTTGTTAACTGTAAGTTGCTGCTCTTTCATGTGAACATGATTCTTGATCTGCAGCAAAATAGCACACTTTCCCTTGAATGTGAGTGAAGCTGTAAATGGCAACAGCAAAATAATTACCAAAAGCAATTATGATAAATGGTAACATGCACTTAGACGTAGACCTTTCACAATGCATTGCAGAACCATATGTTTTGAGTTGAATGGAACACTAAAGTAACTAAAAGCAAAATCCTGCTGATGCTGGAAATCTGACTAATTTGGAAAAAAACATTCAAGTTCAATGACCTTTCATCAGAACTGGAAAAAGATATAAAGTAAGTATAGAAGCAGACAAAGGGGGTGGGGGAACTAAAGGGAAGGCCTGTGACAGGATGGAAGACAGGAGAGAATTTAATTATCTTCCCACGACATTAAACAGTGTTACCATTCTGAATCTCCCACTATCAATATCCTGGTCCAGCCATATAAGTACTGTGGCTATAAGTTCAGAGATGGAACTCTGTAGCGAGTGTGAGTGTATTGAGAGCAAGCAGTTCAAGGAGGCAACTCGCCATCATTTCTCAAGGGCAATGGGGGATGGACAATAAATGCTGGTCTAGCCTGCAATAACCACATAGTCTTTGGGGATTCAGGTGGTGAGTTACTGTTTATCATCTATCAGGTAAAAGTACAGGATGCGATGGAATACTAAGATAAAAGCAAAAAACTGCGGATGCTGGAAATCCAAAATAAAAATACCTGGAAAAACTCAGCAGGTTGGCAGCATCTGCGGAGAGGAACACAGTTAACATTTTGAGTCTGTTTGACTCTTCAACAGAACTAAGTAAAAATAGAAGAGGTGAAATATAAGCTGGTTTAAGGGGGGTGGTGGGACAGGTAGAGCTGGATAAGAGGGCCAGTGAGAGGTGGAGATAGACAAAAGGACAAAGAGGTGTTGAAGGTGATATTATCTAAGGAATGTCTAATTAAGGGTAGAAAGCCCTAGTGGGGGTGAGGTGGGGTGAAGGGAAGGGATTGAAATAGGCTAAAAGGTAGAGATAAAACAATGGATGGAAATACATTTAAAAATAATGGAAATAGGTGGGAAAAGAAAAATCTATAAATTATTGGGGGCAAAGGGGGGTGGGGATGGAGGAGAGTGTTCATGATCTAAAATTGTTGAACTCAATATTTAGTCCGGAAGGCTGTAAAGTGCCTAGTCGGAAGATGAGGTGCTGTTCCTCCAGTTTGCGTTGAGCTTCACTGGAACAATGCAGCAGGCCAAGGACGGACATGTGGGCATGAGAGCAGGGTGGAGTGTTGAAATGGCAAGCGACAGGGAGGTCTGGGTCATGCTTGCGGACAGACCGAAGGTGTTCTGCAAAGCGGTCACCCAGTCTGCGTTTGGTCTCTCCAATGTAGAGGAAACCGCATTGGGAGCAACGAATGCAGTAGACTAAATTGAGGGAAGTGCAAGTGAAATGCTGCTTCACTTGAAAGGAGTGTTTGGGCCCTTGGACGGTGAGGAGAGGGGAAGTAAAGGGGCAGGTGTTGCATGGGAAAGTACCGTGGGAGGGGGTTGTGTAGGGGGTGATGGAGGAGTGGACCAGGATGTCCCAGAGGGAACAATCCCTGCGGAATGCCGCCAGGGGAGGTGAAGGGAAGATGTGTTTGGTGGTGGCATCATGCTGGAGTTGCATCTTCAGCACAAAGCATCCTGCTTGATTGGCACCTCATCCACCATCTTAAACATTGGTGCACAGTGGTAGCTAGCTACAAAATTCACTGCAGCAACTCGTCAATCTATTGACTGTTGCTGAGTCAAAATCCTGCTACTCCCAACAGAACTGTGGGTGGGCGTACACCACGTGGACTGCAGCAGTTCACAAAGGTGGCTCACCACAAACTTTACAAGGGTATTAGGGATGGACAATAGATTCTGGCCTTGCTAGCAATGCTAATATCCCATGAACAATTTTTTTAAAAAATCCACAAAATAGCAAGTGAAATGAAAACCCATATGTGTTACCATCACAACAATCTATATTTGGAGAAAGTGAGTAGAGTTAAAAGGAGAAGTTCAATGTGAGAACAAGTTCAGCCAAGTGGTGAAACCACTAGCTGAACCTCTTTAAGGAAGAAACAGAGCCCTCAGACCACCTTTGTGGGGGATCATAATATAAAGAGATCGAACATCAATGATGAAAAGGAAACTAGAAATTATTACTGTGATGGGTGGAGGGGGCATTGAAGATTTGCAAACGTGGGTAGGAAGAGACTGGACAAGGGGAGAAAAAGTACTCAAAATAGGAAGAAATCAGTTCTGGGGCAAGAACAGGCTGAAACTATGGGTCTACCAGGGCAGTCCTGTATGAATTGTGGGAATGAGGTAGAGGCAGGCTGGAGTTGAGAGACTATGAAAGATGAATGTTGTAAGTTCAGAGAGAGAGGTCAAAGTGAGAGAGGGGAGCAGAGAAATTGACACCGCCAATGTCACCAATAGTTGCAATGAGAAGATCTACAGAACACGAGACCAGAGGGAGGGGTCCAGGTGAAATAAGAATTCTGAAGACAGAATAAGTGGTCAGCTGTGTGGGGGAAAGACTCCTGAACAAAGATGGGCAGGGAAGTGAAGACGATGGAAGAATAGCTCAGCTTTGTACTGGGTTCGAATTGCATTTGGGGGTTGGGGGGTGCATTTAAGGGGATGAAGCTAAGGACTGATTGTTCAGTGTCATAAGAGAGAAAAATGAGAGGTGATTGTGAAAACACGGTAAGGGGTAAAATTGAAAGAAGGGATGTGGTCAGAGACAATTAAAGGGGAAGAAAGATCCTGAGGGGTTTTGGTATCCAGTTGTTGAAGCTTGCGATCCTTAACTTTGAACTTTAGTGGAACAGTGTAGGAGGCAGAGAACACTATGGGAGTGAGGTGGAGGATTAAAATGATCAGAAGCTTGGCGTTACACTTGCGAACTGACGGAGGTATTACACAAAGCAATCACCCACTTGCTTTTGGTGTCCTCAGTGTCGAGAAGACCACAGCATGACCATGGGGTGTGTTATGATGTGGTTGGTGATGTGTGCCAGGTGGACCAAATCCACAAGGGAAACTAGGCCACGCTGTCACAATGATTTTGCAATTTGTATTTATGAGAAGCTTTAGGTACTGAATTCAGAAGTAATGAGTCCACTAACACTTTTGAGATTTTAAAAACTAAATTGAAGCATTTATTAACAAAAGAAAACATTTCAAACATAATATTGCAGTTACTTAATATTATAACATCCCAAAATTCCTAATTAAACTGTCTCCCAACTACACACCCCCTTTAAGGCAACAGTTCAAAATAGATTTTAAATTTAAAAAACAAGCCAGCAAATTTATCACAGTACCCACTTGACAGTGGAATTCCAAAGGCTTTTCTCTAACTTCAGTTACTGGACATAGCAGACTTTTGTGTACATGGCCAGAGGCTTCCCCAAGGCTGTTTTGCACTATTCTCTGAGATCTCACGTGGCCCCACAACCTCACCTTCCTGACTTTTTATGTTTCTCTCTCTTTAATCTGTAAATTCCATTGTTCAGTATGTCTTTGGAAATGTACTTTTCCCATAATATAAAAATCTTTCATGTTGCCAATATGGTCAGTACCTTTCAGGGAAAAAAACATAACCTTGCCCTATTTATCTTGTTAGCTGTAAACCTTCTACCATCCCTTTGAAAACCAAATGACTCCACTTATCTAAAAATAGAAATTTCCTTCACATCCTACATGCTAAAACCTCATCCATATTTACTCATTAGCATTTCAAATGTCTTTTACCCCAACTTCTTTTGATAATTTCAAGCTTGCAGCCTGACTCTAATTTAATTAAATCACACAGAACCATCTACACTCACCCATAAACCTACTTTACAATAAACCACAATAACATTATGAAACTTATTATGGTTCTGTGACAGGTGTCAGCATCGAAACCAATACCTGAAATTTCATTGCCTTTTCTGATAGAAGATTCTGAAAAAATGTTCAAATAAATAAATGGATCATGTCAATAAATACAAAATAAGTTCAGTTAATACCTGGCACCCTGTTCTTTCTCCCTCATGCTCTCCTTCCCTGTCCTTTCTCCCTCATGCTCTCCTGAAGGTGCTGAAACTCTGCTGCGATACTATTCCATGGCTGACGACAGCTCTCCTGTTCATCATCGAGGTGACCACAGCTATGGCTAAGCCTGTCTCAGTCTCAACTGAGCCGGAAGGTTGTAGATTCCAAGTCTCATTCCAGCTACATTGCAGTGTTGGTGGGGAGAGAGTGCTGCACTGTTGGAGTTGCCATCTTTAAATGAGACATTAAACAGAGTCCCTACATGCCCTCTGAAGTGGAAATAGAAGATCCCATGTCACAATTTGAAAGGACAGCAGGGAATTCTGCTTGGTGTTCTATATTTATCCCTCAACTATCACCTAATATGGCCATTATCACTGCTGTATTTTGAACATTTCTATGCACAAAACGTCTGCAGTTCCTGCATTAAAACAGTGATTATACTTTAAAAAAGTACTTAATTGGCAGTAGAGTAGTTTCGGATGTCCAGAGGTTGTGAGGGTGCTATATAAATGCAAATTCTTTCTTCCATGTCTGAGTGTTGACAAACCATGAGATTGCATAAAACACCACCATTGACCTGAGCCTGGCCTATCCTGTGCATCTCAGTGATTGTCAGCAAACAATTTGCCCAGTTTGTATCCAAGAGATACTGAGGCCAACTGACATTGATTAATCCAGCACTGGCCTTTGATCCAGCCTGGGACCTGACAGTACAATTAACCACTCAGGTTACCCAGGGAACCTGTTTCTCTGACATGTCTAATATTAAAATTATATAAATGGGACTTCATTTTCCAGTTTTACTGATTTAACACAAGAACAAGAAATAGGAGTAGGGCATTTGGCCCCTCAGGTCTGTCCCGCCATTCAATAAGATCATGGCTGATCTGCCCCAGGCCTCAACTCCTCTTCCGTGCCAGCTCCTCATAACCCTCACCTCCCCGATATTTCAAAAAATCTATCTACCTTGTCTTTAAATACTTTCAGTGATCAAGCCTCCACAACTCTCTGGGGTAGAGAACTCCAGGCATTCACTACCCTCTGAGAGAAGAAATTCCTTCGCATCTCAGTTTTAAATTTATGTCCCCTTATTCTGCAACTATGTCCCCTAGTTTGAGATTCCCCCACTAGTGGAAACATCTTCTTAACAACTACCCTGTCAAGCCCCCTCAGAATCTTGTACGTTTCAATAAGATCACCCCTCATTCTTCTAAACTCTAATGAATAAAGGTCTAACCTGTTTAGCCGTTCTTGGTAAGTCAACCTTTTCATCCCGGGAATCAGCCTAATGAATCTCTTTTGAACTGCTTCCAATGCTAGTATATCCTTTCTTAAATACGGGGACCAAAACTATACACAGTACTCAAGGTGTGGCCTCACCAACACCCTGTACAGTTGTAACAAGACTTCTGTATTTTTAAACTCCAACCCCGAGCAATACAGGCCAAAATTCCATTTGCCTTCTTAATTACTTGCTGCATGTGCATGCTAACTTTTTGTGTTTCATGCACAAGAACACCTGGATCCCTCTGTGCTGCATTTTTTTGGAGTCTCTCTCCATTTAAATAATAGTCTGTCTTTTGATTCTTCCTACCAAAGTGCATGACCTCACACTTTCCTACATTAAACTCCATCTGCCAAGTTTTTGCCCACTCACTCAACCTATCTATATCCCCTTGCAGGTTCCTTATGCCCTCATCACAGCATGCCCTCCCACCTATTTTTGTATCATCAGCAAATTTGGATACATTACACTCTGCCCCCTCCTCCAAATCATTAATATAGATAGTAAATAATTGAGGCCCTAGTACTGATCCTTGTGGCACTCCGCTAGTTACATCTTTCCAACCTGAAAAAGACCCATTAATCCTGACTCTGTCTTCTGTGTGTTAACCAATCCTCAACCCATGCGAATGTGCTACCCTCAATACCGTGAGCTCCTATCTTGTGCAATAACCTTTTATGTTTGCATTTGGATCTTGCCTGTGTTCACACCAGCATTGACTCACAGTCTGGTGACGTTAAAATTCTCACCTTGTTTTCAAATTCCTTCTTGGACCCTCTACCTCTGTAATCTCTTTCAGCCCTAACCATTCGAGATATCTGCACTCTTCCACTTGTAGCCACTTGTGCATTCCTGCTTTTAATCATTCCACCATTGGTAGCTGTGCCCTTAACTGCCTAGGTCCTAAGCTCTGGAATTCCCTCCTTCTCTGTCTCTCTACCTCTTTTCTCCTAGGCCACCTGTCCTTATATCTCAGTGTCAAATTATGCCTGATAATACTCCTGTGAAGTACCTTGGGAGTGTTCTACTACGTTAAAGGCACTATACAAGTGCAAGTTGTTGTTGGATTGTTTAATAGGCTCTGTCTTGGGAGAGGGGCAATTGGCAGAATTATTAGTAAGAAGCCCTATTTTGTGAAGCTGTTTTTCCAGTACTACTTTGCCGTTATTGATCAGTGTGAACTGATTGGCTGTGTGACCATGGGGAGCATCACAGCAAAGCCCTGTCCTCACCTGATGACTGAAAGAGTGGGAATCACAGCTCTTTTTTCCCCTCTCTACCTAACCTGGGGTAACACTGCCCTGGCTGAGAGCAGTTAACAGTATGGAGTGGGGATTGAAACTGGGGTACCTACTGTTATCTGTTGTGGCTCAATACCCACTGGTTAAGCCATTAAAGAAGCACAACTCAAAGGTTGGTCACTGCCCAAGTAGCAGCAATGAGCAAGGCTGAGATTTTATTTATAAATTGGTGGTCGGGCTTTAGAGTTTCAGATTACATTTTTCGCCCATGAGTATTTGTGTATGAAAAAAGAAAGGACTTACATAATGCCCATGATGTCAGAACATCATCCAAAGTGGCTTACAGCTACTGAAGCAAATTTGAAATGAAACCACCATTACTATGTAGGAATATGGCCTTATTACTGATGACAAAACACATGAAATAGTCACCTTGGTGAGGAACTGAACTTTGTTGTCACAGATACACAAGGGCAGTTCCTATATTACAGCAGGAAAGTGGACTGGAGATTGTGCACATTATATTACTTCATGTGGGGCCTCTTTCCTTTAATAAGTTTGGTAAAGGGACATGGTTGCCATGGTACCACTTTGTATACAGAAAAGAGTGCAATGACATGATTGACTGTAGCATAAAGTCATTGTACTGCTTGCCAATTGCTTGTAACATTATAATTTATCATCATTGTTTTTAACTAAAAAAATGAGAGAAAGCATGCCAGAAAAGTTCAGGCTTGATCAGATGATGTTGGAGTATGAAAGGCCTTATGCCACTGTTTAACAAATAAAGGCCGCTTACAGAGAACAGCTGAGTAATGTAGGTTTGATGTGAGATGGGTGCTCCACAGTTTAGCCCTATTACCTTTGGGAGTCAGGGAGAGGAATAGTGCCCACTGTAAGGGGAGATTAGCTGCAGGGTAATGTTGCCTATGCCTCTGAACTACAAGTCCCACTCAAGAGCTTGAGCACAAAAATCAAAGCTGAGACTCCAGTGCAGCACTGAAGGAGCATTGTACTGTCAAAGATGCTGCCTTTCAGATAGGATGTTAAACCAAGGCCTCATTTGCCAGCTCATTTCGAAGAAGAGCAGGAGAGTTATCTCGGTGTCCTGGCCAATATTTATCTCACCAATCAACATTACAAAAATCTCATTGCTTTTTGTGGGAGTTTGTGATCGCAAATTAGCTGTCACCTTTCTGACATTACAACAATGATTACGCCTTGCACTTCATTGGCTGTAAGGCACTTTGAGACATCCAGTGGTCGTGAAAAGCGCTATATAAATGCAATTCTATTTTCTTTCTTGCTCAATAGGAGCATTCTCACCTCTGAATCAAAAAGTTGTGAGTTCAAGGCTCACTTTAGGGTGTTGAGCATATTATCCAGGCTGATACTCCCAATGTAGAAATGGGGGAGCTGCCATCTGCCAGATGAGGTGTTAAATCGAGACCCCATCTGTCCTCTCAGATGGGCAAAAAAAATCATGTTGATTTTGAAGAGTCAGTAAATTCTCCCCAGTCTCCTGGCCGACATTTATCCCTCAAATAATATCACTAAAAACGCATGATCTGGTTGTCTCTCACATTGCTGTTTCTGGGAGCTTTCTGTGCATAAACCAGTTTACACATGAAACAAGAAATAGGAGCAGGAGTAGGCCACACAGCCCATCAAGCCTGCTCCAGCATTCAATATGATCATGGCTGATCTTGGGCTTCAAATCCATTTCCCCACCTACTCCCATATCCCTTAATTCCCTGAAAGACCAAAAATCTATCCATCCCAGCTTTAAATGTATTCAACGATGGAGCATCCACAACCCTCTGGGGTAGAGAAGTGATTACACTTCAATAACGCTCGTAAAGCACTTTGGGATGTCCTGAGGTTGTGAAACATAGTTGCTAAATGCAATACCTTTCCTTACAGTGCAAAATGTTTATGGGGGCGGCCTCGAATATCCATAGAGTTGATACATTCCACCCATCAATCACAGGAAGTGGCCTTTACAGTATTGATAATTGGTATGAAGTTAACCACCAATCTTTTATGTGTTGGCCAGGGGCTGCAGCCAAACTGCTGACACATAGGCAAAAGCCTTTTGAACTGAAGTAACCTGAGTTCAGTCACTGGCCTGAGCTGGCTGGAATCCTTTTGAATTAGCTGAGTTTCATGAAAAACAAGGGAAATGTGATAAGACACAAGTCCTTATTTAGAAAAGGAGTAATGAGGTAATGCTACCTAAGCCCTTGGGACAGAGCCAATGAGAAGATGCCACAGACTAGGCAAGCAGGCCTAAACCAACGGGAGAGAAACAGCACAGCTTGAAGAGATAAGATTCGGAATAAGAATGGAGAATCTCGGGCGTGGAGCCAGCGAAGACCCCAGAGACCAACCATCACGGAAGTGGAAGAACCTATGTCAGCAACGTAGAGACGACATCGAAAGAGAGAGAGAACGGAACGCCTGGCCAGCGTCAGCTCTCCTTTTCGAGTATTAGCTTTTATATTCTGTGACTACTCAGGGAGTGTCAGAGAAACCTAATGGGTGTGCATTTAGATCCTAGTTTGGGTATAAGACTGTATAACCTGCTGCAAACTGCATGGCTATATCTAACCAGACGTATAAGCTATATGTATATGATCTAACGATGTGAATAAAGCGAATTGAGAGTTAAGAGAGAATTGACTCTTCTCTTTGTATTAAGCCAATAACTGTTACCGGTGACCTCCGGTCAACATATGTTTACCTTGAAAAATATTTATTCGCCAATTTTCTGCCCATGTTTTACTTCTGTGTCCAGGTACTCAAAACTTCTATCAGAAAGTCAATGGCATCTGGATCTTTTTGCATAATTGAGAAGCCTCTTCCCAGGTAGCCCTGTGTCCTGCACTTTAATCTTCTGAAGAGTTTCACAGAATCTTTACAGTGCAGAAGGAGTTTTGTCAATGTGGTTTTTTTTATATTTGTTCATGGGACCATGGGTGTCACTGCCCAGGCCAGCATTTACTCCATCCCTAATTGCCCTAGTTCAGAGGGCATTTAAGAGTCAACCACATTGCTGTGGATCTGGAGTCACATGTAGGCCAGACCAGGTAAGGACAGCAGATTTCCTTCCCTAAAGGGCATTACTGAACCAGACAGGTTTTTACAACAATTGACAATGGTTTCAAAGTCATCATTAGACTTTTCATTCCAGATTTTCATTGAATTCAAATTCCATCATCTGCCATAGCAGGATTTGAACCCAGGTCCCCAGAGCATTACTAGTCCAGCGACAATTTCACTATGCTGTCACCTCCCCTTGTCAGCTGGATTTAGTTGGTAGCTGCCTTGCCATTGGATTTCTGTATAAGAAAGCTCTACAATACAGAAGTAATACATTGCATGAAACACTCTGAGAGATTTATGTAAATTATTTAAATATTTACATGTGCTTTACATTTATTCTCTGACTAACCTATTTTCCCACTATGAGTATGAAGAAAATTGCTTTCTTGTTACCAAGCAATTCATAAGATTAGCTGGGTGGAAAGTAAATCCCATTTCTGTCTTATTTGCTGGTGTCCCTTTAAGTCAGTGAAAATAACCATTTAAATAGTACCTTTAACATAGTAAAACATCCCAATGCACTCCACAGGAGAGTTATCAGACAAATTTTGATATCAGCCACATAAAAAGATATTAGGACAGGTGACCAAAAGCTTGCCCAAAGAAGTAAGTTTTAAAGGATGTATTAAAGAAGTGAGAGGAAGAGAGGTTTAGGAGAATATTCCAGAGTTTAGAGCCCGGACAAACGAAAACGTAGCCACCAATGGTGTGCCACAGAAAATTGGGAATGCACAAGAGGCCAGAATTGGAGAAACAGAGTTCTTGGAGAGTTGCAGGGATGGAGGAGGATGCAGAGATAGGGAGGGGTGAAGTCAGGCAGAGATTTAGACATAGATCAGAATTTTAAATTTGTGGTGTTCCTGGATCGAATGCCGATGTAAGTCACTGAGCACTGCAGGATTTGGGTAGGAATAGGATAAGAGTAGCAGAGTTTTGGAACAGTTGAAGTTTACAGAGGCTGGAAGGTAGAGACTGGCCAAGAGGGCATTGGAATAAGCCTTAGTAACAAAGGCATGGGTAAGGATTTCAGCAGCAGGTGAACTGAGGCAGGAATGGGGACTGGCGATGTAGTGATATGAAAATAGGCAGTCTTTGTGATGGTGAGGATTTGGGCTTGGAAGCTTAATTCGGTTAAATTGGATGCTGAGGTTATGAACAGTCTGCTTTAGCCTTAGACAGTGGCCAGGGAGAGGGATAGAACCAGTGGTTAGGAAATTGAGCTTGTGACAGAGGGCAAAGACCTTAGTTTTTCCAATGCTTAATTGGAGGAAATTTCAGCTCATCCAATACTGGATGTCAGACTAACAGTATAATAAATCAAAGGCATTGGAAGGATCGCAAGAAGTGATAATGAGGTAGATCTGAGTGTTAATATACATATGGAACTTGATGTTGTGCTTTCAGAGAATGTCACTGAAGGTTAGCATGTAGATGATAAATAGGAGGGAATTAAGGATAGATCCTTGGGAGGCTCCGGTGATAATGGAATGAGGAGGGAAACCTTTGCAGGTTATTCTCTTTTTTTAATTCATTCATGGAATATGAGCATCACTGGCTGGGCCAGCATTTATTGCCCAACCCTAATTGCCCTTGAGAAGGCGGTGGTGTGCTGCCTTCTTGAACGGTGCAGTCCCTGTGGTGTAGGTACATCCACAGTGCTGTTAGGGAGGGAATTCCAGGACTTTGACCCAGCGACAGTGAAGAAACAGCGACATATTTCCAAGTCAGGATGGTGAGTGGCTTGGAGAGGAACTTCCAGGTGGTGGTGTTCTCATCTGTCTTCTGCCCTTGTTGTTCTAGATGGTTGCAGTCGTGGGTTTGGAAGGTGCTGTCTAAGGAGCCTTGGTGAGTTCCTGTCGTGCTGCCACTGTGCATTGATGGTGGAGGGAGTGAATGTTTGTGGATGGGATGCCAATCAAGCGGTCTGATATGTCCTGGATGGTATCAAGCTTCTTTAGTGTTGTTAGAGTTGCACTCATCCAGGCAAGTGGGGAGTATTCCTTCACACTCCTGGCTTGTGCCTTGTAGATGGTGGTCAGGCTTTGGGGAGTCAGGAGGTGAGTTACTCGCCACAGGATTCCTAGCCTCTGACCTACTCTTGTAGCCACAATATTTATATGGCTATTCCAGTTCAGTTTCTGGTCAATGATAACTTCCAGGATGTTGATAGTGGGGGATTCAGCGATGGTAATGTCATTGAGTGTCAAGGGATGATGGTTAGATTCTCTCTTGTTGGAGATGGTCGTTGCCTGGCACTTGTGTGGTGTGAAGGTTACTTGCCACTTGTCAGCCCAAGCCTGGATATTGTCCAGGCCTTATTGCATTTGGCCATGGACTGCTTCAGTATCTGAGGAGTCATGAACATTGTGCAGTCATCATCGAACATCCACACTTCTGATGTCTTATGACGGAAGGAAGGAAGATCATTGATGAAGCAGCTGAAAATGGTTGGGCCGATGGCACTAACCTGAGGAACTCCTGCAGTGATGTCCTTGCACTGAGATGACTGACCTCCAACAACCACAACCATCTTCCTTTGTGCTAGGTATGACTCCAACCAGCGGGGAGTTTTCCCCTTGATTCCCATTCACTCCAGTTTTGCTAAGGCTCCTTGATGCCACACTCAGTCAAATGCTGCCTTGATGTCAAGGGCAGTCACTCTCACCTCACCTCAGGAGTTCAGTTCTTTTGTTCATGTTTGAACCAAGGCTGTAATGAGGTCAGGAGTAGAGTAGCCCAGGCGGAATCCAAATGGAGCATCAGTGAGCGGGTTGTTGCAAGTGCCACATGAAAGCACTGTTGATGACCCCTTCCATCACTTTACTGATGATCGAGAGTAGACTGATGGGCGATAGTTGGCTGGGTTGGATTTGTCCTGCTTTTTGTGTACAGGACATACCTTGGTAATTTTCCACATTAGAACCATAGAAAAGTTACGGTGTAGGAAGAGGCATCGTGCGCCGGTCAAAAAAGAAGCTAGCCACTCAGTTTAATCCAACTTTCCAGCGTCTAGTCCGTAGCCTTGCAGGTTACAGCACTTCAGATGCAGATCCAGGTACCATTTAAATGAGTTGAGTGTTTCAGCCTCAACCACCAATTTATTCAGTGAATTCCAGATGCCCACCACCCTCTGGGTGAAAAGGTTTTTCCACATGTCCCCTCTAACCCTACTACCAATCACCTTAAATCTTGCCCCCTGGTAATTGACCCCTCAGCTAGGGGAAACAGGTCTTTCCTGTCCAACCTATCTAGGCCCCTCATAATTTTGTACACCTCAATTAGGTCACCCCTTAGCCTCCTCTGTTCTAAGGAAAACAAAAAAACACATAGCCAGATAGATGCCAGTGTTGTAGCTGCACTGAACAACTTGGCTAGGGGTGCTGCAAGTTCTGGAGCATAAGTCTTCAGTAATATTACTGGGATATTGTCAGGGCCCATAGCCCTTGCAGTATCCAGTGCCTTCAGCTGTTTCTTGATATCACATGGAGTGAATCGAATTGGCTGAAGACTGGCATCTGTGATGGTGACCTCCGAAGGGGGCCAAGATGGATCATTTACTCGGCACTTCTGGCTGAAGGTGGAGGGTGGGGATATTTGTGGAGCCCCCTCTAGTGAGTTGTTTAATTTCCACCACCATTGACGACTGGTTGTGGCAGGACTGCAGAGCTTAGATCTGATCCGTTGGTTGTGGAATTGCTTAGCTCTGCCTATCACATGCTGCTTATACTGTTTGGCATGCAAGTAGTCCTGTGTTGTAGCTTCACCAGGTTGACACCTTATTTTTAGGAATGCTGGTGCTGCTCCTGCACTCTTCATTGAACCAGGGTTGATCCCCTGGCTTGGTGTTAATGTTAGAGTGGGGGATATGCCGGGCCATGGGGTTACATACAGATTGTGGTTGTGTTCAATTCTGCTGCTGCTGATGGCCCACAGCGCCTCATGGTTGCCCAGCTATGAGGTGCTAGATCTGTTCAAAATCTATCCCATTTAGCATGGTGGTAGCGCCACACAACATGATGGAGGGTATCCTCAATGTGAAGGCAGGTCTTTATCTCCACAAGGGCTGTGCAGTGGTCATTCCTTCCAATACTGTCACATCCAGAGGCATCTGTGGCAGGCAGGTTGGTGAGGATAAGGTCAAGTATATTTTTCCCTCACTACTTGCAACAGGCCCAGCCTAGCAGCTATGTCCTTTAAGACTAGGCTAGCTCAGTCTGTAGTGGTGCTACCGAGCCACTCTTGATGGAAATTGAAGTTCCCCACCCAGAGTACATTTTGTGCCCTTGCCACCCTCAGTGCTTCCTCCAAGTGGTGTTCAACATGGAGGAGCACTGATTCATCAGCTGAGACTGGGGTGAAGGGGGTGGCGGGGGGCAGAGGGGAGGTGGTTCATGGTACGTGGTAATAAGCAGAAAGTTTCCTTGCTCACGTTTGACCTGATGCCATGAGATTTCATGGGCTCCAGAGTCAGGAGTCTATGTTGAGGATTCCCAGGGCAACTAATTCGGCAGGGGGAGGGGACACAGAATGTTAGCAGAATAGGGACACATCACAATACAGTAAAACAATCAAGTCAGAGGGAGTACAGCTACAATAAGCTTCAAGGGAGTAAGGCAAGGCTGGATGGCCTCTATTTTAATGCCAGGAGTATTACAGGTAAAACGGATGAGTTAAGGGTGAGAATTGACATGTGGAATTGTGATATAGTAGCCATTACTGAGACATGGTTGAGGGAAGGGCAGGATTGGCAGCTCAACATTCCGGGGTATAGAATCTTCAGGCGAGACAGGGGAGGGGGTAAAAGAGGAGGAGGCATTGCATTATTAGCTAAGGAGTCCGTTACTGCAGTAAGGAGAGATGAGATCTTGGAGGGGGCATCGAATGAAGCTTTGTGGGTAGAGCTTAGGAATAAAAAAGGGGCAACCACATTATTAGGTGTTTATTATAGGCCCTTAGATAGTCATCGGGAAATTGAGGAGCAAATATGTGCACAATTCATGGAGGTGTGTAAAAACAGTAACAGTTGGGTAATTATATTAGGTGATTTCAACTTTCCCAATTTTAATTGGGACAGACATAGTGTTAAGGGCTTGGATGGAGTGGATTTCTTGAAATGTGTACAGGAGAACTTTTTAGGTCTATATGTAGAGGGTCCAACAAGGGACGGTGCATTGCTGGACCTAATTCTGGGGAATGAAGCTGGACAGGTGGCTGAGGTGGTGGTGGGCGAGCATTTTAGTGATAGCGACCACAACATGGTACAGTTTAAGTTTGTTATGGACAAAGAAATCAACAAGTTGCAAAAAGATGTTTTGGATTGGAGGAGAGTGAATTCTAGTAAAATAAGGCAGGATCTGGCCAAGGTGGACTGGAAACAGTTACTTGTGGGGAAATCTACAGAGGAACAGTGGGGGATGTTCAAAAACGAAATAGGGAGAGTACAGGCTCAACATGTTCCCTCCAGGGTGATAGGAAAGAGTAACAAGCCCAAAGAACCATGGATGACCAGAGATATTCAGGTTACAATGAGAAGGAAAAGAGAGGCTTTTAGCAGGTACAAGGGAAGCAAATCAGCAGAGGCATTAGTGGAGTACAGACAGTGCAGGGTGGAGCTTAAGAAAGCAATTAGGGGAGCAAAGAGGGGATATGAGAAAGCTCTGGCTGGTAAAAGTAGGCAAAATCCCAAGATATTCTGTAAGTATATGAATGGGAAGAGGATAACCAGGGAAAGAGTAGGGTCCATAAGGGACCAAGGGGGCAACCTATGGGTGGAGCCAGAGGACATCACTAGAGTATTGAATGAATACTACACTTACATCTTCACCCAAGAGAATGAGGATGAAGGTTTTGAACTCGGGGAGATAGACAACGAGGTTCTTAAGCAAATTGATATAGGGAGTGACAAGGTATTGGAGGTGTTGGCAGGCTTAAAAGTGGACAAATCTCCAGGTCTGGATGATTTGTGTCCCAGGCTGCTGAGGGAGGCAAGGGAGGAGATCGCATGGGTTCTGACCCAAATTTTTAATTCCTCTCTGGCCACGGGGGAGGTGCCAGAGGACTGGAGAACAGCTAATGTGGTTCCGCTATTTAAGAAGGGTTATAGAGATAAGCCAGGGAACTACAGGCCAGTGAGTCTCACGTCAGTGGTAGGGAAACTATTGGAGAAATTTCTGAAGGAGAGTGTCTATCTCCACTTGGAGAGGCAAGGTTTCATCAAGGATAGTCATGGCTTTGTCAGAGGGAGGTCATGCCTAACAAATTTGATTGAATTTTTTGAGAAGGTGACCAGGTGTGTGGATGATGTTTGTGCAGTAGATTTAGTTTATATGGATTTTAGCAAAGCCTTTGACAAGGTCCCACATAGAAGACTTATAAAGGCAGCAAAGGCACATGGGATACAGGGTAATTTGATAAGGTGGATTCAAAATTGGCTTAGTTGTAGGAGAGAGAGGGTGATGACAGAAGGATGCTTTAGTGACTGGAAGCCAGTGTCCAGTGGCGTACCACAGGGATCTGTGCTCGGTCCCCTATTATTTGTCATTCATATAAACGACATAGATGACTATATGGGGGGTAGGATTAGTAAGTTTGCGGATGACACAAAGATTGGCCGGGTGGTTAACAGTGAGGTTGAGTGTCTTGGGCTACAGGAAGATATAGGCGGGAGGGTCAAATGGGCAGATAAGTGGCAAATGGAATTTAACCCTGAAAAGTGTGAGGTGGTACACTTTGGAAGGAATAATTTGACAAGGAAGTATTCAATGAACGGCATGGCACTAGGAAGTTTTGAGGAACAAAGGGACCTTAGCGTGTGTGTCCGTAGATCTCTGAAGGCGGAGGGGCATGTTAGTGAGGTGGTGAAAAAGGCATATGGGACACTTGCCTTTATCAATCGAGGCATAGATTACAAAAGTAGGGAGGTCATGTTGGAGTTGTATAGAACCTTGGTGAGGTTGTGATTTGAAATCAAGTCCCCAGACCATTACTCTGGACTACTAATCCAGTGACAATACCACTACACTACACTACACTGCCCCCTCCTTCCAGTTATGGCTGGATGGATAAGAATAGAAATAGGATGATGGAGGAGAGGTGTTGAACAAGGATGGAGTGCCCAACTGTCTCAAAGCCACAGATAAGTTGAGGAGGGTGAAGAGGGACAGTGCACATAGTCATGTAATTTATGTTAAATCCAATATCAGTATGTTGAGGAAAGTACGAGTCTGAAGCCAGTCTGTACTTTAAGACTGACTTATTTCCAAGCCTGCACAGCATAAAAACAGAGTCCTCCAATTCCCTCCTAACTGCCAGTGTGAATGCCTCTTTATACCCTTTCAATGAAGCCAGAACACTTCCCCAATTAGGACAACTGCTTTTAATTATCAACTTACAGCTTGAACTCTATTGCAGCACAATTTCAACATTAATAATTTATGTTAATACTATATTATTGTCAATAGTGTTTAAATATCATTTATACCTAAAAAAAAATCTTTGATGATAAATATTCCAACACTTGTTTAAGACACTAAAGCTTCCTGTGTAGAAGAATATGAATATATATGGTAGATTTCTGAATATATCTCAGTTTGAAAATGGGTACTACATCCTACAGCAAGCGTGCCTCATTGTCAACTTGTTTAACCAGAATTTAGAAAATGCAGATTTTCTGCTTATTTCAATCAGGTTCCCCCTCTTGATTGCAAATTGAGTTGATGTTTGAGTCTCTGTGCACCAATCCATTGTGGGTGGAGCTTAATTCAACGTGGAAAATGTGATCTTCCAGCAATTAATTCCAAAAGTTGGACTGTTGACAGAATCGATAAGCCTGCTAGAAACTGAGTGATAAATAACATAGAGGGACCAATTCCAGCCTGCGTTAATATTCACAGTAATAACTTATCACATTGTTTTAACTAATCTTATTGTTTTAATTGCTGAATGGAATTTATTTATTTCAAAGATCTCTGGTGGTTTTTTAGGTCCCATGAGATCACTTTTAATTTTCCTTTAATTTCCTACTTTTTCCCACTTTGGCAATTCTTTTATTGGTTAATCAACCCTCAGATTGTCTATTAATAAACATGAACATCCATCACTGCAGTAGGACGGTGAATATTCAGATCTGTTTAGCACATTTTGGTCTGGCACTATACTACAATTTATTTCCCTCAATCTATTATTGGCCTCCAACTATCTGCACACTCCCTTTTTTGGGTCATATGCGTAAATCACAACACTATGATTGCTGGGCCTGTTAGTTAAGTGACTGATCTGGTTGGTTAAAGGCACACTCAACTGTGAAACAACATGACCCAAGTGTTAGAGTTAAAGCTTCACTCCACTGAAAACACATCCAGTCTGAGAGGGGAGAAAAGAAGGAACTTGTGTTAGCTGTTATCTTTGGTTTCTTGTAAACCTCCTCTGGCCTGGGTTTCAGTAGTACACTGAAAATAAGGAGTTTTCAAAACAATCTGATTTTACTTTTTTTTACCTTGAACTGAGAAAATAATTGCACAAGAGAAATGAAAGATGGAACTGAGAATAGTTAAAAGCTAAGTGGTACAGAATCGATCAGCAGTGAAGAGATCTTCCTTGTTATTTCAAGACAAATGCTGGGGGAAAATTCGAATATGAACCAGAGGTGCCCCACACTTTTCGTCTCCCACGTCTCAGAGACTCCCTCTGATGATAAACAAAATCCCGGACTGGGATGTCGACCAGTGAACTTATGGGATGGGTTGTCTGTCGCTCACCTCGATCTCAGGAGAGCCTCTCTCACTGACTCCAGAAACAACCTGGTGACATTGGTCTGGGGCGTCTTGCAGAAGGAAGAGGAGGATTCGGAGAACGACACAGATGATCCTCAGATGAAGCCGACCAAAATCACCGGAGCTATCCCCTACATGAGCAGGCCAATGGCTGTCTTCTGCCTGGTACTGAACATCATACTCCCTGGATCAGGTATACATATTTAAATAAAAATCAAAAGAATTGCTTTATCCAACTTTGTTTTTTTTAACTATGCGCCTTTATCTTGAATGGATTTAATAATGAACTGCTTCTTAAAGGAACATTGTGTTTATGAGAAAAGTGTTTTGTGCATTTTTTTGAATAAAATCTTTCTTTGCCAACTTTCTCCATTTGTTTCCTCCTGAATGCGTGGATTCCTTAATGAGTACCAAATCCACAGGTCCTGGATATTCTTAGTAACTTGCCTAGATATCCATTCATGTCTGAACTTGGGCAAGTGAATGGTGGGAAGCTATTCCTCTCCATAGTGCATCGCATTTGATTTCTGCACATTCAGCCATTTTCAGCATGTTTGCTGAAAGCAGCAGTGGGCCAATCCAGGGCACTGAGGTCAATTGTGGTAATCTTACCACTCCATCTGAACAGGTTGGAGATTAAGGCTTAGGCTGGTCTGTCTGACTGAAATACTCTCTGTTTTAGCCAGCTTTAGTCCTAGCAAACATATTTGTGAGAGGGAAAAGATTCAAAATATGTAATATTGAGGCAATGCCCTGATTTACCATACATTGCGTCCTGTGTTTGTAAAGAAATTTTCTTTTCAAAAGTTGACCAAATATGAAAACTTTCCTCAACCAAAATAAAACATAGACTTGCAATTATATAGCACCTTTCATGACCTCTGGATGCCCTAAGGCACTTTACAACCAATGAGTTGCTTTTCACTATTGTGGGTAATGTAGTGATAAAATTGTGCACAGCAAGGACCCACAAAAACTAATGTGATGATAAACCTGTTTAAGTAATGTCGCTTGAGGGATGAATATTAATCAGGGCACGGAGAGAACTCCCAGCTCTTCATCAAATAGCGCCACCTGAGAGAGAAAAAGGTTTAACATCTTATCCGAAAGACTATACCTCAAACAGTGCAGCAGTCCCTCCATACTGTACTGGAGTGTCACCTGAGATTTTGTGCTCAAGTCTCTGGAATTGGATTTGCACAAAAATTAACTCAGAGGAGAGAGCGTTACAAACTGAGCCAAAGCTGAAACTTTCAGATATGTCAAATATTGTTTGATTGGATCCTTGCTGGAGATTGGGGTGGGAAGTGAAGTGAAACCAGCTGCAGAGTGGCACTTTTTAAAGAATAAAATTTTCAAAGCCGGAGTTGTTGTTTTTCTGCCCTATTGTGTTCTGAAAATGAGGTCTCCTGGAAACAGAAGTGAGGCAAAGAGTCAGGTAGGTTGAAATCATGCAGGGAAAGCCACATAAATGTTTTGGTTCTTGCTAGAGAACTGACATCTCTTGTTTATGGAGTCCAAGGTCCAGTGTGTGCCACATGAGTGATTTAATAATGTTGATACTGAGCAGAACCTGGAAGACTGTGGTACACGACAGGCACCCAAACATCAAGAATGATTTCAATGTGTGGTTCCACCTATAAAAGGAAGCACTTACATTTATAAAGCACTTTTCATGACCTCAGGAAATCCCAGAGCGCTTTACAGGCAATGAAGTACTTTTGAAGTGTAGTCACAGTTATAGGAAATGCAGCAGCCAATCCTTGTACAGCAATGTCCCATTAACTGCCATATAGCAGTGATAACGTAAATCTGATGCTGACTAAGGGGAGAACTCTCTTTCTCTTCTTCAAAGCAGTGCTATGGGGTCTTTAACGTCAATCTGAAAGGACACTCCCTCAGTGCTGCACTGGAGTATCAGCCTGGATAATGAACTCAAGTCTTTGGAGTGCAGCTTAAACCCAGGACCTTCAAATTCAGAGGCAAGTGTGCTACCCACTGAGACACAACTGCCATCTTGCTACCTTGATTGGCTAGTTCTCCAAAGACACTTTCAGCAAGTAAATGCATTGGGCATCTAGAGTGGTGAATGCAATATTCACGAGGACTGCTGGAAAAGCTGATTTAGACTAAAATTGCCCTGAAGAAAATCTTTGTTGGCTAATAAGAAATAATAGAACAGTGCAATGTATTAAAGAAAATCACACACAAATATACAAGCAAATTTACTATAGCATGGCACATATGCAAAGGCAAGCTTTCAGTGTGACTTCTGTTGTTAGAAATTGATTTGTGGAAGTTGCACGTTGAAATGGTGTGAAGCATTAGTAGTCTAAGCAGACCAAAACAGCAATCGCCCAATTTTTCACCAGAGGGCACTGTTATCCCTGTTGAAGGATTCATTCACGTGCACAAGCACTTAACTCAAGTCAGATTGAGTGTGATCATTCAATAAAATATTATTCTTGGCTCTTTGAGAAAACTTTCACATTTAATAAATTTTGAACTATTTAATGAATAATATTTTACATTTGTGTGGCAGTTTCACCACCAATGTGTGTTGTGTGTTGGGGCTGGAATCACCCTGTGTAATGCATGTGGGGCAGTTGCTGAACTGCTGTATCCGCCTCAGTCTTTGCTCAGGCATTGTGATCTTTCCTCCCCAGTGAGATTCCTTTCCTATTCCCCAGTCAGTCTCTGCAATTTTGGGTGTGATGACTTGACAGAGCAGACAAGTTTCAACAAGAAACATATAAACTTTATTACAGAGAGCTTTTCAGGTGCTAAATGCTCGATCAGCACTCTTGTCAGGAAGGCCCACCCCCCAGATTGCCCGCGCTTAAGGCTCATTGGTTGGAGCCTCCCAGATCATCACGTGACCCCTGATAGACAGCAGGAGAGGCTATATCTTCAGGTACTACATTTTGTTCCCCTTTAGTTTTTTTTACAATTTCTATTTAAAGGGAAACATTTTATGTTTCCAACAACATATACATATATACAACTTCAGGTGATTAAAGATCAAGTCTCTAAGGTGCTCTCCTTGTATGGCTAGAGCGGCGTTGCTCTACCACTTGAGGTTCCTCAACAGGATTGACAGGATCTGGAACTGCAGCATGAGACACATCATTAGAAAGTAGCAGTTCTGGGCTTGGCAACCCTAAAGAGATATCGGGCATGTCTATTCTAGGTTGACCTGTCACCTCAGGAATTGACGGTTTGATGTTAATCACAGGCGGAATAGTTGGTTGTTGGAATGTCTCTCTAACACAAATATGATTTATATGCTTATGAATGATTCTACCTTCTACTTGTACTTGGAAAGATAATGGACCACTCTCTGAGATAATGGTTCCAGGAACCCAACAAGGTCCACTTCCGAAATTTTGCACAAATATCATGTCACCTACACTGAATGTGCGAGCTTTGCTGTATATATCGTGGTTCAGTTTTTGATTACTCTGATTCCGCTCTACCTTCCCCTCTAAATTTGGAAACACCAGGCTTAACCGTGTACATAGGCAATGTTTCATCAATAATTCAGATGGTGTTGAACCCGTAGTTGAATGTGGTGTATATGATAATGGAGAAGAAAGGGGGAAGTCTAGATTCTAGAGTACCTTCTGATAACCTCTTCATACCAGACTTGAAAGTTTGTACAGCTCTCTCAGCTAAACCATTCGATGAGGAGTGGCAAAGGGCTGTTTTAATATGTCTGATTCCATTCAGGTCCATGAATTTCTGAAACTCTGTGCTAGTAAAGGCTGTACCGTTATCAGAAACGATGATTTCAGGTAGGTCACACAAGCTGAAACAGTGACGCAGCTTCTCAGTAGTTGTACTCGATGTTGGTGATTTGACTTCGTATACATTCATCCACTTAGAATGTGCATCTACAATTAACAAAAACATTGTACCCAAGAATGGTCCTACATAATCGATGTGCAGTCTAACCCAGGGTCGACCAGGCCCACAGGTGCAGGGGAGCTGAAATAGGCAGCTTCTGTTGTTGCTGACAATGGAGACAGTGCTTGACCATGCTTTCAATGTCACTGTCAATACCTGGCCACCAGACATAGCTTCGCGCAAGCATTTTCATCTTCGCTATGCCTGATATGTACTATGAAGCTCTGTCAAGAGTGGTTCTCTACCTTGTGATTTAAAAAAAAATTATGCATTCATGGGATGTGGGCTTCGCTGGCTGGGCCAACATTTATTGCCCATCCATAGTTGCCATTGAGAAGGTGGTGGTGAGCTGCAATCCATGTTGTGTAGGTACATCTCCAGTGCTGTTAGGAAGGGAGTTCCAGGATTTTTACCCAGTGACAGTGAAGGAACGGGGATATGTTTCCAAGTCAGGAATTGCTAGATGGGAAAAGACTAAGGTCCATCTAATTTGCCCTGTACCATGATAAAACAATAGTAGAGTTGTTGTCTAATTACAACAATCAATCTCTATCAACCCATCTACAACAGACACAGATATGGTGAGAAATGCAGTAGAATATGACACCTTGAAACAGGCGTCTGACGTCCCCTTTTTAATAGTTAATAGCCATATTTTCCATATCATTATTTTTTGTAAGTCAGAGGATGTGCTGAGTCCAAAGCTGGGAATATTATACCGTATAAAACACAATTTATCATTCTACTGTTAAGGTGCAGATATGTGTCCCTTTATGCCTACAAAGCCTAACTGTGGTTGAATTAAATGCTAGGTTCCTATAGAAGTGGTGAAGAGCTTTGGGAACCATAGGCTCAGAATCACTTGTTCCTTCCGATCGTGTTACGCTTACTATGACATATTTTAAATTGTTCACATTCTGTATCCTCAATATGTTATTTTCTCAATGAAATCAATCTATTTTACATTTGAATAAATTAATAATTAAAATATCTAATCTAATCTGTCTCTCTATCATAATTTGTACCTATGCAACTTCAGATTTCTGAGGCACATTTCAAAATAAGTGTAAAGGAACAAAGGAGCATTTTAGGAACAAAAAAATACCAGAGCCAGAGTATCTGCAGTCCCTTAATTAACACCTTCATAAGAAGCCGGAATTAATTCAACCACAAATAGGCTTTGCAGCCTTAAAGGAACGCATACCTGCACTTTAGTGGTAGAATGATAAATTTTGTTTTATATGGTACAATATTCCCATCTTTTTAACGCAGCACACATGTTGACTTACCAAAAATAGTGTTATGAAAAGTCAGTCTACAGATATACTGTATATAATAAGACACTTTGTCATAAATCAATTAATTTACTATGCACAAAATACAGCTTTTATATTTTGACAGCCTGAACTTTTTGCCAACTTTACCATTATAATTTCCTGAGTCTATAATTGTAATGGGAACTGATTATATAAACTTGTCATGCAACAATCATACCCTCCTGCCAGAGGAGGCGCTGCTGTGCCTCACCACTGCTGTGGGTGCCACGGAATAGTGAGACGGGGAAAAGAGCCAGCAGTGATCCAACATCAGATCAGCCATAATCTTCAAATTGTGGAGCAGACTCAAGGGGCTGAATGGCTTGACTCCTGCTCCTAATTGATACGTTCATATGATCGTGGGCTGCATATGGGGTGGGCATTGTGGGGAAAGAGTGACTCTCCACAGGTCTCTTCCCCTTCCAGCACAAGAGCAAGCGTTTTCTCCAACCCTTCACTCTTGTTGCGTTCCATGTCTCCTTCCTCCTCCTCCTCTTTTTATCATTACCCCTGCCTCATCTCCTTTGAACTACCTACACAACCTATTTTTCCCTTGCTCTGCTGTCACTCTACTCACTCAACACTCCCCCATTCCCTCCCCCATTCCCATTTACTGTTCTCTAAGGGTGGGTGACAGGAGACTAGAAGACATGTATGTGGAGCATTAACAAAGAGAAAAGATAACGTTTCTTTGAGAAATCTAATAGCATTCTTTTGATGCTTGGTGATCACTTTTGGCCCTGACAACGTTAAAAGTAAAAACTTGTACTAAGCAAGAGATAAATACTTGAAGTGCTGGAGCAGGTCCAACCTCATTTGCAAAGAGGGGAAAAATGGGTTAACATTTCAGATAGAGAATCCTGCATTATAATTGTTATACCGACAGGGCTGCTGTGAATTTCCAGCAAATGTTGTGTTTATTTCAGATTTCCAGTATTTGCTGTGTTTTTTTAACACATTCCCAAAGCAGCCCAGTAATTGAGATGATACTTAGATTGGAGCATGTATGTGGTGCCTTTATAAATTGCGATAGTTTCATTTCCTATATTTGCTTCATGTTTGAGGCAAGATTGTATGGGGGATGGGACTGGGTGAGCCTAAGAGCTTAGCAACATTCTCTGAGCTCTGCACCTGTTCCTGCTGCTATGCGTTCCTTTAACTAGCAGCTCAGTGCAATTCACTGGAACACACAGGATGCTAAAATACTTGAGCTGCCAGCAGAAGAATCTCCAGACCGCAACAATTAACAAGGTTGTATACTTATTTCTCATGTTTGGAGAGACAATCGTGTAATGGCTTTAGAAAGGGTACATGAGAGGTTTACCAGGGTGTTACCAGGGATGGAGGACTTCAGTTATGGGGGAAAGTTTATGAGAAATTAATAACAGGGTTACAATATATATATACTATATATTACATATATATATGTGATATATATATATGTATATATATATATATAAATAAAGTACTGGGTTTGTGTTTTAAATTAATTTTTACTGGAAATTACTTAAGATTTCACTGTCATGGAAACCAGGCTAGTGAAATCAGTATTTTTAGATACTGTAGGCTAGTTGCAACAAAAAGCCATAGTTGGAAGAGAAAACAAGTGGTATGCAACTGTGCTAGACTTTTCGTTTAACTTTGATTAACTATGATGCTTGCTGAAACACATCTATTCAGTGGTATGTGGGAGCATTAGACTTGTCTGCAGTGTACAATAGCCTGGTTCATCAGCCTGATAAGGGGTAAAAGACAGCTGCACTTGAATGGTCATTGTGAATGCTTGTTAACAGGCCTCATGAACAAGCCTGGGTATAAATAACTGAAAGTGAAATGAATAAATCCTTTTGGAAGATAATGTTGTACCAGAGATAGAATGAATGGTAGACTAGAACTTGTCTGGGATAGACAAGTGAGAGGTGATAAGGAAAAGATGAGGTAAGAATATGACCAGAATACATGTGGAGGTCCAAAAGAATAATAGCAGCAGTGACTGACATCAGAAGGTGGGACATGTAACCCAAAGTTTAGACAAAGAACCTGATGCCCCACAGGGTATTTTGCAATAAAGTAAATCTTCATAGGTCCAAAAGGTCTTGTCAATAATCCATCCAGCCATCACCCCTGAAAAATGGGATAAAGTAAGAGACTTTGGGAAGGTTCATTGCTGAAGATGGTGGATAAGGACTCTGAAGGAAGACTCCAGTCAAACGCTCCTGAGTGGTTTCAGAAGTGGAAAAGACTTGAGCACTGAGAAGAGACAAATAGCTGTTTGTGCATGTCAGCTGTCCAATCTAGACCAGTACTCACTACTTGTCATAGTCAAGTAAGTCACAGTTGTGTGTTTTTGTTGTATAACCAGTAATGTTATATCTCATCTTAAACTCTTATTAAAACTCAACATCCCAGCAAATTGGTTGCACTTAAGTCTTAATTAATTGGTTAACTGATTGGATAGTGATAACTCTCAAGTAACTCTCTAAGTTTAACTCAGAATATCTTTCGAAGATTAAAATTCTTACAGCTGGAAAAGTTAGAAACATTCTCCTTGGAACAGAAAGGTTAAGATGTGACCAAGTAAGTATTTTCAAAATGGCGAGAGGTTTTGATAGAGTGAGTAGGGGAAAAGAAAAAATTCCTTCTGGACAGTAGAACAATAACTACAAGTCACAGATTCAAAAGCATTACCAAACGATCTGGGGGGTTGGGAATGGGGAGATATTTTTTCCCTCAGAGAGTATTCAACGTCTGGAATGCTCTGCCTGAAAAAGTGGCAGAAGCTGATTCCATAAATTATTTTAAAAGCAAGTTGGATAAAGAATGAAAAAATGTACATGGTGTTACGAGACCTGATTTATCTTATCATTGAGTGGGGGCCGGGAACTACGAGTCCCAATAGGCCCCGGGAGTTTCCGCATAGGTGCAGCCCACATTTGTAGTGCCTGGTACTAAGGAGACAGGCCCAGTGTACCTGCATAAAAAGAAAACAGCACAAAAACCCTGATCATGTGACCCGCCATGTTGGAGAAGAGTCCCAGACAGGGGACAGGGAGAGGAGACAGTGAGAGGTCCCAAAGAAGGAACCCAAAGAGGGAAATCAGGGAGAGGGGATAGGCAGAGGTCCCAGAGAGCGAGGGAGAACCGAGGATGGAGCCACTAGGAGGAGGAGGCCACAGGTAGGAACCACCTGGAAGAGGAGCAAGGAGAGAGGCTCCAAGTAGTAGGAGTGATGTGGTTGGCAGGCTTCAATTAGTGAGGGCTTGGGAGAAGCCCATCTGAGAAGGCAGCAGAAGGTTGGTGATTCCGTGCCACAGGCTGTTGGGGCAAAGTGGTATTCTGCTTGCCGTGGCCGAAGAGCTGAAGCTGTGCTTGTGAGTTAGTGCTGGAGCGCAGACTTGGGAATCCAGGGTAACGGAGTCTCGGGAGACAAGTTTGAAACCCTGTGAGGGGTGCAGTCATTGAGGCAGTCCGAGTCGGAGTGTTGTTTGGAGAAATTCCAAGGCTAGATCTTTGAAGGCAAAGACTGGAATTCCTCGTGAGAGAGACAGACTTTCAACGAGATTGGTTGACTCAGTGTTTGCTGATATCTGAGCGGGTGGCTGAAAAATTCGTGGGATCTGTCTTGGTCGCATCAGAAACATAGAAAATAGGAGCAGGAGTAGGCCATTCAGCCCCTTGAGCCTGCTCCGCCATTCAATATGATCATTGCTGATCCTCTATCTCAACGCCATACCCTGGTCTCCCCACCATGCCCCTTGAAACCTTTAGTATTGAGAAATCTATCTATTTCCTCCTTATATATACTCAGTCACTTGGGTCTCCACAACCCTCTGTGGTAGAGAATTCCACAGGTTTACCACCTTCTGAGTGAAGAAGTTTCTCCTCATCTCAGTCCTAAATGGCCTGCACCATATCCTGAGACTGTGATCCCTTGTTCTAGACCCCCCAGCCAGAGGAAACATTATCCCTGCATCCAGCCTGTCCAGCCCTGTCAGAATTTTATATGTTTCAATGAGATCTCCTCTCATTTTTCTAAACTCCAGTAGATACAGACCTAGTTGACCCAATCTCTCCTCATAAGTCAATCCTGCCATCCCAGGAATCAGTCTGGTGAAACCTTGCTGCACTCCCTCTATGGCAAGTATATCCTTTCTTAGGTAAGGAGATCAAAACTGCACTGGTGGTCCCACCAAGGCCCTGTACAGTTGCAGTAAGACATCCTTGCTCCTGTACTCAAGTCTTCTCACAATGAAGGCCAACAAACCATTTGCCTTCTTAACTGCTTGCTGCACCTGCATGCTTGCTTTCAGTGATTGGTGTACAAGGACACCCAGGACCCTTTGTACATCAACATTTTCAATCTATCATGATTTAAATAATACTCTACCATTCTGTTTTTCCTACCGAAGTGGATAACTTCACACTTATTCATGTCATAATGTTATACTGCATCTGCCATGTATTTGCCCATTCACTCAACTTGTCTAGATCAACTTGAAGCCTTTTAACATCCTCCTCACCACTCACATTCCCACCAGGTTTTGTGCCATCAGCAAACTTGGAAATATTACATTTGGTTCCCTCATCCAAATCCTTGAAATATATTGTGAATAGCTGGGACCTAAGCACTGATCTCTGCGGTATCCCACTAGTTACTGCCTGCCACTATTAAAAAGACCCTACTCTCTGCTAACCAATTCTCAATCCATGCTAATGTATTACTCCTTATACTAATTGGATTTAAATCCCAACAACTACATTCTTCCTCTGGTGGGATTTGAACCTATGTCCCTAGAGTATCTAGATTACTAGGCCAGTGATCTTATCGCCAGGCCACCACATTAATTGTTCAGTATAGTGTGTTTGACCACAGTTTGCCTGTTAATTCACATGTACCTCATTTTAACCCTGAATGTTAAAGATAGGTATTGTAAATTGTTTTATCTATCTGACCTTGTACAGTAAAGTGTATTTTGTTTGTTCAAAACTGTGGAATTCTGTGGCTTTATTCTCTTAGCGAGTGTCTTGGATTTCAAATTTTTGTACACTTTAAACAAAATGTTATTGATCCCTAACTAGATCGTATCAAAAACTTGGGGGTCTTGTCCAGGATCATGGCAATGGTTGCACACAGAAAATACGTAAGTAGGACTAAGTGCGACTGCTGTTCCAAAGAGCCAGCAAAGGCATGATGGGCCAAATGCCCTCCTTTGTGTGCACAAAGACCATCACATCTAGCCCACGCTCATGATGCCTGGAGCATCATAACTAGCCACTTCCCACACCTTCCACGGCCATTTAATTTCTCAAGAGAGGCAAAAAGAGGTCAATAAGGGAAAAAAATCCTCCATGAAATTCTTCTCCTATCCCCTCAGACAATCAAAACTGGTCCAGGAGATTAAACTGGCAATGTGTGGAATAATTGTTAATCCACTTACCTCCTACATGATGTAATCTTTGCCTAATCTAGTTCCCTCTTGAAGACAGGCAGAGAGTTAGCACCAATCGCATCCAAGGCATTCAAGAGGTTCACTTCTCTCCAGGAAAAATGTCATATAAATACAAGTCTTTCATTTAGATAGTTTAAGGTTTTGCCATTTATGTAAAATGTAACATTCTGAAATAAGAACATGTAATTCACCTGAAATTTAAAAAAAAAACTGGTGGAATAGACTACATTTTACGGATATAAATTTGCTTTGTTGGTTGATGACTGCTAGGTATGACAAATAAAGCAACAGAGTGCTTCATTAGTCTCTCTCTCTCTCTCTGCACATCTAAAATACTGACAAATGTTGACCTTCTGAATGATGTCTAATCTTTCAGGTACCATTCTATCTGGGTTTACACTTCTGTGCTGTTCTGAACCAGCAACACCCACCGGCCACAAGACCAGCGATGAGATATTGGCCCTCGTCTGCCTCAATGTTTGGGTGGGAATCTCACAGCTTTTCACCGTCCCCTTCCTCTTGGTGGGCTGGCTATGGAGCATAACCTGGGGCGTGATGATGATCAACTTATCCTGTAAGTACTTTCCCTGTGAAAATGTCTTTGGTAATTCACCCTTACAAGGGATCTGTTTTTATTATTATCTTCTCCTCAAGATGCTGACTCATGGCGAACTATAATCCATATGCACTAGCCCATCTTTGGTTCTTTATGTGTCAGCCTTGACAAACTATTTAATCACCGGGGCATCAGACCCAAATCCTGTCCTGTTCTCTGCCAGTCTGGCAGTTGGTCATGGGATAATGATAAAGAATGGATTCCCAGGTTGATTTGTTTTCCAGGCCAGGGAACCTGAAGCCAACTTCCTTAACCTTCCTCTCAGCCCAGCTGCAATCAGCTAATTCCCTGCAGGCTGATGATCAAATCCGGGACAATCTCCTTTCACTGATGTTCTCCATTAACATCCCATCGTTAAACAAAATGGGCAATTCCATGCAACGCTCTCCAACAAACATTGTTCTGTCATGACCTGAAGCCGTCCGCTAGGAGGCCTATATGTACGGGAGCAGTACTAGTTATCGCACAAGTAGGGAGAGATATGGATATGAAGCTCTGTGAACAATGAGTCATGATATAAACAACAGAGCAAGCCCTATGGGGTAAATAGTCTTCCTTCATTCCTACTTCATATATCCTCACAAAGCAACATCTAGTTTTCCACCCCCTCTCTTTGATGAAAGTTAATAAGCTAGCTTAATATCTTTTGGTACAACAATAAATCAGCTAAGATTGGAAGCTCACAGGTTGAGGGAAGCTTGCAGAAACCAGTATTGCATCACTCCAAGGCACAGTGCATTAGTGTGTCAACACACTGCCAGTAGGCCATCTTCTCAATTTTCTCCCCCTTCCTCTTAAACTGAGTGCTGGAATCTGATCCCATTGTTAGCCCTGGCTCAACGGTAACACTCTTTGTATCTGAATCAGAAGGTTGTGAATTCCAGATGTAAAATATCCCATGGTACTATTTCAAAGAAGAGCGGGAAAGTTTTTCCCTGTGTCCAGGGCCCTCAACCAACACCTAAAAACAAACAACTTGGTTATCACATTGTTGTTTGTGTGACCTTGCTATGTACAAATTAGTTGTTGCATTTTCTGCATTACCACACTGATTACTTCAAAAGTACTTCGTGGGCATTAAAACGCTTCAGTACATTCTGAAGTCATGAAAGGCACTTTATAAATAATAGTCTTTCTTTCTTTTTCAAATGCCCCATGTGACCATTATTTAGGTATGAGTAGATAAATTGGTTAGGTTATTCAATAGCTTGGGGTGGCCTCATAACTGAACCCCAGGGTCCCCACAGGCGGGTACTGGCTAATCAGCTCCAGTCCGTCTCAGGGTACTGAGGTCAACTGTGGCATCCTCAACTATTGTCCTGACTGGAAATCAGCTAACTCGGCACAGACCGGGATTGACTCTGAAACCTTCTTGTTCTATGTGACTGAGTACCACACAAGCTGCTGCTGGAACCAAAGAACTGGATCCAAGTCAGTGCCATTAGGAGAGAGAAGGAAGGAGGCTGGGTAGGAGGTGAAAACAATGCACAGCGGACTTCCTACAGTATGAAGTATTCATATGTCTCGAGGTCAAGCCCAGTATACTGAAGCTGAAACCCAGAACATGACTATTGCTTCAAATCAGTTAAATTACAGGTGTAAATAGGTTATGATGGAGTCGGGTTCAGAATGGGAAATTCAGTATTTATGTAAAAATGGCGTCCAGGGCTACAAATTTCCTGTTTCCTGAAACAATTATCTCACAAATAAGTCAAATTCTTTTTGATCTAATATTTTATTTGGAAATGCTTAATTATAAAATCATAGAATGGGGCCTGGAACTCACTGCCTGAAGGGGTTATTGAGGTAGAAACCTAATGGCATTTAAGAATGACACGGATATGTACTTGAAGTGCAGTAGCCTACAGGGCTATGGACGAAGAGCTGGAAAGTGCAATTAATTTAGATAGCTCTTTTACAGCCGCTAGAGACACAACTTTCACATTTTAAAAAATTCTTTCATGGGAGATGGACATCGCTGGCTAGGCCAGCATTTATTGCCCACCCCTAATTACCCTTGAGAAGGACGTGCTGAGCTGACTTCTTGAACCACTGCAGTCCCTGTGGTGTAGGTACACCCACAGTGCTATTAGGGAGGGAGTTCCAGGACTTTGACCCAATGACAGTGAAGCAACAGCGATACATTTCCAAGTCAGGATGGTGAATGGCTTGGAGGGGAACTTCCAGGTTGTGGTGTACTCATCTGTCTGCTGCCCTTGTCCTTCTAGATGATAGCGGTCATGGGTTTGGATGGTACTGCCTAAGGAGCCTTGGTGAGTTTCTTGAGTGCATCTTGTAGATAGTACACACTGCTGCCACTGTTTATTGGTGGTGTAGGGAGTGAATGTTTGTGGGAAGGTTGCCAACCAAGTGAGCTGCTTTGTCCTAGATGGTGTTAAGCTTCTTGAGTGTTGGTGGAGCTGCACTCATCCAGACAATTGGAGAGTATTCCATCACACTCCTGACTTGTGCCTTGTAGATGGTGAACAGGCTTTGGGGAGTCAGGAGGTGAGTTACTCCCGCAGGATTCCTAGCCTCTGACCTGCTCTGGTAACTGCAGTTCAGTTTATGGTCAATGGCAACCTCCAGGATGTTGATAGTGGGGATTCAGCAATGATAATTCCATTGAATATCAAGGGGCGATGGTTCTTGTTGGAAATGGCCTGACACTTGTGTGGTGCAAATGTTACTTGCCCCTTGTCAGCCCAAGCCTGGATGTTGCCCAGGTCTTGTTGCATTTGGACATGGACTACTTCAGTATTTGAGGAGTTGCGAAAGGTGCTGAACATTGTGCAATCATCAGCGAACATCCCCACTTCTGATCTTATGATGGAGAGAAGGTCTTTGATGAAGCAGCTGAAGATGGTTGAGTCTAGGACACTACCTTGAGGAACTCCTGCAGCGATGTCCTCAAACTGCAATGACTGACCTCCAACAACAAAAACCATCTTCCTTTGTGCTAGATATGACTAGGTGTTGGAGGGATTGAATGTTTAAGTTGGTGGATGGGGTGCCAATAAAGTGGGCTGCTTTGTCCTAAATCACATAACGCAGAATAGGGCCAGTTATGACTATCACAGCTTGGAAAGAGCTATCCAATTAGTCCCCCTGGGCTGTTATTTCCCCATAGCTTGGTAATTTTTTTCTTTTCCAATATTTTTCCAATTCCCTTTTGATATTTATTACTGAATTTTCTTCCACCAGCATTTCTGGCAACACATTCCAGTTGTAACAATTCACAGTTCTCTGCTAATTGTATAATAATTGGGTGTTTAATTGTATTCAGGAGATGAGCATTAGCAGGTGTATAAAGACTAGGCTCCAGTTATATCCTTCACTGCCTGGCTATCTGAATTAGAATAATCTCCCCCTGGTCATTTGCCAATTATCTTAAATCTGTGTCCTTTAGTTAATATAACCCTTTACCAGTGGAAGGAGTTTCTCCCTCTTGTAAAGGAAATATATTTTTTCCCCTAATATTACTGTGGGATACTGAAAACAGCCTTATGGGGACTGTGTGTGTGTGTGTGTGTGTGTGTGTGTATGTGTGTAGTTTAATGAAACTGCAGACAGTCAGGCTGCAAGGTTTGAATCATCAAAAGGGAATAGGTGTAAAACAGGCATTTGAAATAGAGATGGGTAAGCTAGAATGAAGTCTCAGCAGTTACAGTGTGAATGGAATTTGCAGTTTCAGATAAATTGAGAGCTTGTTTTATTTTCAGAGGGACATGATAAGATGTTTACAACTGGCAAGATAAATAAGGCAAAGTTATTTTGTTTATTTTTCCTGGAAGTACTGGCCATAATAACAACATGAAAGATTTTTATATTCTGGGAAAAGTAACTTCCGAAGCAAGGGTGAAACAATGGGATGTGCAGATCAAAAGGGAGAAAATATATTTAAAGAACGATGGAAAGCTGTTTGAGGTGTGGCCGTGTGAGACCTTGGAAGGTGCGCTGTGTGGAACAGACCTGTGGAAAAGCCTCTGGCCACCCTGGAGAAGTTTGCTGTTCCGGTACCAAGGTTGTATTAAAAGCCTTTGGAGTTCCATTGTCGAGTGAGATGGAGAGAGGGGTTGTGAATGACCTCCCTTATAGCAAAGGTGGGTGCTTATGGTAATACTGCTGGATGTTTTATGGATTAAGAATCTATTTGGACTGTTGCCTGAAAGGGGTGTGTTGTTCAGAGTCTAGTTAGGTAGAAAGCCGGTGAGAACTGTTATAAAATTAAATGTAACTGTAGTCTTGTGTGTTTAAGTTTTCTTTTCTTTTGTTAATAAATATTTTAATTTAATCTTTAAAATCTCAAAAGGTGTAGTGGACTCATTACTTCTGACTTCAGTGCACGAACCTTCACATAATAAATACAAATTGCAAAATCACTGTGATAGCGTGACAAAGTTTCCCTTTGGGACTTGGTCAGCCTGGCAAATACCATCTGCCATATCGTTACATATATACTCTATAAAAACCCTTCAGAATTTTGAGCATTTCTATTATATATCCCCTTAACCTTCTCTGCCATAAAGAGAACAACACAGCTTCCACAGTCTCTTCACATAACTGAAGTCCCACATCCCTGGTTCCATTCTTGTAAATATTTTCTTGATTCCTCTCCAAAGTCTTGACATTTTGAAATTTTATCTGTGAGCTTCTTCTTGATTACTGGTTACCACATTTGTTTCAAATTCCCTGGTGGACTATTTAAGCCTCCAAATGTGTTATTTTCCAGACATTTGCCATTGATTGTGTTTATTTGCATTTCTGATCTCATGTAAATGTAATGAAAATCAAATGTTAGTCATGGAACAATATCACGTTCTACTGCAGGTGACAGGAATGGATCTCAAGGTCAGTAAACAGCTAAGGGCACACACAGTAGCAGCAGTGTGTACCATTTGCAAGATGCATTGCAGGAGCTCACCAAGCCTCCTTAGACAGTACCTTCCAAACCCTCGGCTGCTACCATCTAGAAGGACAAGGGCAGTAGACGCATGGGAACACCACTGCCTAGAAGTTACCTTCCAAGCCATACGCCATCCTGACTTCAAAATATATTGCCTTTCCTTCACTGTCGCTGGGTCAAAATCCTGGAATTTCCTCCTTAACAGCACTGAAGACATATCAACACCATATGGACTGCTGCAGTTCAAGGGCCAGAATTTTCGTTTCAGCTAGCAGGGGCGGGGCCCGCTCACCAATGCGTAAAATGACACACGGTGACATTGGGCGTGCGTCCCAACGTCACCGCACATCATTCAGGTCTTGAGTTCAGTGGACGCGCACCGGAGTCGGCTGCGTGCCCGCTGAACTGTCAAAGGCCTATTAAGGCCATTTAAATGCCAATTAAGCTAATTAACTGAGCTGCCCGTCCAACCTTAAGGTTGGTGAACAGGCGAAGAGCCCAGGCGGCCTTCGCATTTATCATGAAACCTCATCCACGGGCGGGATGAGGTTTCATGCAGGTTTTTGAAGTTTAATAAAAAATTTTAATTAAATTCATTGACATGTCCCAGCTCATGTGACACTGTCACATGAGGGGACATGGTTTAAAAATTTTATTTTTCTTTATTAAAATTTTCAAATATCAAACTAATCTCCTTGAGGCAGCTCTTTGCCTCAGGGAGATTTCTGCGCGCTTTCGCACACATGCGTGAAAGAGCGCAGGCCCCAATTCTGCCTACTCCCCCCGCCTGCACAGGGAGCGCACAGTGCTTCTGGGCGCACGTCACGCTGGGTGGGCCTTAATTGGCCCGCCTACGTAAAATGGCGGCATTGCCGGCGGCAATTGGCAACGTGCCCGCCTGCGCCTGCTCCCTTCCAACCACCCCCCGGCGGGAAGAAAATTCTCCCCAAGAAGGCGACTCACCACCACCTTCTCAAGGGCAATTAGGGATGGGCAATAAATGCTGGCCCCACCAGCGATGCCCAAATCCCATGAATGAATAAAAACATAAGACTGTAAAAAACTGTAACACACACACACACGCACTGTGAAACTGGTTTTAATTTCTACGCTGACACACCACTGTAGAAATTCCATAAAGTCTGTTGGGAGGGATTGGCGGGGGTGGGGGAAGGGCAGAAGTGTGAGAGGCAGAACTTCTGCACGTGGCTTTGTATAGCATTTGATCCCAAGGCTTTTCCTGGGGTTAGAAGATATTTCAATATTCAGGGAGGGCACTCGGCCTTGTTGAAGTGACTGGAATATGAAGCAGCTCTGTGCCACTCTGATAGGGGATACCTTTATTGCCCTGAATTGAGCCAAAAGGGGTCAATAATTTTTTTTTGCTACTACCCTCAGGGAGGAGAAGGGCATCTGAAGGGTACATATTTGTTAAGGCTCAAAATATGGGCTGAAGCTGCTCTCAGCATGACAGGTTCTCCTGAGACTATGATGGGATAGCTGGACAGTATTTCCAGAGTAGAAAGAAAGACTTGTCTTTTACGGTCAGAGGACATCCCAAAACACTTTCTAGCCAATGAAGTACTTAGTCACTATTGTAATAAAGAAAACGCGATGGCCAATTTGTGCACAGCAAGCTTCCACAAATAGCATGATGATGATGACCAGATGATCTGTTTTTGTGATGTCAATTGAGAGATAAATATTGGACAAGATACAGGGGTTAACTCTCCCCTGCTCTTCAAAATAGTGCCGTGGGATCTTTTACATCCTCCTGAATGAGCAGATGGGACATGAGTTTAATGTCTCATCCGAAAGACAGTATCTCCGATGATGCAGAATTTCTTCAGTACCACACTGGATTCCCAACCTTGATTTTTATGCTCAAGCCCTGGACTGGGAGTGGAGCCCGGAAATAGTTCCATATATCCATCAGTGGAATGGGGGAAGATCTAAGGAGCAGCCTGTCCCAAACCAAGTTAATGGGCAATATATAAAGGGCAGGAACCTGTTGCAGTACTGCTCCTCCTCTTCCTGCAAACCGGGATTTCTACCCTACTATTATAAACCGCTGTCAGCAAAAAATAAATTGATGTGCTTGGTCCAACTTTCTTTTGAATTTTCTCCTTTTCCATCTCTTGAAGCAGCTGATTGTCTTTCGGTTACAGATCAAAAGACGCCCACAGCCCTGCTCTAAATTGCCCAATTCATGTCTCAGTCTGGATTAGCGGTCAACCTCAAGTCCCAGTCTGAATAATGAGTGTCTGTAGGCTTTTAAATCACAGAGCTACTTAAAGATGTGCCCACCCAATATCCTCATATCCAGGGATGAGGATAATTTCTTTTACACAGGTGAGTTGTTATGATCTGAAATGCACTTCCTGAAAGGGTTTTGGAAGCAGATTCAACAATAGCTATCAAAAGAAGACTTCATGGTATCATGGGCTCAAAAAAACTTACGGTACAGAAGAAGGCCATTCAGCCTGTCATGCCTGTGCTGGCTCTTTTAAAGGGCAAACATGCTTAGTCTGATATCCCCGCTTTTTGTCTGCATTGTGGATTTCTCATTCTTAAGCACTTGCCTAAGCCTCTTTTCAGATTATTTGTGAATCAGCTTCTGCCACTTATTCAAGTAAAGCTTCACAAATACTGACAACTCTGAGTGAAAAAGTCCTCTCTAGATATTTTGCCAATGATTTTGAATCCATGTTAGTTATTGACCACTCACAAAAGAAATAGTTCTTCGCTATCTAATAAAACTAAATACAGGTAATCGCAGGGAAGTGGGATTAAATGGATAATTCTTCCCAAGAGCTGACACACGCACTATGGATCAAGTGGATTCCTTGTATGCTGTACAATTCTATGATTCTACCTGTATTATTGTGGTGCCAAGCCAAACAGATGAGAGTGGTACGAGCTCAGTCCCGGTCTCTGTTGAGTTAATTGCCCAGAAGGCTGGGGCCACCACAATTAGCCTCAGTGTGCTCTGGGCTAGGAAGGTGAAAAACAATCAGATACAGTGTCTGATCCTCATCACCATCCGGTGACTCCATGCTGGAAAAGTTGTGTGTTGATGCAGGTCTAGGCAGATCAGACTCAATTCTGATATCTCCTGTAATTAAGACCCGTGACATTCTGCCTAGGCTACAACACAAACAACGACCACTTAGCTGATAATACCAGAGGGAAGTTGGTCACTTAATTGTAGAAATGTACTACCAAGAGGCTTCTTTAGTTGAACAATGAGCTTTATTTACAGAGCTGTTGCATTCGAAGCTTGCTTCTAGCAAGGCTACAATAGACTGTCTAGACTAGGAAAACTCCGCCCTGTATAAGATTCCCCACACTCGGTGTTGATTGGCTGTTCTGAACACGTGACCCTTACTCAGTAAGGCTGGCCTTAAAGCAACAATCACCACATCCCTCCCCCTTTAATTCCTTATTTTACATTCCTTATTTACACAAATTACTTTATACAGGCGAATAGAAAATAATGTCAAAAATCTTAGAAATAATCGCACTTGCACTTTGTCATGAATTCAGGTTATACACTTATATATAGGTCCAGTAATTGCAAATCAAGTCATTGAGGGGGTTTTCTGTTCCAGGTAGAGTGGCGTAATTCTATAGCCTGAGGCTCTCCTACAGAATTGACACTAACGGGAACTGCGATAATGGGTACCTCTTTTGGCACAGGCAGTTCATTACTATTTGATTCAATGGAGACAGCAGTTATGTCTATTACAGGTCGATCAGGTACTTTGGTGCTTACCGTTTCAATAACATTCCATGGTGACAACACTGACTGTGGAAGCGTCTCCCTGCTCCTCAGGTGAGCCACATGTTTACGAACGATCCAGCCTTCCATGTCTACTAGGTATGAAAGGGGTCTGGTCTCATAGACAATAATTCCTGGGATCCAACTTGGACTGCTACCAAAGTTTCTTACATATACGGCTTCATCTACCATAAAATGTCTGGGCTCTGCTATGCAAGTTGTGGCTTGTTTTCTGATTGCCTAGGTTCTACTCTACCCTCCACGGCAAATTTGGAAATACGAGGCTCAGTATCGTTCCGAGACGACGCCTTATAAGTAGTTCTGCTGGTGGAACTCCTATTGTTGCATGCAGGGTCGTGCGGTAGCTAAGAAGGAAGCATGAGATTTTGGTTTCCAAGGTTCCTCCTGACAATTTTTAAAATTCTGCCTTGAAAGTTTGGACAGCTCTCTTGACTAGTCCGTTTGATGCTGGGTGGTAAGGCGCAGTTCGGATGTGTTTAGTGCCATTTAGATTGAGGTTCTGAAATTCAGCACTTGTAAACACGACTCCATTGTCTGATACAGTGGGCAGAATTTTGCCCTCGGTTGGCGTGCGGGCCCTACTGGCTCAGCGGCGGGCAGGCAGCCAAACTCCGCCGCCAAAACGGGGCCTGCCGCCATTTTGAGTGGGCGGGCCAATTAAGGCCCACCCAGCGGCCTGCCTGACAGGAAATGCTATGCGTTTCCTGTGCAGGGGTTGGGGGGGCGGGGTGGTGGGGTGAAGGGATTCCCCATCTGTTATAGCGCGCTCTTTCGCGCATGTGCGTGAAAGACCACACTGCTCCCTGAGACTAAGTGCTGTCTCAGGGAGATTACTAAAAGTCTAAAAAACTTTAAAAATAGAAAAATTAGAAAGTTATTAACATGTCCCCCTCATGTGACAATGTCACATGAGATGGGACATGTTAATAAATATCACATAAAATTTATTAAAGTTTTTAAAAACGGACATGAAACCTCACCCCACCAGTGGATGAGGTTTCATGTATTATCAGGAGCCCACTGGGGCTCCTAGCCTGCCCGCCGGCCTTAAGGTTGGACGGGCAGGGCATTTAACTATCTTAATTATCCTGTCAATGGCCTCAATTGGCCATTGACAGGTCGGTGGGCGGAGAGCTGATTTCGCTGCGGCCCCGCCTTCCTCAAAATTTAAATGGACCGGGATGAGGTCGGGGGTTCCTCCCGACGTCATCCCGCATCATTTTCCTGTCGGCAAGCGGGCCCCACCCCCAAAGCACCAACAGGAAAATTCTGGCCAATGACTTTGGGCAATCTGTGAGTCAAAAAGCATTGGCGTAACCTTTCGATGGTAGCATGCGATGTTGGTGATTTCACCTCAAAAATCTCCATCCAGTTTGAGTGGGCGTCGATAATGAGCAAAAAACATTGTGCCCAGGAATGGACCCATGTAGTCTATATGGATCCGCATCCATGGTCGGCCAGGCCATTCCCAAGGGTGTAGTGGGGATGCAGCTGGCAACTTTTGTTGCAGTTGACAGTGCTTGACTAGCTTCTCAATATCTGCATCTGTACCAGGCCACCACACGTAACTCCTGGTGAGCATTTTCATCTTAGAAATGTCAGGGTGAGTGCTGTGTAATTCAGTTAGGAGCGGTTCTCTGCCTGGCACAGGAATGACTACTCTTGCTCCCCAGGATATGATGCCATCCTGACAACTCAATTCATATTTTTGGGTAAAAAATGGTTTCATTTTCTCGGAGACTGGCTCATTTAACCATCCTGTAATTACCTGGTCTCTCACTTTGGACAGAAGCGGATCTTGATTGGTCCAGTTCCTGATCTGCTTCGCGCAGATGGGCGATGTGTCTAAAAAGTTAAATGCAAGGATGATTTCTCGAGGTACAGGAGTACCCAAGATGCTTTCTTGCAAGGCTTAGAGCGTCCACGTTCGCTATGTGTATCCCAGGTCAGTGCTTGAAAATGCATTCGTAGGTGGACAGAATTAATGCCCATCGCTGAATTCTTGTTGAGGTTATCGGCGGGTTTATGATCAGAGATGATAGTAAAGTGCCTGTCATGTAAGTACTGGTGGAATTTTTTAACTCTAAAGACTATTGACAGTCCTTCCTTCTCAATCTGCAAGTAATCTTTTTCAGCCACTGAGAGGGTTCTTGATACGTAACCTATTGGCTTCTCAGGGCCGTTGTCCATTTCATGGGACAACACTGCACTAAAACCATATGGAGAGGCGTCACAAGTCAATGTCAATTTTTTAGATGGGTCGATGTGCACTAACAAAGTTGACGAGTGCAGCAGTTGTTTTACTCTGTTGAAGGCTGCCTCCTGTGGAGACTTCCAGGACCAACTATGGCGTTTCTTCAGTAGCATGTGCAAGGGGGCCAATACAGTCAATAGGTTGGATAAAAATCGCCCGTAGTAGTTTACCATCCCTAAAAATGATTTGAGTTCGATGATATTTGTGGGGCAAGGTGCCTCCTTTATCGCCTTAACCTTTTCTTCCATGGGTGTAATCCTTGTGTGTCTACACGGTGCCCCAGATAGATAACTTCAGTGGCTTGGAAAGTGCATTTCTCCAGACTCCAGCTTCCAGAAATCTTTTTAATACCTCTAAATTTGCTAAATGCTCGACCTCTGTCGATCCAGTTATGAGGACGTGGTCAAGGTATACTACAAGCCGTGGTAATCCCTGTAGCAAACTCTCCATCGTCCTTTGAAATGTTGCACATGCCGAAGACACGCCAAAAGGGAGGCGTGTATACTGGAATAGGTCTTTGTGTGTGTTTATTGTGACATACCTTGGGGATGTGTTATCTAACTGGAGATGCTGGTATGCGTGGCTCATATCCAACTTAGTTTAGGATTGACTTTCTGCCAGCTTTGTGTACAAGTCTTCAATTCTTGGAATTGGATATTTATCCAACTTGGCAGCCCGATTAACTATTAGCTTATAATCACTGCAAATGCAGACGGTCTTATCCGGTTTCAGTGCGGGGACAATAGGTGCTGCCCATTCCGAAAATTGAACCAGCTGTATGATGCCTCGTTCCTCCAACCTATTTAACTCAGCATCCACTTTTTCACTTAAGGCATATGGTACTGGTCTTGCCTTAAAAAAATCGGGGAGTTGCCTCTGGATCAACATAAGTCTTGGCTTGAAGTGTTTGATTTTTCCTAATTCATTACGAAAGATGCTGTCGTATTTTTTTTTTAAAATTCTAGCAGTCCTCCTGCCCGCACTTGAAAAATCTCGGATCAAGTTAACTTGATTTCTTTCAGCCAATCACAACCCAGAAGGCTTGGTCCTTCCTCAGTCACTATTATTACTGGGAGCTGGGCTGACTGGTGCCCATATCTCACAGGTACCATGGCGGTGCCTTTCACTTTTATGGCTTCTCCTATGTAAGTCTTCAACTGGGAAGAAGTTCTCTCCAGGCTCAAGGGTTGGGTAGCTTTTCTCAGGTACTGAAATATGCACTCATCCATCACTGTAGCTGATGCCCCTGTATCTACCTCCTTAACTAGAGGCTTCCCGTCTACGTGGAGTGTGACAATAATAGTCAATCAAGGTCTGCCTTGACTGCTTTAAGATTAAAAAGAGAGTGAATGTCAGAATCAGTTATTTCAGGCTCTTTTACGTTATGTACTTCTAACAACTTTGCTGGCTGGTTATTTGCAGTCTGGACTTAGCTCTCCACTGCTTTATCAAATGTCATCTTTTGCGACAGTAATAGCACTCGGCTTCCTTAAATCTAAATGTTTGAGGAGTGTGGTTACCCCCACATCAGCAACACTTCAACTTCAGGATCGCTGTCCAATTTCCTCTGGTTTTTTTTTGATTTCTGGATGATTGGGAATGATTCCCACTTCGCGGCTGCTTCTGCGGTTTTGGCACCTTGCCTGGCTGCAGGTTCGTGCCCTGACTGGTAACAGACCTCAAGAGAATTGTTTTGCGCTTTTCCTCCTACCTTATTTCGTTGGCCTGGAAATAAAATTCAAGGCGCTCAATGTTTTGACCCCAGTCCTCCGTGGAGGAGTCAAATGGGTTGACCCTCCTAAAGAGAGGCATCCTGGTGAGTATATATTTCTTTTTTCCTTTCTTTAAAACGAGATACTCACAGTTGTAGGGTAAGAGGTAGCTCCAGGATCATGTATCCTCATCGCCAAATATAAAGATGTACTACCGAGAGGTTTCTTTAGTTGAACAACGAACTTTATCTGCAGAGCTGGTCTAACAGCATCTGTGGAGGGAAAAACGGAGTTAACCTTTCTGAAGAAGAATCACACGGACTCGAAATGTTAACCCTGTTTTTCTCTCCACAGATGCTGTTAGACCTGCTGCGATTTTCTAGCATTTTCTGTTTTTGTTTCAGATTTCCAGCATCCACAATATGCTTTTATCTACAGAGCTGTTGGATTAGCTGCCTGCTTCTAGTAAGGCTACAATGCGCTCTCCAGACTAGGAAAACTCCGCCCTTTATAAAACTCCCCATGCCAGGTGTTGATTGGCTGTTCTTTGTGACCCTTACTCAGTAAGGTTGGCCTTAAAGCAACAATCACCACAATAATGTAACTTGTCCAGCCTCCATCTAATTTAAATATTCATCTTGTGACATTCAATGCTAAAATATGGATAAAAACAGAAAATGCAAGCACAACCCAACCTCAGGAGGCACTGACTCTGCATCGGAGTAAATAAAATTGTGCTCAATATCCTTCACTTTAAGGAACTATCCTTGTGTTATGATCCCCGAGGAGACCAATAAACTAAAAAAAAACCAAACTTACCGAAAGACCCCAACGGAAGAAACCGATGGACAAAGTTTCACTGTTATAACTTTTACTGTGACAATCAAACCAAAAGCAACATAAATAAGCATGAATTCAGAAATTATATTCAGTAATGACTATAAATTACCCTTTAGATAGCCGATACAACAACGATAGATCTCACCGATTTATCAGGTAATCAACTCAGCATATATAGCACCATTCTCAGCCACAAAGCCCTTCAAATCTTTGTCTCCCTCAGCACGTAGAGTTAAACTCCTTTTCTTCATGCAGGATTTCGTCAGTGAGTTGCCTCCAACAGCAGCTTTGCTCTATTGGAGTTCTGCGGCATGACCGAAAGGGTGCACTTCTGCAGAACCTCCTTAGCTTATGGCAGTCTTGATGGTGTGGATTCCCCATAGTCACCTTTGTCCAAATACTCAGTAATGCCCTGGTGCACTATATGGCCACCTCTGGTTTACCAGTCCCTTTAAAATAACCGAAGCAGCAGCAGTAATCTTATTTCATTATCCCTGCTACTAAATCCAGACCCTCTCCTCAGCCTGCTTATAATGGTCTGCTACTGAAATCTGATCTTTGGGGGATATATGTTTTTCTTTTGGTTTCAATCAGCTCCCATATCGTTAACAACCTGAGGTCACAGTCTGATTTCCCAGAAATTTGAAGTTTTAGTTGCTCTTTCAGTTAGTGATGGTCTCAAAAAAATACAGGCATTGAAAAATGCATCCACCAGAACATCGACAAGCTATCTGTGCAGACAACAGCTCACACAGGCTTCTCACTGGACCCACAAACCACAGATTTCTTCACGTTAGAGTTAAGGTTGCTTTTCTCTAAAGGCTGTGGAATATTACAATTTAATAGTTTGTACCACAATCTGTGCAGACAGAAATCCAGGAAGACCTGTCCTAATTCAATAATCTCTTCTCTGAATCAAACATTTATGCATTGTCAATGACCTTACATGGAATTAATCTATTTTACCATGTTTTGGTCCTCCTTTGGTTCTCAGTGTAAGTGTGCCTCAGTGAATGGATGTGAATGTGAGTGTGTGGGTGCATGTTTTCTGCAGGCTGGTAGCTCTATTTTGTTGATTTTCTTTCTTTTTACCACCATCTAAATTTACTTTCCCCAACTTCAATCATTCCATTCCAGCACTTACAGCTATAAAATCAGCTCCTTTGTTTCAAGAAGTGAGGGATTGGAACCTGAGCAGAAACAAAAACACCTTTTTGTTACAGCATGCTACTAATGCCTCTCAGATAAGTATAAACTAGTGAAAGTCAAACCCTCCAAACCACATTAAGATCTGTAATAGAATGGGATAATGACTTGAACTTGCTTGCTTGAATGGGTATTCAACATAATCATTGCATCACAAAAACAGAATTACCTGGAAAAACTCAGCAGGTCTGGCAGCATCGGCGGAGAAGAAAAGAGTTGACGTTTCGAGTCCTCATGACCCTTCAACAGAACTAAGTAAAAATAGGAGAGGGGTGAAATATAAGCTGATTTAAGGTTGAGGGGGGGGAGGGTTGGTTGTAGGGACAAGCAAGCAGTGATAGGAGCAGATAATCAAAAGATGTCACAGATAAAGGAACAAAGAGGTGTTGAAGGTGGTGATATTATCTAAGAGAATGTGCTAATTAAGAATGGATGGCAGGACACTCAAGGTACAGCTCTAGTGGGGGTGGGGTGGAAAGACTGACAGGGCATTACAGGTATAGATTTAAAAATAATGGAAATAGGTGGGAAAAGAAAAATATATATAAATTATTGGAAAAAACAAAAGGGAAGGGGAAGAAACGGAAAGGAGGTGGGGATGGACGAGGGAGTTCAAGATCTAAAGTTGTTGAATTCAATATTCAGTCCGGAAGGCTGTAAAGTGCCTAGTCGGAAGATGAGGTGCTGTTCCTCCAGTTTGCGTTGGGCTTCACTGGAACAATGCAGCAAGCCAAGGACAGACATGTGGGTAAGAGAGCAGGGTGGAGTGTTAAAATGGCAAGCGACAGGGAGGTTTGGGTCTTTCTTGCGGACAGACCGCAGGTGTTCTGCAAAGCGGTCGCCCAGTTTACGTTTGGTCTCTCCAATGTAGAGGAGACCGCATTGGGAGCAACGAATGCAGTAGACTAAGTTAGGGGAAATGCAAGTGAAATGCTGTTTCACTTGAAAGGAGTGATTGGGCCCTTGGACGGTGAGGGGAGAGGAAGTGAAGGGGCAGGTGTTGCATCTTCTGAGTGGGCATGGGGAGGTGCCATAGGTGGGGGTTGAGGAGTAGGGGGTGATGGAGGAGTGGACCAGGGTGTCCCGGAGGGAACGATCCCTACGGAATGCCGCCCACCTGCAATCCACCTGCCCCTTCACTTCCTCACTCCTCACCGTCCAAGGGCCCAAACACTCCTTTCAAGTGAAGCAGCATTTCACTTGCATTTCCCCTAACTTAGTCTACTGCATTCGTTGCTCCCAATGCGGTCTCCTCTACATTGGAGAGACCAAACGTAAACTGGGCGACCGCTTTGCAGAACACCTGCGGTCTGTCCGCAAGAAAGACCCAAATCTCCCTGTCGCTTGCCATTTTAACACTCCACCCTGCTCTCTTGCCCACATGTCTGTCCTTGGCTTGCTGCATTGTTCCAGTGAAGCCCAATGCAAACTGGAGGAACAGCACCTCATCTTCCGACTAGGCACTTTACAGCCTTCCAGACTGAATATTGAATTCAACAACTTTAGATCTTGAACTCCCTCGTCCATCCCCACCCCCTTTCCGTTTCTTCCCCCTCCCTTTTGTTTTTTCCAATAATTTATATATATTTTTCTTTTCCCACCTATTTCCATTATTTTTAAATCTATACCTGTAATGCCCTGTCAGTCTTTCCACCCCACCCCCACTAGAGCTGTACCTTGAGTGTCCTTCCATCCATTCTTAATTAGCACATTCTCTTAGATAATATCACCACCTTCAACACCTTTGTTCCTTTATCTGTGACATCTTTTGATTATCTGCTCCTATCACTGCTTGCTTGTCCCTACAACCAACCCTCCCCACCTCCCCCCCCACCCCCCCGCCCCCCCCCCCACCTTAAACCAGCTTATATTTCACCCCTCTCCTATTTTTACTTAGTTCTGTTGAAGGGTCATGAGGACTCAAAACGTCAACTCTTTTCTTCTCCGCCGATGCTGCCAGACCTGCTGAGTTTTTCCAGGTAATTCTGTTTTTGTTTTGGATTTCCAGCATCCATTGTTTTTTTTGTTTATAATCATTACATCAACTTGCTGCTCTCAAACTGTGCATTTTCTATCAATTGTTCCCAATGAAGATGTGTGAAACCTCTGTAGAACTCAGATAGCAGCTGTGAGACACTCCATGGTTGAACAGTCAGTGATGCAAGATTATTCTAGAAGGCAATTTAGCTCAATCCAATCCAATCCTCACCCAATAACCATGCACTTTGCATCAGATATTACTGGATAAACACCAGAAATAGAAAAGCCTGGCCGTTTTAAAAAAAATATTCCCAGTATTAACTCTCCAGTCACACATATGTCCCAAGTGAACTGCTGTGGTCTGTGGATTTGTCACAGCAAGAATTATTAAAATTCCACCAATTCCCTACATTTTCCTTTCCACCAAGGACTTGTACACTGGCAATCCTCTAGTAACTTGAATAAATGACCATTCAGATTCTTGATGAGTGAGTAAGACTTTCATCCAAAAGGGAGACCCAACTGAAACTAAACCTGCATTTGTTCAATTTTTAGCAGGAATCCCTGGATAATTATCAGGAAGTGCTGGCTGATTTTTTTTAAAAGCCTTCCTTAGCTTAGGTATGCTGAGACCAATTATAATGCTCCCAATGTACTCCTGCAGACATCAGGTACTTCAGCACAGATCAGTGCTCACACCTGAAACCTTCCTGAGATAGAATAGAATCATAGGATGTTACAGCAGAGAAGGAGGCTATTCAGCCCATCACGTCTGTGCTGGCTCTCTGCAAGAGTGACACAGCTTGTCCCACTTTAGATGTGGCTCATAACTGCACGGCGCAAAATGTTTAATTGATTTTTATTCAGCCTTGTTTTAATTCAAATTCCAGGAGACCAACATAGGAGCAGTAGATCAATCAGCACCTTGAGACTATGCCACCATTCAAATAGAGTATGGCTGACCTGTATCTCAATTCCGCTTATAACCTAAACCTTAATACCATCGCCTCACAAAAATCTATCAATCTCAGCTTTGAAATTTTCAGTTGACCTAGCCTCAATAGCTTTTTGGGGAAGAGAGTTCCTTGATTTCTACTACCTTTTGTTCGAAGAAGTGTTTCCTGATATTACTCCTGCATGTTTTAGCTCTATTTTTAAGTTTATGCCCCTATTTTGGAATCTCCCACCAGAGAAAATAGTTTCTCTCTATCTATGCTGTCAATTCTTTTAGTCATCTTAAACATCTCAATTGGGTCACTTCTTAATCTTCTAAGCATCTGTGACTTGACTCCTGGCGTTTACAATACTCAATCCAAATACATTCACCCAGCTCAGGTGTGTAGACTGGCGACAAAATAGCATGTACAACTCTGCTGCAAACTAGCTTTAGCAGTGTAAATGTCAGGAATCAAATCTGGAATTGAAAAGAAAACAAGGTCAATATAAAAGCAGCTTTATTTGATCTTATCAGCCTGTCTTGGATGAGGTTGCCCAATCTCACTATAGATAGAAACAAAAAACTGTGGATGCTGGAAATCCAAAACAAAAAATAAAAAATACCTGGAAAAACTCAGCAGGTCTGGCAGCATCGGCGGAGAAGAGTACAGTTGACGTTTCGAGTCCTCATGACCCTCTCACTATAGATAGGACCACTTACAATCAACTGGGAGTGGAGTCTTACATCACGTCAGTATAAACTGAATTCAAAGTCAGGTCTCATGATGTGAGTGCATGAGGTGTCTTTATTTGCTGATCCTCTATCACACCTCATTACTCTCTACTTTTAGTTTTGTCTAGACCCCATATGCCCATACTTTCTCAGGAAAACTGGTGAACCTTCCAAAGATTTCAATACATACAATGCAAAAGGTGACTTTATACATGTGCAACACCTGTGCACAGGAGGCACATATTTAGGAGAAATTTAGACAGGAGTTTCCTTCACCAATCAGATTTCAGTCTTGGATCGCTTCTCAGCCTTTTGGCTAAGATCAAGTGTAGTCGTGAAGCAATGGCTATAACCAGTCGAGCCCCATACCATGGGGTACGTAACACCGTCCAGGTGACGGTGAAGGACAGTGAAGGAGGGGCACCCATGGATCGGTCCTTCTTCATCAAGCGGACCCTGTTGAAGGCGTATGGATTTGAAGCGGAGGAGATCTACTGCCTGCAAGACTTCCCCAGCGCTGGATTTTTTGACGTGACTTTCAGAAGTGAAGCAGCTTGCGTCAAGTTCCTGAAGGTGTTCGAGGAGAAGAGAGACCAGCCGGAGATGAAGATCCTGACGGTGGAGCCACTCTTTGCTCTGCCGTTGCAACGGGACCGGGTGGTGACGGTGCATCTTTACAACCCCTTCGTCCCTGTCGCCGACGTGCTCACCTTCCTCACCAGGGACATCGACAAGGTTGGGACCTGCACTGAGGTTAGAGACGCCTTCAGGATTTGGACATGCAAACGCCAGTTTAAGGTCACACTCGAGACCAATGGTAAGGGAAGCATCTTCCACCCTCCTTCCAGCTTCGCTATCAGGGGAAGACGTGGCTACCTTGTCTACGCTGGGCAGCCCAAACTTTGTCGCTCATGCGGCAAGTCTGGTCATGTGGCGGCCAACTGCAGCGCCTCCCTCTGCAAGAACTGCAAACAGGAAGGGCACCAGACAAAGGACTGCAAACAGACTAAGTGCTGCAACCTGTGTGGCGAGGCAGGTCACCTCTTCAGGACCTGCCCCAAATGCTGCCTCACTTATGCACAGGCAGCCAAAGCCAACGAGGGGGAAGCAGAGGAAATACTTCATGTCACTACTACTAAGGGCATTTGCAACCCTCCAACCACCAAGGCCCCCAGTGAGAACAACGGGACAATGGAAGACACAGAGAGAGACAAGGTGGAGGAAAAGATTGAGGCAGCAGACAGCCAATCAACAGCACTGCCCCCTGAACCTCCCACTCCTCAGGAGAGCGAATCAATGGAGGAGGAGGAAGCAGCGGAAAATCAGCAGGGGGAGTGGCAGCTGGTGAAGAACGGGCTAAGAAGGGACCAAGCCACTTCCCAGACAAGTGGCAAGAGGCGTCTCCCATCCGACATGGATGACAAAGGCAGCTGCTCTTCGGACGAAGAAGTGCAAGGGCGGCACCTACAGAAGAAGCGGCAAAGCTCTAGGGAGTTGGAGGACGAGACACCCGAGCTCCAGAACATTGGACACAATGAGGAGACCAGCGGACCCCAACTTTGCCCAAAACCTGAAGAGGCCAGTGCACCACAGCCCCAGAAAGCTGGGAGCAGTGAAGCGCTCAGCGCACCCCAGCTCCGGGAAGCCAGGAACAGCAACGCCCCAGAGGAGGAGAGGATTGGAGAGGGACTTCTCCAACAGAGGACATTTCAAATCCCGTTCTCTACACGAACCCCCAGATGCCACCTGAGCGGACCATCTCCAATGGGGAGGTTCAGGACAGTTTCCTCAGCCCATCCAAAGTGAGGCAATTTGTGAACACTATGGGTATGCAGGAGCAGACCAAAGGTCTGGAACTCTCAAAGACAACAGGTTTGGTAAGAGATTAAATGCTTTAAAATGGGTGTAAAGATTGTATCCATAAATGTGCATAGCATTAAATCTACTACGCGATGTGTTGCGACCTTGGACTACCTTGCCAAGGTCAAAGCTGACCTGTTGTTTCTGCAGGAGTGTGCGATACCACCCCTCAGCTCCTACAGGCAATGGTCACGATGGTGGTCCCACGGGCCATCGATCTGGTCAGGCGGAAACGACTCTCGTTCCTCCGGCCTGGGTATTCTGCTGCAGGGAAGCAACTTCACCATCTCCGAGGTTAAGGAGGTGGTGGGTGGGTGCCTCCTCATAGCAGACGTAATGTACAAGAACGCTCCACTCCGGTTAATTAACGTGTACGCCCCGTCACAAGGGACCGAGCGGCTGGAGGTTTTTCAGCAGCTCCCACTGCTGCTGGCGACCTCCAGGCCGGTCATTCTGGGCGGTGACTTCAACTACATCATCGATGCGGCTCGACGATCCAGCAGGGCCAACAGCAGATTGGACACTACGTCCAGATCCCTGATGGAAACAGTTAAGGATGCCAAGCTGCACGAAGTCTTCAGCAACCCTGCAGACGGAGCGCAGCGTAGATACACCTGGTCGCGGCCAGACGGGTCCATCCGTTCCAGGATAGACTTCCTGTTTGTGTCCCGTGTGTTCACAGTCAGATCCACCGACGTCAAGCCGGTGTTTTTCTCTGACCACTGCCTCCTACTGGCGGACTGCCACTTAGAGGAAGACCAGAGGGTGGGCAGGGGGGCATGGAAGCTAAATGTGCAACTGCTGACCCCAGAGTACATTGAGGAACTAAGGAGGGATTACAAAGGTTGGAGAACCTTGAAACCCCTCTTTGAGTCCCTGACACACTGGTGGGAAGCGATCAAGGGAAACATCAAGAGGTTTTTCATCCTCAAAGGCGCCCAGAAAGCTAGAAAGGAACAGAGGGAAGTGTCTCGACTCCAGAAAAACATGCAGAATCTGCTCTGGTTGCAGTCCATGGGGGTCGATGTCAAGGAGGAACTCCAAGAGGTGAAGAGCCAGCAAACCTCGCTCTTTGCCTCGGAGGCCTCCAAGATCATCTTCCGTTCCAGAGTCCGCTCCGTGGAGCAGGATGAGACGTGCTCACGTTTCTTCTTCCAAAAGGTACACAGAGAGATCTTTGTGATCAGCAGCCTGAAGGAAGAAGACGGCTCAGTAAAGTCATCGCAGTCCGACATTTTGAGGATCAGCAAATCCTTTTATGCCGGATTGTATGACATGAAGCCCACGGACAGCACGGCCTCCCAGACCTTCCTGTCCTCTATCACGGAGGTCTTAGACGACAGTACACGGGAGAGCCTGGACAAACCGCTAACTCCTGACGAACTGACTAAGGCCCTTGAGTCCTTCGAGAAGAGTAAAACTCCCGGAAGCGACGGCTTGCCAGGCGGAGTTGTATTCGGCTCTGTGGGACTTGATCGGCCCAGACCTGCTAGAATTGTACGAGACTATGCTCCTGGCCGGCAGTATGTCAGAATCCATGAGGAAAGGTATTATCACCCTCATCTACAAGCACAAGGGGGCAAGGGAGGAAATTAGAAATTGGCGACCCATTTCACTACTGAATGTGGACTATAAGATTCTGTCCCAGATCATTACTAATCGGGTCAAATCCGTTCTGGAATTGGTGATCCACCCTGACCAGACCTGCACTGTGCCGGGCAGGAAGATCTCTGACAGCCTCGCGCTGCTCAGGGATACGATTGCCTATGTACAGGACAGGGGTGTGGATACCTGCCTCATCAGCCTGGATCAGGAGAAGGCCTTTGACAGAATATCGCACACCTACATGGTGGATGTGCTCTCCAAAATGGGGTTTGGGGAGGGAATTCGCAATTGGATCCAACTGCTCTACACTAACATCAGTAGCGCAGTCTCAATCAATGGGTGGGAAACAGATAGCTTTCCGATTAAATCTGGAGTCAGGCAGGGCTGTCCTCTCTCGCCTGTTCTGTTTGTGTGTTGCATAGAACTCTTTGCTGAGTCCATCAGGAAGGATCCGGGCATAAGAGGAGTGACGATCCCAGGCAGTGAAGGCACTCAGGTCAAAGCCTCCCTGTACATGGATGATGTCGCCGTCTTCTGCTCGGATCCGCTGTCGGTGCGCAGACTGATCCACATCTGCGACCAGTTCGAACTGGCCTCGGGAGCCAAGGTAAATCATGGGAAGAGCAAGGCCATGTTCTTTGGGAACTGGGCTGACTGATCCTTTGTCCCCTTCACTGTCAGGGCTGACGGCCTGAAGGTGCTGGGGATATGGTTCGGAGGGACCAGGGCATGCGTTAGAAACTGGAAGGAGCGAGTGTCTATGGTGAAAAGGAAACTGGGCATGTGGGAGCGACGCTCCCTCTCCATTGCGGGTAAGAACCTGGTCATCAGGTGTGAGGCACTCTCGCTGTTGCTGTACGTGGCACAGGTCTGGCCCATTCCACACTCCTGCGTGGTGGCGATCACCCGAGCCATCTTCCACTTTATCTAGAGGTCGAAAATGGATCAAGTCCGCAGGGACGCGATGTACAAGCCTCTAGATAAAGGGGGAAAAAACGTGCCCAACATCGCCCTCATACTGATGGCCACCTTTGTGTGTGGCTGCATCAAGCGGTGCGTAGACCCTCAGTACGTAAACACCAAGTGTCACTACACGCTGAGGTTCTACCTGTCCCCGGTGTTGCGAAGGATGGGTCTGGCCACGCTGCTGCGGAACGCTCCGAGTAGTTGGACCGTGCCGTACCACCTGTCCCTGGTGGAAAAATTTATGTAGAGAAACACCTTTGACCACAAGTCCATCAGGCAGTGGTCGGCACGTAACGTCTTAGAGGCCCTGCGGGAAAAGGAGAGGTTGGATCCTGTGGGATGGTTCCCCGAGCAGACTGACAAAGTCATTTGGCAGAATGCCTCATCGCCAGAACTTTCCAACAAGCACCAAGATGTAGCTTGGCTGGTGGTGAGAAAGGCCCTCCCCGTCAGATCCTTCCTACACGCCAGGAGTCTCACCCCCTCGGCACGTTGCCCTCGAGGTGGCTGTGATGGGGACGAGACTGTTGTTCACCTCCTTGTGGAATATGCCTTTGCAAAGAAGGTCTGGAGAGAGATGCAGTGGTTTCTGTCGAGGTTCATCCCGAGCAGTTCTGTGACACAGGACTCTGTGCTCTACGGGTTGTTCCCAGGGACACACACCGAGACAAACATCAACTGCAGCTGGAGGATCATCAACTCGGTGAAAGACGCTCTTTGGTCTGCCTGAAACTTGTTGGTCTTCCAGCGCAAAGAGTTGTCCCCGACCAAGTGTTGCAGACTGGCACATTCCAAAGTCCAGGACTATGTGCTGAGGGACGCACTAAAGCTTGGGGCAGCCGCCGCAAAGGTGCAATGGGGAAGGGTCGCTGTCTAAGACCTTTCTGCCACAGTGCACCGAGGGGCTGGGAACTGTTGAGAGCCCCTCGGGCTGTACAGCTCAAAATGAATGTATGCATTGAATACTAATTGTTTTATAATTGTATTGAAGCACCTCAGAGTACAACATGATGTATGTGGATAACTCCAGTACCATTGTCTGATTGTCTGCATTGACCAGATTGAAATGATTGTAATATTCATTGATTGTATTGATGCACCTTGTGATCTATGTATAAAAGTTGAATCTGATTGTACTTTTGTGATGGTGATTTAGAAATGTTTTGGAATGTTCTTCCAGATATTTTATGAATAAAGTATATTTTTTTTAAAAAAATAAATTTCAGTCTTGGATTTCTTTCAGGAATTAACTCTTTGGGATACAGTATATAAGTAACTTGAGATATAGGGCAGAATTTTCTGCCTGTTGGGCAGACGGGCCTGACCCAATCTCCGGCAGGCGGGGAGCCGATCCCACCCGGAGAAGCAGGCCCCTCTGCCATTTTATGTGGACGGGCCAATTAAGGCCCGCCCAGCGTGACATCCACCGGGAAGCGCTATACGCTTCCTGTGCGGGCGGGGGATTCCCCAAAAGCGAGAGTGTACTCTGTCGCACATGCGCACAAAACAGCGCGCATCTCCCTGAGGCTAAGTGCTGCCTCAGGGAGATCGTTGACAGTTTTAAAAATGACAAAAATAGAAAAAAAAACATCCTTAACGTGTCCCCCTAATGTCACATGAGATGGGACATGTTCATTAATTACCCTTAAACATTATTAAACTTTTTAAATCCCTACATGAAACTTCATCCCGCTGGTGGATGAGATTTCATGTTTTCTCTATTTGCCGCCGGGTCTCCTGGCCTGCCCACCAACGTTAAGGTTGGACGGGCAGGTCCTTTAAGTGTTTTAATGATCCTGTCAATGGCCTCAATTGGCCATTGACAGGTCGGCGGGCGCACAGCTGATTTTGCTGTGGGCCTGCCTTCCTCAAAATTTAAATGGGGCGGGATGACGTCAGGGGTTCCGCCCGACGTTATCCCGCGTCATTCTACACGTCGGCGAGCGGGCCCCATCCCCTGCTCACCGACAGCAAAATTCAGCCCATAGTATGTGGCAAGTGTAGTATGCTTGGGAGGAACAGTTGACTTAGGACCTATGGTTTCCAAAACTCCCCACCACGAGGGGTTTCCTCATGTCACGTCCAGGTTCATTGTAACCTAATTAACAGGGAGTGATTGCCATGATAAGTCCACAACTCTATTATTGTTGTATTATGCGACAATCTTGGTTTTTATTTTGTTTAGCAATTCCCCTGTTCCTGAGAAGAGTGGTTAGAAAAGGGATTTAAAATAGGAAATGTAGGGAAGCCATAAATACAAACTTTTCAAGCTGTAATGATGTTGTAATTGTCACTTGGGATTCCTTCTTGAAGGCCCCTTTTACATAGAACCATAGAACCATAGAAAAGTTACAGCACAGAAGGAGGCCATTCAGCCCATCTTGTGCATACCAGCCCAAGGACACCCAGGTGCCCTTTCTAATCCCACCTTCCTGCACCCGGCCCATAGCCCTGCAGCCTACAGCACTTAAGGTGCAGATCCAGGTACTTTTAAAAAGAGTTTAAAGTTTCTGCCTCTACCACCAACTTGAGCAGCGAATTCCAGACACCCACTACCCCCTGCGTAAAAAAGTTCTTCCTCATGTCCCCCCTACACCTTCTGCCACTTATCTTGAATCTATGTCCCCTGGTATTAGAATTCTCCACCGAGGGAAACAATTTCATCCTGTCCACTCTATCTATTCCCCTCATAATTTTGTACACCTCAATCAAGTCACCTCTCAGCCTTCTTTGTTCTAAGGAAAATAACTCCAACCTATCCAATCTCTCCTCGTAGCTACACTTTTCTAACCCTGGCAACATTCTTGTAAACCCCCTCTGCACTCTCTCCAGAGCTATTACGTCCTTCCTGTAATGTGGTGACCAGGACTGCACACAATACTCCAATTGTGGCCTCACCAGTGGTTTATACAATTCCAACATTATATCCTTACTTTTGTATTCTATACCTCTGCCAATGAAAAGTATCAAGTATATATAAATGATTCGCGTAACTTTAAAAGACAAATAGTAAAATGGTCCTGGGAGATTTGGATCTTTTAGGAAACTGCACCAGTAGATAGTAAGTGCATTTCAATGTAGTAAAACATTCACTATTTTACCAGGCTATTTTACTAGTCCAGGCTAGGGAGTATGTGCTGAATGAACAGTTATGCAGCACACTGATCAGGAAAGAATTAAGAGAGTTATTGTTTGAAAGTAATTGAAATCATGAGGCAAATGTATGCCAGAGATATGAAAAAAAAAGAGATTTTGGGGTGCATTAGAAGACAAACAGAATGCAAGTCAAAAGAAGTGACAATGTAGCTGTATCAGGCCTGATACGGTATCAGTCACTATATCATCGAAACAAGAATGCCACCCAGAATAGGGTGCAGCGTGGCACAATTAAGTTTCTAAGTTATGAAAACCAAGGAAATTAACCTCATTTCTGTTGGAAAACAGGCAATTTTAAGGTTGCCTAACAGAGGCTTTGAAAATTATGGCAAAGTCTGGTAAAGCTGATCCAAAACAAATTGCTCACATTGACTAAAAGTTCAAAGGTTATGACAAAATGTTATAAATTATGAGAAAACAAAGAATTCATATGGAACAATTTCACAATAAATGGCATATTACCATTGAAAGCCAGAGATGTAAATAGTATAAATAGGGAAAATAAGACATATTTCTGGAGAATGAGATAAAGGGATATGGTGAGAAAACAGCATTGAAATCAGCCAGGAAAAGGCAGAATTTTTTGAACCAAATGGGTCTTTTTCAGTTTCTAAAATTTAATACGTTCACAGTTAACAGGCTTGTGTCACCAAAAGCAGGATAAATCCAACACGGCCAGTTATCGCCCCATCAGCCTACTCAGCAACGTGATGGAAGGTGTCATTGACAGTGCTATCAAGAGGCACTTACACAACAATAACCTGCTCACAGACACTCAGTTTCGGTTCTGCCAGGGCCACTCAGCTCCTGGCCTCATTACAGTCTTGGTCCAAACATGGACGAAAGAGCTGAACTCAAAAGGTGAGGCAAGTGTGACTGCCCTTGACATCAAGGCAGCATTTGACCGAGTGTGGCATCAAGGAGCCCTAGCAAAACTGGGGTCAATGGAATCAGGGGGAAAACTGTCCGCTGGTTGGAGTCATGCCTAGCATAAAGGCAGATGGTTGTGGTTGTTGGAAGTCAATCATCTCAGCCCTGGGACATTGCTGCAGGAGTTTCTCAGGGTAGAGTCCTCGGTCTAAACATCGTCAGCTGCTTCATCAATGACCTTCCCTTCAATCTAAGGTCGTGGGGATGTTCGCTGATTGCACAATGTTCAGCACCGTTCACAACTCCTCCTGCATGGGAACACCACCACCTGAAAGTTCACTTCCAACCACGCACCATCCTGACTTGGAACTATATCGCCGTTCCTGCACTTCGCTGGGTCAAAATCCTGGAACTTCCTTCCTAACAGCACTGTAGGTGTGCCTATATCACAGGGGCTGCAGCAGTTCAAGAAGGCGGCTCATCGCCACCTCCTCAAGGGCAATTAGGGATGGGCAATAAATGTTGGCCTAGCCAGAGACACCCACATCCCATGAAAGAATAAAAACAATGCATTGATTACCCGTGACTGTGTGTGTGTGTGGGTGGGTGAATGCAAATAAAGAACTTGGATTTATAAAATGCATTTCAAGATCTCATAAGATCCCAAGGCACTTCATAACTAAGTACTTCTGAATTGTATTCATTGTTGTAACGTATTAAATACAACAGCCAATTTTGTGCACAGGCAGCATTGAAATAAATGACCAGATAAACCTTTTTTCTTGTGTGATTTTGGTTAAATGATAAATATTAATCAAAACACTACTGAGGTCACTCTTGCTCTTCTTTGAAATAGTGTAGCAATAACTTTTACATTCACCTGAGAAGGAGCAGGAGGCCTCCGTTGAACGTCTCATCTGTCAGATGGGGTGATGGTTGAGGTGTCCATGTGTGCACACAAATTAACAATGAAGCAGCACAGATAGAACAGTATCCAATGTAAATTTGCTGTCACCATATACTAAAAGCCCAAGCTTGCTGCTATCCAGTGATTCATTGATGAAACAGGAGGAAATGTGGCATTGTGAGGAATGGTAAACAAGCATTTTGTCAGCACTCTGACAGGCAAGGACATGCTTTTTGAAATTGCAGCTCTAAGGTGCTCGAGTCATCCAAAGCAAGCTTGCTACATGTTGCTCCTCTTTGCAACATTTAGGTAGAAGTTATAAGAGACAGACAAACATAATTGGTTACTAAATTATATAATGCCACTCATTTAATACCTTTGCATATCTTTTCTTTTTGTATATGTTGATTACAATGCAGTAGGATGGAGTGGAAGATATCCCTTCAGCTTTTCAGTGATATCGGCAATCATTTCTTGTACAGCTTTAGCATGCACAGCTGCATTGTAGACACTCTCCATATAATTATGAAAATCTATCTAAAATCTAACAGTAGGGTCTCCAGAGTAGCTTTGCTGTATATCATTCAATTTATTCTTATGTGCTCTCTAAACAAAACTGACCAGCAAAATAGTTATAAGTGTCCAATGTGACAGCAGCTTTGGACTTTGACGTTATTTCAACTGGACACTGGGGAATGCACTTTCCCATGCTTGGGATTCTTAACATTCATGAAAAACAGCTTTCACCCATCTATCCAGGTTGAATTTGGTTTCACCTGGCAAAATACATCATGGCTTAATTTATCCAGTTCAAAATTGGGGGCAGGAAATAGGGTTGAGTGAGTAAAAGATCAACTTCTAAAAGTTTTACAATCCAGGCCATACAGGTCAATGTGATATCTTACCAGAGGATTTATTCAGTGTATAAAGAAAGCTAATCATGCCCTCCTAATTATAGAAATTTATGGAATTTTAAAAGGAAGACATTCAGCTCATTGTGTCTGTGCCAATCAAAAAAATCTATCTAACCTAATCCCACTTTCCAGTTTTTGGTCTGTAGCCTTTATGTTACGGCACTTTAGTGCATATCTAAGTACTTTTTAAATATGAAGAGGTTTTCTGCATCCACCATCCTTTTAGGCAGTGAGTTCCAGACCCCTGCCAGCCCCTGGGTGAAATAATTTTTCCTCAACTCCCCACTAATCTTTTTACTATTTACTTTAAATCTATGACCACTGGTTATTGACCTCTTGGCTAAGGGAAATAGGTCCTTCCTAACCACTCTATCTAGACACCTCAATTTTATGCACCTTATTAAATCTCCCCTTGGCCACCCCTGTTCCAAACAGAAAAACCCCAGTCTATTGAATCTTACCTTGCATCTCAAGTTCACCATTGAATTCCATTTGCCACTTTTCTGCCCACTTTGTCAATCCACTTATTTCTTCCTGCAGAGTATGACTTTCTTCCTCACTATCAATCACATGGATAATTTTAGTATCATCTGCAACCTTATTAATCATGTCCCCTACATTTAAGTCTAAATCATTGATAGGTACCACAAAAAGCAAGGGACCTAGTACAGAGCCCTGCAGAACCTCACTGGAAACATTCTCCAGACACTTTGCTTCCTGTCACTGAGCCAATTTTAGATCCAACTTGCTACTTTCCCTTGGAGCCATGGGCTTTTATTTTTCTGACCAGTCTGCCATTAATCATTTAGCTGCTATGTTGAAATTTTCGAAAGGTTTCAGAATCCACTTGTGCAAATATAATATGCTCGTCTTAGTTGATGCTTGAGGCACATACTCGAAGCAACGTAGAAAAAGTTCAGCTATGCACCGTGCCTATCCTAGGCTGAATGCAAACACCAAGTTCTAAGAACAAAAAAACCATCGTCTTGAGTACCAAATTTAAAACCCAAAGCACTTTAATAAGATTTTACTCTTTGCATTTCACTAAGTTAATGCATCTGACAAATTTTGCATATTTTTTTTTCTACTGCAGATGAACAGAGGAACGATGGAGAAGCACAGGCAGTTACCATGGAGACGAAAACTGAAACTGTATTCCTTCCTTCTTGAGTAAATGACTGTAAAATGCAATTAATTGGGCTTTTATTCAGTTTTTGACCTGCAAAAGGCATAGTAGGAATCAAGGTACACCTACTTACTTTCAGTAATTATTATACATTAGGGCTTCGCAGCTTACATCGACAGCTTCATTTATTGGATGGAGCATTAGATCATCTGCACAAACATGGACATTTCAAGTTCATGGCACAGGATATCTTTTGATGTAGAGATATCTTTTAGAATACTAATATATCGCATTGCAATGTAGGTCTGCAGTTGAAAATATATCCAGATAAATAGAAGCTTAATATACCACTGAATGTTTATTTCACATAAAGTATGTTTTCTTTTCCATTTATGTTTTCTAGTCTCTTAAATTGCTAAAGACAGAACTTGCATTTATATAGCTACTTTCACAAACTCAGGATGCTCCCAAACACTTTACAGCCAATCAGGCATTTTTCAAGTATAGTCAATGTTATAATGTTGGAACCACAACAGCCAATTTTGCACACAGTAATGTCCCACAAACAACAACAATTGATAATCTGCCTCTGAAGTTGGCTCAGAGATAGATGTTGGCCAGGACATCAGGGGGAGTTCCCCTGCTTTTCTTAGAAAAAGTGCCATGGAATCTTTTCCATCCGTCTGGAAGGGAAGATGAGGGATCAGATAAACATCTCATCAAAAGACAGAACCTCAACAGTGTAGCAGTCCCGCAATACTACACTACGGACACGACATTGTACTTAAGTCTCTAGAGTGGGAATTGAATCCTGAACCTGCCTCAGAAGCAAGATTACTTCCAACTGAGCCAAAGTTAACATATGTTGTTGATCATGTTTCTTTCTCCTCTCTATTATCTCACCGCTCGTGCCTGAAGGGAAGTCGTTCCATCTTGGTTTGAATATATGACATTCCTCAACTCCCTGCTCCCTATGGAAGTCTTACTGAGTGATGTACTGTGTGTGTTTTTGGAGGCAGACAGCCAATTTGTAGCCCTTCGTCAATTCCACTCTTTAGAAGAGGCACAAAGCACAAACCTGGTGATCATACCCCCTTACCCCTTTTTGGAAGGCCTTGGGGGCGCCTGGGATTGTGAGCTCAGTGGAGTTGGATTACTTGAATTTGGATCCATTTACTCAATGCTACTGAGTGTTAACACTGTTTGTTACTGTGCTTTTCACTCTGTTACCATTGTTTCTCAGCTTATGGAGGAGGAGAAAGTGAACTGACTGTCAGTTTATTTTCCCTTCTGTGACATTGGTTCCACATGAAATCATCTGTTTGACAAGCCTTTGACCATCTGTGTTATTGGATCTCTCAGCAGTGGATAATTATTCATTATCTGCCCAGATCCTAGGCATGCAAGCATCCTTGCATCAGAGTAATGCATCATTAATGTTTTTATTCACTTTTACTGTAATGGTGGGGGGATATATTAAAGTGCTTGGCATTATTTATCAGGTGAACATTTTGTTAACTAAACATTTTTAAAAATCCCAATGGCTTAGTGAGTACTGAGTACACAGAAGGCCCAGGGTTAAATCCATAATCTTCATATAATTAGTCAATCACAGTCAGAGTTTAAGAATTGGCCCAAGTGTCACCACACTAGTGAAGGGAAAAAATTCAGATGGATTTCCTGTTCCTGACTGGTACCCAATGATGCTTGATGGGAAGCGCATGTGTGGACATCAGGTGAAGAAAGAATAGGTTTAGGCATGATCACTCTTCACAAATACCCTGCCGACACTCATTATTGGAAGATCAGTTGTGGTGAACGGCTAGTTAAACAAGATATCAGAAAACTGCCAGCAACTGCAGAGTTGCATTTCATCATGAGTCACTACCTTCTTAAGATGGCAGAAAATTTAAGGTTAAAAATTGATGCTAGTGCTGTGTTGCAATGGCTGCAGTTGTTCCAACTTGATATTTGTGTAACACCTGACATTGATCAGTAGTCATTTGTATACCCATGAAAAATGCATATAGTTTTTAACATTTTAATCATGACCTTTTAAATCATCAAAATTTTGCATTAATTCATTTTGCGTGTTGTCTTTGAATATCATTATGTAAAACACTTTGGTGTCTGATTTCAAAATAATGTTTGCCTAGACACCTCTTTTGCACATTTTTTTTGTGATAAGTGTGTTTGTTCACAAAAGCCCCATTAAATCAATCACAATTGCTTATCTTCATTAACAACAACTTGTATTTATGTAGCACCACTAACATAGGAAAACTGCACAAGGCACTTCGCAGTAGTGTTACTAAACCAAACTTGATAATGAGCTACACAGAGAGATGTTAGGGCAGATAGGCAAAAGCTTGGCCTATGAGGTAGGTTTTAAGGAGCGTACTAAAGGAGGAAAGAAAGGTAGAGATGTCAAGAGGTGTAGGGAGGGAATCCCAGAGCTTAGGGCTTAGGCAGCTGGAAGCATGGCCACAATGATGATGCAATTAAAATCAAGGACAGTCAAGAGACCAAAATTAGATGTGTGCAGATATCTTGGAGGGTTGTGTGGCTGGAGGAGATTTCAGATATAAGGAAGGGCAGGGCCATAGGCAGATTTGAAAACAAGGATGAGAGCTGAAAATTCAGATGTTCCTTAACCAGGACCCAATATAAGTCAATGAATACAAGGGTGATGAGTAAATGGGACTTGATGCAGGTTAGGACATGGCAACCAAGTTTTGGATGGCAGATGGTAGAATGTGGGAGGCTGGTGAGGAGTGCATTAGAGCAGTCAAGGGATATGATACAAGTTAGGACATCGACAGCCGAGCTTTGGATGGTGGAGGGTAGAATGTGGGAGGCCGGTGAGAAGTGCATTGGAATAGTCAAGCCTAGAGGTAACAAAGGCAGAGGTGGAGGTCTCAGCAGCAGATAGATGTGTCAGGAGTTAGGCAATGTTACAGAGGATGGAAGTAGGCAGTCTTTGTGTGGATGTGTGATTGGAAGCTCATTTTGGTGTCCAATGTGACACTAAGGTTGCAAATTGATAGGTTTAGACTCAGTTGTGAGGGAGAATGATGGAGTCGGTGCTAGGGAATGGTGTTTGTGGTGGGAATTAAGATAGTGGCTTTGGTTTTTCCAATACTTACCTGGAGAAATTTCTGCCCATGTAGTACTGGATGTCAGACAAGCAGTCTGACAATTTTGAGGCTGTGGAAGGGTTGAGGGGTGATGTTGAGGTAAGACTGGGTCAGCATGTACATTAGAAATAGGAGGGGGCCAGGGACAGATCCTTGGGGAACAACAAAGGTTAACAGTGTAGAAGTGGGAAGAGAAGTCATTGTCAGTGATACTCTGGCTACAATAGAATAAGAATGAAACCAGATAATACTGTCCCATGCAGCTGGACAACGATGAAATGGAGTTGGAGGAAGATGGTGTGTCCAACTGTAGACAGGTCAAGAAGGATAAGGAAGGATAGTTTATCTTTTTCACAGCCTTACAGGATGTTATTTGTGACTTTCAATAGAGTCATTTTGGTACTATGGCAGGGCAGAAAGCTGATTCAAGGGACTCAAACATAGAGTTCAGGGAAAGTTGGGCACAAATTTAGGAAGTGACAACATTTAAGACTTTGGAGATGGAAAGCAGTGCCATAAATCAACATATATGGTGCATCAGGGGGGTGCTGCTGTGAATATTGGTTTAGACATGTTAATGCAGGGGATATTGCATATTGCATCTAGAACTCAGGATGGCAGACAGAAAGGAGTGATTTTGACGTTGGTTCTCTATTTAAGCACATGCCAATTTATATATTTCTAATGACAGCATGATCAGCAATATTGCTTTTAAAAATTAATTCCCAGGATGTGACCATTGCTAGCAAGATCACATTGATCATCCCTGGTTGCTTTGAGAGAGTGAAGAGCCATCTTCTTCTTTATAGACTCATAGACGTTTACAGCACTGAAGAAGGCCGTTCAGTCCATCGTATCTGTGCTAGTCATCAAAGATCTGACTACACTAATCCCATTTTCCAGCACTTGGCCTATATCCCTGAAGACTATGGCAACGCAAGTGGATATCTAAATACTTCTTAAATGGTATGAGAGTTTCTGACTCAACCACTCTTTCAAGCAGTGAGTTCCAGACACCCACCACCCTCTGGGTGAAAAAATATCTCCTCAACTCTCCTCTTAGCCTTCTATTTCTTACCTTAAATCTATGCCGCCTGGTTATTGACCCTTCCACTAATGGAAAAAATGCCTTCTTATCCATCCTATCTATGCCCCTCATAATCTTATACACCTCTATCAGGTCCCCTCTCAACCTTCATTGCTCCATGGAAAACATGCCCAGTCTATCCAATCTTTCCTTATAGCTCAGACCCTCCAGCCCAGGCAGCATCTTGGTAAATCTCCTCTGCATCCTCTCCAGTGCAATCACATCCTTCCTATAATGTGGCGACTAGAACCGCATGCAGTACTCCAGTTGTGGCCTAACAGTGTTTTATACAGTTCCAGCATAACCTCCCTGCCCTTGTGTTCTATGCTGCGGCTAATAAAGGCAAGTATCCCATATGTCTTCTTAACCACCTCATCTACCTGCCCTGCTACCTTCAGGGATCTGTGGATATGCGTCTTCAGAACTTTCCAGGGTCCTACCATTCATAGTGTAATCCCTTGCCTTGTTAGCCCTCCCAAGTGCATTATCTCACACTTTTCCGGATTGAATTCCATTTGCCAATGCTCTGCCCACCTGACCAGTCCATTGGTATTCTCCTGCAGTTTATGGCTATTCTCCTCACTATTTACCACCCTACCAATTTTCGTGTCATCCGTGAACTTCTTGATCACACCCCCTGCATTTAAGTCCAAATCACTTATGTACACCACAAGCAACTACAGCCCCAGCACTGAGCCCTGCGGAACCCCAATGGAAACAGACTTCCAGTCACAGAAACATCTCTCTACCATCACCCTCTGCTTCCTGCCTCTCAGCCAATTTTGGATCCAACGTGCCACTTTGCCTTGGATCCCATGGGCACTTACTTTCTTGACCAGTCTGCCATGAGGGACCTTATCAAAAGCCTTGCTAAAGTCCATGTAGACCACATCAAATGCGTCACCCTCATCAACACTCCTGGTTGCCTCCTCAAAAAATTCGATCAAATTTGTCAAACAAGACCTTCCCTTAACAAATCCATGCTGACTATCCCTGATTAATCCATGTTTCTTCAAGTGCAGATATATTTTGTCCCTCAGAATTCTTCCTAGTAACTTCCCCACCACTGAGGTTAGACTGACTGGCCTGTAATTTCCTGGACCATCCCTTCCTCCCTTTTTTAATAATGGGACAACGTTAGCAGTCCTCCAGTCCTCTGGCACCTCACCTGTGGCCAGAGATAATTTGGAAATTACTGCCAGGGCCTCTGATATTTCTTCCCTTGCCTCCCTCTACAGCCTGGGATACATCTCATCCGGGCCTGCGGATTTATCCACTTTTAAGGCTGCTAAACCCGCTAGTATCTCCTCTCTCTCTATGTTAATTTCCTCCAATATTTCACAGTCCTCCACCTTGATGTCTATACTTGTGTCATCCTTTTCCATTGTGAAGACTGATACAAAGTATTCATTGAGGACTGCACCCACATCTTCTGGGTCCACACACAGATTACTGCTATGGTCCCTAATTGGCCCTACTCTTTCCCTAGTTATGCTCTTGCTCATTATATATTTAAAAAACTCCTTTGGGTTTTCCGTTATTCTACCCACCAATGCTTTCTCATGCACTCTCTTAGCTTTCCCAATTTTTTTCTTTGTAGAAGTTTGATACAACAGTGGCTTCTGAAGGCACTTCAGAGAGCCATTAAGAGTCACTTATATTAGTGTGGCTTTAGAGTCACTGGTAGCCTTCCCTGAAAGATATCAAATAAACCAGTTGGGTTTTTACAACTATCAGACTATCAGCAGTTTTTAAATTTCCAGAATGTAAAAAGCACAATTCAAATTTGCAAACTGCTGTGGTGGCCAGGGTGTGGGAGGAGGCATAGAATATGAACTCCCATGCTATAGATTATTAGGTTCCTAAATTACTAGTCTTAGAACATAACAGCACCAACAGTCCTAACAGCACTCCTGGTAACCATTCTAACAGCACTGTGGGTGTACCTACACCACATGGACTACAGCGGTTCAAGAAAGGGCAATTAAAGATGGGCAATAGAAATGCCCACATCCCATGAATGAATAGATTAAAAAAAACATAGAGCAGGATTTTCCCCCTGATGGGGGGGATGTGTGGGAATGGGCACAGGCGGGCGGCTTCCCGATCGGCGCCCATGGTTTGGGGCTTGCCGCCATTTTACATGGGTGGGCCGATTAAGGCCCACTCAGCATGATGTCTGCTCGGAAGTGCTGAGTGGTACCTGTGCGGGCAGGGGGTGGTTGTTCCCTGGATTGGGAGTGTGCTCTTTCGTGCATGTGCCCGGAAGAGCGCACAGATCCCCCTGAGGCAAAGTGTTGCCTCAGGGAGATGGTTGGAAGTTTTAAAAATGTTTTAAAGGGTACGAAAAAATTTTCCTGACATGTCCCCCTCATATGACACTGTCACATGAGCAGGGACATGTCAATTTCTTTATTTAAACATTTCATACACATTTTAAATCCCTCATGAAACCTCATCCCGCCCGTGGATGAGGCTTCATGTTTTTTCTGAAGGCCGCTTGGGCTCTTCGCCTGCCCGCCAGCCTTAAGGTTAGACAGGCAGGTCCTTTAATTGTTTTAATTACTTTTTTAAAGGCCTTAAGTGGCCGTTGACAGTTTGGCGGGCATGCAGCCGCCTCAGCTGCGTGCCTGCCGAACTGAAAATCTAAATGACGCACGCCTGACGTCACCCCGTGTCATTTTACGCGTCGGCGAGTGGGCCCCACCCCCGCTCGCCGACTGGAAGATGCAGCCCATAAATAACCACTACACTGCAGTACCAAGTTGACCATCCCTACCTATGAACAATACTTTTCACTGGGACCTCATCAAGTAATTGGGTGGAAATGATGTGCTGCTGATCTTAAAAGGCTGTCGACAATTTGAAGGGGTCTGGGTATTTTTAAGGTATTTTTGTTGGCAAGGGGGAAGCGGAAATGCCACTTCAAAAATTGCGAAGTTCTTCTTCCAATAGCTGGTCATTGGATGGCAAAATGAGTGAGTCATGGTACTTGGCAAAAGGCTATGGCACCTTTAAATGGCAAATAATTAGTCAGCATACTTTGCGGTGATACAGCAAAATAATTACCCACTTCATTGGATGTGCCAAGGTAAAGAAAAAAAACTTGCATTTATTTAATGTCTTTCACAACCTCAAGACAGCAAGAAGTGCTTTGCTATAATAAAAGCAAAATACTGCAGATACTGAAATAAAAACAGAAAGTGCTGGAAAAACTCAGCAGGTCTGACAGCATCTGTGGAGAGAGAAACAGAGATAACGTTTTGAGTCTGTGTGACCCTTCTTCAGAGCTAAAGAGAAGTAGGAATGTGATGAAATTTATACTGTTTAAGGTGGGGTGGAGCAGGTAAAGTTGGATAGAAGGCCAGCGATAGGTAGGGGCTCAGGAAAAATTGACAAAGATGTCATGGACAGAAGGACAAAGAGAGTGTTAATGATAGTGGTAAGGACTAAAAGAGGTGCTGATGGTGGAATAAAGGTAAGAAAGCAAAATTGATAATAGCAGAACAAGGGTAAGTGCTCTGTGAAAGAACATCATGGAACAAGTAACAGATGGTCCTTTTGGGAGTGGGGTGGGAGGAGGGGGCAGTGGTTGGGGAAAAAGGATGGAAAAAGGCATAAAAAAGGGATAAAACAATAAATAAATGAATAAAAATGGAAATAAGTGGATAAAAAATGAAAATAATGTTTTTAAAAGGAGATTAAAAAAGGGGTGAGGATGGAGGAGAGAGTTCATGGTCTGTAGGTGTTGAACTCAATGTTAAGTCTGGAAGGCTGTAAAGTGCCTAATCGGAAGATGAGGTGCTGTTCCTCCAGTTTGCGTTGGGCTTCACTGAAACATTGCAGCAAGCCAAGGATGGACATGTGGGCATGAGAGCAGGATGGTGTGTTGAAATGGCAAGCGACAGGAAGGTCTAGATTATGCTTGCGGACTGACTGAAGGTGTTCCGCAAAGCGGTCACCCAGTCTGCGTTTGTTCTCCCCAATGTAGAGGAAACCGCATTGGGAGAAGCAAATGCAGTAGACCAAATTGAAGGAAGTGCAAATGAAGCGCTGCTTCACCTAAAAGGCGTATTTGAGCCCCTAGATGGTGAGGAGGGAGGAGGTAAAGGGGCAGGTGTTGCACATCCTGTGATTGCATGGGCAAGTGACATGGGAAGGGGATGAGGTGTTGGGAATGATGGAGGAGTGGACCAGGTGTCCTGGAGGGAATGGTCCCTATGGAATGCTGACGCGGGGTGGGGGCATGAGGGGAAGATGTGTTTGGTAGTGGTATCAGGCTGGAGTTGGCGGAAATGGCGGAGGATGATGCTTTGAATGCGGAGGCTGTTGGGGTGAAAACTGAGGACAAGAAGTGCTTTACAGCCAATTAAGTACTCCTTGAATTATAATCAGCGTTATGTAGGAAATACAGCAGCCAATTCATACAGCAAGGTCCCACAAACAGCAGTAATATAAATGACCAGATATGATTGATCTTTTGAGAAATAGATTTTGGTCAGAATATCAAAAGATTGTCAAAACATTAACCTATCAATGCAACACCCATGAGGCCTTGCAGTACTTTGAAAACTTCCCATGATTAGCCATTATGGACCCAGTATATTTTGCAGCAGCTCCCTTTCCCAACAATTGCCCCTTCTACAGTTTCAAGTTGTGTTTCCTGGCAAATCCTTTCGTTGAGTGTACCTGATGTCTGCATTCCTGTAATCAAATCAGAACCAGTGACAACACAGAAACATCAATAGCTCTATATGTGCTCCTGTCAATATTAGTGGCTCAGCCCCCTTCTACTCTTTTAGCAAATGACTAGACATTACAAAATGGAGAGAAATGATGTATTCAAACAACGTCCAACACCCAGCCTCTTGCTTACTTTGAGGAACCAGCACATCTCCTCCAGGGTAGAAAGAATATGGGAGAAGCAGGGGTTTGTGAAGTAGGAGATTTCGTTCCAATTCAGAGTTTGCCCCAAACTTCTCCTGATTATTTTTCACAGCTCTATTAATTCACACTGAAAAACAATTCCGTTTCGCTCACTAACTGAACGTAACATCCCAACAGCACAGCATGCTAACACCTGTCATCTAATCTTTTACTATGTGTGCCACATGAAGGTATGTGAGTCCGGAGAACTATAGGAACCTTTAACTTTACAGCACGCTCATTCTTTAAACTAATTTTGCAAAGCCACAGCTTCTACAACAATTGTTTTTCAGGCGATCCAGGCGATTCCACCCTTGTCTACAAATGACAGATACATGGTTTTCCTGTGATGTAATCCAGTTTATTTGGCATTCCTCCATTCTTCTTCCACTTTTAAGTAGCACAAATAAAGAGAGGCTCCTATAAGGGCACCCACAGTCTAAAGGATAAATATACTTTCAAAAACGGGCCTGACTAAAGCTTCCTAATGACCCACACAAACTGAGCATCCAGGATTACTAGGCTGTATCATTAAATATCAAGGTATTAAAGGAACAGCCAGCAATTTCTTTTTAACTTTTGTCAATATTTATTATGGTCAAGCCTGTATGCAATGGAATTGTACTCATAAGCTTGAGGTCCAGATGAGAGCCATCTATAATGCCTTGGACTTGGGAATCTATCACTGCATTTGCATTGAAGCAGAAGCACTGACATGCCCAGGTAAAGGTGACATTTTCCATACATCCAAGTCCAAGGAAAGCGGCAGATGTGCACACCACATCTAAGATGTCTTTGGGCAGATGATGTCGCATCATGAAGTGGTCCTCCACATCCAGGTCACAACTGAATTGAAATTGGCAGCCAAGCCATCCTCGGTGGTATTAGGATTGCAGCAGTTGTTTAGTAACTTCGCTTGATGCACTGTACAGCAAAAGAATTGTGAAGTAGGTCAGCAAAGAGCCCAAACAATGTATGTATAACCTTATAAGTACTCCAAACAAAATGAAAATGTAAACATAAAGTAATAGGTCAACTCTACTAGCTCTAAGCAGGTCTTGCACTTTTTTTTTCACAGGCACAGTAATGCCATGATGGAGCCTTGCCCAAACTCATGAAACTCTGACACTGAGCCTGGAGCCTTTTGTTGCATACTAAGATGAGTTCCATACAAGCCAGTTGTGTGGTTTCCTGCAACTTCACCGCATTGTGCCTGGTGAAATGCATTCAAATGAGGCATGCTCAGTTTTACAACCTTTCAAGCAGCTGAGTGAAGCCTCACAAAACATGTCTTATATTGTCGATGTGTTGCAGTCAACAAGAGTCAGTGAGAAATTTAGTATTGAACCAAGAGGAGCTTTCTAGTCTGTTTTGTTCAGAGGTTGATCGAGGCTGATTTGTGCACACCTGCATACATCCTGGGAGTTGGGATTATAGAACATGACACTCTTTCTGAGCATGTCAGACTGCTTCAATGCAGATGCAGAGACAGGCTTCCCAAGAGTCCAGGGGCTGGAATGAGGCTGTATAGCCTACTATGCAATGACAATGAGTGCATGACCTGTACAGTTTTTGTGCAGAATCTGTTGTTGCAGAGGCACTCTCTTAGTCACTGGGGGAGGACAGCTGAATGTCGCATTCAACACAATGATGTCACAGCCAAACCAAAAATTACATTTTTGAGACAGTGATCTGTTTCAATGGGAATTATGCTGCACTGTTTGAAAAACATAGAAAGTGGGTGGGGGGGAGGTGAGGGGATGTGCCAAATACTTTTCCATAGAAAATCCAATCCAAAGAGACAGGTTTTTCTCATTAATTTTCAGTAAATTGTGCTATTCACACTATCCTCAAGATCTGTGTAATCTGAAAATTGTATTTCGTTTTTAAAAAAGTTATTGTGAGGATGCTGCGATTGTCAGACTAGAGGAGGCCACAAATAAATGTGTATATGTATCAACATTGGGCGAAGACAGGATTGGTTTCTGGTTTCTGCATGGTGCCCTCACCCACCATGGTAGCAGGAAGATATAATAATTCTCATGACGTTATTAGAATTTATTGTAAAATAGAGTCTGTGTCTATGTGTCTATATGTGTCTTGTGTGTGTGAGAGACTTAATTGAATTAGAGGCAGCTAGCCTGGGTGGTTTGATGTAAAAGAGAAGTTATTATCAGGAACATAAAGTCCAAAGACATAGTGAAACAATGGGTATTTGCATTCCAAGGGGAAAATATGTATAAAGGAGTGAAGGCTGTGTGTAAGGGTAGGCATTTTAAGATCTTACAAGTGTGAAAAGCCTTCAGGATCTATGCCTCAAGCTGCTGTCTTCAAAGGACTGAAGTTAAGAAAACTCACTTTGAATTGTTCAGGGTATCATATTTCTTTGCCTGGGTCTTTTAAAATCTATGTGTCTTACTGTTGCCTTAACGAAAGTGTAACTGAGAGTTAGATTGATTAGGGGATTTAGAAGTTGTCATAGTAGTAGGTTGTAGATCTATGTATGTATTTAAAAATAATTTCTCTTATTAATAAATGTTAATCTAGTTTTGTAAAACCTATAAAACTTGGTGGTTTTATTATGACTAAGTTCAAGGCACGCATCTTGAAATTTATGCAAACTGCAAATCAAGTTGTGGCAGTTGTTTCGAGTTTCCCTTTGGGATTTGAACAACTCAGCATTTACCATCGGCCGTGCCATAACAGTGGCCAAACATCCTATCAACACTTACTGCTTGGTCTCATTCATAAAAAATGATTAAGGCTGCTGGCACCAAACATAAGTCACCATGTCATAAATTTCTTGTCATCCATCTTCCATTGGGGCTTGCTGCCCACTAAGAGAACATATTAGAAATTTGACTGGACACTGCATGATTTTCTGACCAGTAAAAAATAATGGTCAGAAGACTGTGTGCAGCTCACACCTGAATTCATATGTACTCTCAGTGGGGATGCACCTGGTACTACTTAGTTGGAAAATTACGTTACTATCTTAGGAGATGTAATGTTCAGTACACTCTTGTTGCTTTAAAGTAAGATCATTACATTCTATTGAGCTATTCAGATGCACACAACACATCCCAAAGCAATGCCAACCCCTTGGCGCATATTCGCTGCACAGCTCCATAGGTGGTTGTTTATTGCCCCAGAGCCTATGTAGTCAGTTCTGTAAGCTCATGCCACTATTCCAAAGAAGAGCAATTGTGGTCACTTCTGTGTCCTAGCCAACATTTAACCCTCAAGAGAAACATCACGAAACTAGGTTATCTGGTCATTATCCCATTGCTGCTTGTGGGAGCTTGCTGTGCGCAAATTAGCTGCCTTGCTTCCAAAATTACATCAGTGAATACACTTCAAAAAGTACTTAATTGTAGAGCACTTTGGAATGTCCTGAGGTCTAAAAGTCATAATGTAAATGCAAGCCTGTAATCAACATGCTTTGTTTACATACACAGATGGAGATGTAGACTAAAACCCAGATGCACAGTGAGTGCAAGAAAGCAAATAGATAATGCAAATTATGTTTTTTTCTCCTATGCAATTTATTAATACTATAGCTCTGTATGAAGAATATACATACAATACATTGCCAGGGAAGGGGATTCATTCCTGTAATCTCAAGAAAGAAATAGATTTTGCTTAGCTATGTTTAGTAGTTACTTAACATGTTTAATTTTGCTGAATTACCTTATAAATACTTGTTTACAACAATGGTCTGTCAAATAAGCTAGTTATCACTGCTTCCCGCATCTAGCCTTCAAGCAGCACAGTAAAGACTGTGCATAGACATCACTGTTAATCAAAGTCAGCCACTCCAACATATTACATAGAAAAATGCTGTTCTGAAAAACTCGTTATAATCTGCTTTTGCAGCACAATTGGTGAATTGGTTTTTTTAAATAAACAGTGGAGTAGGAACTTGAGCATTAAATGAAGAAAAAATGTACAAGAACATAGGACAACAGTCTTTCATTCTTTGATAATGCACACCAAATATAATTTACTGCAATTTCCAACCTAACCAGCTGTGATCTATATATACTAAAAATGTTCAAGTGATTGGAATACACATTAAAGATGCAGCGTTCAGGTATTGGAGGTGCGCTTTGAAAATGACTGGTTAGGGATAGTAACACTAGAAATGGAACAGACACCCATTTCTAACCTGCCAGCTAGCTGCAGAGTGAGGCTGCCTCTTTCTGTGCTGGCCTTGCACCCTATTGTACTACATTACATTTTTCCCTCTCCCACATTAGCTGTCCTTGTGCCCATTGAGTGAGATTGTCAGTTTGGGTCACAATCTGACACTTCCTTTCTGAAGCTGGATTGAAAACATACATGCCCATGTAATAGAGAACCTGGAGCTCAGCAAAGGCTCCTGTCCTGGATACTTAAGCTGCATTTGAACCTAGATTTTAGAGGTCGAGAAATGATTTACTCATGATTACTCATCAACTCACGTTGATCTCCAGGACTGTGTTGGAAAGAATGAAATGTGAAGGAAAAAAATTAAAGTAATAGCACGTGCACCAAAACCAGTTGGAAATAAGTGCAATTAACCTCAGTTTACAACTTTCACAGTAATGCACTCCATGACATCGGCAAACATAAAGGGCCCTAAAATGGAATGGACTGGAAATTATCTGGAAACTGTTTTAATTCATTGCTTTTGTCAAATATTAAGCAACTGAAGACAGGCAATACTATACTGTAGACCTTCAAACATAGGAAAGCGAGTATGGTGGGCTACTGGTCATGAGTTCATAATTCCACAAAAACCATGAAATTAAATTAATTTGTGGGCATCATGAAACTAACCATAAAATACTGCTAGATAGTCATTAAAAAATAAATTAGCTCACTAATGTCCTTCACAAAAAAGCGACCTGCCACCCCTATCTGGTTTGGCTTATATGTGGTTGACTCAATGTTCGCAGGGCAACTTGGGATAAGCAGTAAGTACTGCCTTGTCACTATTGCCCACATCTTAAAAAAACAAATAAAATTTTGAGGGCTTCTCTGAGAAGTCCAAAATTATTTAAGACCAAGAAGTTTGGTAACACAGTAAACTCCTGCCGTTTGTGGGGGTTCCGTCCCCACGAGATTCTCGAAGGGTGAAATTGCAAACGGCGAAAACGCTTTATGATGCAACTGAATTAGATATGTTCCAGCCATCCCCAGATTTCACATTTTTACCTTAATGGAGTCAATAAAAACTTTTTTTTGGATTAAATTAAGGACAATTTTACTGAAGAAATTGTTTTTGTTTTCTTGTATTGACAAGCAATGTAGGACTTTTCAATGACAGAATACAGTACCCTGTAGTAAATCAGAGTACAGTAATACATTACTTTACAGTACAGGTACATTGAAGACAATTGTATTGAAGAAATTGTTTGTCAATCCAAGAAAACAGGAACAATTTAAAACTTATCAATTATAGAATACAGTACATACCTGTATTGTAATTTACAAATCACAGTACAGGTACTGTACATTACAGTACAGGTGCCATACTTTATTGGAGAGTGGATGTAGATGGAGTGGGTGACGTGGCTGATGCAGCTGTTGATGTGGATGATTTGGATGAGAAGAATGATGTTATCATTGACTCCTTCACCTTTTGTTTTCCAATTTTGTTAAGTTCTCTGTAAGGTGCAATAGCTGTGTCGATCACTCTACAATAGGCGATGCTTCTTTCCATGCTTGTATCATGGTCTGTTGCCTGTTTTTTCAAATCTTCGGCTGACCTTATGAGATCTGCCATCATCTTGGTTGTGAATTGAATCTTTTTAGGTTCTTCTCCCTGCTCCTGCTCCTGTTTAGGCTCAGTTATCCTCATCGGTTCGACCAATTCTTCTGTAGAGAGTTCCTCTTGATGAGATTGAAGGAACTCATCCATTTCAGCTGTGGTCATGTCTTCGAATTCCACCCCTCCAACTTGCTTTGCCAAGTCAACAATCCCGGCCATCATGGCATCCACGTTGGGGAACCCTGTGAAATCATTCACAGCCTCAGGCCAAACTTTTTTCCAGCAGGCGTTTATGGTTGAAGCTCCAACTTGATCCCATGAGTCCTTAATTATGCCTACAGCTATAAGGATGTTGAATTGCTTCCAGCAATCATGAACTGTGATTGGGAAGGGTCTGCGTCTACTGAAACTGGAACTTTGTTAAGGTCCATTGGTTGGATGTGAGGTTGTATTTGGAGGTAAAAACAAAATTTTAACATCTAGATGGTTCTCAGCGATAGAGTGTGGATGTCCAGGTTCGTTATTGAGGATTAGTAGAACTTTCAATGGCAGGTTCTTTTCCCTCAGATAGTTCCCTTGGTTCTCTGGCAGAAAGCAATTGGCAAACCAGTCTTCAAATGCGACTGCTGTAACCCAGGCATTGCTGTTAGCCTTCCAAAAGACTGGCAGACGACATGTATTTGTTCCTTTGAAAGCTCGATGGATTTCTGACCTATAAACCAGCATTGGTTTACATTTAAAGCCAGCCACATTGGCACACAGCAGAAGTGTCAACCTGTCCTTTGCTGCTTTAAACCCAGGAGCTGTCTTTTCTTCTTTTGAAACGTAGGTCCTACTTGGCATCTTCTTCCAGAATTTTCTGCAGGCAGGTGCAAAGAAGCCTAGCTCCAAGTGATAGGTCTATCCATGCAGATCCCATTAGTGAGCCTAGCTGGTTAATCATCAATCATGATATGGACTACTACGTGGACATCTAGACTCAAATATTCTATAATGTCTGCTGGTTGCCAGTGTCAAGTTACATCCAAATTGTACAATCAGACAGACTTAGGTAATTATTATATTATTACCCTTAACACCTCATTCTCTCAGACTTTGTCCCAGATATGGGTTTCCTGGCGTAAATAGTACAGAAAGATCTGTAGGGAAGAGCACGACTCATCCAATTTGCTGTCTAATGATTAAAACGGACAGAAAATCAGGTGGAAGCAAGGGGACCAAAAGGGGTAGTGAATTAGAGCCGGGTGTTGTCAGTGCTCTTGCAGAAGGTAATCGTATATTTATGGATGATATTGCCAAAGGACAGCATTTGATAAGGAATAGAAGGGGTCCATTGATAGACTCTTGGTTATCCAGAGACAACACTGGGAAAACATTGTTAAAAGCAGTACTAATAAAAATGAGTTGACAATGTAAGTTTAATTATTTCCTCAGTTTTATTATATTAAAAATCCATTTCCAATCACCGGTCCTCATGAACTATATTCAAGGCTGGGATAGTTAGATTTTTGATCTCTCAAGGAATCGAGGGATATGGCAGTGTGCCGGAAACTAGAGTTGAGGTAGAAGATTAGTTATGATTGTATTGAATAGCAAAGCAGGCTTGAGGGGCCATATAGTCCAGTCCTGTTCCTATTCCTATTTCTTATATTCTGATGCTTAGTGGAGAATCCAAGTTGGCTACCAAAACTGAATTTCAAACATGTTCTTGAATAATGCAATTGTTTTGCCTTTGTAGCTGTTGCTGACTCATTTTTGAATTATGAATCATCGTCTTTTGAACTTCATAAATCAGTGCTTTTCATTCCTGCTTGCTCCTTACTGATTGGGTAGTTTCCCATCTGTTCAATTATAAATTTGAGCCAGTTAATAAGTGTAACTCAGAAGTTTACACAGTGTGATGCCTAGATGTACAAATCTCTCATTTATATTGTATCAAAAGAAAACACATATAAAATGCAGCGAATCTGAGTCCCAATGGAAGACAATATCCATTTTTAATTGCATCTATTTTTAAACGCTTAAGAAATAATGTTAGATTTTTTTCTGGCATCAGGATTGTGTTGTGTTATTTATATTCATGACTGCAATTGATGATGGAGAAACTGCGCATTTGCCATCAGTTGTACCCATACAATGTAATGGCTTGGACTTTTTCCCATCTATTCATTCATAGCTAGTCAACAGCTTCCAAAGCAGTGACGTTACAAACTGAAGTATGGATTTATTCTCTGTTGTGAATGGATTGGACTAACCCAAGTTTAACAACTACCTTGAATTTCCTGTATCATAGAAGGTGGAAAATAACAGCACTGGAGCAATTTATATTAATTAAATTGACTTTAGATTTATGTATAGATAAAATATGTCCAAGCAAAAATACATGGCAACAGTATTGAAACAGCAGAATACTGTTAAAAACAAAAGATTTGGAATCAGATCACAAGGGTATCAATATAACTTTTTCCACAAATATGCAGTCTGTTGACAAGCAGCGGTTTGTTTTGATGAAACAGTTGGGTGCCTTCTTCTGTAAACCTTCAGAACAGTAGACTACAGGAGAATTGTTTCGTCTTGCTCAAATTAGAAGCCGTCAAACACTCATGATAAAAGACAGAATAGTGAAAATGATTTTATTGAATGTTAATGAGTAGTTAATTAATTATGTATCTGCGTCTCAAAGCACCTGCTAAGGCCCCAGCAACATAAGCTTCATTTTGTGTCAGAAGAGAAAAATTGTTTCATCTGAATGCAGAATCATGCCTTTTCTGGACATGGGGAAGGGAAATCTGCATCTACTTTTAACTTAGATATAAAAATAATATATAGAATGAAGACAGAGGAGTTCATATCCCATGGTGTCTTGTAAGGATTGCAATGATGGGAGGAGGCCACCAACACAGCCCCATCCTGGTCAGACTGTTTGTGATTGACTCAGCCAATGGTGATACCAGTAAACACAACCCCAATTTCCCACTCACTACCAGTCAGCAACAATTAGTATTTATATAGCATCTTTAATGCAATAAAATGTCCAAAGGAGTTTCAAAAGGCCATTATAAAACAAGGCATGACAGCATGCCAAATAGGATGTTAGGGCAGATGACCAAAAGCTTGGTCAAAGAAGGTTTTAAGGAGCCATCATAAAGGAGGAAAGCAAGGTACATGGGCTAAGAGGTTTAGGGAGGGAATTTCAGAGCAAAGGGCACGGACAGTTGAAGGCATGGCCACCAATGACAGAACAATTAAAATTGGACATTCCTAAAAGGCCAGAATTTGATGAGTGCAGGTATCTTGGAGGGTTATGGCTGGAGGAGATTGTGAAGAGAGTGAGGGGCAAGGGAATTGGAAATACAATTGAGAATTTTGAAACCAAATTATTGCTTAACCAGGAACCAATATAGGTCAGTGAACATGGGGTGATGGGTGAACAGGATTTGGTGCAAGTTAGGACACACAGCAGAGGTTTGGAGGACCACAATTTCATGGGGGGTAGCTTGTGGGAGGTCAGGAATGCATTAGAATTCTCAAGTTTAGAGGTAACAAAGGCATGGCTGAGGGTTTCAGCAGCAAATGACCCAAGGCAAGGGCAAAGTCAGATGATGTTATGGAGATGGAAATAGGTGGTCTTAATGATGGAACGGAGACATGATTGAAAGCACATCTTGGAATCAAATATGACACAAAGGTTGCGAATATTCAGGTTCAGCCTCAGACAAAGGCCAAAAAGAGGTGGCTCAGAAGCAGATTTTGTGCTAGGAATCAGAGAAAATAGATTTGGTCTTCCCAATATTTAATTGGAGGAAATTTCTGCTCATCCGGAGCTGGATATTAGATAAGCAGTCTGACAATTTAGAGACAGTGGAGGGATCAAGAGAGTTGATGGTGAGATAGAGCTAGCTGTCAGTGTACATGCCGAAATTGATGCTGTGCTTTTGGAGATGTCTTGAAAAATATGAGGGGTGCAAGAATCCTGGAGAATCCCTGCTCCGGGTTTTCTTGCTAATTAACAAAAACTAACTTAACTGTTATGACTGATTAAGGGTAACGGTCTTATACTGAGCTATTTTACTCCTATTTGTGATACATCCTGGGTAAAAGTTGCTGAGTGGTGACATGATGAGAAAGTGTAATTTCAGCCTTAATTGACCAAATGTTTTATTGGTCTGAAAAGTGTAAAAGAGGTCCATTGGTAAAAGAACAAGTCCAGCAGTGATCCAACAAAGTGTGAAAACAGACATACTTGTGTGGAAACTGAAATATAAGTACTTCCTAGAGGCTTAGATGCAGGTAGGCTGAGAAAAAATAACTTGTTTTATTCTTTATACTTTCATGGGATATGGGCATCACTGGCAAGCCCATTTCAAAGGGCAGTTAAGAGTGAACCACATTTCTGTGGACCTGGAATCATATGTAGGCCAGACCAAGTAAGGCTGGCAGATTTCCTCCCCTAAAGAGCATTAGTGAACCAGATGGGTTTTTAACTACAATCAATGATAGTTTCATGGTCACCATCACTGAGGCTAGCTTTATATTCCAGATTTTATTAATTGAATTCAGATTCTATCAGCTGCCATAGTTGGAATTGAACCCACGTCCACAGGGCATTAGCCTAGGCCTCTGGATTACTAGTTCAGCAGCATTATCACCACGCCACTGTCTCCCTTTATGGTGCCACAGCCACCATTTGGCCAGGCATTAGCAATGGAATGTTTGCAAGCTGATAAGAGTCAGAGCGTCGGAAGCCAAGATGTTGAGAGTTTGACCTGGCCTGAGCAGGCACAGGTGGTAATTGGACTCTTCAAAGGGAGCAAGGTAATGACGGATTAGATTGGTTTCTGTAGGCTTTGCTGTGTGAAGAAAGAGGAGGCTCCCCGAGCACAGAAATTGTAGAGGTTTTACATATTTCATTGGCTGATGCCACTGTACCTGGGGCACGACCAGGAAGTAATTACATTGAAAACGTGCTTCTACCCAGAAAGTAATGGTAATGTTGATGTGCTTCAATACCACTGCTCAGACATGAGCATGTGTTGAGACTTACTTATACTGAATAAAATGTAACCACTGTCACCAATAAGGATCATCACTTTGAATCATTTTAGTACTTTAGAATAAAGCTGTTAAAAGGTTAATTGACTCGGATACCCCAAATTCCAACAGGGAGCCAAGGATAGATCTTTGGGGAACACCAGAGGTAGCTGTGTGGAAGAGGGAAAAGAAGCCACTGCAGATGATTTGCTGGCTAAAATTAGATAGATAAAAATAGAACCAGGCAAGTGCAGCTCTGTCCAGATGGACAACGGCGGAGAGACATTAGAAGAGGTTGTTGTGATCAACAGACAGGTTGGAAAGGAGGAGGAAGAAAAGTTTACCTGTGTCACAGTCACATGGATGCCATTTGTGAATTCGACAGGAGCTGTTTTGGTACTGTTGGAGGAGTCCTGGTTGGAGGGATCTGCACATGGAGTTTCAGAAAAGATGGGCAGAGATTTGGAAAGTGACCTCACATTCATGGCAAACCTATATCAAACCCTGATTATACCACACTTAGAGTGTGCAGTTCTGGTCGCCATACCATTTTTAGCAAATAGAAGCACTGTTTGGTGTGATGAGAGGTGTGCATTTTTATATGTTTGTGATTATGTTTTCTGTGTAGAGAGCTGTGGGTGTGTGTTCAGGGTTAATTAAACAGAGAGAAGGTTAGAAGAGAAATGTTGTCTGTGAGGCTTAAGACATGAAAGGTTAAAGGTGCTAGGTTTGTGTATTTGCAATGAGAGGTTATGGTGAGTTTGTGCTACAAGTAAATAGGTTGGATCTGAAATTTGCATTGTGACATAAGTGGGGAAATTGATTTCCAGCTGTTGGATTTCAAAAGGGAAGTTCTGAGAAAACAAGGAACATTTGCATCCTACAGGGGTTCCATGAGTAAATAGGAGAGGTACATTAAATTTTATGACCCGCAAGTAGAGGCAAAATAGAAACCATGAAATTTATATTTCGAGGAGTTCAGTTTCAAAGAGGTGTTGAGGACAATGGAACATGAGATGAAAGGGGGAAAAGGCAATTAAGGAAAGGGTCGTTTGATTATAGAGAGTTGCTGTTTGTTGGGGGGGGTGGTGGGTGGGTGGTCGGGGGTGGGGGGTAGCAGGATGCCCACTGAAGACATCTTTTGTGCTGGAGTGCTGAAAAGCTGTGAAAGACTTAAATTAAAGAAAGCAACTCAGTGCGAAGCCAGGAAAGTCTTTGTTTTAGAACACAGTTTGTTTCAGAACCTCCTTTTGAAATTCTACATCAGAGTGGAAGTGTCTGAGAAGTTGTGAGATGCACCTTTATTAAAGTGACAACAATTCCTTGACTTGGGTAATATTTACTGGGTTTTTATGGTTAAAAATCTATAAGGGGTCGTTGCCAAAAAGGTAGTTTAATTGTAAAAGAGGTCCGTTGGTAAAAGAACAAGCCCAGTAGTAATCCAGCAAAGTGTGAAAACAGACCTACTTGTGTGGGAGCTGAAAGATAAGCACTTCCTAGAGGCTTAGATGCAGGTAGGCTGAGACAAAATAACTTGTTTTTTGCTTTATACCTTCAACCAAGCAAGTTTTTTGGGGCTGTTCTGTAAGATTGTTTTAACTGTGTAACCTTTAACTTGTGTGCTTAAGTTTTTTTCTTTTTAACAAATCTTTTAATTTTAAAAATTATAAAGGTGTTATGGGAGTTCTATGATTTTGAGGTCAGTAGCTCTTTCTTTTCATTTTCACAATTAAAAAAAAGGTTTGTGGTCAGTGAGACAGTCTTTACTCTGGGGTCTGGCTTGCTCAGCAATAATATCAGCTGTGGTAATAACACTAAAATATTTACAGGAATGATACCAGAAATGTGTGGATATACATAGCAGGAAAGGATCGACAAACTAGATCCCTCCTCTCTTGAAGGAAGGCTGAGGGGTGACCTAATAGAGGTCTTTAAAATTATGAAAGGTTTTGATAGTATGGATACGGACAGAATATTTCCTCTCGAGACAATACTAGAGGCCTCCAATATAAGATAGTCCAAAGAAATCCAATAGGGAATTCAGAAGAAATTTCTTCACCCATTGAGTGGTGAGAATATGAAGTTGCTACTACAGAGAATTGTTGAAGCAAATAGTATAGATGTATTTAAGAGGGAACTAGACAAGCATATGAATGAAGGAGAAGGGAAAAGATGATTAGGATGCTAGATCTAGATGAGAAAAGATGGGAGAAGGCTTGAGTGAGGCATAAACACCAGCATGGAATGGGTTGGTCAAATGGCTTGTTTCTGTATGTAATCAAAGACTTGAAAGGAAAGGAAGGTTGGATACAGGGTAGTAGTTTGTAAGGACAGAGGGATCAAGTATTGGGAAGAGGATGATTCTGGCAGATTTGAAGGAGGGGCAAAATGGTGCAAGAGGAGAGAGAACTGCCAATGATATCAGCTAATATGGGAACCAGGAGAAGAAAACATGTATTCTGTAGCTTAGTGGAAATAGGGTTGAGAGAGAACCAGGTGAGCCCCACGAACAAGATGAGCTTGGTGAGGGGAGATAGAGAAATTTGAGGAAGATACAAGTTCAGGTCTAGGGTATGGAGGTGCCTGGTGGACCTTTGGCTTGGTCGGTTAGGAGAAGGGAGAGAAGTGGCAGAGGCAGCTGATTTAATAGTCTCAATCTTAGTGATAAAGAAATCCATGCGCCCCTTGTACTTGTTAGAGGTGTGGGTTGAGGAGTTGGAAGAAAACACTCGTCCACTGTTTGCAGTAGAGAAAAGAAGCCAGAGGTTACCTCTGCATTCCACGATGATCTTGCAATAGTGTATGGTTTTCGCAAATGACAGCAGGACCTGATAGTGCTTTGCATGTTCAAAGGCTAAACTAATTGTCCATCGTGTCTGTTCAAGTCAGGGTCTCATGGCCTCAAGGGACTGGAAATGAGGACCATGCTGGGGCAATGGCCAGGGTGAGAGAAAAAGTGGTGGTTTGATGGGAAAGAAGGCATTGAAGATGGAGGTGAGGGTTTTGGTATACTTCCATTGATTTTGTTTTTTGTTATAATAACCTGAAGGGGTTGATTTGTTTATTTGGTTAATTGATTAACTTGATTGCTCAAAAAAGTATAAGGAGACACTTATTGACACTGGTGGTGGGTTGTAGAATCAGGAGCTGTACATTTGCAATGTTTCACTTTGTGAATAAATCTAAAACTGAATAAAGAGTGACTTCTGGTCTCTGCCTTCACCAACAGGCTGTTAAAAGTTTTAACAGAGCTTCTGTTGAGTTTAATTGAAATAGTGTATGAGGTCGAGGTCAGAGTGATATGGGAATTAAAATGAGACATGGCCTCATGAAACTCAGGGTTATGCTTGTGGTGATCCCCAATCTGTGTTTGGTCTCCTTAATGTAGAGACTGCACTGTCAGTAGCAAATGGAATATACTAAATTGAAAGGGTTACCAATAAATTGCTGCTCCTTAGAAGGAGTGTTTGGAACCCTGGACAGTGTTAGGGAGGTGGTGAAAAGGAAAGTGTTGCTTCTCCTGCGCTTGGATTAGAACAAACTGTGAGAAGGATGTGGGTTTCCCACAATTCCGCCCTCATCCCTAACCCCTCACTTCCAGAACCATAATAGGGCTCCCCTTGTTCTCACCTTTCACACCACAGATCTTCACATTCAACAGATCATCCTCCACCATTTATGGCAACTCCAATGCAATGTCACCGACAAACACAACTTAACTCCCCTTTAAACTTTATGAAGGAACTGTATCTCCCACTGGATCACTGAATTGACCCTTATACTCTGTTTTACAGAAGGAATTAAATAAGGAGAAAGTGTGATAAAAGTATAATAATTTTCACAATATTTTTCTGGCTTATTGTGAAGTAGGTTTATGGGGGCAAGTATAGTTGGGTCTGTGTGTGATTTAGTTATATTTGGAGTCAAGTAAACTGCAAGCTTGAAATCATCAAAAGAAGCTATGTACTTGACATGATAATGAGTAAACATGGATGCTGGCTAAGCATGTAAGGTGTGAAGGGAATTTGCATTTTTAGATAAATGAAGATATTTGGATTTCAATGGGATCTTAGTTTGTTTATAGCTAGCCAGATAAGCAAAGCTAAGGCATGTGTTTATTTTTCCCAAAGGTTACTGACAATATATTGGCAATATGAAATTTTTATATTATGAGGAAGATACAGTTTCAAAGACATATGGAACAATAGAATTTATATATTAAAAAGAGAGAAACATATATAGAGGACAATGAATGGTTGTGTGTCAGAAGGACATGTAAGATCTAACAGGATGTGTGAAATAGCCTTAATGAAGCCTCCAACATTAGTCTCATATATAACTAAACTGAAGTTGAGGAAAAGCCATTTGGAATCCCACTGTCAAGTTGGTGTGTTAATTTGCTGGTTCTGTTTTAAATCTAAAATCTATTCTGGACAGTTGCCTTAAAGGGAGTAATACTGAGAGTCAGGTTAATTAGGAATTTTAGGAGTTATTATAGTAGTAAGTAATTGTAGTCTTATGTATGTGCTTGAAAGCTTTTATATTGGTTAATAAATATTTTAATTTAATTTTTAAAATCTCTAAAGGCCTTGGTGGACTTATTACTTCTGAATTCAGTATGCACATCTCTTAATAAATACAAATTGCAAAACCATTGTGATAGAGCGACCAAGTTTCGCTTTTGGATTTAGTTCACCTCGCACACAGCATTTGCCATTTCATAACAACAGTCAAGGGCCATATCAACCTCAGTGGAGGGGAAGTCTTGGCTGAAGAAAATGGCATTATCAGAAGCACTGGTATGGAAGGTAACATCAGAACAGATGCCACAGAGTAACTTGGACATGGAAGATTGCTTAAAATGGGAGCTAGTGCAATTAGTCAGTTGACTTATGGTAGACATTGGTTTAAACCTTATCTACAGAAATGGAGATAGAGAAGTCAAGGAAGGGAAGGGAAGAGTTGGAAATAGATCATGTGAAAGCGCACAAGGGTAAAAATTTGAAGCTAAGTTGCTGGAATGTTCCAGTTTGAGGTAAAAGCAGGAGTAGCATTGATACTGTCATTAATGTACTGGGAAAGAAAGGTGACGAAGAGGACTGAACTTTAAGGGCTGTCCTGCAAAAAGGAAGGCATAGTCAGGACCTATACAGGTTTCCATATCACGTTTTCTATTTGGAGAAAATGAGAGGTGTAAAAATAGTTGTCCAATGCAAGAACAAGTTCAGCCAGGTGGAGGAGGTTGGCAGATGGAAATTGGTTTATTTGGAAGAAGCAGAGGGTGCTTGGGTCGCATGATGGGGGATGGAGATGTAGACGGAGTAAACATCGACAGTGCTAAAGGAAACAGTTAGTTTAAGTGCCTGATAAGTGTTGGAAGAGTTGCTGATGTAGCAGGAAGAAATTGAACAGAGAAAAAAAAATTAAAATAGGAAGAAATAAGTTCTGTGGGGCAAGAACAGGTTGAAGCGATGAGCTACCAGGGAATCCTGATTGTGTATCTTGGGAAGGAGATGCAAAGGAGGCTGTGTGGGTTTCGGGGATTATGAGGTTGCAAGCTGTGTGGGGAACTTGATCAGTGACAGCCCGCCAAATAATGGCTTGGTTGTAGGTTGGTGTTTGGTTGTAGGGTCCGGGGGTGGTGACGAAGAGGTGGTGTTTAGCTGCTACAAGATGGAAGTCATTTCTGTAAAGAACATCACCACTCTTGTCAGCAGATTTGGTGACAATGTTAGTGTCGGATCTGAGAGAATGCAATGCTGCATTCTCAGTGGCAGGTAGATTAGATCAAGTGAGGAGAGTATAGAAAGAGACCACTGACAGTTCCAAATGAAAAGATTTAAAGAGGTTAAGAAGCCAGAGGAAATGGTTCAGGTAGATTGAGACTTCTGAAGACAAGAGAAAGGATTCACTGAGTAGGGACAGGGGTAAAAGGACTCAGTCAATGAAATGGGAGTGGAGGTGAAGCAGGCAGAAGATTTCAGTGTCAAGCTAAGCTTGAAATTCATTGACGCGAGGGCGTAGGGGGATGACACTGAGGATTGATTGTTCGGGGTCGGTGGAGGGAAAGTGAAAATACAGCAAGGGGTGAGGTCAGCAGGGTTGGGATCAGAAGGAAGTGAAGGGGAAGAAGGATCTGGAGAAGCATAGGTATCTAAGATTTGTTGAAACATCTGGTCCTTGATACTTGAAAGGGAAAAACTTTGCTAAAGGGTCAGAGAAGGTGAAGGATGATACAAATCTGCAAACAAAGACGGTTTTGAGTATGCAAGTTAGCGCTGCTGAAGAGAGGCGTCAAGTGCAGGCACTTGGGCAGCACAGTGTAGCGCTGAGTGTGGATTTCAGGAGCAGTGAGAGCAGTGGTTTGAGGACAGCTGAGTATCATGGAGAGTGCATAATCAGAAGTGGATCTGAACCACAAAGGGTGGAATTTCTGTTAGAATCCACAAGGAGTAAGTGGGTGTCAGGGACAGCTTCTGAGGAACGAGATGCGGCTGTGAAAGTGAGTTTTAATAGATACTTGACCAAACAGGAGAAAGAAAACAGAGAGAGCTGAAAGCGAACAAGAGAAAAGAGAAAAATGAAAAATCTTGTGGGACAGAAGAGCAGATCTTTGTTCATGGTGGGGATTCCTTAGACTTAAAACACGAATACAAAAGACAAAATACTGTGGGATGATGGAAATATGAACAATAAACAGAAAATGCAAGAAATACTAAGTAGGTCAGGCAACATCTGAGGACAGAAAGTTTCAAGTCAGTGACCTTTCATCAGAACTGAAAAACATTACAGATGTAAAAGCTTTTAAGCAATACAGAGGCAGGGAAAGGGGAGGAAAGAGCAAAAAAAGCACAGATTTGTGATAGAGTGGAAGGCAGGAGTGATTAAACAAATGCTGTTTAACCCAGGGTTGACCTGATCACCTCGTGATACTTGCTGATTGCTTCAAGCACTCGGGTCTTTGTATTTTTCAGATTGTCTGTTGGCGATCAATAGCTTGACTGACTTATGATATGCTTCAGGCAAGACTATACAGAAAAGCAATCTTTCCAGCACCCAGCGGCAGAAACCATTTTGAAAGAGGTGAATCTCCTGAAAATAGGCTACTTTTTAAAGCTTTGCAGAGACGACCTCTCAACTACATTTTTGCCATAATCGTAGCAAAACATCAGGTCATTTGCATTCGATGCCATGACAGTGAAGTCTTTTTTTCAATACTTGGAACTGCAATGTGTTATTTTTATTTGTTATACTTAAACCTCAATACTTTTTCCTTTTTTAAACAAAACTTTCCGAGTCCGCTTTCACCTCCCCTTTCTTGTCCCACCAGCTTGTTGGAGTTCGCCATTGTTTAATCTTAGAGCAAGTTCAAAAATTGAGAACCAGCAGCTAACGTAACAGGGCATAAAACAAAGGCAAAGCTGAGAAGCTGACAGCACTGAAGATTTAAGTTGTGTATCAAGTCCTATCTGAGCAGCATTTTATGGACCTATAGTGGGATTCTCATTTATGTGGTTATTAGAATGGCTTCTAAATTGCACAATGATCTACACAGGCCTGCACAATTACAACTGTAATATTTCCTTCATAGTATTACCAGGGATTGGATTATCAGATTCTATACTATGCTATTGCAAAGAAATTCAGTGAAATATCTAATCTTGCTTGCATTTTTCTGAAAAGCAAATAAGACCATAATGTCAACTCAGTGCCTTAGGGTTACAATCTGCATTACAGCACACTGGTCCACCCATTACTTGAACCACAATTTCAGGCAATTTTGAATGAGGATAGTGGGTTTCAAGAAGATATTTGGGGATGGGGAAAGAGGAAAATCCTGACCACGAGCATGGGTGGTGGTTACTGCATGGCAGCTCCCATTAAACAGAATTTAAAAATGACTAAAAAAGGCCTAAGTGATTTGCTATTCTGGCTCTGTGTTACCTGCCAAGGATATTAGGTTATTACATGAGCAATAATAATTGAACAAGTCTCTTGTTAGACGGAATCAAAAATGGCTAAACTGGAGCGGCAAGAACAATGGCTTTGGTACAACAGGAATTGAGAAACCCCTCTATCCATGACAGTAAATTCTCAAATCATCATCACACACAACTTGTCAGCAAATGCTTTTGTCAACCTGACAGGGCTGCAAGCATACAGAGCCTTTAACAGACAAGGGCAGACAGCCCTACATCACTGAGGTAATCTAGCAGCTTGGACCTCTGCAACATAGCACTCCACAAGAGCATCACATAGAGAAAAAAATTGCATTGCAATAATGATATTCTATATAATAATGAATGTTTACATAGTAAACATACAGTTGCTCTGAAATAATAGTTATGAACACTAAATATTGTACCAGTTATTTAAAATGACCATTAAAATACACTTGTCAGCAAATAAAAATGCACATTAAGAAATGCAGTACACGGCTATGAATAAGTGAAGTACCTCTGAACTGTGAGTGTCAGAGGGCCCTAATGAAAAAATTCTTTAATGAGATCCCGCCTAATCAGCGAAGCTTCCGACAATAGACAGTCATTTACATGGGAATCAATGCCATCCTTGTCCCCTTCCCAAGGCCTGTCTGGCTGCTGCAACTCATTTTCACCAAGCAATTGAATACCTAATTCAAAGGCAATATTATGTAGCATGCAACATACAACAATTATTCTGCCAAATCTTTTTGGCTCATACTGCAAGGCACCATTAGAGCGATCTAGACATCAGAAGCATTGTTTTAATAATCAAAAAGTGTGCCGTATTATACTTCTTCCCCAGGAATGTGCCTCATTATAGGCCCTTTCTTGAGGGGCATGGGTATTTCGTAATGGTGTCAGCAACTAAGTTTTAAGTGGGTAGCTCTCATCCCCTAGGACACCACCATGCAATCCGGTTTCTGTCTCAAACGGTTGTAGAATCCTTGATTCCAGTCTGGGAAGAGTGTCCTCTGCAGTCACCGTCGCCGTGAAGCACTCTGGGAAGAGTGTCCTCTGCAGTCACCATCGCGGTGAAGCAGTCTGGGAAGAGTGTCCTCTGCAGTCACCGTCGCTGGGAAGCAGTCTGGGAAGAGTGTTCTCTGCAGTCACTGTCTCCGTGAAGCAGTCTGGGAAGAGTGTCATCTGCAGTCACCGTCGCCGGGAAACAGTCTGGGAAGAGTGTCCTCTGCAGTCACCATCGCCGGGAAGCAGTCTGGGAAGAGTGTCTTCTGCAGTCACTGTCGCCAAGTGACAAAAAACAAAGAGTGACATCACAGGAAAGCCATAAGTTCATTGGTTGGTAAGTAACTGCTAGTTTGAACTACTTATTCTAAGTTGATTTCAGATTAAAGGGGCCCAGGATCGGAGGCCTAACACTTCAGCTTCAACTCAGCAGAGAGAGCGAGTTCCAGTTGATTTTAAAAAGTGTATTTTGAAGCTCTATTCTAACTTGCTTTCAGATTAAAGGTAAAAAGGAGAAATATTTTACAGATTGATAAACTAAAGACCAGCAGGAAATTTAAAAACAAATTGAAAAGCTAATTAAATAAAATAGAGATGTAGGGCCAGGGGTTGTTGTAGCTACATGATGTGGGAGCTGATGGACCCCATTGTGGTTCCTAGTGACCACATCTGTAGCAAATGTTGGTTGCTCGAGGAACTCCGGCTCAGAGTTGATGAGCTGGAGTCTGAGCTTCGGACACTACGACACATCAGGGAGGGGGAGAGTTACCTGGACACTGTGTTTCAGGAGACAGTCGCACCCCTTAGATTAACTACCTTAAATTTGGCCAGTGGTCAGGGACAGGAGGGTGTGACTATGAGTGAGGCAGGTAGAAGGATCCAGGAAGTAGCACTGCAGGAGCCTCAGCCCTTGCCCTTATCCAACAGGTTCAAGATTCTTGCTCCTTGTGTGGACGAGAGCGGGGACTGTAGGGAGGATGAGCAAACTGACCATAGCACCGTGGTACAGGGAGCCATTCAATTGGGGGGAGAAAAGAGAAATGTAGTTGTAATCGGGGATAGTATAGTTAAGGGAATAGATACTGTTCTCTGTAGCCGGGATCGAGAGTCCCGAAGGCTCTGTTGCCTACCTGGTGCCAGGGTTAAGGATATCTCATCTGGGTTGCAGAGGAACTTGGAGTTGGAGGAGAAAGATCCAGTTGTCATGGTCCACGTAGGTACCAACGATATAGGTAGAATGAGGAAAGAGGTTCTGCTGAGGGAATACGAGCAGCTAGGGGCTAAATTAAAAAGCAGAACCAAAAAGGTGGTAATCTCCCAGATTACTACCCGAGCCACGAGCTAATTGGCACAGGGTCAATAAGATTAAAGAGGTAAATGCGTGGCTCAAAGATTGGTGTGGGAGAAATGTGTTCGAATTCATGGGACATTGGCACCAGTACTGGGGAAAGAGGGAGCTATTCTGTTTGGATGGGCTCCACTTGAATCATGCTGGGACCAGTGTCCTGCTGCAAATTGCATAACTAGGGTTGTAGATAGGGCTTTAAACTAAATAGTGAGGGGGAGGGTTCAGTTGCATGGAAATATAAAAAATCAATGTTTAAGGAGAGGGTAAGAGTGCAGGTTAGTGACGAGGCTGATTGTTACCAAAAAGTGAAAGGAAGGGACAGAGTGTGTGAACGCCATATTGCATCAAAGAATCATATAAGAGTGGGGAAAATTGACAATAGGGCAAACGTAAAGGTTTTGTATCTGAATGCACGTAGCATTTGGAATAAAACTAATGAGTTAGCGTAAATAGAGATAAATCAGTATGATTTGGTGGCGATTACTGAGACGTGGTTACAGGGAGAACAGGTTTGGGAGTTGAATATCCAAGGGTACTCAGTATTTCAGAAGGATAGGCAGGAAGGAAAAGGAGGTGGTGTAGCTTTGTTAGTAAAGGAAGAGATCAGTGTTATAGTGAGGAACGATATAGGCACTGGACAGCAAGGTGTAGAGTCAGTCTGGGCAGAAATAAGAAATAGCAAGGGAAAATAGTCCCTGATGGGAGTAATCTACAGGTCCCCAAACAGTAGTTCAGCAGTAGGGCACAGTATAAACCAGGAAATACTGGGAGCATGTAAGAAAGGCACGGCGATAATCATGGGTGATTTTAATATGCATATAGACAATATAATCATATTGGCAAGGGTAGCCTTGAGGGAGTGTTCATAGAGTGTATTAGAGATTGTTTCTTGGAGCAATATGTTGTGGAACCAACCAGGGAGCAGGCTATTCTGGATTTGGTTTTGTGTAATGAGAAGGGATTAATTAATGATCTCATAGTAAAGGATCCTTTAGGGAAGAGTAATAGCGTAATAGAATTTCAAGTTCAGTTTGAGAGCGAGAAACTTGAGTCCCACACTAGTGTTCTGGAGTTAAACAAAGGTAACTACATAGACATGAGGGCAGATTTGGCCCGATGGACTGGGCAGGAAGACTACAAGGTAGGACAGCTGATGAACAGTGGCAGATATTTAAGGAGATATTTAATTCCTCCCAAGTAAAATATATTCCAAAGAGGAAGAAAGATGGTAAGAGGGGAAAAAAGCGTCCATGGCTAAGCAAGGGAGTTAAAGATAACATAAAGGCAAAAACTAAGGCATACCAAATTGCAAAGGTCAGTGGCAGGCTGGAAGATTGGGAAACTTTTAAAGATCAACAAAGGGTCACTAAAGAAATAATAAAAATAGCAAAAGTAAATTATGAAAGAAAACTAGTGCAAAATGTAAAAACTGATAACAAAAGCTTCTACAAGTATATGAAAGGAAAGAGAGTAGCTAAAGTGAATGTTGATCCCTTGGAGGATGAGACTGAGGAGTTAATAGTGGGGAACACAGAAATGGCAGAGACGCTTAATCAATATTTTGCCTCAGTTTTCATGGTGGAGAACACTAGTACCACTCCAATAGTAACAGGCAGCGCAGAGGGTACAGAGAAGGAGGGACTTAGAACAATCACCATCACTAGAGAAAAAGTACAGAGAAAACTATTAGGATTAAAGGATGACAAGTCCCCAGGATCTGATGGCCTACATCCCAGGGTCTTAAAGAAAGTGATAGCGGAGATAGTGGATGCATTGGCTATAATGTTCCAAAATTCCCTGGGCTCTGGGAAGGTTCCAGTGGATTGGAAAAATGCTAATATAACACCCTTATTCAAAAAGGGGCAGGGGGAGGCAGAAAGTAGGAAACTATAGACCAGTTAGTTTAACGTCTGTCATTGGGAAATTGTTAGAATCCATTATTAAGGAAGTAGTAATGGGGCATTTGGAAAGTCAAAATGCAATCCATCAGAGTCAGCATGGTTTTATGAAGAGTAAATCATGTTTGACTAATTTGCTAGAGTTCTTTGAAGATGTGACAAGCAAAGTGGATAATGGGGATCCTGTAGATGTAGTATATCTGGACTTCCAGAAGGCCTTTGATAAGGTGCCGCACAAAAGATTAATACACAAAATAAGATCACATGGAGTTAGGGGTAATATATTAGCTTGGATGGAGAATTGGCTAACCAACAGAAAGCAGAGAGTCGGGATAAATGGGTCTTTTTCTGGATGGCAAGCTGTAACTAGTGGCGTGCCACAGGGTTCAGTCCTTGGGCCCCAACTATTTACAATCTATATTAATCACTTGGATTCAGGGATAGAAGGAAGGTACTATAGCTAAATTTTCAAATAACACCAAAATAGGTGGGAAAGTAAGTAGCAATGAAGAAATAAGAAATTTACAAATGGATATGGACAGGTTAGGTGAATGAGTCAAAATTTGGCAGATGAAGTTTAACGTGGATAAGTGTGAGGTTATCCATTTTAGTCGGAAGAATAAATAAGCAACTTATTATTTAAATGGAGAGAAACTTCAGAATGTTTCAGTGCAGAGGGATCTGGGTGTCCTCGTGCATGAATCGCTGAAAGCTAGTATGCAGGTACAGCAGGTAATAAGGAAGGCAAATGGAATTTTGGCATTTATTGCTAAAGGAATAGAGTATAGAAATAGGGAAGTATTGTTGCAACTGTACAAGGCATTGGTGAGACCGCACCTGGAGCACTGTGCACAGCTTTGGTCCCCTTACTTGAGGAAGGATGTAGTTGCATCACTAGATTGATTCCAGAGATGAGAGGCTTGCCTTATGAGGAGAGATTGAGCAGTTTAGGCCTATGCTTACTAGAGTTTAGAAGGATGAGAGGAGATCTAATTGAGGTATATAAGATGCTAAAGGGGATAGACAAAGTAGACGTGGAGTGGATGTTTCCCCTTGTGGGGCATTCTAGAACGAGAGGCCATAGTTTTAGGCTAAGGGGTGGTAGGTTTAAATCAGAGATGAGGAGGAATTACTTTTCTCAAAGGGTCGTGAGTCTGTGGAATTCACTACTTCAGAGTGCAGTGGATGCTGGGACGCTGAATAAATTTAAGGAGGAGATAGACAGATTTTTAATTAGTAATGGGTTGAAAGGTTATGGGAAGAGGGCGGGAAGTTGGAGTTGAGGCCGAAATGAGATCAGCCATGATCGTATTGAATGGTAGGGCAGGCTCGAGGGGCTGAATTGCCTACTCCTGTTCTTATGTTCTTATGTAAAATATGTACATCGAGTATACAAGCTGGAAAATGAGCAGTTACTTGCACAATCTTTTGCCTGTGGTCACATACCATCTGTACGTTAAGTGAACAGTAACCCTTTCGATTCACAAAAGAGAGGGCATTGTCGTATGGTGCATGAATAGCAATGTGTATACAACCAATGCAGTCTTGCACTCAAGTAATTCCACACCACTGCAAATATTGTGCCCGTCCCTCCAACTGTTGCTCCATACTACTGTCAAATTGTACATACAAATAGACATCCAGAACGAGGGCATCTATTACGACAGTGATGCAACGGTGAACAGCGTACTGACTGATCCTAGTTATGTTAAAAGCAAAATACTGCAGATGCTGGAAATCTGAAACAAAATTAGAAAATACTAGAAAAACTCAGCAGGTCTGGCAGCATCTGTGGAGAGAGAAACAGAGTTAATGTTTCGAGTCTGTATGACCCTTCTTCAGAACTGAAGAGAAGTGGAAATGTGATGAAATTTATACTGTTTAAGGGGGTTGGGGCAGGTGGAACTGGATAGAAGGCCAGTGATATGTGGGGACAAAGGAGGAATTGACAAAAATGTCATGAACTAAAGGACAAAGGGACCGTTAATGGTAGCAGTTGGTGCTAATAAAGGTGCTGATAGTGGCTTAAAGATAAGAAAGCAGAATGTGACAATAGCAGAACAAGGGTAGCAGTGTGTGAAAGAACAACATGGAACAAGTAACAGATGGCCCTGTAGGGGATGGGGTGGGGGAAGGGGGTTAGTTATGTGTCCAACTGGTGCCTGGAAGGATCCAGTTGCCTAAAAGTTTAATGCAGTGGCCACTTTAACTGCCACTGAGAGTGCTGTCTGGCTGTTACTCCTTGGTTGCAAGTCCGGTTGCAAGAGCTGACATTGGTCAGAAATGGCGTCTTTGCTGAGGTGCAGCCTACTCACTCACTGGTCCTCACTGGTGTATTCCCGGTGCCTTGGGTGGTACCGAATCCTGAAGGTCCGCCTTCTCTGCCTCCAGACTTCCCTTACCGTGCTCTCCTGTTGCTCCTGCTCCTCCTCCAGCGTGTCCAGCAATGAACTTGATGCTGCGCCCATACTGCTCAAAGTCTCTTGTCAATGACCATGGAATAAGTGCAGCTCTGCTAAACCAGCCCGTTCTCTCAACTGCTTTATTTCCTGGTTAAAATGGGAGCAGCTAAGCAAGAAACCAGCAGCCAGTGGAAATTTTCACATTAATTGCTGCTTGACCTGTGGAAAGCATTGATAGACTCATAACAGTATTTTATCCAAAGTTAATTTTGAGTGTGTATAATTCGGGGTTACGCACACTAATGTGAACTCAAACTTACATCACTTTGCTGCACATTTAGTCATTTTGGGTCCTGTAGTAAGCCAAAGAGTTGCCCCAGTGTCACCAAACGGAAACATAAAATTAATATGGCAAGTGCCCTGACTCACCATTAACTAGGTCAAAATAAACAAATTTACTCAATAGAGCAACAGAAAAACAGACTAACAGTCAAATTATAATAAAAGCAAAATACTGTGGATGCTGGAAATCTGAAACAAAAATAGAAAATGCTGGAAAAACTCAGCAGGTCTGACAGCATCTGTGGAGAGAGAAAAACAAAGTTAATGTTTCAAGTCCATCTGAAGAAGGGTCATAAAAAAAGGATAGAAAATGGGATAAAAAAGGGAATAAAACTACGGATAAATGAATAAAAATAAAAATATAAATAAAACATGTAGATAAAAAATAAAAATGAAAGTAGGAGAAAGGGGATAAAAAAGGGGTGAGGATGGAGGAATATGAAGTCTAAAGTTGTTGAACTCAATATTCAGTCCGGAAGGCTGTAAAGTGCCTAGTCGGAAGATGAGGTGCTGTTCCTCCAGTTTGCGTTGAGCTTCACTGGAACATTGCAGCAGGCCAAGGACGGACATGTGGGCATGAGAGCAGGGTGGAGTGTTAAAATGGCAAGCGACAGGGAGATCTGGGTCATGCTTGCGGACAGACCGGAGGTGTTCTGCAAAGCGGTCACCCAGTCTGCGTTTGTTCTTTCCAATGTAGAGGAAACCGCATTGGGAGCAGCGAATGCAGTAGACCAAATTGAAGGAGGTACAAGTGAAGTGCTGCTTCACCTGAAAGGAGTGTTTGGGCCCTTGGACGGCGAAGAGGGGTGAGGTAAAGGGACAGGTGTTGCATCTTCTGCGGTTGCATGGGAAGGTGCCATGGGAGAGGGTTGAGGTGTTGGGGGTGATGGAGGAGTGGACCAGGGTGTCCTGGAGGGAACAGTCTCCACGGAATGCTGACAGGGGTGGTGAAGGGAAGATGTGTTTTGTGGTGGCATCATGCTGGAGTTGGCAGAAATGGCGGAGGATGATCCTCTGACTGACGGCTGTTTTTCGAACGTGAACGCACATGTAACTGCACACGCGCTGGCAGCGAGGCTGCACTCAACTGCGCGTTGTGCTTCATCCATGACTCTCTTCAGCCATTTTGACTCGACCTGTGTCACCAGGCAACCCCCACTGTATCCATCTAAGTGGCAGAGGGGAGACCCCAAAGCTGGGCTGATGGTAAATTATTGTGTGAACTCTCCAATTAAGCCAGGCTTGCATTGATTCTGCTCTATGGAAGCAAAATGCTGCCAATGTTGGAGAACTGAGATAAAAACAGAAAATACTGGAAAAACTCAGCATGTCTGGAAGCATTTGTGGAGAGAGAAACAGAGTTAACGTTGAGTCCAATATGACTCTTCGACTCGAATCATTGATTCTCTTTTACATTGATTTTGACATTGGACATTGATTTTTTTTCTACATCACAACAGTGGCTGCATTTCAAAAAGTACTTAATTGGCTGTAAAGGTGTTGTATCATTCTATGATTCCAAATCAGTTTGACTATTGATAAAGTATCCTTTACTAATATCATTACCAGTCAGTAATAAATGAATGGATCCTGGCAGAGAGGGAGAACAAAATTCTGGTTTATAGAGTCATAAAGCTATACAGCACAGAAACAGGCCCTTCAGCCATCCAGCATCGATCTATTCTAATCCAGTTTTCTAGCACTCAGCCCGTAGCCTGGTATGCTACAGCGTTTCAAGTGCTCATCTAAATACTTCTTAAATGTTGTGAGGGTTCCTGCCTCTACCGCCCCCTCAGGCAGTGTGTTCCAGATTCCAACCACCCTCTGGGTGAAAAATTGTTTCCTCAAATCCCCTGTAAACCTCACTTACCTTAAACCTATGCCCCTTGGTTATTGACACCTCCACTAAGGGGAAAGGTTTCTTCCTATCTACCCTATCCATGCTCCTCATAATTTTGTATATCTCTATCAGGTCCCCCCTCAGCCTTCTCTGCTTTCAGGAAAACAACCCTACCCTATCACATCTCTCTACATTGCTGAAACGCTCCAGCTGAGGCAACATCCTGGTGAATCTCCTCTGCACCCTCTCCAGTGCAATCACATCCTTCCTATAGTGTGGCGATCAGAACTGCACACAATAGTCCAGCTGTGGCCTAACCAGCATTTTATATAGCTCCAACATAACCTCCCTGCTCTTATATTCTATGCCTTGGCTAATAAAGGCAAGTATTCCATATGCCTTCTTAACCGCTTCATCTACCTTTGCTGCTGACTTCAAGTATCTATGGACATGTACACCAAGGTCCCTCTGATAAAAGCAAAATATTGCAGATGTTGGAAATCTAGAACAAAAACAAAAATACCTGGAAAAACTCAGCAGGTCTGACAGCATCTGCAGAGAGGGATACAGTTGACGTTTTGAGTCCGTATGACCCTTCATCAGAACTAAAAAATATAGAAATGAGATGAAATATAAACTGGTAGAGGGGGGTGGGACAGGTAGAGCTCGATAGGGGACCAGTGATAGATGGAGGCCAAGAAGAGACTGCCAAAGATGTCATAGACAAAAGGACAAAGGGGTGTTGACGGTGGTGATATTATCTAAAGGATGTGCTAATGGGGAAATTATGGGTAGCAAGCAGGACAAGCTAGTGGCAGATGGCCCTAGTGGGGGTGGGGTGGGGGTAAGGGATCGAAATGAGCTAAAAGGTGGAGATGAAACAATAGATTGAAATAAATTTAAAAATAGGTGGGAAAAGAAAAATATATTTGTAAAAAAATTATAAATTATTGGAAAAAGGGGGATCGGAAAGGGGGTGGGGATGGAGGAGAGAGTTCATGAACAATATTAAGTCTGGAAGACTGTAAAGTGCCTAGTCAGAAGATGAGGTGCTGTTCCTCCAGTTTGCGTTGAGCTTCACTGATCCTCTGTACTTTCCAGGGTCCTACCATTCGTTGTGTATTCCCTTGCTGTGTTAGTCCTCCCAAAATGCACATCTTCTCAGGATTATATTCCATTTGCCACTGCTCTGCCCATTTTACCAGCCCATCTATATCGTCCTGTAATCTAAGGCTTTCCTCCTCACTATTTACAACAATTTTTGTGTCATCTGCAAACTTACTGATCATACCTCCTATATTCACATCTAAATCATTAATGTACACTACAAACAGCAAGGGTCCCAGCACCGATCCCTGCGGTATGCCACTCATCCCAGGCTTCCAATTGCAAAAACAACTTTCAACCACTACCCTCCACCTCCTGCCACTAAGCCAATTTTGAATCCAATTTGCCAAATTGCCCTGGATCCCATGGGATTATCTTCTTGACCATTCTCCCATGTGGAACCTTGTCAAAAGCCTTACTGAAGCCCATCTAGACTACATCAAGTGCACTATCCTCATATATACAACTAATCACATCCTCGAAAAATTCAATGAAATTTGTTAAAAATGACCTCCCCCTGACAGAGCCAAGCTAACTTTCCCTGATTAATCCCTGCCTCTCCAAGTGGAGATTAATCCTGTCCCTCAGAATTTTTCCAATGTTTCCCTACCACTGATGTTAGACTCACTGGCCTGTAATTGACTGGTTTATCCCTACTACCATTCTTGAATAATGGTACCCCATTTGCTATCCTCCAGTCCTCTGGCACCTCTCCTGTGGCCAGAGAGGATTTGAAAATTAATGTTAGAGCCCCTGCAATCTCCTCCCTTACCTCACATAGCCTGGGATACACCTCATCTGGGCCTGGGGATTTATCCACTTTTAAGCCCGCTAAAACCTCCTCCCTTTCAATGCTAATTTGTTCAAGGAAATCACAGTCCCCTCCCTGATTTCTACGCCTACATTGTCTTTCTCCATAGTGAACACAGATGAAAAGTAATCATTTAATACCTCACCTATGTCCTCCAATGCCACGCACAGATTGCCACTTTGGTCCCTAATGGGCCCTACTCTTTCCCTGGTTATCCTCTTGCCCTTAATACATTTATAAAATGCCTTGGTATTTTCCTTTATCTTGTCCGCCAATGTTTTTTCATGCCCCCTCTTCACTTTCCTAATTACTTTTTAAAGTGCCCCCCTACACTTTCTATGCTCTTCTAGGGCGTCCACTGTTTTCAGCCCTCTATCTGCCTTAAGCTTCCTTTTTTCCTTATCCAATCCTCTATGTCCCTTGACATCCAGGGTTCCCTGGACTTGTTGGTTCTATCCTTCACCTTTACAGGAACGTGTTGGCCCTGAACTCTCACTATTTCCTTTTTGAATGACTTCCACTGGTCTGATGTAGACTTTCCTACAAGTAGCTGCTCCCAGTCCACTTTGGCCAGACCCTGTCTTATCATATTGAAAGTTTAAAATATTTATAGGAAAGTATTGGAAATACACAGCAGGTCAGTTACCAACTCTGAAGAGAGAACACTGGCAGCATGTTGGTGAGTCCACTTAGCTTCTCTTCCTCCCCCTCAACTGATAATGGTAAGCCATCATTTTTTTAGAGTAAGACTCAAAAAGGGAGGAAAGGGTGTGCCTATGCCCTCCTTTTGAAAGAGATATCCAATTAGCCCCATTCCCTCACTTTCTCTCCTGCAATTACTCTAAAGATTGAGAAGAAGTTTAGAAACATAGAAACTAGGAGCAGGAGTAGGCCATTTGGCCCTTTAAGCCTGCTCCGCCATTCAATATGACCATGGCTTACCCTCTATCTCAATGCCATATTCCCACTTTCTCTCCATACCCCTTGATGCCCCTAATATCCAAAAATTTATCAATTTCTTTCTTGAATATACTCAGTGACCCGGCCTCCACAGCTTTCTGTGGTAGAGAATCCCACAGGTTGACCACCCACTAAATGAAGAAATCTTTCCTCATCTCAGTCCTAAATGGCCAGTCCTGTATCCTGACACTGTGGCACCTGGTTCCAGACTCCCCAACCAGGGGAAGCTGCCTCTCTGCATCCAGTCTGTCTAGCCCTGTTAGAATTTCATATGTTTCAATCAGATCCCGTCTCATTCTTCTAAACTCCAGTGAATACAGGCTCAGTCGAACCAATTTCTCCTCATACGACAGACCTGCCTTCCCTGGTATCAGCCTAGTGAACCTTCGCTGCCCTCCCTCTATGGCAAGTATATCCTTTCTTAGGTAGGGAGACCAAAACTGTACGCAATACTCCAGCTGTGGTCTCACCAAGGCCTTGTATAACTGAGGTAAGACATCCCTACTTCTGAACTCAAGTCCTCTTGCAATGAAGGCCAACATACAATTTGCCTTCCTATTGGCTTGCTGCACCTGCCTGTTTACTTTCATTGACTGGTGTACAAGGAAACCCAGATCCCTTTGTACATCCACATTTCCCAATATATCATAATTTAAATAATACTCTGCCTTTCTGTTTTTCACACCTAAGTGTATAACTTCACATTTACCTACGTTATACTGCATCTGTCATGTGTTTGCCCGTACACACAACTTGTCTAAATGACCCTGAAGCCTCCTTGCATCCTCCTCACAACTCACAACCCTGCCTGGTTTTGTGTCATTAGCAAGCTTGGAAATATTACATTTGGTTCCCTCATCCAAGTCATTGATATATATCATGAATAGCTGGGGTCCAAGCACTGATCCCTGCGGTACACCACTAGTCACTGCCTGCCACCCGGAAAAAGACCCATTTATCCCCACTCTGTTTCCGGCCTGTCAAACAATTCTCAGTCCATGCCAGTATGTTAGCCCCAATCCCATGTGCTTTAATTTTGCCCACTAGCCTCTTATGTGGGACCTTATCAAAAGACTTCTTGTTAGAAGAGTTTCAGTTGACCTAAAGGTCTTATCAATGAGATAAAAGCAAAATACTGCAGATGCTGGAAACCTGAAATAAAAACAGAAAATGTTGGAAAAACTCAGCAGGGCTTTGTTTTCCTCTTCACAGATGTTGCCAGACCTGCTGAGTTTTCCCAGCATTTTCTGTTTATATACAAAAAAGATGATGGAAAGACATTAAATGAATGTGCAAGTAGTTGGCAGCAAAAAATGGGAGAGGTCCATTGAGGAAAAAGACACAACAATGTGGGAAATTAAATGAAAAAAGAGAAAAGGAAAACTTGCAGGTGCAATTGGCGGGAAGTGAAAATCCAGTTTAGGGAAAAAATATAGATAATTCAAAGTAATCTGCCAGTTGTGGAAAAATGACCAATGCTCCAGATGTGGATCCCGCTCCTTCAGGCTCTGGGTTCACACCCAAAATACCAAGCCACCTGTCTTCTATAAAGAAAATGAGATATTCAGGTAAGCTCTGGAATTACTGATTACTGTTCAGGTCAGAAGGCTGCCAAATGCTCAGCAGAAAGTTGAGATACTTCTACTGAAGTTTCTGTTGATTCTGGTTGGAACAGTGCAAGAGAGAGAGAAAAAGATCCCCTGCCTGTTGTTACTTGTCACTGCACTGGCCTGGACTTTGTGGTCAGCAGTGAAGCAATGTAGCTTCCTGCTGATTTCTCATTTCTGTGACAGTAATTTCCCCTTTCCCCATGCCAGTTGAAATCTGGCGCCAGGTCATGAGGGTTACTTGGCATGTGGCAGCAGTGATGTCAGCAAGGAGGTAGGCAACCTCAAATCGAAATATTCACATACAGAAATCCAGAAAGTTATAAGCACTTAAAACCCTTCACTTCTAATTTAAATTTTCACATAGCAAAATAATGTATGACTCATCAATTCAAGATTTCAAGAGAGATAGCAGTCTGTGGGAATCTCCAATGCAACCTATGGAGGGTAAAAGCAAAATACTGCGGATGCTGGAAATCTGAAATAAAAACAAAAAATTCTGGGAAAACTCAACAGGTCTGGCAGCATCTGTGGAGAGAGAAACAGAGTTAACATTTCGAGTCCGTATGACTTCTTCAGAGCTAAAGAGAAGTAGAAATGTGATGGGTTTTATTCTGTTTAAGAGGTGGTGGAGCAGGTGGAGCCAAATAGAAGGTGAGGGATAGGTGGAAGCTAAGGAGAAATTTGACAAAGATGTCATGGACAAAGGATATGTTTGGTGGTGGCATGATGTTGTAGTTGGCAAAAATGGCAGAGGATGATCCTTTGAATGCGGGAACTGGTGGGGTGAAAAGTGAGGACAAGGGGAGGCCCTATCATGTTTTTGGGAGGGAGGGGTAGGATCCCTCCCCACTGTGGTTGTCAGGGCCCTCAACCGTGTCCGACCCATCTCCCACACCTCTGCCCTCACCCTTCCCTTCCCTCCCAGAACCATGATAGGGTACCTCTTGTCCTCACTTTTCACCCCACCAGCCTCTGCATTCAAAGGATCATCCTCTGCCATTTCTGCCAACTCCAGCAAGATGCTACCACCAAACGCCTCTTCCTCTCACCTCTCTCCCACCTCCCTCACCCCCCCGCCAGCATTCCATAGGAACTGTTCCCTTCGTGACACCCTGGTCCACTCCTCCAACACCCCTCACTCCTCATCCCCTTTCCACGGCACCTTTCCATGCAATCACAGAAGGTGCAACACCTGCCCTTTTACCTCCTCCCTCCTCACCGTCCAAGGTCCCAAACACTCTTCACTTGCACCTCCTTCAATTTGGTCTACTGTATTCACTGCTCCTAATGCGGCCTCCTCTACAACTGGGGAGACCAAATGCAAACTGGGTGACTGCTGAGCCTTTGCTCAGTGTGTAAGCATGACCCAGACCTCCCTGTCGCTTGCCATTTCAACACACTATCCTGCTTTCATGCCCACATGTCTGTCCTTGGCTTGCTGCAATGTTTCAGTGAAGCCCAACGCAAACTGGAGGAACAGCACCTCATCTTCCGATTAGGCACTTTACAGCTTTCCGGACTTAACACTGAGTTCAACAACTTCAGACCATGAACTCTCCCCTTCATCTTTACCTCTTTTTAACCCAATTATTATTATTTATTTATTTATATAATTATTTATTATCCTGTTTCCCCACCCCCTTCTCCCCACCTCCCCCCTCCCCCCCGACCACACGTCTGTCACTTGTTTTTATGTTTTGCTTTCATACAGCAGTGACCCTTGTTCTGCTATTAACCCATTCTGCTATCTTACCTTTACGCCACTATCAGCACCTTCTTTAGTCTTTAACACTATCATTATCACTCCCTTTGTCCTGTGTCCATGACCTCTTTGTCAAATTTCTCCTTAGCTTCCACCTATCCCTGACCTTATATTTTGCTCTACCTGCTCCACCCCCTCTTAAACAGTATAAAATGCACACATTTCTACTTCCCTTTAGCTCTGAAGAAAAGCCATACGGACTCAAAATCTTAACTCTGTTGCTCTCTCCACAGATGCTGCCAGACCTGCTGAGTTTTTCCAGCATTTCTGTTTTTATTTTACCCTATAGAGGAGTCATACTGCACTCAAAACATTAATTCTGTTTCTCTGTCCACAGACACTGCCTGACCTGCCGAGTTTTTCCAGCACTTTCTGTTTTTATTTGAGATCTCCAGCATCTGCAGTATTTTGCTTCTACCCTACAGAGAAGCATACTCACTGACAGAAACTTCTGGACTTTGTGTTTTTTTATTACTCTTGGGGCATGAGTGTTGCTGACAAGACTGACATTTATTGCCCATCCCTAATTACCCCTGGGAACTTGGTAGAAAGTGGCCTTCTTGAATTGCTGCAGACCATGTGGTGTAGGTACGCCCACAGTGCTGTTAGGGAAGGAATCCCAGTATTTGGGTGCAGTGACAGTGAGCGAATGGTGATGTAATTCCAAGGATGGTGTGTGACTTGGAGAGGAATGTGCAGGTTGTATTGTTTCCATGCGTCTGCTGCCCTCGTTCTTCTTGGTGGTAGAGGTCGTGAGTTTGGAAGATGCTGTTGAAGACGACTTGGTGAGCTGCTGCAGTCCATCTAGTAGATGGTACACAATGCTGTCACTATGCATGTTGGAGGGAGTGAATGTTTAAGGTGTTGCACAGGGTCCCAATCAAGCGGGCTGCTTTGTCCTGGATGGCGTTAAGCTTCTTGAGTGTTGTTGGAGCTGCACTTATTCAGGCAAGTGGACAGTATTCCATCACACTCCTGACTTGTGCCTTAGAGATGGTGGACAGCCAATGGTGATTCAGGTGAGTTACTCGCTGCAGAATTCCCAGACTTAGGTGGCTACCCACAAGGTGAAGGAAAATGCAATGGAGTTGTCATCCTTTGGGCGCATTTTATGTATCTTTTAGTGGCCACCTCAGAGAGGATTGGAAGGTACTTGTGAGAGGTACTTGTGACAATGTCACCTATCTTGGTCACAATGGTTGCCTCAAGGAAGCTAGTAAAACTGGGGAGGAATTGTAGGAGTTTTGAGATCTTAAGGAAATTTTAAAATATCAGATGAGCAATGTATTGCCGGTGCGTTTCCATTTTCTTACTTTTAAACCACAATAGGACAGTAGTTTACTTTGAAAACAACTATACTTTTAAATATCTTTCACTTTAAATCTTACATACAAAATTATTGTCCCAGTTTTCTCCTCAAGGCTGTGACACATGCTGGGGTACAGTTAGACGAGTCATTAATTGCTGAGATTGGGATACTTTTTCTCTTTGCCCTGGCATCTGTTTAAAGAACTTCCAGCATAGGCTTATTGCAAGGTAAAGGATCCCCTGCATTTTCTCAACCCCAGACTGAGAACACCACCACCCATAGTCACCTAGTTGTACTAGTGGCAGTGTAGAACACTACTAATTACAGGGTCTAAAATAACCCATTAGCAGTGACTGGCAGTTGTAATTTAAATGCCCTGTGACTGACATTTTCTAATTGTCAGGCAAATGATTAGAAGGAGATGTTAGGGTGTAATGGTATGATAAATCCATGGATTAGGACGAAGCCTTCAAGGAATCCTATCCTGTTTTTACAATATGTATATTCTTCTCACCAGGTAATCAAGGATACCTTGTAAAATTCCGAGGCCTTTTCCTATAGCAGAAAGATCAGCGTGTGAAGGCAGGAATGGAACATAAATCAGAGGTTAAAAGAATAGTAGTTACTTCTTCCATATTACTCAGACGAAATCTGAGTAAATTCACCAGTGAGTGCCAAATTGCAAACATCTACGTTCCAGGAATGAAACTACTCATCGCTTTCATGATTTCTTCTAGTTGAGCTGAATTAAGATTTAGACTCTAAAATGTAATATTGATGTTGAGGTCACATTGGGCCCCCCACCCAGTGTTTTGGGGATCTGTTCTGAATTTAATCTGTACTCAACATCAGAAGTTTGCAGATTATCATTGTCACATGGATCTATGAGAGAAAACATGTCTGGATTTTGAAAGGTTTTAAGGTTCTGTATATTATTTGAATCTTTATTTGGGTTCTTGAACAGACAAAAAGTTGGCAGACAGTAGCTTAGGAGTAACAAATTAAGAGGATTTATCAAGTAATAAAGCAATACTTAACAGCAAATCTCCGGATCAGCTCGGATACAGGTCAACGTTAGTTCTGGTCTGTTCTAGCTTCTTTCTCTCTTTCCTTCTCTCTTCTATTTTCTTTCTTCTGTGAACATGCACAACTGTGTACTGGACCCTTTTGGAGAGCCCTTTTTATCCCTCTCTAGCTGTGATATCCAGAATTTCTCTTACCATATTTGGTAAAAGCAATTGACTCATGCCATATATGATGTGCGATCATCGGAAGCACATAATGCATGTTTGTGCCAGGTATCCTGGGGGTTGCCATGACTCTTACATCCTGAATCACTCCCAGGTGCCTCAGATTTTCGAAGGGCCTGTGCATCTGCAGCATTGGCTGCTTGGACATAAGGACTATCTAGTGAAATGCAGGCTGCTGACACTGGTGAGCTGGTCTCAGAGTGCTTCGGAGGAGAGGTACACCACAGTTCCACACGGTCCCTAAGCGAGCAGATCGCTGGCATTCTGAGGATGCGCTTCAGATGTTTGGATCACTCAGGTGGCGCACCACAGTTCACTCCCGATAGGGTTTCCTGCATCATCGCTGTGTTGCGCCCTTCACAACTTGGCACTGCAAAGAGGTAATCCCTTGCCAGAGGGTAAAGTGGAACATGATGAGAGCTCCTTGGGGGACGAAGATCGGGAGGTCCAGAAACCTCAAGAGGGTGATGAGGGTCAGCTTCCACAGGACAACACCATAGAGGAAACAAGATGTGGGAGACATGCCTGTGCCACTTTACTTGCTCCCCGATTCCAGGAGGAGTAAAGTGAAGGCAAGGGAGATGGCCACATTTTTCCTGGCCCTGAATGCCATTCCATTTCATTGAAAAGGATGTCCAACCTATCGCAACGAGAGCTAGTTTAGTATTCATACTCGTACCTTCAAGGGTGAATTTTACGCCTGTGGGATTTTATGGAACTGCAGACATCAATGGTCTTTTGAATGGCTTGTTGCATTTAACGACCCTGCCCCTGCTTGCACGGGGCCGTAAAATTCCGCCCCTAGCTTCAAGATTCACTTGGCTATGATCTTTAAGAAGGTCAGTGGTGCCTCCTGCATGCACTTGCTCTGGGAAGTGAGAGTTGACTCAATAGTGAGAACGCTGAGGAAGCTTACTTGATGCAGTCGTCACCACATTCATGAGAGACTACAACAGCCAGTGAGATGAGGACATGGTTGGCAATATCCTCCTCCCTTCCAGGTCTTGCCCTTTGGCACCAGCACTGAGGGGACACAACCTCTACAATCCCTCAAGACTGCTGAGCTGCTTTCACACAATGGGGTTGCATCAGGAAGAAGGGTTACAAGTGCTTTAAGCACACATTTCCAATAAAGATTTTGACACATCTCCCTGATATCACACAAGGGTGCAGAAACTATCTCCAGTGAGGTTGACATCACATGAATGTGAATCTCACAGAGGGAGACTATCACTGAGTGGGAGGATGACTAAACTTCAAAATAAAAGGATTCAAATGTACTCTGGGTGGGGGACTTCAATGTCCATCCCCAAAGTGGTTCGGTAGCTTCACTACACAACAAGCTGGCTGAGCCCTAAAGGACATAGCTGCTAAACTGAGCCTGTGGCAGGTGGTGAGGGAACCGACAAGAGGGAAAAACACACTTGACCTCGCCGTTACCAATCTACCTGTCACAGATGCATCTGTCCATGACAGTTTGGCAGGAGTGACCACCACACTCCTTCTGGAGACAAAGTCCCATATTCACATTGAAGATGCCCTCCAACGTGTTGTGTGGCACCACCACTGTGTTAAATGGGATAGATTTCAAACAGAACTAGCAACTCAAGACTGGGCAACCATGAGGTGCTGTGGGCCATCAGCAGCAGCAGAACTGTACTCACAATCTGTAACCTCGTGGCCCGGCATATCCCCCACTCTACCATCACCACCAAACCAGGGAATCAACCCTGGTTCAATGAAGAGTGCAGGAAGACATGCCAGGAGCAGCACCAGCATCCTTAAAAATGAGGTGTCAACCTGGTGAAGCTACAGCACAGGACTACTTGTGTGCCAGACAGTGTAAGCAGCATGCGATAAACAGAGCTAAGCGATTCCACAACCAACAGATCAGATCTAAGCTCTGCAGTCCTGCCACATCCAGTTACGAAGGGTGGTGGACAATTAAACAACTCAGGAGGAGGAGGAGGTGCCACAAATATCCCCATCCTCAATGATAGGGGATTCAGCCCATCAGTACAAAAGATAAGGATGAAGCATTTGCAACAACCTTCAGCCAGAAGTGTTGAGTGGATGACCCGCCTTGGCCCCCTCCAGAGGTCCCCCGCATCACAGATACCGGTCTTCAGCCAATTCAATTCACTCCAAATGTTATCAAGAAATGGCTGAAGGCACTGGATACTGCGAAGGCTATGGGCCCTGACAACATTCCAGCAATAGTACTGAAGACTTGTGCTCCAGAACTTGCTGCAACCCTAGCCAAACTGTTCCAGTACAGCTACAACACTGGCATCTATCTGCCTATGTGGAAAATTGCCCAGGTATGTCCTGTACACAAAAATCAGGACAAATCCAATCTAGCCAATTACCGCCCCATCAGTCTACTCTCAATCATCAGTAAAGTGATGGAAGGGGTCATCAAGTGGCACTTGCTTAGAAATAGCCTGCTCACTGACGTTCAGTTTGGGTTCCGCCAGGTCACTCAGGTCCTGATCTCATTACAGCCTTTGTTCAAACATGGACAAAAGAGCTGAACTCTAGAGGTGCGTTGAGAGTGACTGCCCTTGACATCAAGGCAATATTTGACCATGTGTGGCATCAAGGAGACCTGGGCAAACTGGAGTCAATGGGAATCAGGGGGAAAGCACTCTGCTGGTTGGAGTCATATCCAGCACAAAGAAAGATGGTTGTGGTTGTTGGAGGTCAATCATCTCAGTTCCAGGACATCACAACAGGAGTTCCTGCTGATAGTGTCCTAGCCCCAGCCATCTTCAGCTGCTTCATCAATGACCTTCCCTCCATCATAAGGTCAGAAGTGAGGATGTTCACTGATGATTGCACAATGTTCAGCACCATTTGTGACTCCTCACATTTTGAAGCAATCCGTGCCCATATTCAGCAATGCCTGGAAAATATCTAGGCTTGGGTTGACAAGTGGCAAGTAAAATCTGCGCCACACAAGTGCCAGCCAATGACCATCTCCAACAAGAGAGAATCTAACCATGACCCCTTGACATTCAGTGGCATTACTATAAGACCATAAGACGTAGGAGCAGAAGTAGGCCATTTAGCCCATCGAGTCTGCTCCGCCATTCAGTGAAATTATGGCTGATCTGATAAACCTCAACTCCACTTTCCTGTCTGTTCCCCATAACTCTTGCTTCCCTTACTGATTAAATACCTGTCTATCTCAGCCTTGAATATATTTAACGACCCAACCTCTACAGCCCTCTGCGGTAAAGAATTCTGCAGATTGACTACCCTCTGAGAAGAAATTCCTCTTCATCTCTGTCTTAAATGGGCAACCCCTTACTCTGAGATTAAGCCCTCTGATCCTAGACTCTCCCACAAGGGGAAACAACCTCTCAGCATCTACCCTGTCAAGGCCCCCTAAGAATCTTATATGTTTCAATAAGGTCGCCTCTGATTCTTCTAAACTCCAATGAGTACAGGCCCAACCTACTCAACCTCTCCTCATAAGAAAATCCTTCCATACCCAGGATCAACCTAGTGAACCTTCTCTGAACTGCCTCCAATGCCAGTATATCTTTCCTTAGATAAGGGGACCAAAACTGTTCACAGTATTCTAGGTGTGGCCTAACTAGTGCCTTGTATAGTTTTCTTTGGCAAGACTTCCCTATTTTTATACTCCGTTCCCTTTGAAATAAAGGCCAACATTTCATTTGCCTTCCCTATTACCTGCTGAACTTGTATGTTAGCTTTTTGGGATTCATGCACGAGTTCTCCCAAATCCCTCTGTGCTGTAGCTTTCTGCAGTCTTTCTCCATTTACATAATATTCAGCGCTTCTATTCTTCCTGCCAAAATGCATAACCTCACATTTTCCTACATTATATTCCATCTGCCAAGTTTTTGCCCACTCACTTAACCTGTCTATATCCCTCTGTAGACTCTTTGTGTCATCTTCACCACTTGCCTTTTGGCCTATTTTTGTGTCATCCGCAAACTTGGTGATAGTACATTCACTTCCCTCATCTAAGCCATTAATATATATTGTAAATAATTGTGGCTCCAGCACTGATCCCTGTGGCACTCCACTAGTTACAGCTTGCCATCCTGAAAATGCCCCCCTTATCCCAACTCTCTGTCTCCTATTAGTTAGCCAATCCTCTATCCATACTAATATACTACCCCCAACACCATGGGCTAATATCTTATTAAGTAGCCTTATGTGTGGGACCTTATCGAACACCTTTTGGAAATCCAAATATATTACATATACTGGTTCCCCTTTATCTATCCTGCTTGTTACCGCCTCAAAGAATTCTAATAAATTTGTCAGGCATGTTTTCCCTTCATGAAGCCATGATGACTCTGCTTGATTATATTATGCATTTCTAAATGCTCTGCTATTACATCCTTTATAATAGACTCTAACATTTTCCCAATGATGAATGTTAAGCTAACTAGCCTATAGTTACCTGTTTTTTGTCTCCCTTTTTGAATAAGGGTGTTACATTGGCAGTTTTTCAATCTTCTGGGACTTTTCCAGAATCTAAGGATTCTTGGAAGGTTACTACCAAGATCCACTATCTGTGTAGCTACTTCCTCTAGTATCCTAGGATTAGAATGCAATCCATCAGGTCCAGGGGACTTATTGACCTTTCGCCCCATTAGTTTTGTTAATACATTTTCTCTAGTGATTGTTTTTGTATTTATTTCTTCCATCCCATTTGCCCCCTGATTAGATAGCATTTTTGGAATGCTATTAGTGTCTTCTACCATGAAGACTGATGCAAAGCATTTGTTCAACTCCTCTGCCATTTCCTGGTTCCCCATTATTATTTCCCCAGCCTCGTTCTCTAAGGGGTCTATGTTCACTTTGGCCTCTCTCATCCTTTTTATATATTTAAAGAAGCTCTTACTGTCAGTTTTTATATTACTTGCTAGTTTACTCTCAAAGTTTATTTTCTCCCTCTTTATTATTTTTTTGGCCATCTCTTGTTGGTTTTTAAAACTTTCCCAATCTTCTGGCTTACCACTAATCTTTGTCACATTATATGTTTTTTCTTTCAATTTGATACTATCCTTAACTTCCTTAGTTAACCATGGTTGGTTTATCCCCCTCCTAGAATCCTTCTTCCTTTGTTATATCTTTGTTGTGAGTCATGAACTATTTTCTTAAAAGTGTTCCATTGTTCATGAACCGTCTTTTCTGCTAAACTCCTTTCCCAGTCCACTCCAGCCAACTCTGCCCTCATTCCTTTGTAATTACCCTTATTTAAGTTTAGCACAGTTGTTTCCAACCCAAGTTTCTCACTCTCAAACTGAATTCTAAATTCAACCATGTTATGGTCACTGTTTCCTAGGGGATCTTTTACTCTGAGATCATTTATTAAACTTGCCTCATTACACATTACCTGATCCAAAATAGCCTGATTGCTGGTTGGATCCACAACATATTGTTCGAGGAAACTGTCCTGAATACACTCTATGAATTCTTGCTCATGACCACCTCTGCCAATTTCATTTTCCTAATCTACATGAAAATTAATGCCACCTATGATTAATGTACTGCCTTTTTTACATGCCCTCATTATCTCCTGATTTATTCTCTGTCCTACAGTATAGCTACTGTTAGGGGGCCTATAGATTACTCTCAGCAATGTCGTCTTCCCTTTGTTATTCCTTATCTCCAGCCATATGAGTTCTACATCTTCTGATCCAAGATAATTTCTTGGTATCGTACTTATTCTATCTTGTACTAACAAAGCTACCCCACCATCTTTTCCTTCCTGCCTGTCCTTTTGAAAAGTCACATACCCTTGAATATTTAGTTCCCAGCTTTGATCTCCTTGTAACCATGTCACAGAATCACTGAATTTTAACAGCACAGAAGGAGGCCATTTGGCCCATCGTGTCTGCACTGGCTCTCCAAATGAGCATTATGACCTAATGCCATTGCCCTGCCTTTTCCCCATACCCTTGCTCATTGTTTCTATTTAAATAATCATCCAATGCCCTCTTGAAAGCCGTGATTGAACCTGCCTCCACCACACTTCCAGGCAGTGCATTCCAGACCCGAACCACTCGTTGTGTGAAAAAGTTTTTTCTCACGGCACATGTGCTTCTTTTGTAAATCACTTTAAATCGGTGCCCTCTCATTCTTAATCCTTTTATGAGCAGGAACAGCTTCTCCCTATCTACTCTGTCCAGCCCCCTCATGATTTTGAACGTCTCTGTCAAATCCCCTCTTAGCCTTCTTCTCTCCAAGGAGAACAGTCTCAACCTCTCCAATCTATCTTCAAAGCTGAAGTTTCTCATCCCTGGAACCATTCTTGTAAACCTCTTCTGTACTCTCTCCAATGTGTTCACATCCTTCCTATAATGTGGCACACAAAACTGTACACAATATTCCAGCTGAGCTCTAACAAGTGTCTTATATAAATTCAGCATAATTTTCCTGCTCTTGTACTCTGTGCCCTTATTAATAAAGCCCAGGATACTATATACTTTATTAACTGCTCTCTCCAGCTGTCCTGCCACTTTTAATAATCTTATGCACACATATACCCAAGTCTTTCTGCTTCTGCACTCACTTCAAAATTTCACTCCTTATTTTGTATTGTCTGCCTATGTTCTTCCTACCAAAATGCATCACCTCACACTTCTCCTCATTGAACTTCATCAATGTGCAAACCTATCTGCCCACTCCACCAACTTGTCTATGTCCTCTTGAAGTTCCGCACCATCCTCCTTGCTGTTCTCAACATTCCCAAGCTTCGTATCATCCGCAAACTTTGAAATTGTCCCCTGCGCACCAAGATCTAGATCATTAATTAATTACTAGGGGGCATAGATTTAAGGTGAGAGGAGAAAACTTTAGAGGAGATGTGCGGGGCAAGTTTTTTACACCGAGGGTAGTGAGTGTCTGGAATTTGCTGCCAGAGGAGATGGTGGAAGCAGGTACGATAGTGGTGTTTAAGAGGCAGCTTGACAAATACATGAATAGGATGGGAATAGAGGGATACGGACCCCGGAAGTGCAAAATGTTTTAGTTTGACAGGCAATATGATCGGCGCAGGCTTGGAGGGCCGAAGGGCCTGTTCCTGTGCCCCTGGGGGGCTCCACTACAAACCTTCCTCCAGCCCAAAAAATATCCATTGACCATTACTCTCTGCTTCCTCTTTTTCAGCCAATTTTGTATCCATGTTGCTACTGTCCCTTTTATTCCATGAGCAATAACTTATCTCACAAGTCTGTTGTGTGGCACTGTGTCAGATGCCTTTTGAAAGTCCATGTTCACCACCTCAACAGCAGTACCCTCATCAACCTTTTCTGTTACCTCTTCAAAAACTCCAGCAAGTTAGTTAAACATGATTTTCCCTTTAGAAATCCATGTTGGCTCTTCCGTGTCAACCCATATTTTTCCATGTGACTATTAATTCTATCCTGAATAATTGTTTCTAGGATCTTGCCCACACTGAAGTTAAACTGACTGGTCTGTAATTGCTGGGCTTATCCTTACAACCTTTTTTGAACAAGGGTGTAATGTTTGCAATTCTCCAGTCCTCTGGCACCACCCCGAGTCTAGGGAAGATTGAAAGATTATGGCCAGTGCCCCTGCAATTTCTACACTAACTTCCTTCAATATCCTTGGATACATCTAATCTGGTCCTGGTGCCTTGTCAACTTTAAGTACCGACAGTCTATTCAACACCTCCTCTTGTCAATTTTGAACCCTTCTAGTGACAGAGTTTCCTCATCTGTCACCATGGCCTGGGTAGCATCTACCTCCTTGGTAAAGACGGATGCAAAGTATTCATTTAATACCTTAGCCATGACCCCTACGTCCATGTGTAAAATCCCTTTTAGGTCCCTAATTGGCCCTGCTTTTCCTTTACCACCCTTTTACTATCTATATGTCTATAAAAGACTTTGGGATTCCCCTTTATGTTGGCTGCCAGTCTTTTCTCAGAATCCCTCTTCGCTTCTCTAATATGCTTTTTCACCTCCCCTCTGAAACTTCTGTATTCCTCTTGGTTCTCAGTTGTATTCTCTACCTGACACCTGTCATAACCACACTTTTTCTTCTCTATCTTAATTTCAATCTCCTTTTACATCCAGGGAGCTCTGGGTTTGTTTGCCCTACCTTTCCCTTCCGATGGAATATACCTTGACTTTGCCCGAACCAATTATTTTTTTGAAGGTAGCCCATTGTTCAGCTACAGCTTTTCCTGCCAATCTTTCGTTCCAGTCCATCTGGCCCAGCTCCATTCTTGCCACATTGAAGTCAGCTCTTGTCCAGTTAATTATTCTTACTCTGGGCTGCCTATTGTCCTTTTCTATCATCATCCTAAAATGTACAATGCAGTGATCGCTGTCCCCTAAATGTTCCCCACTGACACTTGATCTAAGTGACCCACCTTATTTCCAAGAACCAGGTCCAACAGTGTGTCTTTTCTTGTTGGATTGGACACATACTGCTGTAGAAAATTTTCCTGAACACAATCTAGGAACTTTAGCCCCTCTCTGCATTTTACACTATCACTGAATTTTCTGAGTCTGCTGGTGGCGGGTGTGATAGGTGGCGTGTGTGGAAAATGTGGCGGAATCCATTTCACGATGGTGTGAAGGAAGGTCGTGATCTTCTGCTCAGCCCGCCAACGGTGAGCTGCATTTCCCACCATCGGTCAGCGGGGAGCTAATTGTAATACATCAGCATATAATTAAAAGGCCATCCCGCCAGGCTCTTGGAACCCCGCTGGATCATCCATCCACATCAGCGGGAAAGCACACCAACACATTTCACAACAGCACACAGGCGACGTGCACTTGGTGGCCTTCACTTTGGGGGAACTGAGGTGAGTGAGCAGCAGCGTTCTCCACAGCTCACCCATTGTTTACAGGCCTCAGGTGCGCCGGGGGGGGGGGGGGGGGGTGGATGCCTGGCCCCGGAGGTGACTGCTGAGGTGGGAGGGGTCAAGTGCTGCCCTGGCGCTGCATCCTGCGCACAGGAAATCGAGGTGGGGGCAGGGTGAGTGAGGGAAGTGACCACACATTAGGGACACCTGTATAAACTGACCAGGCCTCTGCAACTGAGACAGATCATGCGCAGCCACATTGATACGATTGGAGTCGGGCTCCTAGCCTGCCCGCCCATGGAAGAAAATCAGAGGCACCAAAGGGCCACCAAGCGCTCCTTACCTTACCCCCCACCCTGCCCTCCCCACACCCCAGCACAGACTTCGAGTCTGCCACCACTTTATTGGACCGTGGAGCAGTTGGAGTGCACACGTTGTACAATCTCCTCACCAACGCTGTCCATGTAGAGTCACTGCTGGAGGCGCTCACAGCCCCTTGCAATCTCAGCACCCCGGTTTGGACCAGTGTCCCCCATGTCGCAGGTTGACAGGGCATCTCTGGCCATCCAAGGGGTGACCAGCACTCTCCGGAAAGCATTAAGGGTCGGTCACACAGGGCCAGGAAAGTGCTAAGTACAGCCATGATAACCAAGTCTCTCCCTCTCTTTCATGCTGCAGGAGGACCACGTCTTGGATCCTGGTGACCTAGCTGTATGCCTGATGGCCTACAGAGACCGTAGAAGACAGAGGAGAGAATGACTGAGGCACCTGGCCGCTCAAATGCAGGAGCAGCAACCTCAGGAAGAAGGGGCAGCAGGGGCTCCCGCACATTCTGCCCAGGAGTGACAGTGAGCCGTGGGTCTATAGACGCCATTCCTGTAGATGACTGAGAACCAGTGTCGCCGATGACTGCGCATATCTAGGGACCTGGTGGTTCACATCTGCCACTTGCTGCAGGACTTGGTGCCAAGGGGACATGGAGGGCATCCACTGCCAGTGGCTGTGAAAGTGACCTTGGCGCTCAATTTCTATGCCAGTGGCTCTTTCCAGGGCTCCACCGGTGACCTCTGTGGGATTTCACAAGCCGCCACCCACAAATGCATCCATGAGGTCACGGATGCCATCTTCTCCATGGCACACAACTTTGTGCATTTTGCCCGGGACTGGGACAGCCAGGATGCAAGGGCCATTGGATTCGCCCTGGTCTCGGGATTTCCACAGGTGCAGGGTGCAAGTGACTGCACTCATGTGGTGCTCAGGTCCCAATTGCAATACTTGGTGGACTTCATCAACCACAAGGGCTTCCACTCACTGAACGTGCAGCTGGTCTGCAACCACCAGAAACGCATCCTGCAGGTAAGCGCACAGTTTCCAGGGAGTGTGCACAACGCCTACATCCTGAGTCACTCAAAGATCCCTGCAGTCTTCCAGGGTCCACAGAGGCTGCAGGGTTGGCTCCTCGGGGACAAGGGCTACCCACAGAGGCCATGGCTGATGACACCTGTGCGGTGGCCTCAGACTGCAGCAGAGCGACGCTATAACGAGGCTCATGCAGCAGCTCGCAACTTGGTGGAGCAGACCATCGGGATGCTGAAGATGTGGTTCTGGTGCCTGGACCAGTCTGGCGGAGCCCTGCAAAACAGTCCACAGAGAGTGTAACACATCGTTGTCGGCTGCAGCACCCTTTACAACCTGGCTCTGCAATGGTGTGAGGGGCTGGCTGAGGAGGAGATGGAGGAGCTGCATATCTCCTCCGATGAGAAGGACACTGACGGGTCTGAGGGTGAGGGGGTCCTCGGTGGTGATGATGATGGGGATGAGACTCTCGCACTAGCTAGACGAGGCAGGCTCATTCGGGAGGCCCTCAAAGCTGCCAGATTTGTGGAGGATGATGGCGACATGCAGTGAGGTGTCTCCATAGGTCCTCACATCGCAGTTGTGAAAGTTTGACTCCAGTCTGGCTTATGGCAGCGCCAATACTCCCTGAGAGAATGCTCCTGTCATGGAGATGCAGTGGAGGCCCTAATAGTCACTCGATCGCAGGAGGATGATGACAATATGCAGTGAGGACACTCCATAGATCTTCACATGGCCTCTGAGAATGTCTGACTCCTGTCTGGCCGAGGGCAGCTCGCTTGTGCTCCATGATCAGGGCCATCTCAGAGACGCAGCCATGAAACTTTAGATGCATCTGATGCTTTGTCGCTGTCAGCACCTCAGCCCTGCAGGAGCTGGTGCACAGCATCACTAGTCACAGATGTTGGTATGATGGGAGCCAGCCCCACCTTAAAGGTGCTGAGAGCACACAGAGAATATCAGGGAACTCTGTGGCGCCTGCCCACTACATTCTGGCAGCAATGACCAGCACTGCCGAGGTGCAGGCATCAGTAATGTTTCCAGAGAGTGTGAGGCTGGACCATCACTTTGGTCTGAAGGCCACATAGAGCAGAGGGAAGAGGCCCTGGACTGAGACACTTACCTTTTATCTGGTGCAGAAAGGTTTCACATCTGAGTGACAAGAACACTGCTCATCAGAACAAGGAGAGATAGGCAGGGAGATATTCTTGAGAGTTTATTGACAATAGTGAACAGTATGTACAAGTGATTAACACCTATGCCCAGTTTGTGAAACTCATTCTCCCCAATTGCTTTCACCTGTGGCTTGTTGCTGCTGCAGGTGCAGTCTGGGAGAGTTGGGTATTGGCTGCTCCTGTGTGCTGTTGCTGGCTCCTGCTATTGTGAATTTCAGCTTTTGTTGCTGCCTTTCTGCTACCTGAAGAGCTGTAAGTGGCCAGCGAGCTGAGGCCTGAAGGCCCATTGAAGACCTGGGCTGCCTATTGTGGTGCTGCTGCTGCTGCCTGCTCCAAACACTTGTGGGAGGGGAGGCCTGCAGCTCAAGGCCTGAGGTTCTCAGGCCTACATCGAAGAGAGAGGAAGGAGAGGAGCGGACCAGGAGGGAGAAAACAACTTTCCGTCGTCGGCATCCAGAGGTTTGTGCATAGAGACTTAAATGGGGAGGGTTTGTGTTGGACTGTGTTGTGTTGGGGGAAGGAGAAGTGGAGGGAAAACAACCAAGGGGTGTGGGGGTTGAACTGCAATTTACACTCTTGTCATCGGGTATCCACCCCACCCCTCCTCTTCCTGTTTTCGGAGTCCAGGCAGTCCCAGCTGCCTGGTGAAGACGTCGCCTCCCCTATCGGAAAAGCAACTGGACCCCTTGTTAACCACCCCCACCCCCACCCCTCCCCACCTCCGGCATGCATCCACCCTGTGCCTTCTTGACCGCCTCCTGTGCCCTCCTCTCTCTCTGCCTTTCTTCTATCTCTCTTTTCAACACCTGGCGGGGGAGATCATTTCAGTCCCTTTATCTCCCCCTGCTTTCCTGTCGCTAACATCTTTTTCTCGGGGTGGGTGTAGCTTGATTGCCCCATGGCAGCATCATTGTCACTGGTGACTGGGCCTCCCAAAGCCACCTACACAGGGGCAATGGCCTCCTCAGCTGCTGCTGCTCCTCCAGCCCTGTCACCCTTTTGTTTATTGACGGAACAACTTGGGGTGCAAAGCTGCACCCACCCCGAGATGACCATCGAGGCCTGCGTTAGGGCAATGGGGGGTGAAAAGCTGCACCCACCCCGAGATGACCATCGAGGCCTGCGTCAGGGTAATGGGGGGTAAAAAGCTGGACCCACCCCGAGATGACCATCGAGGCCTGCGTCAGGGCAATGGGGGGTAAAAAGCTGCACCCACCCCGAGATGACCATCGAGGCCTGCGTCAGGGCAATGGGGGGTAAAAAGCTGTACCCACCCCGAGATGACCATCGAGGCCTGTGTCAGGGCAATGGGGGGTAAAAAGCTGCACCCACCCCGAGATGACCATCGAGGCCTGTGTCAGGGCAATGGGTGGGGTTGTCGGCCCCTTGGCCATTGTCACCGCCTCGAAAATGTACAGTAAAGTCCTCATTTTCCTGAGGACCAAGCGGGCGGTGCACCTGGCCCTGGAAAAGGGGCTCACTGTGGGCGGGACCTTTCTGGCGGTGGACCCCCTTGAGGCCACCACCCAGAGAATTATTATTTCCAACGTCCCACCCTTTGTCCCCAGGGAGCTCCTCCACCCTCAACTGGGGGAGGTTAGGTCAGGGGTTGCACTGATCCCACTCAGCCTCAAGGACGCGGCCCTCTGCCACGTGTAATCCTTCCAGCGCCAGGTATTCGTCAGCCTGGCCCGGGAGGAGTGCATGGAGGGGGCCTTTACCATTGAGTATCAGGGGGCCACCTACAGAGTATTCTAGACCACAGATGGCATGCGGTGCCGGGTCTGTAAGGAGGTGGGGCATGTCTGTAAGAACTGCTCCGCTTCCAAGGCTGCCAACAACATCCAGGCGGCCACAGCTGGCACCGCCACTCCTCCCCCCGCCACCACCCCATCTCCCTCCCGGCAAGGGGAGGTGCTGCCACCTCGGCTGCCGGTGAGGTGGGGGGAGAGCCCCTGCGTCATAAGAAGGCGCAGAGGTAGACCCGCAATCTGGGGGCGGCCCCCAAGACTCCCCAGAACGACCCTGCACACCAGACCCCTGAAGCCACCGGCTCGGGGGAAACAGAAACATCTGGCCCCGGCGTCGTGTGTGTGCCTCAGCGCCCGTGTCGTCCCCACGCGGGTTCCCGGGCCCGTTTGTGCCTCAGCGCCATGTGCTGGGCCCCAGTGTCGACCCTACGTGGGTTCCCAGGGCCGCGTGTGCCTCAGCGCCATGTGCTGGACCTGGTGTCGTCCCCACGAGGGTTCCCAGGACCGTGTGTGCCTCAGCGCTATGTGCTGGGCCCCAGTGTCGACCCTACGTGGGTTCCCAGGGCCGCGTGTGCCTCAGCGCCATGTGCTGGACCTGGTGTCGTCCCCACGAGGGTTCCCAGGACCGTGTGTGCCTCAGCGCTATGTGCTGGGCCCCAGTGTCGACCCCACGTGGGTTCCCAGGGCCGGCGGGGGTGAGGCGTGAGATCCCGAGCCGGTTGTCCTTTTAAAAAGGGTCAACCTACCCAAACCCCAGAGGGCGGAGCGCCCGGGGAAGCTGGACGAGGCGGAGGGGCCCTTGCAGATGGAGGTTTCCCCAGCCCCCAGCAGAGACGTCACCCCTCAGAGGAGGAGGGCAGACTGATGAGGCCGGGTGTGTCCCCTCCCCCGGTGAAGAGGTGCTGGCATCTCCACCCCGTAAGTCCTCGCTCTGCCCTCTGGGGGGAGCCCAAACCCCTGTTACCCCCATTACCCCTGTTCCCTCGCAGCAATCCCCTGAGCTGGGCCCCTCGGGGGTCACTGAGGGTACCACGCTTGTGCTGGTGACCCGCCCTGACCCACCTTGTACCCCCGAGATGCCCTTTGGCCCTCCAGGGGACTGCAACACCCCCTTTTTAGCCCCAACAATTGGGTCATTGGCTGGCTGTGGTGGAGGAGGCCTCCCTGCTCCCTCCCAACCTTCAGCGCTGGGTGTCACCATCTTAGGTCCGGAGCTTTCTCCGGACTCGCCGGACGACCCGGTGCCTGGGGGGAAGCAGGGCTCTGAGCCACCGCTGCCCTCTGACCCCAATCCCCAAGAGGAGACCAGAGAGGACCTCTCTGGCTTTGATCCTGGGGGTGGGATCGAGGTGGAGGTGGAGCCAACTGGCAGCTCCGATCCAGCCCCCGTACTCAATACGGGGGAGGGGTTGGAAGCTGGAGGCGACGACCTGGAGGAGGACAGAGTTTCGGTGGTGAGCACTGGGGACGACCTAGAGTCGTTATCGGGTGAGGTGGTGGATTCCCTGGTGCCCCCCACCGACTCTCCCCTCATCCCCATTCGGGAGCTCCAGGATTTTTTAGCGAGTAATCGCGGTCACCAAGACAGGGTCCAGTCGGCCCTGGACCGGTGGCATTTGTTTCCGGTGGTGTTTGGTCCACCCACGAGGCCCTAAAGGCCCCCGAATTGGACAGGAACGCCCAGCGGAGGGTCCATACGTTTCTCACTTGGCTCCTGAAGGAGAGGAAGACTTAAAAAAATCCTCTCCTTTATTTATTTTCGGTGAAGGTCGCACATATTTCTGACAATGAGAACTACCATAGCCAGCCCCAACATCCACGGCAGCAGGGATGCACAGCGCAGGTTCCAGAACATCTCGGTCCTCCAGGATGGGAAGTATGCGGTGTGCTTCCTGCAGGAAACCCATACTGTTCCAGGAGACAAAGCTACGTGGCTCCTGGAGTGGCGAGGGGGGGGTCTACATGAGTCACCTAGCCTCCAATTCTGGCGGGGTGGCTATCTTGTTGGCCCCACATTTTCAGCCGGTGTTCTTGGGGGTCAAGGAGCCGGTACCAGGCTGGTTGCTGCACCTGACTGTGCATCTGGGGGGCGCAGCACTTCACTTTGTGAATGTATATGCTCCCCTGGGCACGCAGCAGCAAGCGAGCTTCTTTGAGGAAGTGTCCACTCATCTGGGCTCCATCAATGCGGGCGAGTGCATCGTCATCGGGGGGGATTTCAACTGTACCCTCGAGGCCCGGGACCGTCACAGTACCCAGAGTTTTGAGGGAGGACCTGCCGCAGGTTGGCCTGGAGGATGCTGGAAAGCTTGACTCCCCTATAAGTCTGGGGGAGCTGACCGACACCCTCGACAGCCTCTCCAGGGGCAAATCCCCGGGGCTGGACGGGCTGACCATGGAGCTTTTCAGGGCGTTCTGTGACGTCCTGGGGAGCGACTATGCGGGGATCCTGGGGGAGAGTATCGCAACTGGGGAGATGCCCCTTTCGTGGCGCAGAGCGGTCAATGCCCTGCTGCCTAAGAAGGGGGATCTCGGCCTCCTTAAAAACTGCCGCCCGGTCTCCCTCCTCAGTACGGATTATAAAATTTTTGCCAGAGCCATGTCTTCTCGGCTCGGCACCGTGCTGGACCACATGATCCACCCTGACCAGTCCTACACCACCCCGGACCGCACAATATTCAACAATATTCACCTGGTCCGGGACACCATCCATTATTCCCAGAGGGCTGGTCTGTCGAGTGCCTTCCTGTCTCTTGACCAGGAGAAGGCATTCGACAGGGTGGATCACGAATATTTATTTGGGACTCTGCGAGTATTCGGGTTCGGGACGCATTTTGTCGCCCGGATCCGACTTCTGTACACTGCCGCAGAGTGTCTAGTTAAGGTAAAGGTTAACAGGTCCCTAACGGCGCCCCTTCGCTTTGGGAGAGGGGTACGTCAGGGCTGCCCCCTGTCTGGCCAATTGTATTCTGTCTGCGTGGAGACTTTCCTGCGCCTCTTGCGGAGGAGGTTGTCGGGATTGGTTCTGTGTGGGCCGGGCATCGGGGTGGTCCTTTCGGCTTACGCTAATGACGTGCTCCTCATGTTTAGTGACCTGGCTGACTTGCGGAGGGTGCTCGAGTGCCAGGGGGTCTACTCTGCCACGTCCTCTGCCAGGATTAACTGGGGCAAATGTTTTGGACTCCTGGTCGGTCCATGGCAAATGGATCCCCTACCCGAGGAGCTCAGGCCTTTCACCTGGAGCAGGACCAGCCTCCTCTATCTGGGGGTCCATCTCTGCCCTGCTGAGGAATCCTGGCCGGCGAACTGGCAAGAGCTGGAGACCAAAGTCACCACTCGCCTGCGGCGCTGGACAGGACTGCTCCGAGTGCTGCCTTACCGGGGTTGAGTTCTAGTCGTAAGCCATGTTGTGGTACCAGCTGGTCACTTTGACCCCTCCCCCAGACTTTGTCACAAATGTCCAGAGAATGCTCGTTGACTTCTAGGACAAAAGGCAGCACTGGGTCGCTGCTGAGGTTCTGACTCTCCCGCTTAGGGAGGGCGGTCAGGTGCTGGTGTGTCTGCTGGTGGCGACTTTCCGCCTTCAGGCCCTGCAGTGATACCTTTACGTTGAGCTCCCTCCGAGATGGTGTGCCCTGGCGACATATTTCTTCCGCCAGGTGCACGGCCTGAATCATGACGTGCAGGTCCTGTTTATAGACCTGAGGGGCCTTCGTGGCTCCTTGCAGACGTTGCCCATCTTTTACCAGGACCTGATCAAAGTCTGGAACATGGTCGCCTTGCGACGCAGCTCTTCCCCGTCAGGAGTAGCAGCTATCGACAGACAGCCGCTGCTCAGGAATCTGCCCCTCCGTCCCTTTCAGTGGCTGGTGGAGAGGAGGGCTTTGGCTGCCAGGGTGACCAGGATTGGGGACATGCTGGGTGGCGGAGGAGTGGGCTGGATGCTTCTGCAGGAGTAAGTGCATCGCGCGTCTGTGGATGTCCGGCTCACGGCCAATGCCATTCAAGACCTCAGGACGGTCATGCTTGGCCCCGACGTTATACTGGGCCTCGAGGTGGCCCAAGTGCGCGGTGGTCTTCCATCTGAGCGTACCCCTGTTCAGATGGGATTCCACATTGGCCCCAAGCCCTGAACCTTCCCTCGGGAGCAAGTGCCCCAACAACCTGAGTCTCCTCGCAGAAATGCCCTCCATGTCCTTTAGCATGGCGCGGAGGGGTTTCCTGTAAGGGCTGCTGCTGCACACCCTTCACCTCCTTGCCCTCGCCCGCTGCCCAGACACGCCCTGGCGTGCCTTGTTGCTGTCCGGCGGCGGAGGTCCCCATTGGGGAGCCCTCTACGGAGGTGTCCTCCCGCTTTCCAGTTAAGGGGTGGAGGGTGTTGCACACAGCAGTTCCATATAATCGTAGGATGTGTTGGTTCACGGACTCCCTAGATACCTCTGTCTTTTGCGGCCTTGTGGAGTCTGTGGATCACGTATACATAGGGTATTGTAGGCTGCATTCCCTTTTCAGTTATTTAAAGAATCTTTTATTGATGTTTTGTTTGCACTTCAGTCCCACGCTCCTGATCTACGGGCACCCGGTGTAGAGGGGGCCGGGAGGGAGGAAGACCTCCTCGTGAACCTGCTCCTGGGCCTGGCCAAGTTAGGCATTAACAGGTCCAGGCAGCAGGTGATCAAGGGGGTCGTATGACCCGACTGTCTGTCCCTCTTCCGCAGCTATATTCGCGGCCGAGTGTCCCTGGAGAGGGAGCACGCGGTGTCTGCCGGCAACCTCGAGGCCTTTTATCATCGGTGGGCACCGCGGGGACTGAGGTGTTTTATTGACCCCCTTAATCACATTTTGGTTTGATGTTTGTAAGTTTCCTTTAAATTTTGTCTTTGGTTTTGCAGTTCCCTAATTTAGGGACTATGTTTATTTTGTCCCTCATTTTGTTAATTTAGTTTATTTGGCTGACTCTAAAAGAGTTAATTCTCCTTAACTGTCCTACTCCTGTTACGTCTTGGTGCCCCTGGACATCCACAGCGGAAGTGGAGGCATCTTGCTGATTGTGACTTTGCCCCTGACTTTGGCGGGCGTCCCCTGGAGGGCCCCGGCCTGCTTTTGGGATCCTGCTGTGTGGCAGTGGCACCCTCCTCGCCCTGTGAAGCTGGATCTGCGGAGGTCACAGGAAGAGGGGAGTCAGATGGGCCAGTCACTCCCAGAGTCACCTGGGTGGATGCCCGGAGTGTGCACCTGCTGATCCTCCTCCCTATGGGTTCCCGAGGGCCCCGACTGACTCTATAAGCGGAAGGGGTAGCTGGAGTGAGATTGAACTGCCCAGCACCCCTCTTGCATACACACTGTTCGAGACCAACTATGGCATCAGCAATGGTGTTAAGCCAGCCCAGCAGTGCAGGAGTGATGTCCTGGACCAAGGTCTCCATGGCGGCCGCCATCCTGCCAGTATTGACCTCGGTACGTTTGAATGCCGACGCTATCACCTCAGCCTGAAGATGGACGGTCTTCTCCCTCGTGCCTTGCAATCTGAGGAGTGTAGTGGACATCCCTTCCTGATGTTCCCAAGCTTGCCTTTGTAGCTCCAGCAACTGAGACATGACCCGGTCCAGAGGTGTGTCATCTGATTCGGACTCAGCAATGTTCTGGCCTCCAGCAGTCCTCTGAGTGCCGGGGACCTGGGAAGCCCCTGCCTCCGCCTGCTGTGGATCAGAAAGTGCGATGTGCTCACCAGATTGTGGTCCCGAGGTTACTCTAAAACTAGGTCCCAGCTAGTGTGTCTCTGTGCTGGTGGAGGGTGTGGGTAAGCGCTGTGACGGGACTTCAAGGAGGGTGCCTTCAGATCCTCTTCGGAGGTTTCTTCGGAGGTTGCTTGGAGGCTCTGGGTCATGGACTCTGTCCGCTGCTTCCCAGATGTGCTTATGAAAACAAAGGGAGATAATTAGTGCACGGCAGTGACCTGTGAAACAGGACACATCACTCACGGCATGGTTGTCTGGTGAATGTTGCACTGCTGGATCCTCACTTGGTGGAGCTGCGCCAACCTCACTGTCAGCACAGGACTGGTCCCGGTCATTGCCAGCCAGCTGGATGGCTCTGTTTTCAAATTCTGAGAGAACTTTGAATTCCGGCATCCCTCCACCTGAATGAGACCTTTCCAACCTGTTATGTGCCAGTTTGTCCTACATGGATAGAGATGGGGAGAGTATATCAGGATGTCTGCCGGGCCAGGTGATAAGTATGCCTGGCTTGTGTGGGTGGTGAGTGGTCCCATGGATGGGATGAGGACAAAGATGTTGTGTGTGAAAGAGTGAATGGTGATGTCCCTTGCACTGCCAGTGAGTGACGGCCCTGTGGATGTGTGATGGGCATGTGAGTGTGAGAGAGTTGGGAGTGATGAAAAAACTGACTTACCCTGGCGGAACGGAGGTGATCATTCATCCTTTTGTGGCAATGGGTGGGCTGTCCTCCTCTGAAGGGCATTGGTGCTGGCCATTGCTGCCACTGCCTCCCAAGCTGGGTTGGTGACTTTGCTGCCCATCCTGCGGCCAGAGCAGAGGTAGATCACATCCCGGCGGACCTCCACGACATCCAGCAGTCACTTGAGGGACCCGTCATTGAAGCGGGTGGCTGCAGTCTTTTTGCCTTTCCTGGACATGTCAGCCAGGCAGCGGTGGTGAGCTGGTGGCGATGAGCGTTTTGCTGGTGGCTGCCTTTTAAAGATGGTGGCTGGCATGATGCAACAGCGGGGTAATGGCAAGCGGGCGAACGAGTGCCAGCCTGCCATGGAAATGGTGTATTTCGTGGGAGTGAATATATAATGAGGTGGCTCGGGAAGATACGGCGTGACAACCCGCCATTTTCATCAGCGGGTAGGACTCCATTTTACCCACCGCTACAACACTTAGTGCAATTCTGGGAAAATTCAGCCCTATATCCGGTAATTAAAATCCCCCATTATAACTACTCTACAATGCTTGCATCTCTCTGTAATTTTCCTGCAGGTTTGTTCTTCTACATCCTTCTCACTATTTGGCAGTCTTCAGACTACACGAAGCAGTGCAATTGCACCATTTTTGTTCCTTAGCTATAGCTAAATTGATTCTGCTCTTGAACCCTCTTGGACATCCTCTTTCTCCAGCACTGCAATGCTCTCCTTAACCAATACCACTGCTCCTCCTCCTTTCCTTCCTTTCCTATCTCTTCTGAACACCTTGTACCCAGGAATATTTAACACCCAGTTCAGCCCTTCCTCTGTAATGTCTCCAATATGGCTATACCCATTAACCTCTATTTGTGCCATTAATTCATTTATTTTGTTCTGAATACTATGTGTATTTAAGTAAAGAGCCATTAATTTTGCCTTTCTAGCATTTTTTTCATCCTTTGACCCCATTTGCTGCTTTTTTTTTAACGTTTGTACACTCTCCGTCCCTTCCTGTCCCACTCTGTGTATCATTACCTAAATAGCTGCCCTGCAATGCTGCCAAAACCTTTTGCTTTGTAAGCCTACGTAGCCCCTCCCCCCTCTATTTCGTTTAAAGCCCTCTCTACAACCCAAGTTATTCGATTCACTAGGACACTGATCCCAGCATGGTTCAAGTGAAGCCTGTCCCACCAGAACAGCTCCCTTCTACCCCAGTACTGGCGCCAATGCCCCATGAACTGAAACCCATTCCTCCCACACCAATCTTTGAGCCATGCATTTAACTCCTTGACTTTATTTACCTTATGCCAGTTTGCCTGTGGCTCAGGTAGTAATCCCGAGATTATTACCTTGGAGGTTCTGCTTTTTAATTTAGCTCCAAACTGTTCAAATTCTTTCAGTAGAACCTCCTTTCTAGTCCTACCAATATCATTGGTACCAACGCGGATGACGACAACAGGATCCCTCCACTCCCACTCCAAGTTCCTTTCCAGCCCTGAGGAGATGTCCTTAACCCTGGCACCAGGCAACACAGCCCTTGGGACTCACGCTCACGGCTGCAGAGAACAGTATCTATCTTCCTAATTATACTGTCCCCTACCAATACTACATTCCTATTTCCTCCCCACACTTGAATGGCTCCCTGTACCATGGTGCCGCAGTCAGTTCGCTCATCCTCCCCGCAGGCCCCGCTCTCATCCACACAGCTTGCAACGACCTTGTAACTGTTGGACAGTTGCAGGTACCGAGGCTCCTCGAACGCTACTCCCTGAGTCCCCATACCTGCTTCACCTGCAGTCATACCCTCCTGTCCCTGATCACAGACCAAATTTGATTTACCTAACCTGAGGGGCGTGACCGCCTCCTAGAACAAAGTGTCCAGGTAACTTTCCCCCTCCCTGATGTGGCGCAATGTCTGCAGCTCAGACTCCAGCTCCTCAGCTTGGATCCAAAGTTCATTAAGCTGCAAACACTTACTACGGATGTATTCGTTCTGAATCACCTTGGTGTCCAGCAGCTCCCACATGCTGCAGCAGCAACACATCACCCATCCTACCATCACTATTGTATTTTAATTAATTAATTACTCTGGTATCCTTGCTCTTTACACTTTATTGTAATATTTTTTACATACCAGTATGGATCCTATACTTAACAAACTCTTTTGAAGAAAAAGAAAAAAAAGGCTAGAGACCTAAACACAAACTAAAGACCTTACTTCTACTTTAAAGCCTAAAAATACTCACCAATCCTACTCACCAATCAGCTGCTCTTCGCACTCTTTTCCCTCTCACGCCCTTTAATGGCCTCTCGCCTCTCTCTCTCCCCACTCTTAAACGGCTTCTCACCTCTCTCTCCACGCTCTTTAATAGCCTCTCATCTTTCTTTCTCTCCATGCTCTTTAATAGCCTCTCATCTTTCTCTCTCTCCATGCTCTTTAATAGCCTCTTGTCCCTCTCTCTCCGTGCTCTTTAAAGCTTCTCGTCCCTATCTCTCTCTCCATGCTCTTTAATAACCTCTCGTCCCTCTCTCTCTCCATGCTTTTTAAAGGCCTCTCGTCTCTCTCTCCACACTCTTTAATGGCCATCACTGAATCCCCCACTATCAACATCCTGGCGGGGGGGGGGTTACCATTAACCAGAAGCTGAACTGGACCAGCCACATAAATACTGTGGCCACAAGAGCAGGTCAGAGGCTAGGAATGCTATGATGATTAACTCACCTCCTGACTCCCCAAAGCCTGTCCACCATCTACAAGGCACACGTCAGGAGTGTGATGGAATACTCTCCACTTGCCTGGGTGAGTGCAGCTCCAACAACACTCAAGATGCTTGGCACCATCCAGGACAAAGCAGCCCACTTGATTGGCACCTCGTCCACAAATATTCACTCTCTCCACCACTGACGCACAGTGGCAGCAGTGTGTAGCATCTACAAGATGCACTGCAGGAACTCGCTAAGGCTCCTTAGACAGCACCTTCCAAACCCACAACCGCTACCACCTAGAAGGCCAAGGGCTGCAGACACATGGGAACACCACCACCTGGAAGCTCCCCTCCAAGCCACTCACCATCCTGACTTGGAAATATATCGCTGTTTCTTCACTGTCGCTGGGTCAAAATCCTCGAACTCCCTCCCTAACAGCATTGTGGGTGTTACTTCACCACATGAACTTCAGTGGTTCAAGAAGGTAGCTCACTATATCACCACCTCAAGGGCAATTAGTGGTGGGCAATAAGTGCTGGCCTAGCCAGTGACACCCACATCCCATGAATGAATAAAAAAAAATCTACACCTGGGTGCAGCCCCAACATCTGCAGCAGAGGTGGAGGCAGCCTGCTGACCGCTACGGCCTGAAGTCTGTGATGACTTTTGGTGGCCCAAGGCCTGGAGGGCCCCGGCTTGAAAAGGGTCTCCCGCTCAGGGGCAGATGTACCCTCCTTGGCCTGTGCAGCTGGAGTGGATGGGGTCTAAGGGGGGATTCTGAGTGGCTGGACACCCTTGGAGTGTCCTGATTGGAGGACACTGGGGTATCCAGCTGATGCTCATCCTCCCTGTGGGTGCCTGAGGGCCCCTCCTTGAATACTTGAGAAGAAGGGGCATCTTGAGGGAGGTCAAGGTACCTCATCTTCCTCTTCCCCACACATTGACGGTGCCCGCCAGTATGTGTGGCCATGGAAGTGAGGGCCGAGTGCAAATCCAGCAAAACCTGCTAGACCAAGATCTCCATGGTGGTCGCCAACCTTTCTATGGCGACCCCAAGGGGCTTGCATGTCAGAGCCACGACATCCTTCGCTCTAGTCTGCTGAGTGACTACTGAATCTCTGCCTGATGTTCTGCCACCTGTTGTTGCATCTCCAGCATTGAGTTGGCAGCCGCTTCCAGGGCCTCATCATCTGACTCGGACTGAGCAGGTGGCTGATCTCCAGCTGCCCTCTGAGTGCCGGAGACCTGAGCTGCCTTTGCTTCCGGTTGCTGTGGGGACATGTCAGTGAGGTGTTCTCCAGTAGGTGATCCCAAGTCTAATCTAGAACTATGCTTCTCTGAGGTGTGTGTTTCTGTGTTGGTGGAGGGTTCAGGTGAGCACAGTGAAGTTTCTTCCTCAGCTTTCCCATCTGACGTGGTATGGGGGTTGGGACTTATGTTGGCCAACCTTGGGCCTCAATCTGCTGGTGCCTATAAGAGAGAGAAGAGAGTTTTAGTTTATGAGCATGCGGATTACAAGATTGAATGTTACTCACTGTGATTGTCAGGATGTGATGAACTCATGGAGGTGTGATTCCTACTAGGTTGGTGAGACAATCCAATCTCCTCTTCCTCACAGGAGTGATCCCAGTCCTCCCCAGTGATCTTGGCAGCATCTTCCTTGAATTCCATGGGGGCAATTATGTTGGCTGTCCTTCCCCTAGCCTGTGATCTTTCATGCCTGTTTTGGGCAAGTTTTCCCTGGATGGAGACAAAAGAAAGGCATGTGATGAGAAGGGATTGGGCATAGGTTGAGAAAGATGCATGTCCCCTGTGTGTGGTGAACCCCTCTCAGAAGAGGCTGAGGATGGAGTGTGAGCCACACAATAGATGAGATGGTGGTGATGTGAAAATTTCCATGAGACAAACAGTGATGATATATGTCCCCCACTAATGGTTGCGTGAGATCCCTGAAGAGAGTAGCTCTTTGAGTACATGATACAATGATGAGAGTTTGATATTGGAGGGAGCTGAAGGATGACTTACCCTGATGGAGCAGATGAGATCATTCACCTTCTTCCTGCACCGGATGGCGTTTCAGGTGTGGTGGCCAACCACACTGATATACTTTGCAATGGTCTCCCAGGCTGGAGAGGTGAGCCTGGCATGCTTTCTGGAGCCATCCCTGGAATAAAGCACATCCCTGTGCTCATGCACTCCTCTTACCAATGCCTTGGGGCGTTGGAGCTGAAGCAGGGTGCAGCCTTCTTCTTGTAGCTTGCTGCCATTTTCCTGTGGCTGCCAAACATCTCGACATGTCTCCTGAAAACAGGTGGGCTGGAGAGAGTGAGATGTGTGTGCTTGGGTGGTGTTTAAATATGGCGCTCAGACCTTCTACCCTGTCAGGTAACTGCAGGGTGGACGAATCAGCTCTTGACTTGGTGACTTGGAGAGATGCTCACCTGTGCATAATTAATGAGTTTCCAAGCTTGGAATCGGGCACAATTTCCCACCATTTTGAGCAGCGGAATATGCACTGCGGAACCCGCCTGCCACTACACTTGTACCAACAGACCTGTCCTGAGAACATGGAATTTCATACCTGAAGATGTGTCAAGGCCCACCTCAACAGAGATACTTGAAAGGGAGGTATAGAAAATGCAAAAGGCTTGACTTTAATCTCATGTGTTTGTGGAGACAATGGACTGCTTCCAACATCTCAACAAAAATTCAAAAACCCATCTCCTGTTGATTTATATCTCAAAATGTGTCAAAAAAAAGTTTGAGATGAAAGCAAAACAGACCAGGTGCAAGACATGCCTATTCCCCCCTCCTGGGAATACACAGGGAAAACGAGTTAAAACTGGCAGTTAAAACTCTCTCGCTCGCTCTCTCTCGCTCTCTCTTGCACTCATGTGCTGGAGGCAAGTGTGTTTTAGCAGATACAGACAACAAGCAGGAAGAGACAGAACAGCCTCCTCGGTTACTCCTGGGAGACAAGCTGGTCATCTCTCCCTCTGGGAACAAGCCAACATGTGGCTCCAACAGACTGCGAAACTGCCAAAGTCAACTCCAGAGTTCTACTGGAATCATCTAACATAACAGCCACAATGAACCACCATCTATGTCTCACGGACAAGCCAAAGACTTACTCATATATTTTATCCACAGGGAAAGAATTTTAAACAAAACTTTGTTTAGACCAACTGAGGGGGTTGAACAAAGAGGGGAGTCAGCTCATTCCCACTCACCTGGCCGTAACAGTACCTAAAATTCATAGTACAAGGAAAAATATATATAAAAATCCATATGCCTTACAAATTGCAAAGGATATTTGGTAATCAAAGCATTTAACATCATCTGGCAGAACTTCTATGTTGTAAAAGCTGTAACATTTGCATGAACTGAGTTAAGTTACAATTTCGACAGCATGACAATGTACCTACACAATGCTAAAATATGAATTTATCCTTCTAACTTTCAAAACGCTTAGTTAAAATCTCCTTATGACACAAAAAGTGTGGTGGAATAAAAGATGAAGACTTTCTAAAGTCTAATATTAATTAAAAGAAAGTACATTGAAAGTACACCTAATGTGCTTATACGTAATGAAATCTTCCAGTAACAACTAAAATTTGTTCCAGGGAAAATTATCTATATTCACAACCAGTCTTTATTGATAGTTCTGTCAAGAGCTGGATCAGCAATTCTTATTTCACTGACCTGTGCTCCTTAAGTGCTTTGCAGCAGGTGTTTCTTCAAAACGTCTTTGCCACATGCTACTTTTCACATAGCAGTAACTCAAAATAGCCCTTTTTTCCAGTTTTCTCCTTCGCTCTGAAAGCATTTAATTTTTTCGGCTGTGTTGCTATGGGTTCCAACAGCCAATTAGCACTTTATCCAAGTGACTGTTCTTTGTGACAGACTATTTGATCACCAAGCCAAGCTTGATTATACCCTCACCTGATATCCACACACATTAATTTTCCATCAGGGGTCATTAGATAGCAATCGAGAGCAGAAACATTGGCTTACATTATTCCTTCCCTATCTCAGTAGCACCAAAGTCATTTATATCATCTACAAGCCTGCACATGAAGAATGGCAGCTTGACCAAGGCATCAAAAGGCTGTTGCTGCCTGGGCTAATATTCCTAATGGTGCTGACAGAAGGATGAAGAAAAATTGGAAAATATAACAATTTGAAAACTAAAAATGTCACATTTTCCCTCAAGGATTATGTTTGTCCATTGTTAATTGAAAAATACTGTTACAACTACTCTGCCATGTGTACTTTTTGTAGAACCATAGAGACGTTACGGTGCAGAAAGAGACCATTCAGCTCATTGTGTCCGTGCTGCCCATAAAAAGAGAAAAAAGAAGCTAGCCACTCATTTTTAATCCCATTTTCCAGCACCCGGTCCACAGCCTTGCTGGTTACAACACTTCAGTTGCAGATCCAGGTACCATTTAAATGAGTTGAGCATTTCAGCCTCAACCACCAATTTATTCAGTGAATTCCAGATGCCCACCACCCTCCGGGCGAAAAGGTTTTTCCACATGTCCCCTCTAACCCTTCTACCAATCACCTTAAATCTTGCCCCCTGGTAATTGTCCCCTCAGCTAGGGGAAACAAGTCCTTCCTGTCTACCCTATCTAGGCCCCTCATAATTTTGTACACCTCAATCAGGCAACCCCTCAGCCTCCTTTGTTCTAAGGAAAACAGCCCTAGCCTATCCAATCTTTCCTCATAGCTGAGGCGTAGATAGGTGCGGGGAATATGATATCATAGCTATGACCAAGATTTGGCTAAAAGAAGGGCAGGATTGGCAGCTCAACATTCCTAGTTATAGGGTATTCAGACAAGATAGAGAGGGGAATAGAAGAGGAGGAGGGGTCACAATATTGATCAAGGAATCAATTATAGCAGTGAGGAGGGATGATATCATGGAAGGATCATCAAAATCACCAAATCACCATATGGGTAGAGATAAAAAACACAAAAGGGGCAAACACGCTGTTGGGTGTGTACTAAAGGCCCCCAAACAGTCAGGGAGAGATAGAGGATCAAACATGTAATCAAATTACAGAGAAGTGTAAGAATAATAGGGCAGTAACAGGAGGGGATTTTAACTACCCAAATATTAGGGGATAGTTTTAGTGTACAAGGTAGGGAGGGAGCAAAATTCTTAAGCTGCATCCAGGAGAACTTTTTTAGCCAGTACATAGAAAGCCCAACAAGGGAGGAGCAGTTCTGGACCTAATATTCGGAAATGAGCCTGGGGAGGTGGAAGGCATATCAGTAGGAGAGCATTTTGGAGATAGTGACTATACTCAATTAGATTTAGGATAGTTATGGAAAAGGATAATGTTGGGCCAGGATTAAAAGTTCTAAACTGGGAAAAGGCTAATTTTACTAAAATGAGATACGATTGGGCCCAAGTGGACTGGGCGCAGCTACTTGCAGATAAAACTGTGTCAGAGCAGCAGGAGGCATTCAAGGAGGTCTTAGAGGGAGTACAGAGCAAGTATGTTCCTGTAAAGGCAAAGGGGTGGACCAAGTGTGAAGAACCCTGAATGTCAAGGGACATAAAGGTTAGGATTAAGAAAAAAAAGAGAAGCTTATGGCAGATACCAAGGGCTCAATACGGTGTAGCCCCTAGAGGAGTATAAAAAGTGCAAGGGGGACTTAAAAAAATAATTAGGAAAGCTATGAGAGTGCATGAGAAAGCATTGGTGGGTAGAATAAAGGAAACCCAAAGGGGTTTTTTTAATATATAAAGAGCAAGAGCATAACTAGGGAAAGAGTAGGGCCAATTAGGGACCATAGAGGTAATGTGTGTGTGGACCTGGAAGACGTGGGTACAGTTCTCATTGAATACTTTGCATCAGTCTTCACAATGGAAAAGGATGACACAGATATAGACATCAGGATGGAGGACTGTAAAATATTAGAGGAAATTAACACAGAGAGGAGGTACTAGCGGGTTTAGCAGCCTTAAAAGTGGATAAATCCACAGGCCTGGATGAGATGTATCCCAGGCTGTTGAGGGAGGCAAGGGAAGAGATATCAGGGGCCCTGGCAGTAATTTTCAAATCCTCTCTGGCCACAGGTGAGGTGCCAGAGGACTGGAGGACTGCTAACGTTGTCCCATTATTAAAAAGGGGAGAAAGGGATAGACTAGGAAATCACAGGCCTCGTCTAACCTCAGTGGTGGGGAAGTTACTAGAAAGAATTCTGAGGGACAGAATATATCTGCACTTTGAGAGACACGGATTAATCAGGGATACTCAGCATGGATTTGTTAAGGGAAGGTCACGTTTGACAAATTTGATCAAATATTTTGAGGCAACCAGGAGTGTTGATGGGGGTAATGCATTTGATGTGGTTTACATGGACTTTAGCAAGGCTTTTGATGAGGTCCCTCATGGCAGACTGGTCAAGAAAGTAAGAGCCCAATGGATCCAAAATTGGCTGAGAGGCAGGAAGCAGAGAGTGATGGTAGAGGAAAACAAAAATAAAAATACCTGGAAAAACACAGCATCTGCGGAGAGGAACACAGTTAACGTTTCGAGTCCGTATGACTCTTCAACAGAACTATGGGAAAATAGAAGAGAGGTGAAATATAAGCTGGTTTAAAGGGGGGTGGGACAAGTAGAGCTGAATAGAGGACCAGTGATAGGTGGATTGCCAAAAGATGTCATAGACAAAGGGACAAAGAGGTGTTGACGGTGGTGATATTAGCTAAGAAATATGCTAATAGGTGACATTAAGGGTAGAAAGCAGGATGAGCAAGGTACAGATAGCCCGGGTGGGGTGGGGATAAGGGATCAAAATAGGCTAAAAGGTAGAGATAAAACAATGGATGGAAATACATTTAAAAATAATGGAAATAGGTGGGAAAAGAAAACTCTATCTAAATTATTGGGAAAAAGGGGGATCAGAAAGGGGGTGGGGATGGAGGAGAGAGTTCATGATCTAAGGTTATTGAACGCAATATTCAGTCCTGAAGGCTGTAAAGTGCCTAGTCGGAAGATGAGGTGCTGTTCCTCCAGTTTGCGTTGAGCTTCACTGGAACATTGCAGCAGGCCAAGGACGGACATGTGGGCATGAGAGCAGGGTGGTGTGTTGAAATGGCAAGCGACAGGGAGGTCTGGATCATGCTTGCGGACAGACCGAAGGTGTTCTGCAAAGCGGTCACCCAGTCTGCGTTTGGTCTCTCCAATGTAGAGGAAACCGCATTGGGAGCAGCGAATGCAGTAGACTAAATTGAGGGAAGTGCAAGTGAAATGCTGCTTCACTTGAAAGGAGTGTTTGGGCCCTTGGACAGTGAGGAGAGGGGAAGTAAAGGGGCAGGTGTTGCACCTTCTGCGGTTGCATGGGAAGGTCCCATGGGAGGGGGTTGAGGTGTAGGGGGTGTTGGAGGAGTGGACCAGGGTGTCCTGGAGGGAACGATCCCTGCGGAATGCCACCGATGGGGTGAAGGGAAGATGTGTTTGGTGGTGGCATCATGCTGGAGTTGGCGGAAATGGCGGTGGATGATCCTTTGAATGCGGAGGCTGATGGGGTGATAAGTGAGGACAAGGAGCACCCTGTCATGGTTCTGGGAGGGAGAGGAAGGTGTGAGGGCTGATGCGTGGGAGATGGGCCGGACACGGTTGAGGGCCCTGTCAACCACCGTGGGTGGAAAACCTCGGTTAAGGAAGACATATCGAAGGAACTGTTTTTGAAAGTGGCATCATCGGAACAGATGCGACAGAGATGATGGTAGAGGGATGTTTCTGTGACTGGAAGTCTGTTTCCAGTCGGGTTCCACAGGGCTCGGTGCTGGGGCCCTTGCTGTTTGTGGTGTACATAAGTGAATTGAACTTAAATGTAGGGGGTATTATCAAGAAGTTCGCGGATGACATGAAAATTGGTAGGGTGATAAATAGTGAAGGGGATAGCTGTAAACTGCAGGAGGATATCAATGGACTGGTCAGGTGGGCAGAGCAGTGGCAAATGGAATTCAACCTGGATAAATGTGAGGTAATGCACTTGGGGAGGGCTAACAAGGCAAGGGATTACACTATGAAGGGTAGGACCCTGGAAAGTACTAAAGACCAAAGGGACCTTGGTGTGCATATCCACAGATCCCTAAATGTAGCAGGGCAGGTAGATGAGGTGGTTAAGAAGGCATATGGAATACTTGCCTTTATTAGCCGAGGCATAGAATACAAGAGCAGGGAGGTTATGCTAGAACTGTATAAAACACTGGTCAGGCCACAACCGGAGTACTGCATGCAGTTTTAGTCACCACATTAGAGGAAGGATGTGATTGCACGGGAGAGGATGCAAAGGAGATTTACCAGGATGCTGCCTGGTCTGGAGGGTCTGAGCTATGAGGAAAGATTGGATAGACTGGGGTTGTTTTCCTTGGAGAAGCGAAGGTTAAGAGGGGACCTGATAGAGGTGTAAAAGATTATGAGGGGCATAGATAGGGTAGATAGGAAGGCACTTTTTCCATTAGTGGAGGGGTCAATAACCAGGGGGCATAGATTTAAGGTAAGAGGTAAAAGGATAAGAGGGGAGTTGAGGAGAAATTTTTTTCACTCAGAGGGTGGTAGGAGTCTGGAACTCACTGCCTGAAAAGGTTGTTGAGTCAGAACCTCTCGTAACATTTAAGAAGCATTTAGATATTCACTTGCATTGCCATAGCCTCCAGGGCTATGGGTCAAGCGTTAGAAAATGGGATTAGTATAGTCAGATCTTTGTTGACTGGCATGGACACGATGGGATGAATGGCCTCCTTCTGTGCTGTAAACATCTATGAGTCTATGATTGAGGGGGAGGGTTAAAGTGGGCAGAAGAGGTGGAAATAAATGGCCTGGAAACAGGAGAAGCAGCAGGGCCTATGATTTCTCTCCCTTGCCCTGCCAGAACTGCATCTTCAGAAGCCTGATGGCCTGCTTGGTAGCATTCCTTGTGAGCTGATGGTTTCAGTAATGCCTCCATTTCGGATCACATAAAGGGGTGAGTAGCCATTTCCTCAAGAATGCTAGAATCCATACATGGAGTTTGGATGGTAGTATGAAGTGTTGTGGCACCTTGGACTGCTGAAGGATGAAGGCGTATTGGCAGTTTCCAGGATAATAAAGGCATAAAGCTCTTGTTGTGGTTGCAGACCACCTGAATGCTAAGGTAGTGGGAAGTCCTTCCTATTGATGAGTCTCACTGGCCATTCGCTCGGCAATTTGATGGCCACAAACACTGATGTCCTGCACCTGCAGGAATTCAGCGATGGAGGTGAATCCCATTTTGTTCCTGTGAGGCCATATTTGTTTGAAATGTATGTACTGCTCAGCTCTCTTGCAAATAAGGCATCAGTGGCCTACCAGATGCAATGGTATGCTGATGCTTGCAAGATGCCACCAAAGTCAGCAGCTGATCCTTGGAATGAGCCAGAAAAGTTGTTCAAGGCCACAGTGACTTTCACGGCTACTGGCAGGGCATGACCGTGTGGTCTCAGGTCTTCCTGAACTGGAGAACAGATCTCAGTGATCATCTATCTTGATAGGCACAGTCTCCTGGGGTACTGATTTATGATGTGCTCAGGTAGCCACTCGATGCTGAGCATTTGGCCTCCATTGCCTTCCTGCCGCTCATTCATCTCCTCTACCCTTCTCATCTATGGGGCTCTGAATCTGCTCTCCTTTGTCTTAGGCAGTCCCTCGGATTTGTGAATGATTTGCTTCCACTCTGGTTCGATGGGTTCTGAAATAGTGCATTAGCTCAATACATGATCTGCAGACTTTGCCACATGTGCGGCAGGTGGCGCTGGAAGGGTTGGGCATGTGAGGTGTTTGGAGATTTGTGTGCTCTCTCCAGTGCTTTGACTTGGTCTCTGCGTGTTTCCAACAAAACCTCTCAATGTGTTTGGTGCCTTCCTGAATACACCTTTATTTTGGTCGGTCACAAACCAGGGAATCCCATGACTCGACCCTATCTATGTGAACCTTAATCCCATGTCAGCTGTTGCCTTGCTTGCTGCCAGCTGCACTCTCAATAATGACTGGCCTTTCCCCCTTCATAAAGCCCCACAATCCCTGGTGGGTCATGAGTTCCTCCACTGCCTGAGCATGCATAGACCACTTGCTCCGCTAACTCTGGCACACAAGTGCCACCAGGTGAGCAATAGATGAATGCCCCTCTTAGCCATAAAACCTTTTATGGGCCCACCTAAACTTGGAGGAGTGGCAAGAAGTGGGGATAATACAAATTGTCTGCAACAGGACATAGGCTAGCAGAATGGGCAGACAAGTGGCAGTTGGAATTTATTACAGAGAAGTGTGAGGTGATGCATTTTGGCAGAAGGGATAGGGAGAGGCAATATAGAGTTAATGGCACAATTCTAAAGAGTGTGCGGGAACGGAGGGAACTGGGGGTGCATGTGAATCAATCCTTGAAGGTGGCAGGATATATTGAGAGTGGTTAACAAAGCATATGGGGTCTTGGGTTTCATAAATAAAGGCATTGAGTACAAAATCAGGGAAGTTATGCTGAACCTTTGTAAAGCTCTGGTTAGGCCCCAACTACAGTATTGTGTCCAGTTGAACAAGCACTAGTGTCATTCTTGAAGCCAGCTCCACAAGCATTCAGGCAGAACTCCTGCAAAATCATCTGAGATGGACTGGACACTGTGTCCAGATGGCCAAAAAGCATCTCCCCCATCAGGACCTTTTTCTTGTCTCTCAATTGGCCAGCTTTCCAGGGGAGGACAAAGAAAACACTACAAAGACATTCTGAAGCTCTCCTTTAAGTGTGGCAGCATTGACATTAATGACTGGGAAGAGCTTGCTACCAGTCATTCAAAATGGCAACAACTTGTCCATCAAGCAGCATCTTGCTTTGAGTCCAAATGCCTTAATGGTGAGGCAGAGCAGTGGCATAGAGGAAAGAAAAGGAAGCAAATCCTGCACTCCAGATCCCACTACCTTGTGGAACATCCTGCCCAATGTGCCCAAAGATCAGCGGGTCAAGAATTGGCAGAAACTCAAAATCCTGAGTAGATGTCATCATCAAATAGAAGGACTGCTGCTGACAATTGCGTCCGGTTCTTATCACCACAGTTTAGGAACATTGTGTAGGCCTTTGAGAGGGTGTAACGGAGATTTACCAGAATGGTTCCAGGGAGGGGGGAGTTTAGTTACAAGATTAGGTTGGAAAGGCTGGGGTTGTTCTCCATGGAGCAAAGGAGATTGAGGGGATTGATAGAGGTGTACAAGGTTAAGACAGGTTCAGATATGGTAGCCAAGGGAAATGTCTTCCCATTAGCTGATGGTATAAGGACCATGGGACACAGATTTAAGATTTTAGGCAAGAGATACGGGGGGAATATGAGGAAGAACTTTTTTATGCAGTGACTGGTAATGACCTGGAACTCACTGGCCCACAAGGGTTATGAAGTGGAAATAATGATTTCAAAAGAAAATTGGATGGACACTTGAAGGAAATAAACTTGCAGGGCTACGGGTATTGAGCAGGGGATTGGGACTGAGTGGATTTCTCTGCGGGGAACCAGCATGGAATTGATGAGCCAAATGGCCTAGTTCTGTTCTGCAAATGACTCTATGACCTAATTGAATGGCCCACCTATAACTAGCTTCCTGCAGTGTAGCCATCTCCTTCCTCTTGGACTGTTCTTGATCTGTTGTTTAACTCATCCTCCCCATAAAAATTCTTTATTGGCCCTTGACGATCTGACAGCAAGATTGTTAACGAGATCATTTGGCCCATTTTCTGAATCGGGCGGATTGACGGGTCCCACCTTCACCCCTCCTGAGCAAAATTGCAAACAGTGACCGCAAGCCAGCACGACAGCCTGTGGGGCTCATTTGCATGCTCGCCCACCTCGGTGCTCATGCGCCATATGGGGATGAAAATTCTGCCCCACTTCTTTTGATGAATTCTGCATTCTTTGTTTCTTTTACTGTGCTTGACAAGTGCGGGAACTGTTTCTGACTAAATGTAGCATCCGAGTTACCACTTTTCAGAACTGTATTTACAGGGGATTTGTGAGGTAAATTCAACAATCCCCTCCTCCTGCTCACCCCACTAAACACTGCAAAATTTCCATTCAAAATCAACATCTGCTTATTTTAGGATGACTTTGCAATGAATGTGTTGAATTGTACACGTTTGTTTTGAAATGTAGCACAGAAAATGGTAAGTTATTGCACTGTTATCGTTTATACAAATAAATGCATAGCTATTTTTTTTCATGCTGGGTGATATTTTCTATAAGGTTATGAGACTCAGCAGCAATCTGTAAGCCCAGGCACATTGGGCATCTACAACAATTTAAAACAACTATCAGGGTTGTTAGCCATGGCACTCACGATTGATGGAAGTGTAGTCCAGACAAATAAAAATAGCGATACATTTGAAATACTACCTGTTTTTCTGTTTTAAATTAGATACTATAGATGGATATTGTTATTAACTCTCCATGAGGAGTGGGAAGGTGAGGGTGGTCTGGCATTGTTCGCTTGGGTTCCTCACTTAGAGCACTGCACCTGCATGTGCATGTACAACATTCAATCTTCTTTAACCGAGGTTTTCCACCCACGGTCGTTGACAGGGCCCTCAACCGTATCCGGCCCATCTCCCGCGCATCCGCCCTCACGCCTCCTCCTCCCTCCCAGAAACATGATAGGGTCCCCCTTGTCCTCACTTATCACTCCACCAGCCTCCGCATTCAAAGGATCATCCTCCGCCATTTCCGCCAACTCCAGCATGATGCCACCACCAAACACATCTTCCCTTCATGCCCCCTGGTGGCATTCCGTAGGGATCGTTCCCTCCGGGACACCCTGGTCCACTCCTCCATCACCCCCTACTCCTCAACCCCCACCTATGGCACCTCCCCATGCCCACGCAAAAGATGCAACACCTGCCCCTTCACTTCCTCTCTCCTCACCGTCCAAGGGCCCAAACACTCCTTTCAAGTGAAGCAGCATTTCACTTGTATTTCCCCTAACTTAGTCTACTGCATTCGTTGCTCCCAATGCGGTCTCCTTTACATTGGAGAGACCAAACGTAAACTGGGCGACCGCTTTGCAGAACACCTGCGGTCTGTCCGCAAGAAAGACCCAAACCTCCCTGTCGCTTGCCATTTTAACACTCCACCCTGTTCTCTTGCCCACATGTCTGTCCTTGGCTTGCTGCATGGTTCCAGTGAAGCCCAACGCAAACTGGAGGAACAGCACCTCATCTTCCGACTAGGCACTTTACAGCCTTCCAGGCTGAATATTGAATTCAACAACTTTAGATCTTAAACTCCCTCCCCCCATCTCCACCCCGTTTCTTCCCCCCCCTCCCTTTTGTTTTTTTCAATAATTTATATATATTTTTCTTTTCCCACCTATTTCCATTATTTTCAAATCTACAACTAATACCTTGTCAGTCTTTCCACCCCACCACCACTGGAGCTGTACCTTGAGTGTCCTGCCATCCATTCTTAATTAGCACTTTTCTTAGATAATATCACCACCTTCAACACCTCTTTGATCCTTTTGTCTGTGACATCTTTTGATTATCTGCTCCTATCACTGCTCGCTTATCCCTACAACCACCCCACCCTCAACTTCTCGCCCCCCACCTTAAACCAGCTTATATTTCACCCCTCTCCTAACTACACTCAGTTCTGTTGAAGGGTCATGTGGACTCGAAACGTCAACTCTTTTCTTCTCCACCGATGCTGCCAGACCTGCTGAGTTTTTCCAGGTAATTCTGTTTTTGTATTCAATCTCTTTTGACCAATGCAGTTGGTAAAGTGGAGATTTTTAATTCTCCCAGAAGGAAACTTTAAACAAATGTCATAACCCATAATTTTAAGTGTTATGTTTAAGATGCGACTTTAAATTCAGGAATCAGACGATTGGTTCTCAAGTTTTTACATTAAACTAAATGAAACATTTTATTAATTTACACAGGTTAAAATATATATACACATGGCTTCAAATTACTACTATCATAACTTTTAACAAATTCCCAAACTAATCTCCATTAAGGTAACAGCAACCCGTAGACTTAACTAAACACCAGGCAAAGCATTTTCACCTTACAAATTCAAAATGGGGTTCTTTTCACTTTGGTTCCTGTGGAGCCAGTTGGAGGTTTGCAGCTGCCTTTGGATCTTACATTGCCTCTGCTCTGGACACCCGAAAACTGCTAAAGTTATACCTACCATCACTGATTGAATGTTAATTCTCATTGTATCAACAACCTCTGAATTAAACCTCTTTAAGAATAAAACCCTTTTCATAGTACCAATTTTATTAGTAATATAAACATATGGCTTGGTATCTTTCCAGATAGGTATCATTTTTCACTTCACTTCTTGAACACTCTATTCAAAAAAATGCAAATGCACGCTATCTCTCTTACATATCAAAACTAGTACACACCAAAGCACCCAGACTAGCTGGCTTTGATCCAATTAAGACACACCCACAGACTGAACCTCTATTTTAAAAGAAAAGTATTTTCCAATAATATATACATTAATAGCTTCATGACAGGGATGGAGCAAGAGCAGTTGAAAAAGTAAGGAAAATGTATCTAATTCTGCCTTCTATTAGTGTTTCTGTTTTTTAAATTAATCATTATGAAGTCATGATGACATGAGAATTAATTGTAACAGTACAGTTTGACCAAATGCATATAAATAAATTTGCTTGATCCTTAGTCTGATTCAATGTTAGATCGCTGACATTATCAGCAAAGCCTGAAATATTTTCAAATAAAATGCTTTTAAAGCTGTTTTGTTGCTGCTGCCAGCAACCTAGGAGAAACATAATGCTTCCATACAGAGTTTGCAGCTGTGCTCTTACTTTGCCTGCTTTTGGGCAGCCTTCTGTTTAATAGATATTTGCATGTGACGACTACTTGCATAAGATCGTGAGCAACTATGTAAGCAAAAACTTCATAAGTTAAATGCAATAACATTTGAAAACTGTGGACATATGTCATGTGATCAAATGTCACGTGATAAAATCCTCTAGGAATAAGTCCCAACAAGAGTTGGCAACCTTAGTTCCAATGAAACCTGAGCTCTCCTCATGCTAAGTTAAATAGTGCAACCTTCTGTTTATTTTATAAATTTTAACATATTAAAAGAAACAAACAAAAAAGAAGCTGGACAGAGTAACAATTTTACATTAAGATCTGCTGAATTTTCATTGTGAATAAATTTTGTGTGATCCAAAGATCTGGCTGTTACTTGCTGCCAACTGCAATGTCATATATGGTGGTTACAGTCATTTGATATTTTCAGATGTCAATGTTATATTTTCACTGGTGTATTATAACAACAAATGGCACTGCATAAAAAAAGCAATAGTGACTAGATGAATGCAGTAATTTTATAAAAAATTAAAAATACCACAGCCAATTATGATATGATATGCCCTGTTGTATTGTGAATTAGAACATTTGAGTTCTGATATTTTAAAATTGATCAGTCCAAGGATATGCATATTTACAGATGCCTTAGGTTATTTTAAGAGCCACTGAAGCTCCTCACTACTGCAGTCAGCATTACATCCTTCAGACTGAAGATGAACTAAGTTTAGAGTTTCATTTGCTTTGACCTTCATGGATACTATGTCAACACCTGAAAGCTTCCACTGGTCCTAAAGCCTTGCAGTTACACACTGAGCCTTTAAAATAATTATGTCTATATAAACTGCATAATAGCAAAACTTAGATTTAGAGTTATGATGCATTTTAAAAATGCATTGATCTATACAGTGTAACCTCCCCTATCTAGAAATCTATCATTCGGAAATGCCAGTTGTCTGGAATTTGTTTGAGCAGACCCTAGCAAGACACAGAAACAAAAAGTGCTGGAAAAACTCAGCAGATCTGACAGCATCTGTGGAGAGAAAGACAGAGTTAACGTTTCGAGTCCGTATGACTTTTCTTCAGAACTAAAGAGAAGTAAAAATGTGGTGAAATATATACTGTTTAAGGGGGTTGGGACAGGTGAAGCTGGATAGAATGCCAGTGATAGGTGGAGGCAAGGGAGAGATTGCAAAAGATGCCATAAACAAAAGGTCGAAGAGGCGTTGATGCTGGTGATACTGACTAAAGGAGGTGCTAATGACGACATTAAGAGTAGAAAGCAGAATGAGCAAGTGACAGATGGCCTAGTGGGGGTGGGGTGGGGGGAGGGGACGATGTGGGAAGAAAGGTCGAAATGGACTAAAAGGTAGGGATAAAGCAATGAATAAAAATGGAAATAAATTTTAAAAATAATAATAAAAATAGGTGGGGGAAAAAAATATATAAAAATTAAAAAATAAATATTTGAAAAAAGGGGATCAAAAAGGAGTGAGGATGGAGGAGAGAGTTCATGGTCTGAAGTTGTTGAACTCAATGTTAAGTCTGGAAGGCTGTAAAGTGCCTAATCGGAAGATGAGGTGCTGTTCCTCCAGTTTGTGTTGAGCTTCACTGGAACATTGCAGCAGGCCAAGGACGGACATGTGGGCATGAGAGCAGGGTGGAGTGTTGAAATGGCAAGTGACAGGAAGGTCTGGGTCATGCTTGCAGACAGACCGAAGGTGTTCCGCAAAATGGTCACCCAGTCTGCATTTGGTCTCTCCAATGTAGAGGAGACCGCATTGGGAGCAGCAAATGCAGTAGACTAAATTGAAGGAAGTGCAAGTGAAATGCTGCTTCACTTGAAAGGAATGTTTGGGCCCTTTGACGGTGAGAAGGTGGGAAGTAAAGGGGCAGGTGTTGCACCTTCTGCGGTTGCATGGGAAGGTGCTATGGGAGAGGGTTGAGGTGTAGGGGGTGATGTAGGAGTGGACCAAGGTGTCCTGGAGGGAATGGTCCCTATGGAATGCTGACAGGGGCGGTGAAGAGAAGATGTGTTTGGTGGTGGCATCATGCTGGAGTTGGCAGAAATGGCGGAGGATGATCCTTTGAATGTGAAGGCTGGTGGGGTGAAATTGAGGACAAGGGGGGCCCTATCATGGTTCTGGGAGGGAGAGAAAGGTGTGAGGGCAGAGGCACGGGAGATGGGTCAGACATGGTTGAGGGCCCTGTCGACCACTGTGGGTGGGAAACCTCAGTTAAGGAAGACATGTCAGAAGCACTGTTTTGGAAAGTGGCCTCATCGGAACAAATGCGATAGAGGTGAAGGAACTGAGAGAATGGGATGGAGTTCTTACAGGAAGCAGGGTGTGAGGAGTTGTAGTCGAGGTAGCTGTGGGAGTCGGTGGGCTTGTAGTGAATATTGGTGGACAGTCTATCACCAGAAATTGAGACAGAGAGGTCAAGGAAGGGAAGGAAAGTGTCAGTGATGGACCATGTGAAAGTGATGGAGGGGTGGAAATTGGAAGCAAAATTAATACATTTTTCCAGGTCCAGACGAGAGCATGAAGCGGCACCGAAACAGTCATCGATGTACCGGAGAAAGAGTTGTGGGAGGGAGCCTGAATAGGATTGGAACAAGGAATGTTCCATGTACCCCATAAAGAGACAGGCATAACTGGGGCCTATGTGGGTACCCATAGCCACACCTTTTATTTGGAGGAAGTGAGATGAGTTAAGGAGAAATTGTTCAGTGAGAGAACAAGTTCAGCCAGACGGAGGAGGGTAGTGGTGGATAGGAATTGTTCGGGCCTCTGTTCAAGGAAGAAGCAGAGAACCCTCAGACCATCCTGGTGGGAGATGGAGGTGTAGAGGGATTGGACGTCCATGGTGAAGAGGAGGTGGTTGGGGCCAGGGAACTAGAAATTGTTGATATGATGTGGGGCATCAGAGGAATCGCAGATGTAGGTGGGAAGAGACTGGACAAGGGGAGAAAGGACAGAGTCAAGTTAGGAAGAAATGAGCTCCATGGGGCAGGAACAGGCTGACACAATCGGTCTGCCGGGACAGTCCTGTTTGTGGATTTTGGGGAGGAGATAGAAGCGGGCTGTCCAAGGTTGGGAGACTCTGAGGTTGGAAGCTGTGGAAGGAAGATCTCCAGAGGAGATGAGGTCAGTGACCGTCCTGGAAGCAATGGCTTGATGTTCAGTGGTGGGGTCATGGTCCAGGGTGAGATCGAAGGAAGTGTCTGTAAGTTGGCATGTCAGAGGCTTGTTGCACTTTGGCAGGGTGAGTACCATGTTGGCATTGGTCATTTAACCCAGCAGGTCGGCTTTCCCCACTGCTGCACGCCGCCGCCGCCCCCCCCCCCCCACCCCCCCCCACCCCCACAACCCCACCCGCCAAAGTCTGAGTGTAGTAACTGCATTGAATCATTGACGGCATTTGTCCTTTGCTGGGTCGGCCAGCAGATACTGCCCATGCTGAGGGCAAGGGCAGCCTGAGAGGGTGGTGAAGAGATGTGTCTTGCCCTTGTAGCATGTGTTACACTAGGTCCCACATGACTGTTTTGGGGACAACCTGGAGGAGCTGCACCTAGGTGCTGTGTTACAACTCCAGGACATGTCCAAGTCAGGGTGATGACATGCTGGGAGGGGAGCTTCAAGGTGGCATGGCAATGAAGCATCTTCCGCCCTCTGCACTCCATGTGCTTGTGCCCTCTAGCTATGGAAGGATATACCATGTTGTGCCTAATGTGAAGTAGGCAGCATCTGTCCAAGGGCAGGGGGGGTGGGGGTAGTGGGGCTGGTGGGGAGCAGGCCTAGCATCTTTGTGTGAGTGTTTGGCAGCAGTGGGCTGAGGAGGCACTGGAGCCCTGATATGTCCCACTCTGGTTGGGGTGGGCCATGCGTGAAGAGAGTCCATGTGCAATTTGCACTAATCAATGCTCGTGTCTCATTTTCAGGAGAAGAATGCTCATAACATGGCAGAGCGTGCGAGGACTGGCAGCGGCCAGGCGCAGATTTCCATTCTTAACCGCTTCGAGCAGGAGGCCCTGGATCTGGAGAGGCACCATGCGCCCAGGTCCACTGGTGTCGGTGAGGCTGGGGTGCCACAGCCAGGTATTTATGCCCAACAGTGAAGTCAGCATTGTTCTCACAACAGCTATGGCACTGCTGAATGTCAATTGATTTAATTTTGCAACATGGCTTGACCATTGGTTATGGATAATGATCCAGGGGACAGGGATCAGGGATGCACTTTGACATTGTCCCCACGTTAATTGATCCAATGACTTTGTTCTTCCTTTCAGCATCAGCGGAGCAGGGCCGGGAGGAGGAGCAGCAGAGGCCCCCTCTCACACCTGAGGGGCATGAAGTCTCACCAGCATCACACCATCTCTGCCATTCAGGCACCAGCGCAGATACTAGCACCTTGGTTGGAATTCAAACACCGGTTAGTATCTCGGGGCACAGTGGTGAAGGTACTTCATAGTCGCTGGAGGAGCTGACAGAGACATAGAGTGCCCATTACGCCAGCAGTTGGAGGACTGCAGGGGACCAGACACATGCTCAGTCGGTGCCTGATGATGTGCCTCTGGAGTCGTCCGCGACGCAGCAGGTGTAGGAAATGCGGCCGGGTGTGCGGAAGCATCTGGGGGAAATACATGAGGCTATGCTTGGCTTGGTCTCCGTGGTGGAGGATTCTACGCGGACGATCGCCAAAGCAATGGGCCACATGTCCGAGCGCCATGCGTCCTCCATGAAGAGAGTGGCATCTCTCGTGGAGAACGTCCTCCAGGAGACCCTTCAGGGCTTCCTGGGGGTGCGCTCTGACCAGCAAACCCTCACATCGGCATTGACCTCAGCTGGTCAGTGCCAGTGTGGGAGATGGTTTGGGCATCAACTTTCCCAGCTCGGTGCCCATCCATCCACGATGAGCAGGGAGGTCCGAAGCGACCTCACGTTGGCGCAGCAGCTGCCTGGCGTCTCTGTGGACACCTCTCAGGGTGCTCTGGATGAAGGCGGCTGCTCCTTCACCCTTCTCCCAGTGGCCATAGCATCTGGTGAGGCTGCAACGACTGGATAGATGCCAGCTGTGGAACTGGCAGCTCCCTCCCAGGCGGGGCCAGCACTGGCTCCACGGGCCAGAGGATGACCGCCAAGGTCATTGAGGCCAACAGGACAGCAGGGTCAGCAGGCTGTCTCAGATGCCACTCCCAGCAATGGGGCATTACCAAGACATAGCACCCAGAAACGTAAACATAAGGCACCTTAGGCACACCACGGGTTTTTCACTGGTGCTTTTGTGTTGGTCCAAGATGAGGTCCTTATGATTTGTTTTGAGTTGTAACACTATTGTCTTTTTTTTGGAATAAGTTGGTTTGCTTGACATATTAAATTCAGTTATGTCACCATGGCTGAAGCTGCCTCTTTTCTTCTGCATGTGTATGGTTTCCAAAACTGTAATGAGTACTTTGTTGGACATTCAGCTTTATTAACAAGGCCCTTAGTGACTGTTCCGAACCTGGCAGATTTTGCACTTAGGTGTCGAGTATCAAGTCTACAGCCCAGGCTTATCTTGATGGTCCATCTGTGGTTTGCTAGCTGAAGGTTTGTTGGATTAAAGCCTCCCGGGTGTCCCTGCCTTCCTGGAGTATGCCTGGGTCAGCGTCAACCCCCTCAGCATTTCCCTGTGCATGCTCATCCTCAGACTCACTACTGGACTCATCGTGTGCAGCCGCAGCCACTGCGTCGACGCCTTCATCATCCACAGCGCCCCCCCCTTTCCAGCGCAAGATTGTGGAGAGTGCAGCATGCAACCACTATCACTGACACACGATCTTGGGGGTACTGGAGTGCGCCCCATGAGCGGTCCAGGCATCGGAAGCGCATCTTGAGAAAACCGATGGTTCTCTCCACCACAGCCCTTGTGGAGGCATGGCTCCTGTTGTACCACTGCTCAGCTTCTGTTCTTGGATGGCGGAGAGGCGCCATGAGCCACCTTCTGAGGGGATACCCCACATCACCCAGCAGCCATCCATCAAGCTGGGCTGGAGCACTGAAGAGCTCTGGCACCTGGGAGTGTCTGAGGATGTAGGCGTCGTGGGTGCTGCCTGGGAACCTTGCACAGACTTGTAGAATCAGCATCCTGCGATCGCACACTATCTGCACGTTCACGGAGTGGAAGCCCTTCCTGTTGACGAAGGCACCGGGCTCATCTGCTGGCGCCTTGATGGCCACGTGTGCAGCCTATAGTACCCTGGACATGGGGGAAGCCAGCAATCATCGCAAAGCCTCTGGATCGCTGTGTCTGGCTTGCCTGGTCCCAATGGTAATGGATGAAGGTCAATGTATATCTGAACAGAGTGTCTGTAACCTGCTTGACACAAGTGTGGACAGCTGATTGGGAGACACCGCAAAGATCACCCACCGACCCCGGGAAGGAGCCAGAGGCATAGAGGTTGAGGGCAGCTGTGACCTTCAGAGCCACTGGCATGGGGTGTCCACCCACACAGTTAGTGGAGATCTCAGGCCCATCATCTGACAGGTATAGTTGACTGTCTCCCTTGAAAGATGGAGCCTCCTTCGGCACTGCACCTCAGACATATTGAGGTAGCTGCTTCTCCGCCTGTATACCCTGGCAGCAGGATAGTGGCATCTTCTGCGCCCTTTCCACCTTGGACTACCTCTTGGCCCTGCGTCCCTTGTGCCTGCACCTGTTCTCCCAAAGGTGGCTCCCCTGGAGGCCGAATGTGCACTCCTGGCCTCCTCCCCCTTCTAGCCCTCCCTTGCTCCTCAGAGGAGCTGCCTCCAGTGGACAGTTCAGCTCCCATTCCCAGGCTATGGGAAGGCTTCCAGAAACCTGCAGGCCCAGAAAAGATTCCTCACTGCAGAGTGCTGACCTGAAGGTTAAGAGTCCAGAAAAAGTAGCTGGTATGCGTTTTGGAGTACTGCAGATCAGACAGGCAAGCTTTAAAAACTTTTAAAAATAGCCTCCTATCCAGCTTCACCTGTCCCACCACCCCACCCCCTTAAACAGTATATATTTCACCACATTTTTACTTCTCTTTAGTTCTGAAGAAGAGTCATATGGACTCGAAATGTTAACTCTGTCTTTCTCTCCACAGATGCTGTCAGACCTGCTGAGTTTTTCCAGCACTTTTTGTTGTTTGTTTCAGATTTCCAGCATCCACAGTATTTTGCCTTTATCCTAGCAAGACACAGCATCATTTACCTGGGGAGCAGATACATTGTTACAGACCATGATGGGAGGAGAGCACAGTTAATTCTAGCCCCACTTCTCCACAGGTCACAACAATAGTTTAAATGTTTAATTCACTCACCAAAATGGCCAATTGTTCACCTTTGATACTGCTATAACCAGCATAAAAAAGACTTTAACCAGGTTTCTTTCAATAAACACAAAATAATTGATTTATTGTAAAACAAATTTCTTTCTTAAAACAAGTTGCAAAACTGGTTAACATACAATTCTTAATTTGGAAGTGTAATGAAACAAAACAGATATCCCAACACCAATACACCCACATACAAATGCAACACAGGACAAAACAAACAAGTTTCTTTAGAGGCTGGAGTATGGGAATATTTTTTAAAAGGATAAAGTTCGAAAAGGTCTCAACACTGTTGATCTAACAGAATTCTGGTCACAGTAGGTCTGGAAGTCCTTTCAGGTGGATTCTTGGTGACACACTGTCTTTAATAACTCTTGCTTGTCACAACTTGCAGACTTTCAAAGTGGAGATGAGTTATTCTGATGAGAATTTTCTGACTAAAGGTTGACTCATTGCGGACTGCATGTAATACAAAAGTGGGGGAGAGATTGAGAGAGAGAGAGAGAGAGAGAGAGTCTTCATTTGCAGCCTGCTCTCAAGGCGCGTACACACACTCTCTGACTCTGAGTTCAAAAAGAATCAAATGTTCAGAGAATACTTCTCTGAGGCCAGGTGTTTTCAACCAATCAACAAGAGTCTCTAGCCTGGCAACAGCAGTTGTTCTTTAACTCAGATAAACAAAGTAATTCTTCTCTCACCAGGTATCCCTACTGGACATCTAGTTGTTGACCTGTGGTTTCTTGAAAAAAATGGCATATTCACAGCCCAGAATTAAACTTGTAGACTTGTAAAAACCAACTCAGGAGGGAGTGTCCAAAATTCAATGTCATTCCAATTTTCCAAAGCACTGGTTCCTCACATGCCTCCATCCATAAGCAATGAAGCACCATTTTCAAACGTCGTCACCAACCATGGTAGCTAAGGATAGTATCAAATTGGAAGATAAAACATGCAGCGTGGCAAAGATTAGTGGATTGGGAAAGCTTTAAGAATGAACAAAAGATTACCAAAAAAATAAAGAGGGAGAATATAAACCTTGAGGGTAAACCAGCAATAATTTAAAAACAGAGAGTAAGAGCTTCATTAAATATATAAAAAGGAAGAGAGAGGCCAAATTGAACATAGGCCCCTTAGAGAATGAGGGTGGGGAAATAATAATGGGGAACCAGGAAATGGCAGAGGAGTTGAATAAACACTTTGCATCAGTCTACACGGTAGAAGACACTAATAGCATTCCAAAAATACTCAATATTTAAGGGGCAAAAGGGGTGGAGGAAATAAGTACAATAACTATTACTAGAGAAAGGTGCTAGGGAAACTAATGGGGCTAAAAGCCAATAGACCCCCTGGACCTGATGGGTTGCATCCGAGGATATAAAGGAAGTAGCTACACAAATAGTGGATGCACTGGTAGTACTCTTCCAAGAATCCTTGTATTCTGGAAAAGTCCCAGAATGTTGGAAAATTGCCAATATAACACCCTTATTCAAAAAGGGACAGAGACAAAAAACAGGTAACTATAGACCAGTTAGCTTAACATCCATCATTGGGAAAATGCTAGAGTCTGTTATAAAAGATGTAATAGCAGAGCATTTAGAAATGCATAATATAATCAAGCAGAGTCATCACGGCTTCAGGAAACGGAAATCATGCCTGACAAATTTATTAGAATTCAGGCACAGGACAGATAAAGGGGAACCAGTAGATGTAATATATTTGGATTTCCAAAAGGCGTTCGAAAAGGTACCGCACATAAAGCTACTTAATAAGAAAAGAGCCCATGGTGTTGGGGGTAGTATATTAGCATAGATAGAGGATTGGCTAACTAATAGAAGACAGAGAATTGGGATAAGGGGGCATTTTCAGGATGGCAACCTGTGCCTCAGAGATCAGTGCTGGGGCCACAATTATTTACAATATATGTTAATGACTTAGAAGGGGGAAGTGTATGTACTATCACTAAGTTTGTGGATGACACAAAAATAGGTGGGAAGGCAAGTGGTGAGGCTGACACCAAGAGTCTACAGAAGGATATAGACAGGTTAAGTGAGTGGGCAAAAACTTGGCAGTTGGAATATGATGTGGGAAAATGTGAGGTTATGCATTTTGGCAGGAAGAAAAGAGGAGCTGAATATTATTTAAATGGAGAAAGACTGCACCAAATCAACAGCATAGAGGGATTTGGGAGTCCTCGCATGAATCCCAAAAAGCTAGCATACAAGTTCAGTAGGTAATAGGGAAGGCAAATGGAATCTTGACCTTTATTTCAAAGGGAATGGAGTATAAAAATAAGGAAGTCTTGCCAAATGAAACTATACAAGGCACTAGTAAGGCCACACATAGAATACTGTGAACAGTTTTGGTCCCCTTATCTAAGGAAAGATATACTGGCATTGGAGGCAGTCCAGAGAAGGTTCACTAGTTTGATCCCGGGTAGGGAGGGATTTTCTTATGAGGAGAGGTTGAGTAGGTTGGGCCTGTACTCAATGGAGTTTGGAAGAATGAGAGATGACCATATTGAAACATATAGGGCAGGATTTTTCAGTCGGTGTGCGGGGGTGTGCCCAACATGCCGACACGTAAAATGACGCGTGCTGACGTCGGGCATGTGTCCCAACGTCATCGCGCAGTCCCGCGATATTTCATTCGGCGGGTGCGCGCCGGGGTTGGCTGTGTTCCTGCCGATATGTAAACAGCCTATTAAGGCCATTAAGAAAGTAATTGAAATAATTGTTAATGCTGCCCGTCCAACCTTAAGGTTGGCGGGCAGGCGAAAAGGCCAAGCGGCCTTCGCGTTTTTTAGGAAACCTCATCCACAAGTGGGATGAGGCTCCCTAAACCTTTTATGAAATAAATTTTTTAAATTTCCGAAATATCAAAACATGCCCCATCTTATGTGACATAGTCACATGAGGGGAAATGTTTAAATAAATTTTTAAACCATTTATTTAATTATTTCAATATCGATTCAATCTCCCTGAGGCAGCTCCATGCACTAGGTAGCGCTGAGCACTATGGCTCACGTATTACGCTGGGCGGGCTTTAATTGGCCCACCTGCGTAAAATGGCGGCGCGGAGCCGATCGCGGGCGGCGATCAGCTCCACGGCCGCTCCCGCCAAGCCCGCCCACCGCCTGAAAAATTCAGGCCATAAGATTCTTAGGGGGCTTGAAGGGTGGATGCTGAGAGGTTGTTTCCCCTTGTGGGAGAGTCTAAGACCAGAGGTCATAATCTCAGAGTAAGGGGACGTCCATTTAAGACAGAGATGAGGAGGAATTTCTTCCCTGAGGGTACTGAATCTGTGGAATTCTTTACCACAGAGGGCTGTGGAGGCTGGGTCATTAAGTATATTGGAGGCTGAGATAGACAGATTTTTAATCACTAAGGGAATCAAGGGTTAGGGGAAAAAGGCAGGAAAGTGGAGCTGAGGATTATCAGATCAGCCGTGATCTCATTGAATGGCGGAGCAGTTTTGAACCGAATGGCCTACTTCTGCTCCTACGTCTCATGGGGCAGAACTTTGCCCTTGTCAGGTGGGCTCAGTGGGGGAGCAGTTGGGAAGCCGACTACCGCCTGCGATTGGGGCCAGACTGTGATTTCACGCTGGTGCGCCAATTCAGGACCACCCAGTGTGAACACTGGTTGGGAAACCTCCGAGAAGGGGCGGGGGCCTGTTGGCTCGAATACTCTTGTGTAGTCTCATCATTGATGGGAGCCTCAAAGCTGGAGTCCCCATTGATCATTGAAAGACGATGGCACCATGATCCAGGTCTCCAATGTCTCACCAGGGTGCCTGGCATGCATAGTGGCAGTGTCATGACTTAAACTAGTGACATGTCCTTCTTCTCCCTTAGATCTGGCGCCAAGCAGCAAAGCGCAAGACCTCCAGGAGCTACCCCTGACCCCGAAGGACGACCATGCTCCCCAAGCACCTGCATCGCACCCACTCTCTGAACCAGGCACCAGCACAGATACCTGCACCTCGGTGGGCATTAGTTCAGCGGCTGGTATCTCGGTGCGCATTGGTGAGGGAACTTCACACTTGCTTCAGGCGCAGACAGAGGCAGAGAGTGCCCAGGGCGCCGGCAGTCGGAGGACTGCTGGAGACCAGGATGATGTTCAGTCGAAGGCTGATGATAGGCTTCTGGAGTCGTCCATTAGGCAGCAGATGCTGGATGTCCAGCGGGGTGTGCAGGAGGATTTGGCGGAGATCCAAGAGAGTATGCGTGCCATGGTGTCTGTTGTGGAGGAGTCCCTGCGGAGCGTGAGCACTGCGTTGACCCTCATTGTTGAGTGCAATGGAGAGAATGGCAACTCTCATGGAGAGGCTGCTCCAGGAACAGAATCAGGAGCTCCTAGGGTTGCGCTCAGACCTGCAAGCCCTCACACTGGCAATGATCTCAGGTGGTCAGTGTCCGTGTGTGAGATGGATGGGGCACCCAGTATCCCAAATAGGTGCCCATCCATCAATGGTGAGCAGGGACGACCACAGTGACCTCACATTGGCGCACGAGCTGCTTGTCATCTCTGTGGGCTCCTCTCAGGGTGCTCCGGATGATGGCAGCAGCTGGCCAGAGGATGACCTCCAAGGTCATCAAGGCCAATAAGACAGCAGAGTCTGCAGGCTGTCTCCAATGCCGGGGAGTACCTAGACGTAGCACACGTAAGTGTAAGTTTAAAGCACCCTAAGCACAAAAGGTGATAATTTATTCCCCCATTTTATCTTTCCTTTTTTAATTGTGTGACTACCAACACCAGATATTGTTCCATTCAATACTACGTGAGTTCCAACATTAAATTACATTTGCTTTTGTGTTATTGGCCTGAGTATGCTTCATTTGTTTTGTAGGTGCAAAGTAGGCCAGTATTTAATGTTGGACGTGGGTGGCTTGAAACTTTATTGCACAGGCACTGAGTGTATCTTGGGGGCTGAGGAAAGGGTCCTTTCTGCAATCCAGGATGGAGGCAGTAGCCCTGCCTTGAGGTAGTAGTTCTTATTTGGCAGCCTAGCTGAAGGACCGTTGGATCAAGGCATCCTTGGTGTCCCTGCCTTCCTGGAGGTTACCCAGGTCTGGCTCCATGACCTCAGCATCCTCCTCACCGTGCTCCTCCTGACTCACTACTGGACTCATCATCTGTGGCCTGTGGAGCTGCATCAACACCCTCTTACTGCAGTGGTTCCCCCCTTGTCAGTGCCAGATTGTGCAGAGTGCAGCATGCAACCACTAACAGTGACACCTGCTCTGGGGGTTATTGCAGTGCGCCCACTGAATGGTCCAGGCTTCGGAAGCTCATCTTGAGAAGACTATGGTTCTCTCTACCACCGCCCTTGTGGAGCGTGGCCCCTGTTGTACCACTGCCCTGCCTTTTCTTGGGTGGTGGAGAGACGTCATGAGCCACCTTTTCAAGGGATATCCCTCGTCACCCAGCATCCACCATCCAGTCGGGTTGGAGCACTGAAGAGCCTCGGCAGCTGGGAGTGTCTCAGGATGTGTGCGTCATGGGAGCTGCCAGGGTACCTTGCACAGACTTGCAGAATCTGCATCCTGTGGTCACTCACTATCTGGATGTTTTTGGAGTGGAATCCCTTCCTGTTAACAAAGGCATCCGGCTGACCCGCTGGCGACTTGGTGGCCACATGTGTGCAGTCAATGACACCCTGGATGTGGGGGAACCCAGCAATCACTGCAAAGCCTCTGGCTCACTCAGCCTGGCTGGCCTCATCTGTACGGAAATGAATGAAAGTCATTACCCGCCTGAACAGAGCTTCTGTCACCAGCTTGATGCAACTGTGGACAGCTGATTGGGAGACTCCACGCAGATCCCCCAATGAGCCCTGGAAAGAGCCGGAGGCATTGAAATTGAGAGCCACTGTGACCTTCAGAGCCCCTGGCACGGGGTGTCCACTCACACAGTCAGAGCTGATCTCAAGCTTGATCATCTGACAAATGGAGGTCACAGTCTCCCTGGAGAGACGGAGCCTCCTTCAGCATTGCATGTCGGACATATTGAGGTAGCTGCATCGCTGCCTATAAACCCTGGCAGCAGAATAGTGCCATCTTCTGCGGCCCCTTCCACCTTGGGCTACCTGCTGGCCCTGCACCCCTTGTATCTGCGCCTCTCCTCCCATAGGTCCCTTCCCTGGAACTTAGGGACACAAGGCCTCCTCTCCCTTCTGCCCTTCTCTTCCTCCTCAGAGGAGGTGCCTCCAGCGGAGACCACAATCCCCATTACTAGGGTAAGGGAAGGTTGTCTGATACCTAGAAGGGCCCACACAGTCTGAATCCTCCAGGGGGCCTGGAAGACACCAATGAGTCCTGAAATGACGCATGGAAATGCTAAGAATGAAGCCCCGATAAGAGATTAAGCTGACAAGTACCAATAAGCCTCCAACTGCAAGTTATCTCCAAAGCTCCTCACTACTCAGATTGACAATGCTGCTGATCCTTCTTATCCTGCCTGTGGATGAGGTTTTGCAAATTGTGGGCTGCCTGCCTGCTCATTTTTCCCGTGCAATGAGCGAAAAATCACACAGGCAACGTTAAATCACCGTCAGTTGGGTTGTCAAGAGCCTTAACTGGCCCAACCTTATTAGAGTCTAAACATTTAAGTTTTCGAGTGTCACTTCTGTCCTTAGCACCTTCCTTTTTGGTTTGAAGAGGAACTTCCTGAAAATTTCCAGCTGCTCCTTCTCTTCCCTGACAACCTAACTTTCCCACTTTCTATCCTTCTCAATGGATGATGAGAAAAATGTTTAGATCTACGGACTAACTCATAACCATCAGCTATCTCTGCTGTCTGCCTTGCCATTTTAACTCTCTGGGCTTCTACATGAATTCTAACTACCAAAGGAATTGAATCTTTAAGTTCTTCCAAAAGAATTACTTCTCTAAGAGCTGCATATGTTGTCATTACCTTTAATGCTCATATCCACCGGTCAAAATTACTTTGTTTTACTCTCTCAAATTCAATATAAGTCTGATCAGGCTGTTTCCTTGTATTCCTAAATTTCTGTCTGTATGCCTCAGGAACCAGCTGATAGGCACTCCAAATAGCCTTTTTTACTGCCTCATAATCCATGATACTTCTTCTGACAGTGATGCATATACCTCTTAAGCTCTACCTACCAACCTAGACTGTAAAAGCAATGTCCAGATTTCTTGTGGCCATGTCATTTGCTTAGCTAATTTCTCAAATGAAATAAAGAATGCCTCTACATCCCTTTGCTCAAACTTTGGAAGTGCCTGCAAAAATTTAAACATCTCCCCACTGGGTTTTAGGTTGAAGGTGTTCATTTCCACATCAGAACCTTCCTCAGCACCTGAGATCTCTTTTTTAACTTCCAGCTTTTTAAGCTGATATTCTCTTCCTTTTCTCTTTCCTCCATTGCTAACTTCTCCCTCTGAAGGTTAAGTTTTCTCATTTCCATTTCTCTTTGAAATGCTCTCTCTTTTTCCTTTTCCTTTTCTTCTAATTCAGGTTTTTTTTTCTTCATTTCCACTACTTTTTCAAGTTCAAGCTTCTTCATTTGTAACTGAAGTCTCACTACCTCCAGCTGTGACTCACTAGTTTCAGGTATTCCTTCCGATTTCAAATGCTGCACTATGACATCAATTACATCTGCTTTCTTTGCCCCTGTGGTTAATTCTAACTAACTTATCCACCAATTCTATTAACTTAACCTTAGTTACTTTTTGTAAACCAATCAGGGTTATATCTTCTACTCCCAGAAAAGTCTTAGCAATGGTTAAAGCCATATTCACAGTCTCACCACTTTAAAATCCCTCAACACCAACTCCTGAGTTCAATGTTCTTCTCGTACTCGTAGCCTTAAGATTCACCAACTCCAAGCCAATCAAGGAATTTCAAAAATCCTGAAAAGAGCTCCCAGTGTTGTTATGATACAGTAGGTGGTATTTGCCAGGCTGATCAAATCCAAAAGAAAAGAATAAAACACATACACAAGGTTAGAGTTATACAGCTACTTAATATGATAACAATTCCCAAAATTCCTAATTAACCTGATTCCCAACTACACACCCCCTTTAAGACAGCAGTCCAAAATAGATTTTAAATTTACAGAGACAATCCAGCAAGGTTACTACAAGCACCCACTGGACAGTGAAATTCCAAAGGCTTTTAATACAACTTTGGTTATTGGAACAGCAAAGTGGCTAAGGCTTTTTCCCAAATGTGTTTCACATGGTGTACATTTCAGATCTCACATGGCCACACCCCACATAACCTTCCATTCTTCTTTAAATATATTTCCCCTTCTTTGATTTGTAAATCCCATTGTTCCCCCATGTCTTTGGAATTTACTTTTCCCATAATATAAAAATCTTTTATGCTGTCATTGTGGTCAGCATTATTGGGGAAAATCAATGTAATAACCTTACCCTATTTATCTTGCCAGGCATAAAAACTTTATCATGTCTCTGGAAATCCAACAACTTTTTTCCCTTATCTAAAAATGCTCATTTCATTAACAACCTATCCGCTGACTTTACCCTAGCTCACTCTTCAGCATTTCTCAAATGCCCTTTTACACCTAACTCTTTTGGTAATTTCAAACATGCAGTCTATCTGTCTCTAATTTAATTAAATCAGCCACAAGCAGAACCACACACACACACACACACACACACACACACACAAGCCTACTTTACAATATCCCACAATAATATTATGAAAAATATGATAGTTTTGTGACAATGCATTTCATTACAAAACATACAGGAAAAACATACAACATATAAATAAAAAATTCAAACATGCACTCACCCATTCTCACTCACTCCTTATATAGAATCTCTGTATAGGTTCTGATCATCTTGATTTCTATATTATTCTAATAAAAGTTACATTCTGGATAATGCATCAGCAATTATATTATATTTCCAACTGTTGCTGTAAATCAATACATTGTCCAGGTAAAACACACAGTTCAGAACATTGGTTATAACTTGCTTCATTAGTCTTTGGAAAGTGGCTGGAGTATTTTTTATCCCAAATGGCATCAGTTGGCATTGGTGTGACAAAAGCCAATATCTCCTTAGCTCACGATGTTAACGGTACTTGCCAGCTTGTGATGTTAAAGGTACTTGCCAGTATCCTTTCAATAAATCTATCTTAGTGAGGAACATGGCACTGCCAACCCTGTCAATATAATATTCTAAATGAGGGACTGGATAAGAATCTGTTTTGGATGCTGCATTAACCTTTCTGTAATCTATACGGAATCTGCTTGACCCATCAGGTTTAGGCACCAATAATATGGGAGAATTCCAACTGCTTTGACTTGGTTCAATTAAGTGGTTTTTCAACATGTGTTGGATTTCTGCTTTCACCTGAGCCTATTTCTCCGAGCTTAAATGGTAAGGTGCTGTTTTATAGGAGAAGATTTCCTTATATCCACATCATGCATGGCTAAAGTTGTTCACCCTGGTTGATCCCTTTAAATTTGGTAAGTAACCTCTCTAGATCTTCTCATTGTCCTTTCTCTAAGTATGAGAATATGGTGTCTAACTGTCCTGATATTTCAGAATTAGCTAATTTGATAGTAGGAGGTTCAATTGGTGAACTGTCTAAATCTCCTTCTGCCTCACTCTCATTGTCCCCTTCATCCTCCACTCTCCTTACTGCCTGACATACTTGCTCCTTCTTATCCTCCTCCTTACGATGCTATTGTTTCAACATATTGATGTGACAGAGCTGATTATTTTCCTACGATCTGGGGTGTCTATCAAATAATTTATTTTACCAGCCTTCTTAATTACCTTGTATGGACCACTGAACCGTGCTTTCAGAGGATCCTCCTGTAAAGGCAATGACACTGATACTTCATCCCCTGAGTGAAACGTTCGGAACATAGCTTTTCTATCTGCCCATGCCTTCATCTTTGTTTGTGAGATTTTAAGATGTTCTGGAGCCACTTTGCAGGCTTCGGTGAGCCATTCCTAGAACACAGACACATAATCTAATATACAGGATTCGTCCCTCTATCCTGAAAATTTTTCTTTGATTAATTTCAGAGGACCTCTTATCTCATGTCCATAAATGAATTCAAAAGGACTAAAACTGGTAGATTCATTTGGTGAATCTCAGGTGGCAACTTAAAAGAAAGTCCAGTCCTTTGTCCCAATCATGAGGATATTTGTGACAATATCCTTTATCATTGTTTTGAGATTTTGATGGTACCCCTCTAAAGCTCCCTGTGTCTGTGGATGGTATGCTGTGAACTTTAACTGTTTTATACCTAAACTGCTTATTATGTTTTGAAAAATTGTAAATATAAAATTGGAACCCTTATCTGACTGGATCTCCATCGGTAATCCACATCGAGTAAAGAAGTGGGTTAACTTCTCTACCACAATCTTAGATGTAATTGTTCTCAACAGGATCACCTCTGGAAATTGAGTTGTCATATCCATAATGGTAAGGATATACTGGTGTCTCGCTTTCATTTTCGGTAATGGTCTCACACAGTCTGCTAATACCCTACTAAATGGTTCTCCAAAAACTGATATGGGAATTAAGGATGCCGGATGGATTGTAGGTTGTGGTTTCCCCACCAGTTGCCGCGTATGACACGATTTACAGAACTGCACCATGTCCTTATGAAAACCTGGCCAGTAAAAATGTCGGTTTATCTGCACCTGAGTTTTTTGCATCCCTACAGGTCCGGCCATAGGGAGTTCATGTGCTATCTGTAATATCTCTATACGACATGTGGGTGGTACCACTAGCTGATGTACAACCATCCACTCTTGTCTGCAGGTCTGTGAGGAAGGCTCCACTTCCTCATCAGAATTCCCTGTTTGTCATAATTACATTCTGGAACTTCTTCAACTTCAGCTTCAGTTTGGGCTGATTGTGTTATCTTACTTAACTCCAGATCAGCTTGTTAAGCCTCACATACAGAAGGTTTACTAAACAATACAAAATAGGAACAGAAGTAGGCCATACGGCCCTCGAGCCTGCTTTGCCATTCAATAAGATTATGGCTGATCTGTTTGTGTTCCGAGTTCCACATTCCCGTCTACCCCCCTTTTAACATTTGATTCCCTTGCCTAACAAGAATCTATCTACCTCTGCCTTCAAAATATTCAATGACCCCGCCTCCACCACCTTCTGAGGCAGAGAATTCCAAAGTCACACAACCCTCTGAGAGAAAAAAATTCTCCGAATCTCTGTCCTGTAAGAGCAACCCCTAATTTTAAAACAGTGCCCCCTAGTTCTGGACTCACCCACAAGTGGAAACGTCCTTTCCACATCCACCTTGTCAAGACCATTCAGGATCTTATATACATCAATCAAGTCACCCCGCACTCTTCTAAACTTCAGTGGAAACAAGCCCAGCTTGTCCAACCTATCCTCATAAGACAACCCGCTCATTCCAGGTTTCAATCTGGTAAACCTCTTCTGAACCGCTTCCAACGCATTTACATCCTTACCTAAATAAGGAGACCAAAACTACACATATTTGAGATGTGGCCTTATAAATGCCCTGAGTAACTGAAGCATAATTTCCTTACTTTTATGTTCAATACCTCTTGTAATATAGGTAGCATTCCATTAGTCTTCTTGATTACTTGCTGTACCTGCATACTAACTTTTTGTAAATCATGCACTAAAACACCTAGATCCCTCTGCACCTCGGAATTCTGCAGCCGTTCTCCGTTTAAGTAATACTCTGCTTTTTTTTCTTCCTGCCAAAGTAAACAACTTCATCTTCACATTTTCCCACATTATACTCCATCTGCCAGATTTTTGCCCACTCACTCAACTTATCTATATCCATCTGCAAACTCCTTGGGCAGAATTTGCCCAAATTTGCACTAAGTGTGGTAGCGTGCGGGTAAAGCAGCATGTTGCCCACCGACGGTGATGGCGGGTTTTCACGCCATATCGTCCTGAGCCTGCCTCATTATTTATGCACTCCCAGGAAACATGCCATTTCCATGGCGGGCGGGCTCCTCATTTGCCCACCCGCCATCACCCCGCTGTTTCATCATGCCGGGCACCACGTTTAAAGGCCAGCTGCAAGCACAGTGCTCATTTCTTCCAGCTCACCACTGCTGCCCAGGAGATATGGCCCTCAAAGGCAAGAGGACTGCACCCTCCACCCCCCCCCCCCCCACCGCCCCCCCCACCGCCACCCGCCGGGTTTAATGCCGGGTCTCTTGAGCGACTGCTGGATGTCATGTAGGCCTGCTGGGATGTCCTGTACTAACTGTACTAACACCACTCTGGCTGCAGGATGGGCAGCAACAACACTAACCCGGCTTGGGAGGCAGTGGCAGTGATGGTCAGTGCCAATGCCCTGCATAAGAGGACAGCCATCCAGTGCCGCGAGAGGATGAATGATGATCTCCATTCCGCCAGGGTAAGCCACTCATCTCATCACTCAATTCACAAACCCATCATACATCCACAGGGTTCACTGCCAGTTCAAGGGACATCACCATTCATTGTCTCACACACACACCGTCATTGCCGTCATCCATCCATCGGACCACTCAACACCCACACAGGCCAGGCGTGCTTGAAATCTGGCCTGGCAGGTGTCCTGCTTACAGTTTCTCCATCTCTATCCATGCAGGACAAGCTGGCACACAACACGAGAGAGAGGTTGCAGACCAGTGGCGGAATACCTGAAATCAAAGTCCTCACAAACTTTGAAAACAGAGCTATCACCAGTTGGCCAGCGAGGATCTGGACCAGTCCTGTGCTGACGGTGAGGTCGGCACTGCTCTACCAAATGAGGATCCAGTAGTGCAACATCCATCAGACAACCATGCCATGAGTGATGTGTCCTTTTTCACAGGCCACTACCATTCATTAATTATCTCTTCCTGCTCTTGAAGGCACATCTGCCAAACAGCCAACAAAGTCCATGACCCCGGGCCTCCAATCAAGCCCCGAAGAAACCTCTGTGGGACCTAGTTTTAGAGTAGCCTCGCGATCACAATCTGGTGAGCACATGGCACTGTCTGATTCACAGCAGGCAGCGGCAGGGACTTCCCAGGTGCCTGGCACTCAGAGGACTGCTGGAGGCCAAAACATTACTGAATCCGAGTCAGATGACGAGCCTCTGGACTCGGTCATGTCACAGTTGCTGAAGCTGCAAAGGCAAGCTCGGGAACATCAGGAAGGGATGTCTGCTCCACTCTTCAGATTGCAAGGCACAATGGAGGAGTGCGTCCGCCTTCAGTATGAGGTGATAGCGCCAGCATGCCTTCCACTGAGGTCAACACAGGTAGGATGGTGGCCGCCATTGAGACCGTGGTCCGTACTTTGCTCCAGCACTGCTGCACGGGCTCAACTCCGTGCTGATGCCATAGTTGGCCTCCAACAGTGTGTACGTGAGAGAGGTGCTGGGCAGCTCGATCTCACTCCATCTACCCCTGCTCCTGAAGGAGTCAGCTTGGGGCCCCCGGGCCCCCACAGGGAGGAGGATCCACAGGTGCACACTCTGGGGCCGTCCATCCAGGTGACTCCGAGAGTGTCCGGCCCATCCGACTCCCCTCTTCCTGTGACCTCAGCAGCTCTAGCTCCACAGGCCGAGGAGGGTGCCACTGCCACACAGCAGGAACCCTGAAAGCAGGCCAGGGCCCTCCTAGTCTCGGCCATCCAGAGGAAGCCCGCCAAAGTCATCACAGAGAGGGCATCGCAGTCAACAGGCTACCTCCAGCTCTGCTGTGGATGTCTGAGGAGCAACAAGATGTAGTGGCGGGGTTAGTACAGTTAAGGAGAATTTGTTGCACAACCTGGGCACCGGTGTTAATCACTTGTACATAATGTTCACGATTGTCAATAAACTCCCAAGAGTGTCTCCCTGCCTACGGCTCCTTGTTCTGATGAGCAGTGTGCTTGTCACTCAGATGTGAAACCTTTCTGCATAAGATAAAGGCAGTTGTCTCAGTGCAGGGCCTCCTCCCTGTGCTCTGTGTAGCCTTCAGACCAAAGTGATGGTCCGGCCTCTCACTCCCTGGAAACATTACTGATGCCTGCACCTTGGCGATACTTGTCATTGCTGCCAGAATGTCGTGGGCAGGCATCACAGAATTCTCTCATTCTCTCAGTGTGCTCTCAGCATCTTTAGAGATGGGCTGGCCCCCATCTGTTTAGCATCTGTGACCACAATGCTGTGCTCCATCTCCTGAAGGGCTCAGGTGCTGAAGGATGTCAAAGCATCAGATGCTTCTAAATTTTCATGGCTGTGTCTCTATGATATGACCCTGATCAAGGAGCGGAAGCAAGCTGCCCTTGGCCAGACATAAATCAGATATTCTCAGAGGCTGTGTGAAGATTTCTGGAGTGTCCTTAATGGTTGTCATCATCATCCTCCTGCAATCGAGTGACTGTTGGGGCCTCCACCACGCATCCATGACAGGAGCATTCTCACAGAGGGTATTCGCACTGCCATAAGCCAGGCTGGAGTCAAACGTTCACAAACACGATGTGAGGAACTATGGGGTCACCTCACTGCATGCCAGCATCATCCTCTACAAATCTAGCAACAATGAGGGCCTCCCGAGTGCGCCTGCCTCGTCTAGCCAGTGGAAGGGCCTCATCCCCATCATCGTCGCCTCCTAGGACCTCCTCAGCCTCATCCCCTTTGGCATCCTCCTCATCGGAGGAGATGTGCTGCTCCACCATCTCCTCCTCAGCCAGCTTGTCTCCCCGTTGGAGCGCCAGATTGTAAATAGTGCTGTAGATGACGACGATGCATGACACCCTCTGCAGACTGTATTACAGGGCTCCACCAGACCGGTCCAGGCACCCAAACCTCATCTTCAGCATCCCGATGGTCTGCTCTACCAAGTTGTGAGCTGCAGCATGAGCCTCATTATACTATCACTCTGCTGCAGTCTAAGGTCCCGCACAGGTGTCATCAGCCACGGCCTCTGCGGGTAGCCCTTGTCCCCGAGGAGCCAACCCTGCAGCCTCTGTGGAACCCTGGAAGACTCCAGGGATCTGTGACCCTGAGGATGTAGGCGTCCTGCACACTCCCTGGAAACTGTGCACACTTGCAGGATGCATTTCTGGTGGTCGCACACCAGCTGCACCTTCAGCGAATGGAAGACCTTGTGGTTGATATAGTTCATCGTGTGTTGTGATGGAGATCTGAACGCCCACATGGGTGCAGTCAATCGCACTCTGCACCTGTGGGAAACCCGAGATCTGGACGAATCTAATCGCTCTTGCATCCTGGCTGTCCTGGTACTGGGCAAAATTAACAAAGTTGTGTGCCCTTGTGAGGATGGCATCTCATGGATGCATTTGTGGGTGGAGGATTGTGATATCCCACAGAGGTCACCTATGGAGCCCTGAAAGGAGCCACTGGTGTAGAAATTGAGCGCCGCGGTCACTTTCACGGCTACTGACAGTGGATGCCCTACATGTCCCCGTGGTGCCAAATCGTGCAGCAAATGGCAGATGTGAGCGACCAGTTCCCTAGACATGCGCAGTCTTCGGTGACACTGATTCTCGGTCATCTGCAGGAATGAAAGATGGCACCTATAGCCCCTGGGTGTCACTAGGCGCCGACCAGCAATGGCTTGCTGTGGCTCTTGGGCGGCGTGTGTGGGAACCCCAGCTGCCCCTTCTTCCTGAGGTTGCAGTTCCCGCTTCTGCACAGCCAGGCGCCTCACTCGCTCTCTCCTCCGTCGTCTTCGCATTCTGTAGGCCATCAAGCATACAACTAATTCACCAGGCTCCATGCTCCTGATGTATTCCTCCTGCATGATGAAAGAGAGAGACATGTGGTTAGCATGGGTGTACTAAGAACCTGTCCTGGTTAAGTTAAGGGACAGTCCCTTAATGCTTCCTGGAGAGTGCTGGCCATCACTTGGATGGCCAGAGATTAGTGCACTGCATAGCTGCCCTGATAGCTTGAACCGTAGGGGAGACTGGTCCAAACTGGAATGCTAACATTGCAAGAGGCTTTGAGTACCTCCAACAGTGAATGCTACATGGCCAACTTTGGCGAGGAATTGCACAACGTGTGCAGTCCAACTGCTCTTCAGTCCACTAAAACACTCCTGAATTTGCAGTGGGGGTGGTGGGAGGTGGGGTTGGGGAGCTCTGCAGAACTTGGTGGCACTTTGATGCCTCTGCATTGCTTGAGTGGGCAAATAAGCTAGGAGCCCAACCCCAATCATATCAATGTGCCTGAACTTTCTCAGTTGCAGAGGAATGGTCACTTTCTACAGATTTCCCAAATGCGTGGCCACTTCCCTTGCCCACCCTTACCCCCACCCCGAATGCTTGTATGCTATATTCAACGGCAGGGCTGCCGTTGCCCACCACCTGTCGCCTCAATGGCAAGGCTGCACTTGCCCTCCGCTCCCCCTCACCCTCAAAAGTCGCCTCTGAGGCAGAGCTGCACTTGTCCCCTGAACCTCCCGCCCCGCCACCAGTCGAGCAGGGCGGCACTTAACCCTGACCCCCCGGTGCCCCTGAAGCCTGCAAAGCAACAGGCGACCCTGGCAAGCTCTGCAGAACGTTGCTGTGCACTCACCTCCAGTTCACCCAAAGTGCAGGCCGCCAAGTGCAAATCGCCTCTGTGCTGTTGTGAAAAATGTCGGCATGCTTTCCTGCCAAGGTGGACGGACGATCCTGCAGGGGTGCAAGAGCCTGGCGGGATGGCCTGATAATGATACACTGGTGTATTACTATGAGGTTCCTGATGACCGATGGCAGGAAACACGACCCGCCGCCAGTAGGCTGAGCAGACAATCGCGACCTGCCTTCCCGCCGTTGTGAAACCAATCGCACCATATTGTCCGCTCACACCTCCTATCACGCCCGCCGCCAGTGGGTACAGAAAATTCTGTCCCTTATGTCTTCTTCACAACATACTTCCCTACCTATCTTTGTGTCGTCTGCAAATTTAGCTACCATGCCTTTGCTCCCCTCATCTAAATCATTGATGTAAATTGTAAAATGTCGAGGCCCCAGCACGGACCCCTGAGGGACTCTACTCGTCATCCTGCCAATCAGACAAAGACGCATTTTGCCAGCCAACCAATCTTCTTTCCAGGATAATATGTTAAGCCCTACATTGTGAGCTTTTATTTTCCGCCATAACATTTGCTGTGGCACCTTATCAAATGATTTCTGGAAATCCAAGTCTACAGGCTCCCCTCTATCTACTGCACATTTTACTCCTTTAAAGAACTCTAATAAATTGATTAAACATGATTTCCCTTTCTTAAAACCATGCTGACTCTCCCCGATTATGTTGAGCTTTTCTTAGTACTCAGCTATAACCTCTTTAATGATCAACTCTAACACCTTCCCCATGTCAGATATCAAGCTAGCTGGCCTATAGTTTCCTGTTTTCTGCCTCCCTCCCTTCTTGAACAGAGGGGTTACATTTGCTACTTTCCAGCCTGATGGAACCTTTCCAGGGTCTAGGGAATTTTGGAAAATTAACACCAACGCATCTACTACCTCATTAGCCACCTCTTTTAAGACCCTAGGATGAAGTCCATCTGGACCCGGAGACTTGTCAGCCCACAGCTCCACCACTTTGCTCAATACTACTTCCCTGGTGATTGTAATTTCCCAAGTTCCCCTCTTCCTTTCACCTCCTGATTTACAGCTATTACTGGAATGTTTTTTGTATCCTCTACAGTGAAGACAGAACCAAAATATTCGTTCATTTCATCTGCCATTTCCTTATTATCTACCATTAACTCCCCATTCTCACTCTCTAGAGGACCAACACTCACTTAACCTACTCTTTTCCTGTTTAAATACCTGTAGAAACACTTGCTGTCTGTTTTTACATTTCTAGCTAGCTTCCTCTCATACTCTGATTTCTTTCTCCTGATTAACCTTTCGGTCATTCACTGTCGTTCTTTATGCCCTGACCAATCATCTAAATCATCTGATCTGCCACTCATTTTGTGCAGTTATATAGTTTTTCTTTAAGTCTGATGCTTTCCCTAACTTCTTTAGTTAATCCCAGATGGTGGGTCCTCCCTTTAGCATTTTTCTTTATAGTAGGAATATTCTTTTTCTGAGTATTCTGAAATATCCCCTTAAATGTCTACCACTGCTTCTCTATTGATCTATCCCCTAGTCTAGTGTCCCAGTTCACTTCAGCTAGCTCAGTTTTCATGCCCACATAGTTGCCCTTATTTAAGTTTAAAATACTAGTCTTAGACCCACTCTTCTCCCTTTCAAACTGGATTTAAAATTCAATCACATTGTGGTCACTGCTACCTAGGGGTGCCTTTACCCTGAGGTCATTAATTAATCCTGTCACATTACACAATATCAAATCTAATATAGCTTGCTCTCTGGTTGGTTCCTGAGCATGCTGCTCTAAAATAAACTATCTCAAAAGCATTCTATGAACTCTTCATCCGGGCTACTCCTGCCAACCTGATTTTCCCAGTTTATATGTAGATTAAAGTCACCCATGATTATTGCCGTCCCTTTATCACAAGCACCCAATATTTCTTCTTGCATACTTTGTCCTACATTGTGGTTACTGTTAGGTAGCCTATAGACCACTCCCGTGAGTGATTTCTACTGTTCCTCACCACCATCCAAACCGATTCTAAATCCTGATCTTCTGAACCAAGGTCATCTCTAACTAAACATCTCTTTCGGATTGTCTAAATCTTTAAAAAAAAGTTTTGGCTAACCAAATATCTGTCTGTGGTATCATTTTGACTTCCAAGAATAGACTTTGCAAAGCCATGGCCCAGGTCATCACACATGAAAGAAAAATTCCTGGAACTTTTTCATATAACTCTCCATCTCTTTAATCTCACTTGTGCTTTCCATAATTATAGGAGAAGCTACTACCTTTGCTCTGGCTAAATAATTTCCCAGGAGTAAGTCAACTCCATCTACAGATAACTTTCTGGACAACCTCTATCATCACTGTCCCAGACATTAGGTTACACTCCAAATGCACCCAGTACAAAGGTGCAGGCATATAGTCTCCATCAATACCATTTATTAAAACTTTGGCTTTTAATACGCTCTCTGGTGGAAAAGTTATGCCTATCCCCAGCAAATGTGTTTGAGTGGCTTCTGTATCTCTTAATATAATTATAGATTTAGCTGTCTCAAACAAGGGATAAGGGGTTATTTTCCCTCTTGACAACAATTCTTTATAACTCTCATGTACCTTAGCCACCTCCCCTAAACTCAAAGCAGTGTTCACACTCAGCATCAGAGCTGCAGTTAATGCTACGATTTGATCTGTTGTATTTTCAGTCGGGTTTCTTTATTCTGAATCATCCTTACATACCCCAATAAGTCCCATGGATTTCCCACACAACCTCCAGCAACTTGCCCAAATGTGTCCCACCTTGTTATGATGGAAACACTTAGTCCTTTGAATGTCAACTCCACCTTCCTTTCTGATCTGAGGAGGAGTTCCTGAGGTATTCCCAGCTGGCCCTTCTCTTCCCTGGTCACTTGCCTTCCTTTCACCCTCCCACTTTCTATCCTTTTCGGGTTTGTGGGGGGTGACGGAAAAAGGATTTGGATTTATGGACCAGCTCATTATGATCAGCCATCTCCGCTGCCTGTCTAGCTGTTGTACTCCTCTTGTCTTCGACATAGGTTCTAACTTCTGGAGGAAGCGAATTTTTAAAATTCTTGGAGGATTATTTCCTTTAGAGCTCCATACGTGGTATCTAACTTTAATGCCCATATCCAACGGTCAAAATTACTTTGCTCTACCCTCTCAAATTCAATATAGGTCTGCCCAGGTTGTTTCCTTATGTTTTGAAACATTTGCCTGTATGCCTCAGGGACCAACTCACATGCACTAAGAATAGCCTTTTTTACTGCATCATAATCCATAGATACCTCTTCTGAAAGTGAAGCATAAACCTCATGAGCTCTGCCCACTAACCTTCCTTGCAGAAGCAATGTCAATTTTCTTTTGGCCACTTCATTTGCCTAGTTCCTTTCCCAAATGAAATGAAGATGCCTCTACATCCCTTTCCTCAAACTTTGGAAGGCTTGTACAAAATTAAACATCTCCCTACTGGGCTGCGGGTTGGGTGTAGTCCTTCAAAACTTTCCCCAACATCTAAGGCCTCTTTTTTTAATTCCAGCCTTCTAAGCTGGTATTCCCTTTCTCATACCTTTTCCCTTTCCTCCCTTTGCTAACTTCTCTCTCTGGAGTTCAAGTTCAAATTTTTCCATATCTCTTTCTCTTTCTTTTTCTTTTTCCTCCAATTCGCATTTTTTCATCTCCCTTTCTCTTTCTGTCTCAATCAGGTTGATTTGCAACTGAATCCTAGCTAACTCTATCTGTGATAAACCAAGTTTGGGTGTCGCCTCTTTTAATTCTAAATGCTGGGTAATTACTTTAATCATATCATCCTTACAAAATCCTGCTTTTAATTCTACCTTCATTTTATCTGCTAACTCTCTCAGTTTAGCTTTAGTGAAGGATTTCAAACAATCTACTGTTACATCTTCTACTCCCAGAAAAGTTTTAGCAACTTGCAAAGCCATTTTAATTTACTAACATATAAGAAACCTGGTATCTGTTGTTTTATCCTTTACCAATTGGCATTAATCTGCATCCAATCACTTGTTTTCCACATTTCAAATCCTGCAAGAGACCCCAATCTATGTTATGGACTGTGATGGGAGGAGTGCGCAAGCATTACCCAGACCTCCCTGTCGCTTGCCATTTCAACACTCCACCCTGCTCTCATGCCCACATGTCCGTCCTTGGCCTGTTGCATTGTTCCAGTGAAGCTCAACGCAAACTGGAGGAACAGCACCTCATCTTCCGACTAGGCACTTTATAGCCTTCTGGACTGAATATTGAGTTCAACAATTTTAGATCATGAACTCTCTCCTCCATCCCACCCCTTTCCGATTCCCCCCCTTTTTTTCCAATAATTTATATAGATTTTTCTTTTCCCACCTGTTTCCATTATTTTTAAATGTATTTCCATCCATTGTTTTATCTCTACCTTTTAGCTTTTTTCGATTCCTTCACCCCACCCCACCCCCACTAGGGCTATCTGTACCTTGCTTGTCCTGCTTTCTACCCTTAATTAGCACATTCCTTAGATAATATCACCACCTTCAACACCTCTTTGTCCTTTTGTCTATGGCATCTTTTGGCTATCTCCACCTATCACTGGCCCTCTATCCAGCTCTACTTGCCCCACCCCCCTTAAACCAGCTTATATTTCATCTCTCTTCTATTTTTACTTAGTTCTGTTGAAGAGTCATACGGACTCGAAACATTAACTGTGTTCCTCTCCACAGACGCTGCCAGACCTGCTGAGTTTTTCCAGGTATTTTTATTTTTGTTTTGCAGTTAATTCTAGCCCCATTTCTCCACAGGTCACAACAATAGCTTAAATGTTTAATTCACTCACTAAAGTGCCCAATTGCTTACCTTTGATACTGCTATACCCATCATAAAAAAGATTTTAACCGGTCTTCTTTCAATAAACACAAAATAACTGATTTATTATAAAACAAACTTCTTTCTTAAAACAAGTTGCAAAACTGGTTAACATACGATTTGTAATTTGGAAGTGTAACAATTTCCCCCTTTTTACAAAACAGATATCCTAATGCCCATACGCCCACACACAAACACAAAACAGGACAAAACAAATACACTCTCTACCAAGGCTGGAGTATGAGACCATTTTTAAAAAGGATAAAGTTTGAAAGGGTCTTGGCGCTGTTGATCTAACAGAGTTCTGGACACAGTAGATCTGGAAGTCCTTTCAGATGGATCCTTGGTGACACACTGTCTTTGATTACGCTCACTTGTCACAACTTGCAGACTTTCCTAGAGCAGATGAGCTATTCTGATGAGAATTTTCTTACTGAGGGTTAACTCACTCTGGACTGCATATAATACATAGGCAGGGAGAGAGAGGGGGTGAGACAGAGATTCTTCTTTTGCAGCCTGCTCTCAAGGCACACATACACTCTCTGACTCATGAGTTCAAAAAGAATACAATGTTCAGAGAATAATCCCCTGAAGCAAGGCGTTTTTAACCAATCAGCAAGATTAGCTTGGCAACAATAGCTCTTCTTTAACTCAGATAAACAAAGTAACTTTTCTCTCACCAGGTATCCCTGCTGGACACCTAGCTGTTAACCTGTGGTTTCTTGAAAAAATATGGCATATTCACAGCCCAGAATTAAACCTTGTAGGCTTTTAGAGACCAACTCTGGAGGGAGTGACTAAAATTCAATGTCCTTCCAATTTTCCAAAAAACAGGTTCCTCACAGATACACTATTTGGATAAGTCAAGCAATTTTTATTACTATTGTATAATGTTTTGTCACTGTTTCATACTTTGGTTAGGTATTTATATCCATGGTGTTTTCCAGTTCACACATTTGTGGCTAGGCATTCTAAGGTCATTCTATAATCCAGAGGTAACAGTAAGTGACAGCCTTATGGCCCTTTTTACCTCCCTCCTCATACTCATCTGAGGTGTGGCATCAAGTGGAAACTGAAGAAGGCATCACTATGGAACCCTTGATTTCCATTCTTCCTTCCCCAAACCTGCCTTCTGTTTCATTGCAAAAAGCCATTTGGTGAAGGCTAGTGCTGGAGCCAATCTTTTCTCAGCATTTATTTTCAGAGTTACACATTAAGCAAGTTTCCTAACCCAAAAACTATAGTTTCAATCTGTCTATTTATAGGGGCACAAGTGAATCCCCAGTTAGCGAATGCCCAGCACCACTGCGCAAGTAAACACAATTAGAAGTTAGTATAGTTGCAGTCAACACATGTTGACACACTAGGCACAAGTGGGCTGCAGACAAACCAGGGGGAAAGGGTAGCACATGTGCCAGCCTCCTGGACGGCGAGGTTGCATACAAGTCCTTTGCTGCAGGGAACTCAGTTGAACAGCCTACAGGGAAGCACTAATGGACATGCACATCTACATGCTTGGGGCATTGGTATGCCTGCCAGTCAGTCTCCTGTCACTGGCTTGGAGCATGGAGGAGTCTGGCTCCAACATGGCACAGGTTATCACAGAAACCTTGACGCATATCCTACCAGCCCAGACTGCTGTCACCAATGCCAAGATGGTGCTGGGCAAAGCCAGACCTTCTAGGCCCAGAGTTGCTTGAGAGTTTTTCAGAAGGCCATCTGCAGTTTTCCCCAGTGAAAATCAGCAATTTTCCACCAGTCATGCTGCAGCCACAGGGTAGCGATGTGCACAAGGACTGGGACAGGTAAAAGCATTTTCCCAACTTAGCTTATTCTTCCTGAGCGACGGGACCATTTTTGGGCATTGAACCTGATCAGCACAGCAGCAGGACTGCAGGTACAATCTTCTGGGAGGTATCCAATTAAAACGGTGCCTCTGGGATTGCCATCCAATTAGGGAAGGAGGGTAGGCTGAGGAAGCTGGGGTGAGGGCTTTCAGCACATGCAATTGCAAGGGGGCTGGCAGCCTTCACTATGTCTGCAGTGACAGTGCTGCTGAGGTGAATGAGACAAGAAAGGGTGGAATGAAATAGAGGCTCAAAACAGTTGGAGGAAACCAGCACTATCTGTGACATCACTCTCAAGGAGATGATTATGCAATTACAAGCCTCTGCATGCCAATTACCTCAGGCTTGCCAATTTTGCACTCTCAACATGCAAATTCTGTATTATTTTAATGGCGCTCCGGTCTCCCGCTGTGCAGTTGTTCCTTTGCGCTCCCCTTAAAATTGCACTGACCTCAGAAAATGCCCACTAACTACTTCATTAACGACCTCAATGGGCCTCCCACCACTGCTGCTGTGCTTGGCCCGGTGATGGTGAAGGTGCCTCGATGTTGGCATCTGTGGGAGACACAAGAAGAGATCATGGGAACTAGCCTTGGAGAGCAAAAGCCTCTGCAGTGCTGAGGCTTCCCAATTCAACTCAGTGTTTGGTATCCTATCGGATGGGTTGGAGTGCAAAGTTCCTCCTTAATGAATACATTGCAGTCTCTAATCACCCTCTCCGCCATGGGTGCACATTTCACCATGCTTGATGTTCACGTGCTTCACAATCCTGGTGATGTCCATTGCTGTGATCATGTGAAAGTAGGAAACCCCTCCAACTGCTTGGGCCCTCTCCTGGTGCATCATGGGACTGTTTTTCCTGCAAGGACAAAAGAAAGTGTGATACGGCAATGCTGTTGTCTATGGCTAATGCCTGCTGGTCGTATTCATTGGAAGTGTCATGTTTCAGTGCTGGCAGGTCCTAGGTAGCACTATGCCTCCAAGCCATTCAGAGGGGTCAGTAGGTGACCTGACTTGGGCATATTCTCCTCACATGTTCAGGAACAGCAAGCGCCCTGAGGTTCCTCAGTTTGAGCCTAGCACTGATCCTTGGGGCACTCCATTCAGTACTTCCTATACACCCTGACATCCCTTTGCTTTCTTCCCTTTAGTCAACTCCTTATGCAGCCACAGGTTTTACCTTGAATCTTCACTGTTTTAAGTTTCAGCAACAGTTTCACTGTTTTAATCAGTCTTTAAAGAGAAACTTTATTAGGAAGATTTGTATTTATACATTGTCTTTCATAGCTCAGGATGTCCTGTAGCGCTTAACAGCCAATGAAGTACTTTTGAGGTGTTATAATGTAGGAAAAATAGCAGCCAATTTGCACACAGAAAGATCCCACAAACAGCAATGAGATAATAGGCAGCTAAGATATCTTAGTGATGCTGGTTGAGGAATATATACTGTCCAAGACATCAGGAAGAACTCCCCATCTCTTTTTCATAATAGAGTGTCATGGAATCTTTTGCTTCCATCCAAGGGCAGACAGGGCCTTGGTTTAACCTCTGACGGCAGAGCACTCTCTCAGTACTGCACTACAGCCTCAATTCAGATTATGGACTAAAGTTTCCTCAGTGGGGCTTGAATGCACAACTTTCTGACTCAATGTAAGAGTGCTATCACTAAGCCACAGCTGACAAAAGCTTTTTTGAACCCTGAGTATACCATGTCATATGGTTTTCCACTTCCTTATTTCCTCAGAAATGTTGAGTGGATTTGTCAGGCAAGGGCATTTCTTTCTAAACTCAACTGTCTGGTATTTACCGGATTATTTTTATGTAGTGAATCCTGAAGTTTGCGTCTGGCAATCTGTTGCCTTATTTTATCATATATTGATATTATATTGATATTTATGAATTGACATTTTTAGCACTGTTGGTTAACTTTTTGTAGATTTCTAAGTTGACATAAAGTATGGTTCCACATGCATGACATGCTTCAGTACTCTGCGTATTTACTCAGGGGTCCTATCCCTAAAAACAGATCACCTTCTGATTCAACAGAAATTTGCCTTTCTAGCATTCCCAGTGGGGAACTACTGTGTTATTGCCTTATTTCTGACAATTACTTCATTCAAGCAAGTTGGGAGTGCTGGACTGGTGAATTTACAGATGAACCTAAGCCTGGCCTCATCATGACATTTATAATCAGGGGTTGCAATCAGGAGCAGTAACTTTGGTTACCTTTTCATGTGTATAATGAATGCTACTGTAATTGTGCTCATGGTACATTTGCTGCTGGTTTTGCATTGATTGTATCTGGTGTGGGCCAGGTAAAACCAGATTGCTGATGGCACAAACAGATCTGGGTACATTTGAGCTAATAGGGGAGTCCAATATTAGCAGGTCAGACAGATGTTGCAGCAGTAAACCTTCCCTTTTACGCCTTCACAGCCGTAATCTTAATTAGAGATATCTGATATCTGTAACCATTTGTTTCGATATTAAAGCTGCTGGCTCCCAATTTGTGGGTCACACTCAGTAACAATAACACCAAAGCAAATTTGAAGAGCCAGTTTAAAATATCCATCTGGGTGCCACACTTTAGGAAAGATGTGAAGGCATTAGAGAGGGTGCAGTTAAGATTCACAAGAATGTTTCCACGAATGAGGAACTTCAGTTATGTAGATAGATTGGAGAAGTTGGGATTGTTTTTCTTGGAGAAAAGATCGAGAGGAGATTTGATAGAAGTATTCAAAATCATGAGGGGTCTGGACAGTGTAGATAGGGAAAAACTGCTGAAAGGATTGAGAATGAGAGGACATTGGCAAAAGAAGCAATGGAGACATGAGAAGAAATTTTGTCATACAGTGAGTAGTTAAGTGGGGGGGGAAGGGGGAGGGTAAAACTCCAAGAAGCATGACTAATGCAGCAGGTTAGCGTGTGGGGGGGTGGATTCAACTTCATGGAAAATTATGACAAAACTGAAAAGAAAGGAGAGCCCAGGAGAGGCTATTAAAGTCTCCAGAACACAAAATAGGACAGAGTGTTTGGAAAGGGCTAGGAATCTAACTTCAAGCACATCAGATAAAGGGACGACAATGAGAAAGGGGATGGGAAATACAGGACTGAAGGTGTTGTACCTGAAAGCACGCAGTATACGAAATAAGGTAAATGAGCTTGTGGCGCAGATTGAAATTGGCAGGTATGATGTGGTGGGCATTACGGAGACATGGCTGCAAGGGGATCAGGACTGGGAGCTAAATATACAAGGATATACATCCTATCGAAAGGATAGGCAGGTTGGCAGAGGGGGTGGGGTTGCTTTGTTAGTAAGAAATGAAATTAAATCGATAGCAAGAAATGATGTAGGGTCAAATGATGTAGAATCTGTGTGGGTAGAGTTGAGGAACTGCAAAGGTAAAAAAACCATAATGGGAGTTATGTACAGGCCTCCGAACAGTAGTCAGGATGTGGGGCACAAGATACATCAGGAGATAGAAAAGGTGTGTAAGAAAGGCAAGGTTGCAGTGATCATGGGGGATTTCAATATGCAGGTAGACTGGGAAAATCAGGTTGGTAGTGGATCCCAGGAAAAGGAATTTGTGGAATGTCTACGAGATGGCTTTTTGGAGCAGCTTGTGGTGGAGCCCACTAGGGAACAGGCAATTCTAGATTTAGTGATGTGTAATGAGGCAGATTTGATAAGGGAGCTTAAGGTGAAGGAACCCTTAGGAGGAAATAACTATAATATGATAGAATTTACCCTGCAATTTGAGAGGAAAAAGCTGGAATCAGTTGTAACGGTATTACAGTTGAATAAAGGCAACTACAGGGGCATGAGGGAGGAGCTGGCCAGAATTGACTGGGAGATGAGCCTAGCAGGAAAGACAGTGAAACAGAAATGGCAGGAGTTTCTGGGAGTAATTTGGGAGACACAGCAAAAATTCATCCCTAGGAAGAAGAAGCATACTAAAGGGAGGACGAGGCAACCATGGCTGACAAGGGAAGTCAGGGACAGCATAAAAGCTAAAGAGAAAGCATACAATGCGGCGAAGAGCAGTGGGAAACCAGGGGATTGGGAAGCCTACAAAGACCAACAGAGGACAACTAAAAAAGAAATAAGGAGGGAGAAGATTAAATATGAGGGTAAACTAGCCAGTAATATAAAAGAAGATTGCAAGAGTTTTTTTTAGATATATAAAGGGAAAGAGATAGGCAAAAGTGGACATTGGGCCGCTGGAAAATGACGCTGGAGAAGTAGTAGTGGGGAACAAAGAAATGGCGGAGGAACTGAATAGGTACTTTGCGTCAGTCTTCACAGTGGAAGACGCGAGTGACATCCCCAAAGTTGAAGAGAGTCGGGGGGCAGAGGTGAGTATGGTGGCCATTACCAAGGAGAATGTGCTAGGAAAACTGAAAGTCCTGAAGGTGGATAAATCACCTGGACCAGATGGATTACACCCCAGAGTTCTGAAGGAGATAGCTGAAGAGATAGTGGAGGCATTAGTGGTGATCTTTCAGGAATCACTGGAGTCAGGGAGGGTCCCAGAGGACTGGAAAATCGCTAATGTAACCCCCCTGTTTAAGAAGGGAGTGAGGCAAAAGACGGGAAATTACAGGCCGATTAGCCTGACCTCGGTCGTTGGTAAGATTTTAGAGTCCATTATTAAGGATGAGATTTCAGAATACTTGGAAGTGCATGGTAAAATCGGGCAAAGTCAGCATGGTTTCATCAAGGGGAGGTCATGTCTGACAAATCTGTTAGAATTCTTTGAGGAGATAACGAGTAGGTTAGACAAAGGAGAGCCAATGGATGTTATCTACTTGGACTTCCAGAAGGCCTTTGACAAGGTGCCGCACAGGAGGCTGTTCAGTAAGATAAGAGCCCATGGTGTTAGAGGCAAGGTATTAGCATGGATAGAACATTGGCTGTCTGGCAGGAGGCAGAGTGGGGATAAGGGGGTCCTTCTCAGGATGCCAACCGGTGACTAGTGGAGTTCCGCAGGGGTCAGTGTTGGGACCACAACTTTTCACTTTATACATTAATGATCTAGATAAAGGAACTGAGGGAATCCTGGCTAAGTTTGCAGATGATACAAAGATAGGTGGAGGGACAGGTAGTATTGAGGTGGGGAGGCTGCAGAAGGATTTGGAGAGGTTAGGAGAATGGGCAAAGAAGTGGCAGATGGAATACAATGTGGGGAAGTGTGAGGTCATGCACTTTGGTAGGAAGAATAGAGGCATGGACTATTTTCTAAATGGGGAGAGAATTCAGAAATCTGGAGTGCAAAGGGACTTGGGAGTCCTAGTCCAGGATTCTCTTAAGGTTAACTTGCAGGTTGAGTCGGTAGTTAAGAAGGCAAATGCAATGTTGGCATTTATTTCGAGAGGACTAGAATATAAAAGCAGGGATGTGCTGCTGAGGCTTTATAAGGCTCTGGTCAGACCACATTTAGAATATTGTGAGCAATTTTGGGCCCCGTATCTCAGGAAGGATGTGCTGGCCCTGGAGAGGGTCCAGAGGAGGTTCACAAGAATGATCCCAGGAATGAAAGGCTTAACATATGAGGAACGTTTGAGGACTCTGGGTCTATACTCGATGGAGTTTAGAAGGATGAGGGGGGATCTGATTGAAATTTACAGAATACTGAAAGGCCTGGATAGAATGGACGTGGGGAAGATGTTTCCATTAGTAGGAGAGACTAGGACCCAAGGGCACAACCTCAGAGTAAAGGGAAGACCTTTTGGAACAGAGATGAGGAGAAACTTCTTTAGCCAGAGAGTGGTGAATCTATGGAATTCATTGCCACAGAAGGCTATGGAGGCCAGGTCATTGAGTGTATTTAAGACCGAGATAGATAGGTTCTTGATTGATAAGGGGATCAAAGGTTACGGGGAAAAGGCGGGAGAATGGGGTTGAGAAACTTATCAGCCATGATTGAATGGCGGAGCAGACTCGATGGGCCGATTGGCCTAATTTCTGCTCCTATGTCTTATCGTCTTATGGACCCGGAATGCACTTCCTGCGAGTGTGTTGGGGGCAAGTTCAATCGAGGCTTTCAAGAGGAAATTAGATTGTTATCTGAAAAGGAAGAATGTGCATGGTTATGGGGAGAAGGCTGGGGGATGGCACTAAGTGAATTTCTCATTCGGAGAGCCAGCGCAGACATAACAGGCCTCATGGTCTCTTGTGCTATAATTATTCTGTGACATTGTGCACAGGGAGCGAGGGTGAAAAATATTTTTTCCATTCTGTTCTCTCACCCTATGCCTTACGACTATTCTTACCTTTCATATCTGAGGTGTTTATTCTTCTCGGGTGTTAAGATATATGATTAAGGCTGGTTAGTTAATTTGGCTAAATGACTAGTGTGTGGTCCAGAATAACCCAACAGCATGGGTTTAATTCCTGTTCCAGCTGAGGTAGACTTAGGACCTGTCTCCTCGCCCTGCTCCTGAAAGTCGAAGGCAATGGCAACCCACCACTGACAAAAACTGCCAAGAAAACGGCTCAGTATGAAGCATCAGCAGACGACAAATCAAGCATCTGTCTTCAGGAAGAGCACACATGAATGAATGAATGTGGTCAGATATTGTTTTTCCTGCTTGTCGTCTTCCTTTTCTACCCTCCTCTCTGGGCATTGATTCTTGTTGGGATATAGTCCCTGGGTTTTGGCAGTCCTGCTGCACTTTGAGTTCTTCATAGATAAGCCCAGGCAATAATTTTAGCAATTCATTTGACTACAGAAGGTCTTGCTGTTGAGCCTGGACTTTCCGGAGGCACCATTGGATAGAAATCAGCAGCAGGAACTGTGGCTCATTTTTCACCCCCCCCCCCCTCCCCCTTTAGATTCTTGTCACTGAGGCTAATTGTAATACGTTACTACTTTCTGACCTCTTCCCCTTCACCAGATGAGATCAGTGAGCTCATAGAGCTTGGATAAAACCAGGCCTGTATTGCCACAAATTGGGGATGAAGTTCCTCACTGTTTTGGGTGTATTTCCAGTGCAAGTAAAATTATGGGGGAGGAAATTCAGGCAGAAGCCATTTTGTTGTCTGTTAAATCTGAGTTCTATTGGCATAAAAACTAAAGTATGTGAGTGGCCAGATATCTTGCAGCAAGTGACTTATCTTCTGACTCTGCAAAGCCTCTCCACCATGCACAAGGCAAAAAAAAAATCAGTAATGTGATGGAAAACTCTGCACTTGCTTGCATGGGTGCAGCTGCAACAACACTCAAGAAGCTCAATGCCATCCAAGACAAACCCATCCCCTTGATCAGCACCAACCCACCATCCTAAACATCTTTCCACCACCAGCTGTACTATTTGTATGTACTATCTGTAGCAACAATTCACTAAGCATCCTCAACAGCACCTCCTAAACTTGTAACTTCTACCACCTGGAAGCATAAAAGCAGCAGGTGCAAGGGAACACCATTACCTCCAAATTTTCCTCCAAGTCATAACCTATCCTGACAATTGCATATATTGCCGTTTTTCCGTCATTGCTGGGTTAAAACCCTTAAATTGCCTAGCCAACAATATTGTTGGAGCATCTTCACCACTGCAGAGGTTCAAGAAGAAGGCTCACCACTACTTTCTCAAGGGCAACTGAGGATGGGCAATAAACGCTGGCATAGCCAATGAATTCATGCCCTGAGAATGAACCCTTATTATAATATCAGCTTAACCGTTGCACTGACCAACTACCTACATAGAAACACAACTTTGAGAAATTAATCCTGATCAATGATTACAGAACACATTTCAAGACATTAGCACATAACAGAAGAAACAAAAATAGGGCACCCATTTACAATAACACATTCAGTACAAGTGGTGCAAGTACAAAATCTACATTTAAGTTCAACTACAGCATGAATAGCCTTCACAGTAAGGATGGGTAATAAGATTTATCTGGGTTACTCCCAGATGATACTTATTAATTGAAATTCGTCTGTAATTAGAAACTAGGTTAGCAACCCCATTGACTGTAGAAAATTAGATTTCAGTTCTAATAAATTTCAATGTGATGTTATTTTGTGGTGTTGAAGGTTATTGGCGCCTATGCGGGTAGGTGAGGGACAGAGGCAATAGATACCAAGAGGAGGAGGAGGAGAGAATGCAAGGCGAGGGCAAGGAGAAGAGCAAAAGGAACAAAGGGGGAGAATATATGGGGTGTATAAGAAAGAGAGACGCCAATGTAGAGAATACAAGGAGACATCAAGGGAGGGAGAGAATGCAGTTGGAGGGCAAGGGAGAGAGAGGAAAGGGTAAAATGCATAGAATGGGAAAGATGTAATGTGCCTAGCATGCCGAGAAGAAAAGAGGCTGAATTCATGGCAAGGGTGCAGACCATGAGGCATAACAACAGGACAATGGATGGAGAGGATGAGTGGAGAAATAATATTTTAGCCACAGATGTGCAATGACTATTTCCAACAAGAGAGAATCTAATCTTCTTGCTTTTAAATTCAATGTCATTACCATCACAAAATTTCCCCACCGTCAACATCCCGGATGGCACCATCGACCAGAAACTTAACTGGAACAGCACATAAATAATATGGCTATAAGAGCAGGTCAGAAGCTTGAATTCTGTGATGGGTAACTCACCTCCTGACTCCCCAAAGCCTGTCCAAACTCTACAAGACACAAGTCAAGAATGTGGTTAAATACTCTCCACTTGCTAGGATGAGTGCAACTCAGCAATGCTTAAGAAGCATGACATCATCCAAGACAAAGCGGCTTGCTTGATCGGCACCCCATCCACCTCCTTAAACATCAACATCCTCTATCACATAATCATTGGCTGTCCCTCAATTTGAGGATGATGACTACTCAGAGTTGCGAGTTTCTGCCATGGGTCTTCATGTGACTGAACAATGATGTGATTCTTGATCCGCATCTCTTTGGGCACATCGGGCAGGGCATCCAGGTAGTGGGACCCAGAGTGCAGGATTTTCTTCTTTTACTTTCCTTCTCTGCCGGCGCTCTGCCTCATCACTGTAACTCAAAGCGTAATGCAGCTTGATCGACAAGCTATTGCCAATCTGAACGATTGGTAACAAGCTCCTCCCAGTCATTAATATCAATGCTGCAGCACTCTCTTAGGAGAGCTTCAGAGTCTCTTTGAACCGTTTCCTTTGTCCTCCCTGGAACATTGGCCATTTGAAAGTTGAGACACAGAGTTTGACAGGGCAGATGGGTTTCAGCCATCAAGGCACAGTGTCCAGTTCATCAAAGTTGATTTTGCAGGAATTTTGCCTGAATGCTTGTGGGGCTTGTTCCAAGAAAAACACTAGTGTTTGTTTGATGGATTTGGAGGATACAATATTCCTGATGGAACTTCCCTAGCACGGGTCTCACTGCAGTACAGGAGCATGGTGATAACAACTGCTTTGTACACTAGGACTTCTGTTGACTTGTGGAGGTCTTTGTTGTCAAGCACTTAATGCCATAGTTTGTAGAAGGCTGAGCTATCACAGCTGATCTCTGCGTCAATGGTGGCCTTTTGAGAGAGGTCGCTGCTAAGGTATGGAAAGTGCTCTACATATTCCAGAATTTAAGCTTCAACATATAAGGAAGGTGAAATATTTGGCTGATCAGGCGTGGGTTGATCTATGAGTTTCGTTTTGGCAAAATTCAAGGTCAGGCTGAGTTTCTTCTGTGCAGAATTGAAGAGATTGAGAGTGGCTTGCAAATCTGGTACAGAGTAGGCAACAACACTGTAGTTATCCGCAAACTGTAGTTCATGTACATCTTTGGTGGTCAATTTAGTTTTGGCATGGAAGCGACTGAGGTTTCAGAGTTTTCCATCTAGACAATATTTAATACTGACACCAGAAGGCAGGTGATCTTTTATGAGGTGAATTGCCACTGTCAGGTAGATTGTAAATAGTATCAGGGCTATCACACAGCCTTACTTGACCCTGGTCTGGATTTTGAAGGTATCGCTTTCAGAACTCCCACTCAAGACATTTGGAATGTGAGGCTGCAGAAGCATTTGGCTGCAGAAGCTGGGAATGTTCACGTTCAAGAAGAGAGACTTGGGCTGATTTTACTCAGGTATCCAACACAGTTACAGTCATATCATTAAGAAACAATTGCAGGATTGTGATGAAGTTTCTTGGACATCCAAATCTTTGGAACACAATCCACAGAGCTTTGTGATTTACTAAGCCAAATGCTTTGGTCAGGTCAATGAATGTAATGAAGAGTTCCTGGTGTTGTTCTCGACATTTTTCTTGGATTTGACTGGCAACAAAGACCATGTTGGAGGTTCCTCTGGAAGGCCTAAAGCCACACTGTGTCTCTAGGAGATTTCCAGTCCCACAGGAAGTAGGTAGTTCAAGGGAATATGTGTCAGGATTTTCCCTGCTGGACAAGAGAGAAATACCTCAATAGTTTCCACAGGATGATTTATCCCCCTTCTTGAATGTGGTTACAATTGTCCTACATTCCTGAAGTTGGGAGGGGTGGGAAGGTAGGGTGGGAATTCTGTTGCATCCCAAACCTGAAGGATGAGTGCATAGAGTCTTGATGTGAGCAAAAGTCTGCCAGCTTTGAAGACGTCAGCTGGAATACCATCGGGGCTGCAGGCATTGTTATTTTTCATCCATTTGATTGCTTGTTGCACTCTCCCATCGATGGTGGTTCACCATGGATTCCACCACAGGGTATTGGGGGATAGCTGGAGAGTGACAGCTGCCACTGTGGGCTCATGAGATGTTGTTGAAAGTGTTCTTTCCAGCATTGACAAATGGCCTTGTCATCCTTAAGAAGCGAAACACCATTCTGTGAGCAAAGGGGATTTAGTCCACTACACAGTGGATGCAGTGTACCATCAACAAGATGCACTGCAGTAACTTGCCAAGCATTCTTTGATAGCACCTTCAAAACCTGTGACCTTTACCATCTAAAAGAAAATGGAGCAGGCGCATAGGAACACCATCACCTGCAGGTTCCCCTCCAAGTCACACACCATCCTGACATGGAACTATATTGTTGTTCCTTCACTGTCACTGGGTCAAAATCCTGGAAATCCCTCCCTATACCACATGAACTGTAGCGATTCAAGGAGGCAGCTTACCACAACTTCTCAAGGGTAATTAGGGATGGGCAATAATTGCTAGCCTTCCCAATGACATTCACATCCCACAATTAAATAATCCCCCCACCCCCCACAACCTTCTGACTCAGAGTTGAGAGTGCTACCACTGAGCCATGGCTGACATTTGAGATGTGGAGGGGAGAATGCAAAGCTGGGTTCAAGAACAGAGCCTTGAGCTGATTTTACTCCATTTCCTTTTATTCAATTTCCCAAAGGGCATTGTCAAGATAAAACATCATTGTATTTAATAGTCACAGATTCTACAAGAGGGAATAATCTCCTGGGTTTGCTAATTGTAAAATCAAGCCCTGAAGGAATTACTCTCTCCTTCCCACACAGACTTCAATTTACAGGGTTAACTTCCCAACCCTTTACCATGAAAGGAGGTTGTAAATTTAGTTTTCCTATGAATAAGAACATAATAAAAAGGAACAGGAGTATGCCATTTGACCCCTCAAGCCTGCTCTGCCATTCTGTATGATCATGGCTGATCTTCTACCTCAACTCCATTTTCCTGCTGTTATGACACAGCAGTTGGAAAAGGCCGAGTTGTTTAAGTCCCAGAGGGAAACTTGAACAACTGTCATAACCTATATTTTCAATTGGTATGTCTGAGATGCAGTTTTGAATTCAGGAATAAGACCGCTGAGCCTCTAAAAAGTTTTTTTATATAAAACTAAATTAAACATTTATTAATTTAACAACAAATTAAATACATGTCTACAAATTACTACCATAATAACTTTTAAACAAATCATCTGATTAATTTGGGGAGTAATTAATCACTCTCAGGTAAACCTTCACCAAGGCAGCAGTAACCCAAAGGGCAGAATCTTGCCCTTGTTGGACAGGCTCAGTGGGGGCAGTTGGGAAGCCGCCTGCTGCCTGCGATCAGGGCTGGAAGGCGATTTCATGTTGGTGGGCCAATTAAGGCCCACCCAGCATGAAACACGAGCAGTAGCGCTCAGCGTTGCCTGCACAGGCAGGGGGAGGAGAGTGGGCAGGGTGAGCACCAAACTTTGCGCATGCACTCAAGTGCACATTTGATAATCTCCCTGAGGCACAGAGCTGCCTCAGGGAGATAAAGAGTTATAAAAAAAATAAAGAACTTAAAAATGTAATAAAACCCTGTCACATGAACAGAGAGCTGTTATAAATTAAATTTAAAAATTTTTATTTTATTTTTATTTGCTTTAGGAAACCTCATCCCTGCTTGATTCTATGCGCTGACATTTAAGGTGAGTATAACCCTAAATATGTACTTCTGAGTGGGAAAAATTGACGCTGACTCCTAATGCAAATATAGCCTGAGAAATGCATTAGCTGAAAAATGGGCAGGGTGGGGAAGTTGATTTGTACACCAAACATAGTTCTAAACATGCATTTTGGCATCCAAAAACACTGGGTCAACTTGTATGTCACAATCTACAGTAATTTGTGTTGCCTACTTTGAAGACAGGCACAAAATATTTGTTTAACATTTTTGCCTTTTCTTCATTGCCCATGATAATTTCTCCTGTTTCTACCTCTAAGGGACCGCCACAGAAAATGCTGAAAATGCTCAGATGTCAGGGTGGGAGTGATATCACCCCTCTGTGCTTGGCATCCTACACTGTTCTGGTGAAGCTCAACATTAGCTTGAGGAACTTCACCTCATCTTTCAATTAAACACTATACAGCCTTCCGGACTCAACATTGAGTTCAACAATTTCAGGTTATAACCTCTGTCCCCTTTTTTATTTCTGGATGGCAGCTATTGGTGATGATTCTGCTATTTCCATTTACATCTCTTTTAGATCCATCTTTTGTTCCCCTACTTGTTCCATAACCATCCCTGCTTGCACTTTCATCCTTGGGTTTAATCTCTTCTGCTGTATACCTTTTGTTACCCCACCCCCTCACCACTATGTCTTTTCCCTGGTTCTGTACATGCTTAAAACCTGTTACACCTTTAATTCTTTCACATTTTGATGAAGGTCATTGACCTAAAGTGAGAACTGTTTCTATCTCCACAGATAGTCCGCCCTGCTAAGCATGTCCAACATTTTCTATTTTTATATTAGACTTCTAGCATCCACAGTATTTTGTTTTTGTAAATTCTCTACGTTTGGAATGAGATAGATTTTGACTTAAAACGTGACCTACTTTCATGCTTCACGAACATAAAAACAAAAGGGGCTATATCTTTAAATGAGTTTACGATACGCCTCTGAAGGAATGTCCCTTTTTTGGGAAGTAGCAGCTCTGGATGTCACATGAACGCACCACATGTTTTTCCTATTCAATATTGCAATTTGGACGAAATAGCAGTTTTCTCCTGAATAAAGGCGACGAAGAAAAGTTTTGAAAAAGACAGAACAAAATATGTTCGCGGCGACGTTATTGTTTCGCAAAAAAAAACTTTATTTCACCTTAGGAGCTTTTCAGTTTTTCACGCATTTAGTTCTATAGACAAATGTGCATTATGACAGACGTGGTATAGAAACTTAGCTTTCATATGGTAAATATATATATGTGTGTGTGTAGATATTAGCGTCTGTTGATCGCGTGATTCTTATATATTTCACTTCAGTTGTGCGTTTGAAGCGCTGCAGTTTCCGTCACACCGACCAATTGCCATTCACTTAGGAGTGGCGAGCACATTCATTTTTGATCTGAGAAATGACCTCTTTGAATGGTGCCTAAATATTCTGAAAATTTGGTTAAATTAGCTTGCATTTTTTGCCAAATCAATTCATGTTTTTATGATTGGTTCTTCCGTTCGATGCCGAAAGCTGATCTTATTGCAGTGTAATTTTTTTGGGGTCTTTTTCACCCTCTACCCTCCTATTCATGGAATTTCGAACCGTGATTCGAAGCACTGAACAAGTCGGGCGCTAGGACCCTGTAGCGCCACACTTCGAGGTCCTCCCCTCCCCGCCCCGCCCCTCACCCCCAGCAGAGCCGCGTTGATAAAAGAGTCGCTGTCAGCCTTTGACGTCAGTCACTTGCTCGATTTAAACTATCAAAGATGGCGGCAGGCAGTGAGTGGAGAGGGTCACAAATCTGTCGTCGTGGCGGCGACGACGTTGAAGGTGATACCACCAACGAAGGTAACAACCCATCCATTGAATATATCCTTTACGTTTAATCGTGTTCTGGGAATGTCGGCTTGCGGGAGGAATCCGCCGGCCTCCACTATCGTTGCGTCCGGTAAAAGTTCGTTTGGAAGAATTTGAATAGCGCCGCGCGGCTGAGAAACTGCTCGCGTGAAAGGAAAGCGGCGGAGGAGGATTTGACATCCTCCCCCCACCGCCGCGCTTATGCTACCGCGCAGGCGTGGTGGGGAGAAGACGGTGGGTTAGGCGCGGAGTGATCTGTGGTGTGTGTCCCCCCCCCCCCCCCCCGCGCACGCGCTGTGAGGCGGTTTCACTCAGGGCGGAGAATCGCTCTTGGGGCCAATGTATCTGGGCGTTGGGATAAGATGCTGTTGAAAGCGGCAGAGAAATCCGAGGAGATGCGGCTCAGGCGGTCTCTGGGACGGAGAGCCGGTGAGGCAATATGATTGGGGGGGGGACGCGCACCAAGATTTTAAACGAGGAAGAAGTTTTAAAATTTGGTCACATCCTTTTGGGGGGGGGGGGGGGGGGTCGCTCATTAGGTTGCCCGGGGTCGGGCGGTTCAGGATCGAATAAAGAAAAACCGTTTACTTTCCCAATTTTAAATAAACAGCAGGTACGGAGAGCCGCAGATGTCATGGGCAACGGCCCCTGCGTTACTGGCGCGCATTCCTGCAATCGGGATTTTCAATGTTTCAACGTTTTCTTTTACATAATCCTCTTTATACATCAGCCGCGGTCGGAGTGTAAACAAACTCCTTTATGACTGGTTTAGTTGGGGTTGTGGGGTTGGGTTGGGGGTCGGGGGGGGATAGGGAGGAAAGAGAATCAGCGGAAGTAAAATGAATTGGTGGTGTGTGTTTTGGAGGTGCCGCGTCCTCCCGGCATTAACACTTGTAGTGAGAGAAGTCGATCAGCCTGCATTGTTGAGAAGTGTCAGGTTCCTTTGGTCGGGGTGGGTGGGTGGGGTGGTATTTCTCCGCTCATGTGTTGGGAAAGCCTCACGTGCTGTGGGTTTTTTTGGGGGGCGGGGCGGGGGTAAAGTTCAATTTGACCGGGTCTAATTCCCACTTTGCAACACGCCTTGCACTCTGACCTCCCCTCATCTCCAAGCCCTGCCTGAGGATTGACCTCTTTTGCGGCTCTTGCCTTCTCCGTGGTGGCGCGTGGAAGGAGAGGGTTCGCGTTCTGTCACCGGTCTGGGGGGGGGGGCGCTCGCTGCTGCTGCTGCTTCACCTTCCAGGTCTCCTCCCCTCCAGCGCTCCAGTTGCACGTTTCGAGCTTCTCGGGGAGAAGGTTATATAACAGCACGGCAGACCCATTGCAAAGAGACAACAAGGGCATCTTGGTGGGGGAGGGAACAAAAGTGTTTTCATCCCCAGCCTGTTTTGACGTGAGCCGAGAGCAGGACGCCTGTTGTTACTTTAACGGTGGCCTGAAGGGAAGGACTTGACTGCGAGGAACGTTTAGGAGCTGGAAGCTGGGACATTTATCATCTCGTTTCACGAAAGTTTAGGTGTCGCCACATTTTTGATCGATTGTGATTTCTGAACTTGTGCAAGGAAAGCAAATCTTGTAGAAATCCAGTCGTGGCCTTTGAGTAGCAACGTGCGGCGGTTCTATTTTTTGTTTTGTTAGCATCCATTTGGCCTCAGATCTCCGGCATTTCTAGTGAAGGACTCGGGACCGTTAACTAAATGTTATTTCAAGTCTGTGATCGACAGCTGGGACCACCATTGATCGAAACGAAAGGCTTGCCTATGAGTTTTATTCATTCATGGGATGTGGGCTTCGTTGGCTGGGTCAACATTTATTGCCCATCCCTACTTGCCCTTGAGAAGCTGGTGGTGAGCTGCCTTCTTGAACTGCTGCGGCCCATGTGGTGTAGGTTCACCTGCAGTGCTTTTAGGAAGGGAGTTCCAGGATTTTGTCTCTGCAACAGTGAAGGAATGGTGATATATTTCCAAGTCGGGATGGTGAGTGGCTTGGAGGGGGACTTCCAAGCAATGGTGTTCCCGTCTATCTGCTGCCCTTGTCCTTCTAGGTAGTAGTTGTGGGTTTGGAAGGTGTCTAAGGAGCCTTGGTGAATTCCGATGGCAGTGTTTTATGGTATGATGCCTTTTTTCTCGAGACTTGAGTGAGGCTGCTAATAGGAGTTGGAATGATGGCCCAAAATCATAAATGATGTTAAATGCTTTCAAAATTTTAGAAAAGTGCAAAATTGAAGCAAAAAAGTACAGGTCTAATACTAGTAATTAACCACCTGCAGAACATTTTGCATAACTACGTCAGATAAGGTTATTGATGCCCTTGACATTTAACGCATGCTTTCAAGTGTTTATGTGGACTTTATTCCTAGTGATTTGGATGGTCATTACAGCTGGGTGTCAGCCAGTTTGGTGGCGTAGCTTTTTGTTGGTTGAATTTTTTTATGTGAAAATTGTCTTCTAATGAGTAGACCCTTGATAAGGTCCAGATCATTGTATCAAAATCCTAATAGTTCATGTCTACTTGGTGCAAAAGAAAATGAAATAAATCCCTTTTATGAAGTTATGATATATATTGGCTGTTATTAAAATTTTCTCCTTATCTCCTGAATGTGACCTGTTGAACTATTTTTCTGTAGTTGCTAATAGCAGTTCTGTATGTTTTTCAAGTGCTGGTATATGTCCTAGTCAATGTATGTGAGTGAGCTATTTGTGGGTGACGTGCATCCTGTAATCACCAGAAGTTCTCTCATAGGTGCTCTCCAGAAGTGAAAATCCTTTTTTGTTCACTTCCCTATCCCAGGAATACCTTCCCCGTCAATGCTATTACACAATTCTAGAAATTAGGAAGCCATTGTGTTTGAATTTTTTTGTATAGTACAATCCAACTGAAACAACAGTACTGTTTAAATATGAATGGTCTTCTCGTTAAAATTGAAATGGCAAGCTTTTTAGCTATGAATCCTTCCTTTCAAGTTGTTCTGCTTTGTTTTCTATCTCCCTCAGCTTTGCACAACTGTGACCAAGCATGCAGATGACTTGTAGCAGGCCTTTGCTGATGCTGTCGAAGCGTCCATTACAGGATGCAATGTGACTGACCTCTAATAATTCTGCTGCGTAACTTGCCATGAGGATTATAGGGGTTTTTTTTTCAAGCATCAAATGTGAGTGTTTGTGGCAAGGCCAGCTTTTGCCCACCCCTATTTGCCCTTGGGATAATGGTGATGAGCCTTGAACTGCTGCAGTTCATATGGTATAGGTACGCCCACAGTGCCATTAGGGAGGGAATTCTGGGACTTTAACCCAGCGACAGAGAAGGAACGGCGATATAGTTCCATGTCAAGATGGTCTGTGACGTGGAGGGAAGCTTGCATGCGGCTGTAGGTTTGGCAAGTGCTCTTGGCGAGTTGCTCCAGTGCATTTTGTAGACAGTACTCACAGCTGCCACTTTGCATTGATCTTAGAGGAAGAGAATGTTTAAAGATGGGGTGATGGAAAGTAGGCTTTGTCCTAGATGGTGTGGAGCTTTTTGAGTGTTGTTGAAGCTGCACTCATTCAGGAAAGTGGAGTATTCCATCACACTCCTGACTTGTGCCTTGTAGATGGTGGACAGCATTCAGGGAGTCAGGAGGTGAGTTAATTGGTGCAGAATGTTCAGAGGAATTTTTGATGTATTGTTGATTCACAAAATATAAGCCAGTGCAGCACTTCCCCAAAAAAAAACATTGATTTTTGAAAAGTATTTCACACTTGTAGGATTGTTGGATTTTGTTAATGTTTTGAATAGCTATTTGCTCAACTTGGACTTTCATAAATATCCATTTTTAATACTGTATCATGAACGTTTCAAAGGGTAGAAGGTTGCAGAAAATAATTTTGGGAGAGGGTAACAAGAGTAGTCACAGGTTGTCCTTAATTAGATTTTAGAGGATTGGAAGAGATATGGCAAGTGGATTGGTTTAGGAAAGAATTCAAAGTGTAGGAGCATGATGGAAGGTTGCAGTAGTGGTCATGGAATGAATGTGTCATAGACTACGGGTCTTTTGGTTAAGATGTATAAGGGAGCATACCAAGTGTCCCCTTTCTAAGTTAACTGTTGCTGTGTATTAGGTGGAGTAGGTAGGAACTAGATTGGAAGGGAGTCATAGGAGCGAGTAATTCTTATGGCAGTGATTTTGAGAGATGGAGAAGCTAGTGTTTTGGAGTCAGTTGAAGTTGACTATGGATGGGAAGGGTTGGATTGGGGGCATGGGCAAACCGCAACAGTTTCCAGCATTGAAAAAAGCCCAGGAGCTAGTGCAGTCGGGTGACAAGTGCTGAGGACCGATGGAGTGGAAGTCGTTGGAAGACTAAGTTTATGATGGCTGCCCTCAGGATGAATAATAATTTGTCTGGTCACGTTTGATCATGCAACAGACAATTGGGCCAGTTGAACTTGCACTTCTGCCTGTCACCCTTAAATTTGAGGCCATCAAGACGAGCATTATATCGGGGACCAGTAAGAGATGAGAGATTTGATGGAAATGGAGATTTGCAAACCAGCACGAGGCAGTTGAGTAGATTACTGGAGCCGATGTGATTTGTGGTAGCTACGTAATTGGAGTAAGGATGCTTGAGTGCTGCATGGGATGCAAACACCTTGTTTTCCAAGGCTCCCCTGCCCCAACGAGAAGAATATACCTGATAGATGTGATTGTGGCTGGATACCAAGTACTATAAACTTGTGTTATCCGGCACTAGTAAATGGAATTTCTGACCGCCCAATGTATTTTTAAGCCGATCGCTTTCACTGTTCCGATAATGCATTCTTTAAAAGGAAACTAAACAAGAACAATAGATTGTAAATATGAAAAGTTGTTTTTGGGTTCTGCATTAAAATTCTTAAATTATTGGGTCAGTTTTGGTTATTGTGCCTGAATAAAGGTATACCGCACCTTGTTTTGTGTGGGAATAATGTATCTCCCTGTTGACCAGCATTTTTGATTAACCAGCATCACCCATGCCCTGAGCATGCCAGATAAGAGATTTTACTGTATAAGTGACCTGATTTGCAAAAAAGCAATCATAGTTTTGTGTATCTATGTGCCATTGGATCTTGTCATACAAGCAAAAAATAGAGTGCTGGAGTCAATGCTGCATTATGGTACACTTGAATCTTTTGAAACTGTTCAGCATTTTCCTGATGGAAAATGTCTTTGGTTTGTGGCGTAAGTGGCTTATCAGCATCTGGGGAAATAGTCTCCTGCATGAAAGGCTACTTTTTAAGGGGGGATGGCAAGGGAGTGAGACTGAAAAATAAAAACCTTATTGACATTTGAAGGTTACTGCGCTGACGAAGGTAAACGTACTTTGAAAATTGGAGTTCAGGCTGCTGGTTTTTGAACAGGTGTGATTTTGGTATTGGTAGCACTGTTGAAAGCTGAGGCTTTTTGTATTTTTTGTAGCAAGCATGTGAATGAGAAGCATTTAAAATTAATGCTGTTGATCTCCTTTAGCAGAAACAAAATTCTGTTACCACTGTCCTCAGATTCAAGCACCCTAGAGTTGTGATGGTTCTACTTAATGTTTGTACTTTCAAATTACAGTTGTCACAGCACTGCCTGCAGATCAAACATTTCTATATTACAGCTGTTCTGTTTATTTCAGTGTTGTCACCAGGCTTGGTGTTCTGAGAATCCAATTGGAGCTAGTATACTTAAGTTTTGTGTTCTTAATTCATCACCCACCAGCATAATGTAATATATCCCAAAGTGCTGTCCAGACATAATCCAACTGCAGAAGAGAAGTTCATAATCACTGTGGAGTTGTTTTACACTTTCAATGAGATTTATGAAAATCTCACAAGCCCTTCGTTACAAAGTTTGCGACAATGGATTGAAGTAAAATGGCATTGCTGTCAAACTTTATAAATCTTTACTTTCAAAATTAGTCAGAATTTAAACATGGATTGAAATGTGCAAGTGAAAGACAAATGTTGAGATGGAGCTCTTCATCCACATCTCTCTGTAGATAATCTTTGTATTTGCAGCATTTTCTGTTTTGTACACTGATAGATTAGTTGATTTTGATGGATTTTGTTGCATGAACAAATGAAACATTTCTGTTCATGAACTCTGCAAGAATGAAGAAAATAAGTTGAGGCAAAATTTTTCTGTGGTGGGGGAGGAAAGAAAAGTATTTTGTGTCTTAGTGTACCTCTGAATTTTTTCCAACATTTGATGTAGCTCGGAGCTGTTAGATATACTAAGTACTTTGAAGCAACGAACAGTTATCTTGGAGGTGCATCATGATTTATGTGAATAATTTAACCAATATTTTGAGTTTTCATGGGGCAGACTTTGGTAAAGTTAGTTGTTTATTGATGAGACTGAAACTTTTGCACTGTATCCAGAAGTAAAGAAATAACGTTTCAAATGATTGATTAACCGGTAATTTGTTTAGAAGGATTTTAAGGACTTTTGGCCCCCATCTTTTCACGTGTGCTTCAAATCACTAGCAGATATCTTACGCAAATTGAACTACTAAGCTGATCCCGGTTTTTACATTTTTTTGGGTACCATAACTTTGACTAATTTACATAATATTTGCATCTGAAGCCTTGCGTTATTTCAAGACCCTCAAAATTCCCCTATTACAGGTGCATCTTTGAATCCTAGATGTCCAGTAATCACTTCAATATTTTCTACTGTGAAATATAGGTTATCCGATGAAGGCTCACAACAATCGGCACATAATTCTAATTCTAGAATTGCCAGTTGCATTCTTTAGTACAGTCTACATAGTCTTGCCCTATAGATTTTTTTTAAGTGAGCTTGATCCCACTTAACCTGAGGTGGCAATAAAATTGTGAGAAAATTGTTAATTGGCTTTAAATTCCCAGGTTTAAGGAAATATTTTGCATGAAATCCCAGGAAAGGCTGTTGAAATTTGGGTTAATAGGTTTTGGTTCCTATACACTAACATTAGGAAAAACTAGATCCTCAAACCTAATTTGCCATGCGCTGAGGTTCTTTCTAAAATTTAATCATCCATGTTGGAATGGAGGCTATTTTTGATAGTTCTTAAGTATTTTTGAGGGGAAAGTTTTCTCATTTTTCATTTTATAATGGGCTTGTGTACTTAGAACTCTGGTTTTTCACAGTTGTTTTATAATTTGGTACAATGAAAATTGGGGGAAAACGTGTGCATCCCAGAATTCCCTATATAGCAGCAGGAAGCCAGAATATATTATGGGAGTTTTTTGCTGCAGGAATGCAACTTTTTACAAACTTAAATGTTTTACATCAGGTAGCGACGTGTTATTGAGTAAAATGAGTCTATACGGAAGAGATTGAGTGTTTTAACTATATTATAAAATCGCAAATAGTCCACTGATGTCAGCAGCCCTACAGTATTTTACCATATGAGACCACCCTAATTGAAAGTTTCACAATCAGTAGCACTATGGTCAATTTTCTTATGAATTGCCCTCTCATCTCTTTTTAAATGTTACACTGTCCATTCTCAAAGCCACAGTGTTGAAATCAATTCATAGCACCATATTTTAGTAAATTTGATTAATATACAATCTCCAAAAATAATTTGCTAATATTATAGTCCCAGTATTTGATTAGTTTCTATTTAGGTAAACGTTTTTGATTCTTTAAACGTTTGTTCTTTGCTCCAAATGTTTAGGGCCCTTCCCTCACCTTTGACATTTCTGCTTGATGTGCCAGATTCAGCTTGCAATAACTTCAAAGTAAGATTGCAACCTGAAGTGTTGAGATTGGCGGGGTGATAGAGGGAGTGAAATCATAGTATAGTGCAATACTGCTAAATCACTAGAGAATTACAGCATTCATATCTTTTGGGTATGTGGACAATGAACTTTGTATTCTTATCCCTTTTTGTTTAGTAAGCTTGCTATCCCTTGGCTGATCCAGCTGGCTGGAATATGTCAATTAAGCAGTGCATCTTGTGACTAACCTAAATTTGAACCTTGGTGTCTTGTATCTGAGTAAGCAGGTTTGGTCAAATGAGTGATGATTTTGAAATATATTGTATATTACAGTTGGAGTCTCTTACTGAGCTGCAAGCCGAACAATGAATGTTTCAAATGTCAGGTTATACATTGGAAATATCAAAGCCTGTCTACTATGTTCATCCGCTCTCTTGAATGTGAAAAATACCATAATTATAGCTCTGCCTAGAAACTGCTAATTGAACTTTGTAAGAATTAAAATTGTACAGAAGCAAGAATAAATCAGCAAAACATAAACATAGTACTCAACTTAACCCACAGACGTTTCAAACCAGTTGAGATCCAGATCTTAAGCTTGGTCTTGTAATTGGAGAACTGCTAAGGTGGAGGAACTTGTAACAGTTGTGACAACTGTTTCCATTTCAAATATTTGTGCCTGGACTAAACCTGATGAAAGGTCATTGACGTAAAAAGTTTACCCTATTTCTCTCTGCATGTGCTGCCTATTTCCAGCAATGTTTGTTTTTACTCTATTATGCTATTGTTCTGATGGGGGTTGGGGGGGCTGGTGTTGGTGGAGTGAGAATTTAAAAACTAATCAAACTTGGCTTAAAACTGCTTGTTTAGATGGCCAGCATTCATGCACATTAAATGTTAGGGGAGACATAGAGGCACAATTACATATATATAAACATTTCTTAGAAAAGGGAATAATGCCAGAGGATTAATGGACACCTAATGTGTTTCTAATAGATGAAAGGGAGATGGAATAAGTCCAATTAGCTTAACATCAGTGATAGGAAAGATAATGGAATCGTTGCTGAAAGATGTAATAGTAACACCTAGGAACTGAAAATATAATGGTCAGTGCAGATTGCAAAATAAAATCATGCTTGACCAACTGTATTGAATTCTTTGAAGAAGTAACCTAAGGTTGGATAAGGGGCTCTTAGAAAAGCCTTCAGTAATGTACTGCGTTGTAGACTCCTGGCTAAGGTCAGAAGATGGAATAAAAACAGAAAAATGCTGGAAATATTCAACAGGTCAGACAGCATCTGTGGAGCAATAGTTAACGTCAATGATCTTTAGATATCCGGCACATCAGTTCTGACAAAGGTCATTGATCTGAAGAATTAACTTTGTTTCTCTTTCAACATAGCTGCCTGACCTGGAGTATTTGAAGCATTTTCTATTTTTATTTTCAATTGCTGTGGAGCAAGTAGCAGAATAGGTAAGATGGTTGCTCAGATTTGCTAGTGATATTAAACAAGGATCGCTGCTGGGACTGCTGTTCACCATTTATATAAATTGAGCTGAAGAGTTGAAATACTATTTCAAAATTTGCAGACGACACCAAATTTGTGTGTGTGGGGGGGTTGTCTGGTGATGGGAGGGCTGTCATAATAGAGAAAATGAGTGTGTAATTGGCAGATGAGCATCAAGAAATAGGAAAGTGAGTACGTTTTGGTAGGAAGAATAGAAAGGCTGTATACTCTTGGAAATTAAGTCCCTAAATGGGATAGGAGCACAGATACTTAAATCACAAAGGTGTAAAAGGTTAATTTTTTTTTAAAAGCAAAAATGATATTTTGTATAAAACCTTGGTTAGACCATATTTGGGGTATTGCAAACAGTTGTTGTCTCCATATTTTTAAAACAAACATAGAAACTAGAGAGGATGCAAGAAATAATAGAATTGTATCAAATTGAGGGGTTATAACTATCAGGCAATATTGACCATGTTGGGGTTCTTTTTCTCTAGAAAGTAGAAGACTGAGCGGTGACCTGAGACGTCTTCAACGTTGTTGTCAAGCTCATCCTGCTAGTTTTATTCTGGCAATTTTAATATAGGTTTCATTTGACTTTGAGTGGCTCTTTAGATGCCTTGCTTGTCTCTAGGCAACAACGGATGCTGGTGTGATAACTTGGAAGTCATGTGCTACCATCTGTTCTCCATGCCAAGATCAGTTGGAGTTGAAAATCCAAGGTCTCTAACCAAATTGCTAATTTGGTACCAACTATAGTGTTGCTGGCAATCTTGGATACCATAAGAATGAGTGGTGTAGGAAGTCAAATATGTCAATGGTAGGCTGAAGAGGCTGGGCATAAATGTATCAAAGAGCTTTGCTTTGCATCGAGTGGAAGTAGTTACTGTGTCTTGTCTTTTTCTGATGAATCTGCGTATGCTTTGCTTTGATATCCTTTCTATCATGTCTCCAACACTGCATGCAGTACTCTAACTATTAACATTATGCATCTACTCATTAGAAAGTTTCTTTTTTGAGACATTTACTAAAATTTTGTCTTAACTTTTATTTAGCCAGCCAAATGTTTAATGGATTGGGTTTAAAAGCAGTTTAGACTGATGTGTTTGACAGCCATCTGGATTGTCTGTTGAAACTAATTTTGCTGTTTCTACTTTGTGGCTGTGAGCATAAAGCTCCTTGTATTGTAGTGCTAAAACATGTTGAGATGTCAAAGGCACCTGGTGGGAATTAGTAAAACCGCAGCAGTGAAATAGAGCACATTTAAGTTAGATTTATGTGGAACATTACTTTGGTTTAGCCAGAGCTTCTTATTGATGACGGTTAAATCCTGTGGCATGGCGATTTCTATTTGGCTTGCTCAACTTGCAGCCGCGGAATCATAGAATGATATAGCACAGAAAGGCCATTTGGCCATCAAGCCTATACCAGCTCTTAGGAGTAATCCAATTAGCTTTACTCCTGTCCTTTTTCCTAGTAGCCCTGCAAATTTTTTTCCCTTTAAGTATTTATCCAATTCTTTTGAAAGATATTTGATCATTGCCACCCATTTATTCATTTTGCATTCCAGATCACCATAACTCAGTGTATATTTATTCTTGTCTCTGGTTCATTTGCCAATTTTCTTAAATTTGAGTCACTGGTTATCTGTTGCCACTGGAAATAGTTTCTCCTTGTTAAATTGATCAAAACTCCACACACATGTCTCAAAACTGGCAGCCTTGGGACGCGTGTGTGCCATTTTTTTGGAAACAGGTCCTGAAGCATTTCACAGGACCTGTAGTGTAATTAGATAAAGATTGACATCAATTAAATCTATGTCTAAGGCAGCCACACTGAAGATGGATGGTGATTTGGGAAGGCCACAGCTCACTTTTGGTCACTTGAGCAGTGGAGAAACACTCCAGATGGAAATTGTGCAGAGAAGTGCAACTCCTTGAGCTTGGTTGGGTGGGGTCAAGGGTTACTCTGATCACTCGGTGCATGGTAAATGTCGTGCAAAGCAGATGACTACTTGGCATGCTGCCCCGTCCATGTAGCAACTCGCTGAACAGGTCACTATGTGTTTTCACTTACTTAATAGCACTTAAAAATTCTTGCATGGCTAGCTTAAAAAAAACAGTCCGGTTTTCGGACATTACCGGTTTTCAAATTTGAAGTACTGTACCTCCTCTTAGATTTCCCCTTAACATTTACATTCTGGCAAGACCAACCCCAGCTTCTTGAGTGACCATTTCACTGAAGTCCCACATCTTTGGAATTCCAGTATATCTCCTCTGCCCTCTCACCAAAGGCCTTGACACTTGACAAGTGTGGTGCCCAGAATTGGATGCGCTACACCAGCTGAGGTCTAAACCAATAAGATAAAGGTTTAGCATAATGTCCTTGCTTTTGTACTCTCTGCCTCTTTTTATACAGCCAAGGATCCTCCGTACTTTGGAACAGCCTTCTCAACTTGGCCTGCCACCTTCACAGATTTGCTCCCCCAGGAGCTTCTGTTCCTGCACCATCTCCAAAATTGTTGCTGTTTAGTTTATATTGCTCCTGCTGATTCTTCCTACTAGAATAGTTCATTTCACACTTTTCTACATTGAATTTCATCTGCCATGTGTCTGCCATTTTTCCAATCTATAATGTCCCCTTGAAATCTGTTACTGTCCTCTTTGTATCATTCTCCACCCCTATCCCAACCCAGTCTATGTCTGATTGTGGAGGGGAAAAAAGAAGTTATCCCCCAATTCACTTACAACAGCCCTTTCAAAATCCCAATTATCTAATCATAGGCTCTCTATTCACCACAACCTTTCTGCAGCTGCTGATTTGCACACCTGTAGCCACTGGGTGGCTAACTGGTCTTGCTGTTCACAGGCAGATCTGGCAGGACCATATAAAGTACTATGGGATCCTGCTGAGATCTGTTAAAATTGTTCACTATTCCAGGGTCACCTGGGAATGCCAATATAATCCTTCCACCCCTGACTACTTAACCCTACTGTAAGCCAACTTAAACACTCCCCTATGTCTCCTACAGCTGCAACTGTAACAAACAAAGGACTTCTTTGTCACTAAGGTTGAGACAAGCTGGTGCCTCTGCTGCTTCCCTCCTCCCACTAGCCCACTGGGCCAAACTTTCTCTAAAGCAATCTCTTCCCTGGCCCTCAACGTGCATCTTTAGTTTCTTTCCTATCTCCCCATATGCCCTCTCTGACCTCACCTTGTTCATGAGACCCACCTCCTGCTTCCTCAATCCTATTGCTGCTTCATTTCATGGTCTCCATGTTAGCTGATGTCCTTAACAACTCAGTTTTGCCTTGAGGTACTGTTCCTCTCTCCTTTAAATTTTCTTTCTTCCTCGCCTCTCCACGAAATTAACCCTTGAGCCCACTGTCCATGCAAGCTACTGCCCCCATCTCTAAACTCCCTTTCCTTTCCAAAGCCCTTGAACCTATCATCTCTAAACCCATGCTTATCTTTCCTGGAGCTCCATGTTCCTAGTTGCCCCAAATCTTGCTTTTGTCACAGCCACAGTACCATATCAGCTTTTGCTAAAGTCACAAATGATGTCCTGTGTGTCTGTAACAAGGATACAATATCCCTCCTTGTCCTGTGTCTCACCACCTGCCTCCAACACCACCTCCATCACCCAGCTGGTGCAGGGATGAAGAATTTCCACCATTTGACAGAATTCAGACTTTGTGGCCATGGAATTCTGCTCTTTTAATTCCTTTTCTGACCTCTGCCCCTGCAGAGGTGCATTTGAGCGTGATCGTGCTGTAAACATTTTAAAAGAACACAATGCGACTGAGCTTACAAACACAACAGCAAGAAGAAATTAGGCTTCCCTTTTGATTCTAGCAGAGGGAAATGTACCTGTGCAGTTTGCCTTCCCCTGGCTGCCAGTGCAATGTATTGACGTGTGAATTTGTTGGATGTTGTGCTGAAATGTGAGCTGTGGGGTGAGGAAAGAGGGATTGAACACGGTGTGTGAATGTCACAAAGCATAGGAATAGCTCCATGGTCGAATAGGACTGCATTTCCTGCCAATGCCGTGCATGCCCTGAACGTGTGTAGTTCGAGCATGTTGCTCTGTGACATCGTTTGAAGTGCGTGAGTAGGCAGCAGCCAGGACCAAAGGTGGTGCTGCTGAGATCATCACAGCTGAGAGGCAGCGTCCTTTTAACAGGCACTCAGAAAGAAATGCAAAACTGTATTAACTTGTACTCCTCCGTTATGAGTTATTTAAATTATACATAAAGGAAAGACACAGATTTATGTCAAGACAGTGCACTCTGTCCTTCTTGGGTACCAGCATGCTGGGATGAATCTCAGCTGCTTGGAACCGGAATTCATATAACCAGTTAGTTTGAAAAAAGTGCTTTTTTGCAAGGAATAATTAGAGTTGTCTGGAACAAAGTGCGATAGCAAATCATTAGGTTTCGTGTGAAAACTGTCTGCCATCCATAAAGCCTGAAGAAAGCATATGGCAGCCACAATAGCTATTAAATAAGCAAGCATTGATGGGGGATTCCCTGAGAGCGTTTTCCCGTGGAAAGGAAGGAGGCGATGGGGTGAGGAGGAGCAGGTGGTGACCCCCATAAATACTGCCCAGCACTCCCTATGGCCGTCCGCACTGGCTGACACTCCCCAGGATCTGCTGAATTTTGAAATTCTCACATGCACGATTCTTCTGACGGCACCACGACTTGCAGCCCATAACTGTGCATATGCAGAGGTCTGACGAGAGGCCCCTTTCAGATTGTTGTGCATCTTTGGCCTGAATGTCTCTCTCTGGCTCTGAGCAGTGTGGGTTTAGGGTTTGGGGACAGTTTTGATTAACTTCGTGCCAAATTTGATTTCTTGGTTATAAAGTACTGGGTAATAGGTCTTTTCTTTACTTGTGCCCTATAATCCCTGTATTCTCTAAATCTGATTAGCTTTATTGGCCAGCAAGGAAAGTTGAACATGACATCATCATTGAAAATTAGCATAAATAATGGCATTGACAGAAGACATGGAGCATTCCATTTGTAATTTTGTTCTAGTAAACCTTGCAAAGCCATGCAAAATGTGAATTTTAGGAAAGTAGCTTAAATTAGTTTGGAGGTTGTAACTGCCATTATATGTTTAGAGAAGTCGGTTAGTGATTCAAAGTTCTTATGTATATAACAGCAGTTTGTATTTATGAAGGTTTAATGTCAAATGTTTCACAGGAACAATACAAAACAAAGTACGAGTCTGAGCCACAGAAGGTGGTATTAGGTCTGGTGACCAAAAGCTTGGTCAAAGAGTTGGGTTTTAGGGGAGTGTCTTAAAGGAGGAAAACAAGACTGAGGTAGAGGTTTAAGGTGGGATTCCAGAGCTTAGGGCCTTGGAAGACCAAAGCTGTTGTCTTTGTTCTCTGCCACAAGACCTGCTCCCTAGCTATTGACTCCATTACTCTCCTTGGAAATGGCCTGAGGCTGAACCAGAATGTTTGCAACCTCGGTGTAATATTTGATCCTGAGGTGAGCTTCTGTCCACCTATCTGTGCCATCACCAAGATCATCTGCTTCCAACTTTGTAACATCACCTGACTGCCAACCTTGTCTCAGCTCATCTGTTGAAACCCTCATCCATGCCTTTGTTCCGTCTAGACATGACTCTTCCAATGCATTCCTGGCCTGCCTCCCACATTTTATCCTTCATAAACTTGCGATCATGCAAACCTCAGCTGTCCCTGTCCTTACTCATGCCAAATCCTATTCCTCCATCACCCTTGTAATCGCTGAGCTACATCGGCACCCAGTTAAGCATTGCTGTGATTTTAATATTCTTTTTATTTCAAACACCTCCATGACTTCGCTCCCTATCTTTGTAATCTTCTCCAGTCCCACAACTCTGTTATCTGCGCTCGTCTAATTCAGGTCTCTTGAGCATCCCCAATTTTAATTGCTCCACTATTGGTGACTGTGCCTTAAGCTGCCAGGCTCTAAGCTTTGGAATTTCCTCCCTAAATCTACCCAAATCTCTGCTTCTCTTTCTTCCTTTTAAGACATTGCTTACCTTTTCAGCCATCTGCCCTTAATTGCCTTATGTGGCTTGGTGACAAATTTTGCTTTGTAACACTACTGGAAATAGCCATGGGAAATTTTATAATGTTGAAAGAAGTTGTCGTCATTTGTCTCCCTATCCTGAGTTTTGTGTCGTCTGCAAACTTTGAAATTATACCATATATGTCCAAGCCCAAGTCATTTGTGTATCTTGTTAGGGGCAGTTGTTCCAACAATGACCCCTGGGGAGATCGCTGTTACCCCATTCCATTCTGAACAACAACGCCATAATCATGTTTTCTGTTCTTATTAACCAATTTTGTATCCATATTGTAACTGCCCTTTTAATCTCATGGGCATCAATTTTATTAACCAGTCTTATGTGGTACTTGATGATATGTTACAAATGCTTGTGATGAAATGAGGATTTAGAATTGATGCTTATTTTTAACGTTTTGTGTAGCAGACTTTGTGAAAAATGTCAATTTTTCAATATGCTGTGTTTTAATTTGCCTATGGGCTGCTAACTTTCTTATCACTCCTTTCGGAATATCATGATTGTACCTCTCTGCATTACTTGTAATTGGAATAGCAATGGTATCACTTCAAGTGAAAACTGGTCTTTTTTTTAGCAATTCTGTTTTGGGGTCATATAATTTTCATTCATTCAGTTCTTGAAAAAGTATTGAAGCAGTGTTTACATTTTCATTTAGTGCCACGTCCCCCGACTATTTTTCCAAGATGTACAACCTTCAAGAATATAACTGAATGTAAGGATTTGAGATTTTTACTTGAAGTACTTGATCTATCAACTTCCATACTTCTAAATGTTAGGCTGAACATTTTCCCCCAATAATTCTGCTCCTTGAGCTTAAAGATCTCCAAGCACAACATTGAAGAGGAGCTGGGAAATTTTGCTGCCATGGCTAATATTCACCCCTCAACCTACACCTCTTAAACAGATTATTTGTTCGTCGTCATGTTGCTGTTTGAGGGACTTCGCTTTGGGCAAATAGGTTGCTACATTTGTGACATTAACCGTGACTGCTTCAAAAGTGCTTTGTTATCTCTAAAGCACTTTGTGATGTTCTGAGGTTGGGAAAGTTGCTTTATAAATCTAAGCTCTTCATTTTCTTTTGCAGTATTACGGTAAAGTAAATTGGGATTTCTGCTTTGCCTGTTTCTCCTGTTACTTTTGGAATGTTTCCGTACACGGTGTTCTTGGAATTCTAAAATTGAATGTTTCTGGCTCTTCAGTTCATCTGTAATGGAGCTGGAGTAAATGCGAGAAGGATTAAATCATTTATTGGTTGAATGGATTAAAGTTTTATTATTACAAGCAAAATGCTTTTGAGGTTTGCCTTGGCCATGTCATTAGAGTACCAAGATTAGATTTTAGTGTTTTCAGAATGAAGTTTGGAGATTAAACATCTTCCACCACTACCCATGAAGTTATATGTATCAAAACATTGTTTTCATCTGAACAGTTGAAAGGTCACTGACCTTTGTTTCTCCCTCCGAAGATCCTGCCAGCCCCGCTGAGTATTTCTAGCATTTTCTGTTTTAGACTTATGTTTACTGTTTAAGTCAAGCAACTTATAGCTTCACTTTGTTACTCATGTAACTAGATGCTGTACAGTTTGTTACTTTTTAACTTTTCTTAATTGTGCTTACTGCAACAATCAACTATTGCTTTTGTATTCTTGTTAAATAAAATACTGCAGATTCTGGAAATCTGAAATAAAAGCAGAAAATTTTGGAAATTCTCAGCAGGTCAGGCAGCATCTCAGGAGAAAGAAAAACAAGAGTTCTGGGAAGGGCCATCGGCCTGAATTCGGTTTCTCTCCACAGATGCTGTCTGACCTGCTGAGTATCTTCAGCATTTTCTGGTTTAATTCCTATTTAACAAGCTACATTTCCTGTATACTGAAACTTAACCATTATGTAAAAAGAGCCTTGGCTGGTGTCCTGCAGAACAAATCATTTTACATGTATTTGGGACAAGTATTGGAAACAATTTGGGCTGCCCAGACTTCCTCTTTGATCTCTGGAAAGACAGTGGGTCTCAGGCTGAAATTGCCAATTGATTTAACACCAGGTATGGGCAAACGAGATAAAACAGCAGAGAAAGTTAAGTCTAGCCACCACTTCAGGGCTTTTGGGAACAAGATAAACCTGAATTTTTAAGTAAACAGACTAATTTTATGCTTCTCGGCTTGTCTGGTGACCTATATACAGATTGAACAGAGTACGATTTAAAATTACATTCTTGCAATTAAACTGCAAATCACAAATTAAGAATTTGCATAAATGTGAATCTCATTTAAATGGATCTTCAAAATAACTGTTAAACAACTGATAATTTTGGACCCTCCTAGCCCAACAATGCTTGAACCAGTGGCTGGAGATGCTTGCGTCTTAACATAGGTGATGGAATCCAGCATAGGTGATGATCATCAAATGTTTAAATTACAATGTTGTGCACCTTCATAGAAATATAATTATCTCCTTTTTCTGGATGTTGGATATTGGGGTAATCCTAATCCTTAACTTTAATACAGGCTAGTGGACTCGATGGATGTTTTGATCTATATTTATCAATACACTGATGCAAACCTGTACATGCAGTAATTGTGAGGCTGACGCTAATTTTACTCTCGAGCAACAAATTTATTGGGCCCTGGTGAAGTGTCCTCTGACTTTTTACAGTGGTCTGCTCAAAACTGAAGAATTTCTAAAGTATACTGTGCAAGTCAAATTGTGTTACTCCTTTAATTGAGAGGTAAGCATGGTGATAGTACAGTAAGTGTGTCCATTGTACATTTACGTATGCTTAATAGTACCATTAGTAGTTACAAACTGCTTTCTCTTTCCATAGCTTCCCCACTTCCAACCTAACATGCTCGTTAGAAATGCTAGCTGTTTATTATTCTAGATATTTCATACACAATTCGCCAAGATTGACCTGCAGAATCCTTGCGTCTTTATCTTTTTTAGATTTTTTACTACAGTGAAACCTTCCTTTATTAACAGTTCAGATGCTAATACCTGCCTGTCCAGTAATTAAGGTTCCACTCTCTCCATCCTACACTTTACTTGATTTTTTACCTCTACATGTCCACAGTGTGATTTAATCTAGTTTAACCCTCAACTGTTATCCCTACCTCAGTGTTCCCGGCTGCTAGTCTTGAAGGAAAGACGTCTTTCAATTTAATGCTAGTCTGCTTAGAAAAATAATTTGTCATAACGTGTATTTAGTTTTTAATTTGATACCGGACTTTGCTTTTGTCATAACTTGACTCTTCAAATACTCTATGGACTTCCAGCATTTATTACCGACAAACTCCTGCTTTGCATACTTTGTACTCATTGTTTTCTATGTAGCATGTATTCTTTTCCAGAAAGTCAGTTGGTGAAGGCTAAAAATGGAGTTAATCTTCATACTTTTTTTTGATACTTGTGCACAGTTGCATTGTGCCAACTAAACCAACAATCACCTGTATCTATTTGTAAGTGGCTCAATTAATGCCCACCACCTGCATATAAATTAAACACTTAATTGTACATACTGTTAACTGTATATTAAATGGGAAACCTGGAGGTAACAATCTGTTTTAAAATGTTCAATTTTTTATCCTACCGTACCATTAGGCTGGACCTTTTTTAAAATAGATGATTCTAGTAGTGCACAGTGCGCTATTTTGGGTGAATGTTGTTGAACCTGTGCCAAAACTAAAGAATTTTAGAAGTTAATAAATTAACTTTGTCTTAAATTTTGTGAATAGTGCATCAAAAGAACTTTGGTTTGAAGGAGAAGGCTAAAATGTTCAAGGTGCTTGAGTTTTGCCATGGGGCCTTGTGTATTAAATTGGCAAACTAAATAGCTTTGTCAAGTGGAATGGAGGAAATATACACTACCCCAAGATGCTCTAGCCCAATTCAGGCAACTAGATCAGAATTAATACTTCTAATGTGCACGAAGAGCATGCTTAGGAATTTGGATTATTTTACCACCAATGCAAAAATAACTTACCTGACTTTCATTAGATTTAAGTGCAGAACTTTTATACCTTATTTAGCATTCTTGGGCTCGTAGAAGGATCCAAAATTATCAATTGTTTAACAGTTATTTTGAGGAGCCATTTAAATGAGATTCACATTTATGCTAATTGTTAACTTATGATTTGCAGTTTAATTGCAAGAATGTAATTTGAAATTGAATATTTGTCTTTAGAATGGATTTCTTAATGATCTAAAAATTCTTAAGTATCTTCCACAGCAGGCAAACCTGGTTCTTTTAACCTCAGTCGTGCACAAGTGAAAAATGTTTATATCCTTCTGGGTATCTCTTTTTTAGAGGCCAAAACAATAAAGACTTTTAGTGAAACTAAAGATTTGTTTAAAAATATTCTTTGTATAGGGGATGGAATATTTGTCTACCGGCATGTTACCATTGACCACAAGCTGCTCACTGTGCACTATTGATTCATCTAAAACACTCGAGTTTTTCTCTGGCACAGAGGTGCATCTGCTTTTAGTTTGCAGGCAAGAAAAAAAAAGGGAATGACCTGACTACATAAGCAACGTGCTGGCTAGAAATGATTGTTAGTAACCTTGTCCTTGTTAATGATCTTGTGGTTTGTATGTAAGCTGTTGACAAACCAACATAATATATTTAATTTAATTCCTGGCTCAAGATTATGAAAAACATTATTCAAACTTGCAGATAAGAAGTTGCATTATTTTTGTTTGTTTTTAAAAAGTTGTGATTAATTTAACTGTTTATACATTACCATTTTTAAAATTTAAACCTTAGTTGGGTGGTAGCTATTTATTCATGTACTCCAGTCTGCCAACTATTAGTTGCTATGCCTAGCTAGGGCTTTTGGGCAGAATATGTTTGTGTCTCTTTTAG